>NC_068915.1:32515833-33144791 GCF_023091745.1 Budorcas taxicolor | reverse complement strand
TTACTTCTCTATATATTGTTTATATAATCAATTATTTAAAAAGAAAACACTCATAAAAGTAGCAAATGCCTTTATGTGAAGTGTGCTAGGTGTTAGTAATCATTAGAACAATATATGTACAAATATGATCCCTTGTGAAGCTTAGCTTCTAGTAAAAATGTTATATAGGGAAATTTTGAAGATAGAAAATGCCTTCCTAAATCGAGTAGTAAAAACTGTGGGATGGAAGTGAATGAAGTTGCTATTACAGGTAGAAATTCAAGTTTTGCCATGCAAGTGACTGCTTAGCCACACTTTAATATCAGCTAAACCAAATTCTGCTCAGTAAACGTGTCCTTCCTTGTGTATTTGTGTAAGGAGACCTTTAGATTACATTTGTTCTTGAGTTATGACATTGCAGAGTACTAATATACTAACAGCTTTATCCATCTCTATAATTCAGCAATAATTAAGTATATGCTTTATGTCTATATTCTAGGGGTAATCTACTCTAGGGATAATTAATCTATGTAATCACATTAATTTAACCCATCCACATCTTACTAGGTTGAATTGTTCTGAATCAAGACTGATAAAAAGAAAAAAGGCAAAAAAAAAAGAGCCCTAATACCCTGTTTATACATAATCTCAATAATGAGTTGCCTTTTTAAAATTTAAAGATACTTTAAAATATATAGTAACCAGTCCCTATATGCTGAATGTTAAGCAGCATTAGGACAGTTTCATTCTGAAGAATAAAATGAGGATGGAAAAAGAATAATGAAGAAAACTTGAAGAAATTGGAAACAAAATGAAATAAAGGCAGAATTCAATTATAAAATTCACCTATGAATTTTTGTTCAAACATCTAGTTAATCAGAAATAGCATCTAATATCAATTTAATAAACTTTTATTTGGATTTATGAGAAGCTGATTAAAGTAAAGCAAACTTTTTAAATTTCCAGAGTATAAGCCTGAATGGTAGCATATTTAGTCCTTTTTTTTATTCTTAAAAGTCTATGAAGAGAGTCAAAATTACCTTTTTTGTGTGTGTGTGCTCTTTATTTTTTTATTATTAATTTTTTTTATTTTACAATACTGTATTGGTTTTGCCATACATTGACATAAATCCGGAAAGGCTGTGAAAAGAGACAAAGAAGGCCACTACATAATGATCAAAGGATCAATCCAAGAAGAAGATATAACAATTATAAATATATATGCACCCAACATAGGAGTACCTCAATATGTATAACAAATGCTAACAAGTATGAAAGTGAAAATTAACAATAACACAATAATAGTGGGAGACTTTAATACCTCACTCACACCTATGGACAGATCAGCTAAACAGAAAATCAACAAAGAAATGCAAACTTTAAATGATACATTAGACCAGTTAGACCTAATTGATATCTATAAGACATTTCACCCCAAAACAATGAATTTCACCTTTTTCTCAAGTGCTCACAGAACCTTCTCCAGGATAGATGACATCTGGGCCATAAATCTAGCCTTGGTAAATTCAAAAAAAAATTAAAATCATTCCAAGCATCTTTTCTGACCATAATGCATTAAGATTAGATCTCAATTACAGGAGAAAAACTATTAAAAATTCCAACATATGGAGGCTGAACAACACGCTTCTGAATAACCAACAAATCACAGAAGAAATCAAAAAAGAAATCAAAATATGCATAGAAACAAATGAAAATGAAAACACAACAACCCAAAACCTGTGGGACACTATAAAAGCGGTGCTAAGGGGAAAGTTCATAGCAATAGAGGCATACCTCAAGAAACAAGAAAAAAGTCAAATAAATAACCTAACTCTACACCTAAAGCAACTAGAAAAGGAAGAAATGGAGAACCCCAGAGTTAGTAGAAGGAAAGAAATCTTAAAAATTAGGGCAGAAATAAATGCAAAAGAAACAAAAGAGACCATAGCAAAAATCAACAAAGCCAAAAGCTGGTTCTTTGAAAGGATAAATAAAATTGACACACCATTAGCCAGACTCATCAAGAAACAAAGGGAGAAAAATCAAATCAATAAAATTAGAAATGAAAATGGAGAGATCACATCAGACAACACAGAAATACAAAGGATCATAAGAGACTACTATCACCAATTATATGCCAATAAAATGGACAACTTGGAAGAAATGGACAAATTCTTAGAAAAGTACAACTTTCCAAAACTGAACCAGGAAGAAATAGAAAATCTTAACAGACCCATCACAAGCACGGAAATTGAAACTGTAATCAGAAATCTTCCAACAAACAAAAGCCCAGGTCCAGACGGCTTCACAGCTGAATTCTGCCAAAAATTTCGAGAAGAGCTAACACCTAGCCTACTCAAACTCTTCCAGAAAACTGCAGAGGAAGGTAACTTCCAAACTCATTCTATGAGGCCACCATCACCCTAATACCAAAACCTGACAAAGATGTCACAAAAAAAGAAAACTACAGGCCAATATCACTGATGAACATAGATGCAAAAATCCTCAACAAAATTCTAGCAATTAGACTCCAACAACACATTAAAAAGATCATACACCATGACCAACTGGGCTTTATCCCAGGAATGCCAGGATTCTTCAATATCCACAAATCAATCAATGTAATTCACCACATTAACAAATTGAAAAATAAAAGCCATATGATTATCTCAATAGATGGAGAGAAGGCCTTTGACAAAATTCAACATCCATTTATTTTATTTTTTTTTTTTATTTATTTTTTTTTTTTGCTTTATTTATTTTTTTTTTATTTTTTTTTTTTAATTTTAAAATCTTTAATTCTTACATGTGTTCCCAAACATGAACCCCCCTCCCACCTCCCTCCTCAACATCCATTTATGATGAAAACTCTCCAGAAAGCTGGAATAGAAGGAACATTCCTCAACTTAATAAAAGCTATATATGACAAACCCACAGCAAACATAATCCTCAATGGTGAAAAATTGAAAGCATTTCCCCTAAAGTCAGGAACAAGACAAGGGTGCCCACTTTCACAGCTACTATTCAACATAGTTCTAGAAGTTTTGGCCGCAGCAATCAGAGCAGAAAAAGAAATAAAAGGAATCCAAATTGGAAAAGAAGAAGTAAAACTCTCACTGTTTGCAGATGATATGATCCTCTACATAGAAACTTACCTTTTTAAATCTGAATTACCTTATAAAGAAGATGTGGTACACATAGGCCATGGAGTATTCTTTAGTCATAAAAAAAATGAAATAATGCCATTTGCAGAAACATGGATGGACCTAGAGATTGTCATACTGAGTGAAGTAAATAAGAAAGAGAAAGATTAGTATCATATGATATCACTAATATATGGAATCTAAAAAAGGGTACAAATGAACTTATCTACAAAACAGAAGTAGAATAATAGATGTTGAAAACAAATTCATGGTTACCAGGGAATAAAGGTGGGGATGGATAAATTAGAAGACTGGAATTGACATATACACACAACTGTATGTAGAATAGATAACTAATAAGGACCTACTCTATAGCACAAGGAACTCTACTCAATACTCTGTAATGGTCTATATGGGAAAAGAGTCTAAAAAACAGTGGATATATGTTTATGCATAACAGATTCACTATGGTGTACAGCAGAAACTGACACAACACTGTAAATCAACTATACTCCAATAAAAATTTAAAAAGGAAAAAGAAGTAGCCTCTCAAAGAGGCCCCATTGTCCACCTAACTAATTATTCAGTCATACATGCAACCACTCCACTACAATTTTATGACAGCCAGTTAACACTCCATGAATTTATTTCTAGATATTGATGCCCTACATTAGAATGCAAATCCCAAAATAAAAGAGAAACATTTTTTTAATTCATCACTGAGTACCCAGATCCTGAAAGTGTTATTTGACACTTCATGCAAACTCAGCAAATGTTCTTCAATAAGTAAATGAACCTCATAGCTCTTAAAAATAGTTTGTGATGATAGAGATGGAATACCTATTGTACATACACATTTTATATATAAAAATAAAAATTCAAGTTTAAAGTTGTGTGTTTGGAAAAAAAGTATCCTTATCATGTAATGCGCTGCTGCTGTTAAGTCACTTCAGTCGTGTCCGACTCTGTGCAACCCCATAGATGGCAGCCCACCAGATTCCCCCGTCCCTGGTATTCTTCAGGCAAGAACACTGGAGTGGGTTGCCATTTCCTTCTCCAGTGCATGAAACTGAAAAATGAACGTGAAGTCACCCAGTCGAATCCAACTCTCAGCGACCCCATGGACTACAGCCTACCAGGCTCCTCCATCCATGGGATTTTCCAGGCAAGAGTACTGGAGTGGGGTGCCATTGCCTTCTCATGTAATAGTTACAGATAAACGCAAGGAGAGCAATATAGTCTACATATGCTATTCTTCAGAAAAAAGAATTTGAAAAAACATTTTTTCTTAATACCATATTGTGTTTCTAGTAGATTCAGTTCAACAGAGAACTGTGAAAGTGAAAGTCATTCGGTCGTGTCCAACTCTTTCCAGGCCAGAATACTTGAGTGGGTAGTCTTTCCCTTCTCTATGGGATCTTCTCAACCCAGGGATTGAACCCAGGTCTCTCGCATTGAGGGCAGATTCTTTACCAGCTGAGCCACAAGGGAAGCCCAAGAGTACTAGAATGGGTAGCCTATTCCTTCTGCAGTGGATCTTCCCGACTCAGGAATTGAATTGGGGTCTCCTGCTTTGCAGGCGGATTCTTCACCACCTGAGCTATGAGGCCCATTCAGAGAACTGTACTAGAGATAATAAGTAAGACATTCAATTCACCAGTTGATACCTATGTTCTCCAAACTTTTATCTGAGATTTTTGTACATTTATATATGAAATGGTTCAACTTTATATGCTTCAGTTATTAAGTCACTACCATATGAAGACTGTTATATATATTTATATATAATATACACAGTTATATAATTCAACCAAAAATACTACATAATGCAAACAAAAAATCCCAAAGAATTCCAATGAAGACAATCTAATAGAGAATAAAACTATAGGGAGTATAGGATAAAACATGTAAGAATAAGGAGTTAATAGGAGAGAGAAATTTTTTTTAATTAAAACTCAAAATCTTCCAGCAAAAATTTTTGCATGACCACATTTTTTAACAATGGACATTATGGTAAATAAACTACTTGTAGGAAGGACAGAGCCCCTCAGGTGGAGCAAGTAGGTCAATAATATTGAGATATTTTGAGAAGATAGCAAACCTCTATATAATGTGACTCTAAAAATAACCTTTGTTTATACACACTCAAATGTAAGTGTATTTCCTTTTGAAATGAAAACTTCTTTTATCTAGAAGTGCAGGTGGCATATTATATTTGCTCTTCTATTCAACTTTTTCACCCATATGGAAATAAACATAGATAAACAGTATATAAATGTGTTTACACAGGCTTCTACTTCTTCAAATATTTCAGAAGAAATTTTGAATGAGTAGTTTAATTGCTTTGTTATTGCAACACCTTGAAGATAAGATACTTAATTCTTATGTTTTCACTTGTATGAGGAGGATTTCTAAGTGCCTGGCCTAACAGACCCAAGTCGTATCCAGTATGTTCTTATATTAAAGGGGAACAAAGAAAACAATGTTGAAATATTACTTTTTCATTTGTAAAATTATGAAGAAAGAATATAGGTGATCAATTGATCAAAAATAAATTAAATTTAAAAATTATTGATAAACTTGTAAAATTATTTGTCAGTGAGCACCTCTAAAATAAATAGTGATGGGTAAATTGCAAAGTGAACTATTTTTAACCATAATTTTCAAAAAGATAACATTATCATGACTCTCATACAAACATAAAATGAGCATATGTCAAAAGTTTAATTTACTAGAGAGAACCAGTAACTTTGGAAACTAAAGAGTATTTGAAAGGTTAGATATTTATAGGCAGTGATAGAAAAACAAACATGATTCAAGTCCAACAGTAACATAAATCTTTGCAATTGAGGGGCCATCTTTTCTATTGAACAGAATTTGCATTTTTATGTTTTTTAAAAAAGTCTACAAATTAACTTCTACCCCTACAGAATTGTTAAAAAGATAAGACAATAGAAAATCAAGCTAAACACCAAATTTTTAAAAATTCAGTTCTTGTTGCATGCTCTCAAGTTTTGGGTAAAATTTTTGACACAGTGAAGTGTAAATGTAACAAAAAAACCCTATAAGACTGCTGAGGATGGTGCCCCAAAGTGTACATTTTGTAGATTCTGGTACATACTTAGAATTAAGGACCACATCATAGCTGAATCATATTGTATTGTTTTTAGAAAATGTGCTAGTCCATTTTTCCCCACGGGAGTGTTTAAATGTTCAGTATTATTATAAAACAGTAGCTTTCGAGGAGTCCAAAACAATAGTTTTAAAGATTTTAAGATTTTTTTCCCCATAATTCTTGTAAGTAGCAAAAATGGCCACTATTACTCTTTATGTTTCTTCCATTTTCTTTTCCTTGATAAGCTATGCATTTGATAAGTCTTTGAATATTTTATGTGGTATGTTTATAGAGTCCATTTCAAATATAAGAATATAGTTTTCTTCCTTTGGTAACTGTGAAGTTTCCCTTATTGTGAAATTGTAATCCTACATTAAGTGAAAGATTAAAATGATAAATTTAATTAGCATATTTTTATCTATCCAGCATCTTTTGTCCCCCATGTTTGGTATTACACATAGATTTTTCTTAAAGAAACTACTTCTTCAGTCTTTTGAGTTGATCTGTTTTGCATGGAGCTTTCTTCAACCACACCCTTGATTCAGAAGTGGGTTTGATGTCCAGACAAGTCAATCTGAGTTACTATAACTGATTCAGGAACAGCCACTTGACACAAATCAGGCTACTCGGAATCACTGGAATAATTGTGAAGAAGCAATTGCTTTTCACTGATGCTTGCTCAGTATTATATTTGTACAATATAATGAAGCAGTTCTGATTATCTTTGCCATTATAGTCTGCAAAGAGAGAAACCAATACACAAGAAAGCAGACTTCACAGAGAAGTGTCACCTTGCTGATTCAGCACTTGGATTTAACTGTTCTTAAACCTAAATTTTTTTTTTTTTTTTTTAGTTTCTCTTCACTTTCTGCCATAAGGGTGCTGTCATCTGCATATCTGAGGTTACTGATATTTCTCCCGGCAATCTTTGTTCCAGCCTTGTGCTTCTTCCAGCCCAGCATTTCTCATGATGTACTCTGCATATAAATTAAATAAGCAGGGTGACAATGTACAGCCTTGATGTACTCCTTTTTCTATCTGAAACCAGTCTGTTGTTCCATGTCCAGTTCTAACTGTTGCTTCCTGAACTGCATACAGGTTTCTCAAGAAGCAGGTCAGGTGGTCTGGTATTCCCATCTCTTTCAGAATTTTCCACAGTTTATCGTGATCCACATGATGAAAGTGAAAGTGGAGAGTAAAAAAGTTGGCTTAAAGCTCAACATTCAGAAAACAAAGATCATGGCATCTGGTCCCATAACTTCATGGGAAATAGATGTGGAAACAGTGGAAACAGTGTCAGACTTTATTTTTATGGGCTCCAAACTCACTGCAGATGATGACTGAAGCCATGAAATTAAAAGACATTTACTCCTTGGAAGAAAAGTTATGACCAACCTAGACAGCATATTGAAAAGCAGAGACATTACTTTGCCAACAAAGGTCCATCTAGTCAAGGCTATGGTTTTTCCTGTGGTCATGTATGGATGTGAGAGCTGGACTGTGAAGAAAGCTGAGCACTGAAGAATTGATGCTTTTGAACTGCGGTGTTGGAGAAGACTCTTGAGAGTCCCTTGGACTGCAAGGAGATCCAACCAGTCCATTCTAAAGGAGATTAGCCCTGGGATTTCTTTGGAAGGAATGATGCTAAAGCTGAAACTCCAGTACTTTGGACACCTCATGTGAAGAGTTGACTCATTGGAAAAGACTTTGATGCTGGGAGAGATTGGGGGCAGAAGGAGAAGGGGTCGACAGAGGATGAAATGGCTGGATGGCATCCCTGACTCGATGGACGTGAGTCTGAGTGAACTCCAGGAGATGGTGATGGACAGGGAGGCCTGGCGTGCTGCGATTCATGGGGTCGCAAAGAGTTGGACACAACTGAGTGACTGAACTGAACTGAAACCCAAATCTATCTTTGGACTTTCTGTTGTATGAGCCAGTAAGTCCTCTTGCTTTTAATTTTTCCCCTCCAAAAAAGGAACTTTGATTTGTCTTCTGTCGAATAAATGGTTTTGTGCTTTAAAAAACTGGATAGAAATGGATGAAAATATAAGACCCAGAACCTAAGAAAGATTCCAGAGCTATACATTTTAATCTTGAGGGTGAGAGATGAAAAAGTTCAAGATGTGAGAAAATAACATAGGATGTGAGTGAGTACTGGAAGTCTATGCCATACTTGCTCAAGTCTTATTAGGTTGAGAATTATAGAAATCAACTCAAGCTAGCTCAAGAAATATTTCTAATCAGAAATTTATTGGAAGAAGGCTGCAATATTTGGGAGAAATTAGTCACAGCACCACTTGGGGCAAAGAATCAAGGAATCTCTTTCTTACTTTCTCTCTCTCCACCTCTGCACATCTTCCCTTGCTGGGCAGAGACTGTCTTTCCATTGCCTCTCTTTGCACAAACAATAAGAATATAAACCTTGAAAAGTTCCTCAGATGCATCTCCTGAGTTCCTGAATAAGTAGATGTTGTCCTTGCCTCTGGATCCCAATTCCTGATTCATGGGAGATAGAGTCCTTTTGACCCACCTGGGTATGGTTTGGCTGCCAGAATCTCACTCCAGTTAATGAGACAAATGGGGTGGAGAGGAGGGGCAAAGGGAAGTGACAGTTGACAGAGAGATGGTGTCATTGAAATTTGGGCAGATATCCAAAAAGCATCCAATATAGTTTTTAAAGTCTCAAACTAGCTTCAGGAATTTTCATTTTCTAAAATTTACATTGTCTTATTTTATTGTCAGTTTTGGCATATTCTGCTACATCTAAAGGGTATTGTAACAAAACTATGTAGGATAATTATCACGTAGAAATATAAATTTTAATGAATATTGTATACGAGTTCATGATTTACCTCACTTTTCTTATTATTTTTTTTTTATTTAGTCTCGGGTGCTGAGTGTTGAGTTAATAATTTCCTTCATTTCTAAAATACAACTGTTAAAAAAAATAATAAAAATAAAAAAAATAAAATACAACTGTCATTTGGTCATGCAAAGTCCTCTCTTATTTATTGAATACCTATTTATTCCTTTCCCCACTCCTCTTTCCTATCCTTCTCCTCCTTCCATTCCCCACAAGCACAACTCTAATGTACTGATCATAAATCCTTTGAATTGTATTATTGTAAATGTATGTAGATGTAAGGTATATAGAATTGTTTTATATATATATGGATTTTAATTTGAATACATTTTGTTGCACTATAGATTTTGCCTATTTGTTTCTTTCCTTTTCTTATTCTTTGTGTTTATAATTTAATCATTTTTCTGGATGTTTTACCAGTCATTTACTTGTCTTCCTTACACAGTATTCCCACTGAAATGAACAATTAGATTGTATACAATTGCTCAGTACCACAAGCAAAGCTGCTGTGAAGTCCTCATGTGTCTTCTTGTGATAGTATCTGAGGAAATGTCTGCGATACTTTCCAAGAAGTGAAATTTTGTAGACATAGGGACTTCATACACTTAATGTAACATAGAGCTGCCAGTTAGCTCTTCACTACCTACTTTAGTCTAGAGTCTCATACACTAGAGTTTTCACATTTCTGATAATACCAGCTTTTACCATTTATTCAATTACTGACCAATAAATGGTATTTATTTTTTATTTTTTTAATTTCTTTTATTTATTTATTTTAATTGGAGGATAATTACTTTGCAATATTGTATTGGTTTTGCCATACATCAACATGAATCCGCCATGGGTGTGCACGTGTTCCCCATCCTGAACCCCCCCTCCCACCTCCCTCCCCATACCATCTCTCTGGGTCATCCCAGTGCACCAGCCCTGAGCATCCTGTATCATGCAGGTATTTCTTTTTTAATTTAGAACATCTCTAAGAATTTCTTAGCTATTTGGTTTTCCAGTCTGTGAATTATCCATCATACATTAAACCCATTTTTATGGAGAACTTCTTGTGCTTCTTGCATCTGGTATAAGCAGATTTTTCCAATGATATAATCATAGAGATACAATCAAAATTTTTTCCAATACTTTCTTGATTTAACTTTTTCTTGGCTATTTTAAACTTTCTGGTATATTTCTAAAAATACTATCTAGGATTAATCCCAACGAAATGAGAAAATTTTAAATGAATATTTAATAAAAGAATAAATTTAAACATATTTTTGAAGTGGGTTACTAAACAGATTTTTTAGACCTAAAATTCCACTTTTCTACTGTTTTGGTTTTTTTTTGGTAGGATTAATGAATTTTAATGGAGTGCTGGAACAATTTGTTTCTTGTCTACCTGGCTATGAGGCTTGCTTATGGTAAGTAAAAAGGATGATATAGTGACAACAGAAAGTAATTCAAACAAAGGTGAGATTAAGGAATTATTATAGATCAAGAGAATGAGAAATCCTGGTCTAAGGCACCCATTTCAAAAAACAGTTCCTATAAGTGATGCTTCCCATAATATTATCCTATTTTTATGGAACAATGTCTGTAGTTATCTCTATCTGAATAAAATATCCCATATGCTCTAAATAGACCTGCATTATTTTACTGCTTATCACAAAACTTTACTTCCAAGCTGTAGTTAATTCATTAATTAATAATTCTAAAATTTGTTATGAAGAATATTGTCATATATTATAAAAATTAAATGTTATTAACAAAAGTACATTCTCTTATGCAAAATCTTACTTTGATTTTACTTTAATTAGGAAAAAAAATTTGATAGAGATTCTGATGGATTTGCCATTCATAGAGATTTTCTGCCAAACAGATGGTTCCAACTTAACAATTAGATTTGCCTACAGAATACAAATGAATGGCTAAGGGAAGAGAAAATGGAAAGAATCAAAGGAGAAAAGGGAGTTTTTTCAGGTAGCTAATCATATTACCATGTGTGTTCACTGCTCATGACTAATCCACTGCTTATCCTCCTAAGCATTTCCCAGAACACTCATTCCAAGGATGACAATTCATTGGAAAATAACAGCTATGGGGTAGAGCATTTGCGCACATTATCTTATGGAATTTAATTGTCACAATAACCCTCTGGTTTACATTTTACAGCTAAGGTATCGGGATAGGGAGAGCTTAAGTCCAAGGACAACAGTCAGTGCTAGAGTAAGGATTCAAGTCCAGATTTTTCTGGTTACAAATCTACTCCCTTAGCTTCAGTACCATCCTCTGCATTTGCTAGACAGTTCTCTGATTTGTACCAAAAATTACCCCCCATTCACAAAACTACTATTTTCATACCTTATCTAGCTCCTGTGGTACATGGCAAAGTTCAATGGCTTTCTCTGAACATCTCCCGAAGGAGGTGCTTTTAGCTTCCATGTGGTAGTGAATCTGCAACATTGATGACATTTTTAACATAAGTTAAAAATTTGTATCTCTTAATATAAGATTTAAACATATCTCTGAAAATTACTTTTGCATTTTTTTCACTTATTTGAGTGATTTTTTTTATTGTTTCATTTGCAAGTAGGAATTGTTCTACTGGTTAATTTTTCAGGTTAAAGTGGTTTGAAAGCTTTAACACTGATATGAAGAAATTTATCAATTAAAAAAGAAAGCAAATTTTCTGGGAAACTTTAATCTCTCAGGTATTTATTATGTCATTGGACAAAAAGTTGTATTCATGTTGGCCTAACAAGAATACACCACCTAGCTTATTGTGTTCCTAATATCTAACCTATATTTTGCCTTCTTTATCTTCCAATCATTGCAATTTGTCCTTATGTCTTCTGAGGCTATGAATAATTCTCTCATCCATCATATTGTTACCCAAGAGGCATTATTTATAGATTGTGAACATGGCTCACCTCAGTTTTCTTTTTTCAAGACTACAGAAGTTAATTTTTTCAGTTGTTTCACGTCTTTTACTCATTTGGGGGGATCTTTTCTGTTTTCTTTTGAACTTTCTCCAATTATCCTAAACACTTCCTAAAATTTTCAAAGCAGACATATTTAGAAAATTTTAAAATTCAGACTAATTCAACTGGGCAGAAAATTGCCTTTCTTTCTCCAGTGTTACACCTTTGACTGACCTATGTAGATTGACTTTTAAGTCTCTGGCATTAGCCATCACTGGGTAAATGAATTTATTTTGCAAATGCATTTTTTTTTTTTAGTTTTTTTTTTTAAATTTTAAAATCTTTAATTCTTACATGTGTTCCCAAACATGAACCCCCCTCCCACCTCCCTTCCCATAACATCTCTGTGGGTCCTCCCCATGCACCAGCCCCAAGCATGCTGTATCCTGCGTCAGACATAGACTGGCAATGGCATTTGATCACTAGAGGACCATTTGAAAACTTTGAAATGTAGTTTCTACTAGATTTAATTCTTACCTTTTACTCTTATAAGCAATAATTACTAAAGCTTTAAGTTTGGTTAGAAATACAATGAATTTTTTTGGTTTTCTGAAATATTTTCCATGCACAGTGCTACTTACTAGGATAAGTAAACCCAGTTTTAGTTTAATTTTTTCTTGGCAAAATTTCCTAACACACTATACATTTATCTTATTCAACTACACTGATTGCTACTAGATTTTAGAAATATGTTCTTTTACAGAGATACAATTTACTCAAGAACATTAAGTAAGATACAACATATTTCAGACTATAGGAATGAAGAAATATACATTAGGAACTGAAATCATGAAATCAGTCTGAAAGATATATTTGTGTGTAGTTTAGAAAGATTTACAGGCAGAAAGTAGTTTTTGTGTAGTGTTAGGGGGAAGCAAAACAATTCTCTTTCAGACAGTATATCAACATTCTATAGAAATAAAATGCATTATGAATTAGCAGTTCCAAAAAAGAAAAAAAAAAAAAAAACCTCTGGTATTTTGAAAGGATGAAATTAGAGCAAAAGAGAAAAATTTGGATATATATACAAAGTTCTCAGCTTCTAATCACATGGAGAAAGTTTGAAATATTTTCCCCTTACTTTTCCACTAATTTTTAAACTTTATTTACTAAATGGTTCTGCTTCCTAACCAAAATCTTTGTCACTATTCTGTTTTCTTTCAAGAAAATGAGCGATAGGAATAGAATCTCTGACCTAGAATAAGGGAACGGTGTGCTCATTTCCCATTTAGTAAAGGTTTGTTGATAATGATGAATGGTTCACCTCAGAAACTGGAACACCAAAATTCTCCATCTGATCACAGCTTATGACTCTTTCACCTCTTTCAGTCTCTTTGTCCCAATAAGCCTACTATTTTACCTCATGGAACGTCATTCTTGGTCACTTTTTCTTTATCCTCTAACTCCATTAGCCCCTCCTGGCAGCCCTCCATTCCTCACTCACACTGGACCCCACAATCCATCATTTCAAATGTATTCTTGGTAGCACCTTCTCATCCATCACTGCCTTGACCATCTGCCTCACCTGTCTCACCAGTCTCCAACCCTAACATCCATTTTCTTTGCTTTTGCTCTCAGGTTGCCAAATACTGTTAGGGAAAATCACATAATTGAGCTGATTTTCTCCATTACAAATTTAATTTTCAACCTCAGCTGGCCCCTCAAATCAGTTCAGCAATCCTTTTACTTAATCCTAATCAACAACTTTTCTCAATTCCCTTAGTGGCTATTCCAAATCTTGCCCATATTTCTAAAACCCTCTGCCCCCACCCTGCCCACCTATTCTTGGCAGGACGCCAGCTCCCTACTTTACGAGGAAATTAGAAGCCAATCTATATGAACTCTCCCAACTTCCACATTTTCACCTCTAGAGTTTATCTGTATCTCATCTGCTCATGCTTCTTCCCTTGTTTGTCAAAGAAATATCTTGACACATTTGTAAAACTAACTCTTCTACCTGGTTTTTGTTTCTAGCTACTTCTGTCTTCACAAATCCTTTTGCTTGTCAATTATATTTTGTTGTTTGCATTTGTAATTCCTTCTTCTAAACTAGGTCCTTTGTTTCATGAGTAAGCATGTCCAACTTCCAACTATTCTTATAATTAAAATAAAACTTGCAACACCTTCTTTTTTCCAATTTTTAATTAAGCAAAAAGTACTGAGCATCTCACATGGGTCGGTCAGTCAGTCAGTCATTTCAGTCGCTCAGTCGTGTCTGACTCTTTGCGACCCCATGAATCGCAGCATGCCAGGCCTCCCTGTCCATCACCAACTCCCGGAGTTCACTCAGACTCACGTCCATTGAGTAGTGATGCCATCCAGCCATCTCATGCTCTGCCGTCCCCTTGTCCTCCTGCCCCCAATCCCTCTCAGCATCAGAATCTTTTCCAATGAGTCAACTCTTCGCATGAGGTGGCCAAAGTACTGGAGTTTCAGCTTTAGCATCATTCCTTCCAAAGAACACCCAGGGCTGATCTCCTTTAGAATGGACTGGTTGGATCTCCTTGCAGTCCAGGGAACTCTCAAGAGTCTTCTCCAACACCACAGTTCAAAAGCATCAGTTCTTTGGTGCTCAGCTTTCTTCACAGTCCAACTCTCACATCCATACATGACATGTTATAACCCCTGAAGATTTACTGATAGTAGACCAGGATCCCACCATATTAAAAACAGAGACATCGCTTTGGCAACAAAAGTCGGTATAGTCAAAACAATAGTTTTTCCATTTGTTATGTATGGATGTGAGTTGGACCGTAAAGGAGGCTGAGCACCCAAGAACTGATGCTTTCGAATTGTGGTGCTAGAGATTACACTTGAGAGTCCCTTAAACTGCAAGGAGATCAAACCAGTCAACCCTAAAGGAAATCAACCCTGAATATTCATCAGAAAGGTTGTCATTGAAGGTGAAGCTCCAATACTGTGTCCACCTGATGAGAAAAGCCAACTCATTGGAAACACCTCTGATGCTTGGAAAGACTGAAGGCAAAAGGAGAAGAGGGCAGCAGAGGATGAGATGGTTAGATAGCATCACCAACTTCATGAATATGAATTTGATCATACTCTGGGAGACAGTGCAGAACAGGGGAGCCTGGCATGCTGCAGCCCATGGGGTCACAAAGAGTAAGACATGACTTAAAGACTGAACAGCAACAAGACTAGGTTCCAGCCCTCATGTAGCTTATAGATTCTTCAAAAGGAGTCTCTATTTACCTTCCTTTCACTTCCTAAATACTGCAATTGGTGACCTACCATAACATTCTATGGGAGGACACTGCTTTTATTTATAAGTCTGAGACAAATTCTTTGCATTTTCATAATGATAGGCTTTGTTGGCTCAGTAGCCTTGGAACCTGAGGGAAGGACATACTAAGCTGGTCATGACAAAGTGCCAAAGACTGGGTGGCTTAAAGGGACATTTACTGTCTTATAGTTCAGGAGGCTAGAAATCTGAAATCAAGGTGTCAGCAGTACTATGTTCTCTCTAACAGTTTAATAGAAAACTCTTCCTTGTCTTGTCTAGCTTTCCAGTATTTGTTAACAGTCTCTGGCATTGTTTGGCTTGTAGAAACACCCTTATAATTTTATGGCCATCTTCTTCTGTTACTTCACGTAATTTTCGAACTATGTCTGTCTCTGTGTCCAAATCTCCCATTTTTATAAGGATGCCAATTTGTATTGGATTAGGATCCACCTCAATAATCTCATTTTAATTTGATAATCTCTGCTAAGTTGCTTCAGTTGTGTCCAACTCTGTGTGAACCCATAGACGGCAGCCCACCAGGCTCCCCCGTCCCTGGGATTCTCCATGCACAACACTGGAGTGGGTTGTCATTTCCTTCTCCAATACATGAAAGTGAAAAGGAAAAATGAAGTCACTCAGTCATGTCTGACTCTTCTTGACCCCATGGACTGCAGCCTACCAGGCTCCTCCATCCATGGGATTTTCCAGGCAAGAGTACTGAAGTGGGTTGCCGTTGCCTTCTCCTAATAAACCCTATAAAGGCCCTATCTCTGAATAGGGTCACATTGTGAGGTACTGGAGTTTAGTATATCTAACATATCTATTTTGTAGGTACAATTCAACCTGTAAAAGTTGCTTTACTCAAAAATGAACCCTTGCTGCCTCTGGATGAACAGTATTTTCAGATATTTATTAGTCTGATGACTGACATGGTTAATACTGGTTATTAAAGCTAAGAGGTTTCTTGTCTGAGGGTTGTCTTAAAACTGTCTGGCCCATTAATAAAAGTTAAAGGAAGGGTATAGGCAGTACATTAGGGGCTCATTTACATAAGGATTAAAATTTGGGTCAAAACTTTTTGGGTCAAAATTTTGGGTCAAAATCTTTAAGACAAAGAACAGATTTTTCAGATACTAAAGGAACTTGAGATTTCTTCCTTCTATATTAGAGGGTAAATGGACTAGATTAGTGGTCAATCTGATTAGATTAAAATCTAATTTCTAAGATTCCCTTGCAGCTAAGTTCTCATGTTACCTCTGTTCTGTTGATCAGATGCATTTCAGGAGGCATGTTTAGGAAGTTAGCATCTGGGAGAAATCAGATCATCTTCCAAACACTGAACAAAGGCAATGGTTCTTTAGTGATGTCTTCCTGGAAGTATCTGGTGTCATACTTGCTAGGCAGCAGATAGAAACAGCAGTTCTACGTGTTGTGGGTGAGGACTTTTTGTTTTTTATTTTTTTGGATCTATCTATCATAACTTGCTTTGTTCTTGGCTCTGAGGCAATCAACCCAGGTTGCTGGCTTTCCTGGATATTCTGTGAGCTTCTTACATTCTGATTTTTTTTTTAAAAAAGGAGTCACTTCCAGTGAATTACTGTGATTTATAGAATGTATTGGGAATTTTACATCTTTTTATTCAGCTTCATAACTGGATCTAACAATTCAGTATATCAAGCTTTTATTTCCTAGCTGACTGATTAAAATTTTCCTTGAGTAACTCAGGCAGAAAAATTAGCATTTTTCTAGTGCAGGCAGGGTTTCTCAATCTTGGCACTAATGGTATTCTAAAACAAATAACTCTTTATCGTAGCTGGCTCTCTTGTATATGGTGGGTTGGTTAGAAGCCTACTCTAGCTTCTATCCACTAGTTATAGTCATCAGTTCAATTCTATTCAGTTCAGTCGCTCAGTCGTGTCCAACTCTTTGCGACCCCATGAATCACAGCACACCAGGCCTCCCTGTCCATCACCAATTCCCAGAGTTCACTCAGACTCATGTCGATCGAGTTAGTGATGCCATCCAGCCATCTCATCCTCTGTCGTCCCCTTCTCCTCCTGCCCCCATTCCCTCCCAGCATCAGAGTCTTTTCCAATGAATCAACTATCTCCTCTCAGTTGTGATAATTCAAAATGAAAGTGTCCAGACATTTGTTAAGTGTCCCCTGGGAGCCAAAATTTCATCACCCCTCATCCACAACCCCCCATTCCCTTTGTAAACCACTGTGGAATAATCACAGCTAAAGCACTCCACATGTAATAATGCATTTAGTTTTTAAAGCAGCTCTATGGGGAAAATATTACTATTTTACACATTTCATAGTTATTATTAATACTATGTTCTAAACTTCTATGCACAGGGAGGGAGTTTGCCTCACTTGCAGAAGTCACATGAAATGAAGTTGATCCAGGTATATAGCTGACCTAGAGTAATGCTCCAATTCACTGCTTTGTATCCTCACCAGGCTTCCCTGGTGGCTCAGAGGTTAAAGCGTCTGCCTGCAATGCAGGAGACCTGGGTTTGATCCCTGGGTCGGGAAGATTCCCGCTGGAGAAGGAAATGGCAACCCACTCCGGTATTCTTGCCTGGAGAATCCCATGGACAGAGGAGCCTGGTGGGCTACAGGAGTCGGACACGACTGAGTGACTTCACTTTCACTTTCTATCCTCATTAGCTCAATAATGTTGTATAAGCAATTATCATTTTCATTAAACCTTAAAGCATTTTGCGATCTTGAAATGAAGGAGCTGTATTTTTATTCTGATTTAAATGTTAAAAGCATTGAAGATACTGTATCTTCATACCATTGAATCTGACCTGCCTCAACAATAAGATTTTATCTTACTCTGCAGTGTACCCTGAATTTTGCCTCTAGTTGTTTCCCAAAAAATTCTTATCTAGCACATCTCCTAATGTTTTCTTTCACCTACAGAGTCCTCACTCTTTACCTCTACATATATGAATCTTTACAATAGCTTATATATCCAAATTCATAGTCTACTATTGATGTCTCTACAGCATAAATTAAGCATGGCTTTCCATTGTTTCCAATAACACCTCAAGTTGTACCAATATTAAACCAATTTTTCCTTTTTAGAATAGCCTTTTTTGTCCCTATGCCTGGAGATATATTCATTCTACAGGCTTTACACTAATGCTACCTACTTGTTAAGATTTGTACATCTCTACTACTTTTTATCCCCTGGGTTCCTATGGCATTTTTATAGGCCTCTATTAGAGCACTTGTAATATTGAATTGTAAATATTGGACTTTACATATTTGTTTCTAACTGGAGAGTTGAGCTAATTAAGGATCACACTGTACCTTATACTTTATGTTCCCAGCACTGGGCAGGGAGCTAGCTCCCCTAGCTCATAGAACTTACTCAAAAAATTAAGTCAATAAATGAAATCTCCATCAACTCAAGATAACCATCACAGACCAGTGAAGTGGCCCTTATGATTACAGCTACTAAGGTGTCTTTAAAGGGTTTCTCAGTTTAGTTCAGTTCAGTTTAGTCGCTCAGTCGTGTCCGACTCTTTGTGACCCCATGAATCGCAGCACGCCAGGCCTCCCTGTCCATCACCATCTCCTGGACTTCACTCAGATTCATGTCCATCGAGTCCATGATGCCATCCAGCCATCTCATCCTCTGTCGTCCCCTTCTCCTCCTGCCCCCAATCCCTCCCAGCATCAAAGTCTTTTCCAATGAGTCAACTCTTCGCATGAGGTGGCCAAAGTACTGGAGTTTCAGCTTTAGCATCAGTCCTTCCAAAGAAATCCCGGGGTTGATCTCCTTCAGAATGGACTGGTTGGATCTCCTTGCAGTCCAAGGGACTCTCAAGAGTCTTCTCCAACACCACAGTTCAAAAGCATCAATTCTTTGGCACTCAGCTTTCTTCACAGTCCAACTCTCACATCCATACATGACTACTGGAAAAACCATAGCCTTGACTAGTCAGACCTGTCGGCAAAGTAATGTCTCTTCTTTTGAATATGCTATCTAGGTTGGTCATAACTTTTCTTCCAAGGAGTAAGCATCTTTTATTTTTATTTTTTTTTTTTTTAGGGGATTTTTATTTATTTATTTATTTATTTATTTATTTATTTTTTAATTTTAAAATCTTTAATTCTTACATGTGTTCCCAAACATGAACCCCCCCTTTAATTTCATGGTTTCTGGTCCTAATCAAAATCTGTCTTTTTCCCATACCTCCTCATTGCCTCTGGAAACTACATAAAGTTGGAGATTTCCAGTGCTCATTTTAATTTCAAAGTTATGGACTTTATTTTCCAGGAGTATTTTGGTGATTACAACATTAAAATATAATCCAGGTGTGTTCCTGACACCATACACAAAGATAAACTCAAAATGGATTAAAGACCTAAATGTAAGACCAGAAACTATACCAATACAGTATTGTAAAGTAAAATAAAGTAAAAAAAAAAAAAAAAAAAAAAAAAAAAAAACCTATAAAACTCTAGAGGAAAACATAGGCAGAACACTCAGTGATGTAAATCCAAGCGAGATCCTCTATGGCCCACCTCCTAGAATAATGTAAATAAAAACAAAAGTAAACAAGTGGGACCTGATTAAACTTAAAAGCTTTTGCACAGCAAAGGAAACTATAAGCAAGGTGAGAAGACAACCCTCAGAATGGGAGGAAATAATAGCGAATGAAACAACTGACAAAGGATTAATTTTCAGTTGTGTTCAAATACTTGTTCTCTACCCTCCTTTTCCCACCTGAGCATAACAAAGAGCTTCATTATGCTTTGCTTTCATTTTTAATCCATTATGCAATAAGCTATAAATAAAAGGAAATAATTGATATTATCTAAACATCTGTAACCAAGAGAAGCTACTTTTCAGAAAACTGGACTATTTCTTGCAAGAATGGTGAACTATTACCCTGGAGCCTTCCCAAGGTCAGAGTTACATTTTGGCAGTCATGCACCATTCCATTCAATTAGCCATTCAATATATATTTATTGTGAAACTACTGAATACTATGTATACTATTAGTCCTTCGTATACACCATTAAAGAAATTTATGATCAACATTTTTTTACATTACATTTCCAAGTCAGCAGTGTGTTTAATATTCCAGTTGAGTTTGCATTAAACTCTTTTCTGCAAAATTTTGGGTTTCTGAAGACAAAAGTAATCTTAAAAATTTTTAAGATTTTCATTAAAATGTCTTACATTTGTCATTTATTAATAAGAGTATGTTTTTTGTAGGAATACCTACTTTGTTCAAATAGCTTATATGAGCTTATTAAAGTACTTAGATTATTCAGTTTTCTTTTTTCCATTTTCTTTTAAAAAAAGATGCTACAGATTTGCATGCTCATGATTAAGACCATATTTCTTTTATGGATACCCCATAGGCACAGAAGGATTTCAAACATGCTCTGAGGAAAAGAGCATTTCAGCCAATATGGAAGAAAGTTAGTAGGTAACCTAAGCCTTGTGCCACTCCCACTCACAAAGCCCTGTGCTGCTCTGGGTAAACCCAATGTCTCCAAAGATCGTAGGTATAAAAAGGCCAGGCATACATCATTTATCATTTCTGAAATATTATCTCTGCAATATTCTTATAGGTTTCTGTCTGTCTACTCTTTCAAAAAAGAAGATATTTATTCATTTTCTAGGTACTTGTTTGACTCTGCATCTTTTAAAAACTGTTTTTATAAATATTTAGAGTGATCAAGTACTACATAGTTATGACTTAAGACAAAGGATTCCTTACATGATAATATTCAGAAAGCTCAATTTAAAATTTTGAGGGATGGTATGGGGAGGGAGGAGGGAGGGGGGTTCAGGATGGGGAACTCATGTATACCTGTGGCAGATACATGTTGATGTATGGCAAAACCAATACAATATTGTAAAGTAATTAACCTCCAATTAAAATAAATAAATTTATATTTTTTAAAAAAGAAGTAATGAATAAGACATAAATGTACAGTTTTATTAATTTTTACAAAGTGAGCATAGTAGAATAACTCTCCTCTACATGAGTAACCAACCTCCTTTAATGCCCTAAGGCCCCATCTATCCCCAAACACACACTTCCTTCCTTCTCCCCAAATGTAGTATCTTTCTATCACCATAGATTGGTTTCACCTGCATCTGAATCTCTATTAACAGAGTATATAGTACATATTTTGTCTTATTTATCTTACATTATGATTGTGAAATTGACGTGTTATTGAAAGCAGTAGAAGTTCATTTATTTCCATTGCTCTACAGAGTATCTGTTCAATAATTATTTTCACCCACTTGAACTGGTTTCACATGGTGACTATGATAAGTAATGATGCGTTAAACATCTTTGTAGTTATGTTATAGTGCACATGTCTGCTCAGTTGTAGCCAATTTTTTGTGACCCCATGGACTGTAGCCCACCAGGTTCCTCTGTCCATGATATTATCCAAGCAAAGTTACTGGAGTGGGTTGCCATTTCCTACTCCAGGAGAACTTCCCGACCCAGGAATTGAACCCACATTTCCTGCATCTCTTGAATTGACAGGTGGATTCTTTACCACTGAGCTACCTGGTAAACCAGTTATGGTGCACATATGCATATACTTTGCATTTCCTGGAGGAATAATGAGGCTAATAATATTTTTATATTCTTTGTATCTTTAGGGATATTTGAAAACATTTTGATATTTGAAAACAATTTTCCTTATACTTTATATTCAGTTGTTTCTGTCATTATATATTGACCTGTATGTACTTTATATAATCGGTGGTGATTTTATCCTCCTGGGGACATTTGGCAATGTCTAGAGACCTTTTGTTTGTCACAACTGAAGGAGTTCTAGGGTCATCCACTGGGCAGGGGCCTGGGATGCTGCTGAACATCCTACAATAAACAAGATTGCCCACCAACTAAAAGAATATCTGGTCCAAAATGTGGATAGTAGCAAGGTTAAGGAAGTCTGAAATATGCGTATGTAAAATTGAAATATAGTCTATATTATGTTATATAAATGTTTCGTACTGAAATTTGCATTTTACTTTTAATAGTATGTGATGAATAGAAGTTCTTATATTTTACATTTTATTTTTGTTTACAGTTAATATGCTTGATGATTATGAAAAGATCTTTGCCTACCCAAAGAACATGAAGATATTATTCTTTGTTATTTTCTAGACCTACTCTGTCCAGTACAGTAGCAACTAACTACATATGGTTATTGATGACTTAAAATATGCTCAGTAAAAATTTAGTGTCTTGTAAACATAAAATATACATCAGAATTTGAATAATTTGTTTGAAAACAAGAATTATATAACATATCTCATTGTTTTTTTTTAAATTGACTGTACATTGAAATGATAATATGGATAGATGGTATTAAAATATATGATAATATCAGTTACATATGTGGTTCACTTTGTATGTCTATTAAATATTGCTTTCTGTGTGGTTTTACATTTCACATTTTGATAGCCTACTCATAAGTAATTTTTGTAAATGGTATGAAACAGGAGTCAAAATACATTTTACACCATATAAATGAGCTACCATCATAATGAAAGGAACAGCCTTTCCTTAAAGCACTACACTTCCTTTATCATTATTGAACTCTTTATTTTGTTCTACTAACTTATTTTAATTCATTTACCAAGGGGACACTGTCTCAATTATTCTTCTTTGAAATATGATAGCAAAATTTCCTCAGCTCTGTTCTTTTTGATGACTTGCATTTCCAGGTAAATTTTATTTTTATTTTTTTTCCATGTAAATTTTAAAATCAAGTTTTCAAATTTCAAAAAGAAGCCTGCTAAGGTTCTCATTGGGAATAAATTTAATATATAAATTATATACAAAGAATCAAAACATTAACCATACTGAATCTTCTACATAAAACATAGATATACCCCTCCCCCATTTATTTGGTTCATTAATTTCTCTCATTAATGTGTTTTGTGTAAAGGGCTTAAAGATCTACTGTTAAACTTAGTTCTAGAATGTTGATTTATGATACTAATGAAAAATTTTTAATTAATTTTCTGATGATTACTGATACACAATTAATCATTGTTTATTGACCTTTTATCAGATGACCTTGATAAATTTAACTTATTAATTCAAAATTTCTATCTGTAGATTCATTATTTTAGATTTTCCAGATACATAAATATATTTTCTGCAAATAATGGCAACTGCTTTTGGTAACTGCCAAAAATAAAAATAATTTTTTTATAAAAAGAAAGGAAAAAGTAAAAAATAAAAATCTCTCTTGTGATGAGAACTCTAGGATTAACTCTCCTAATAGCATTTATATATATTATACAGCAGTGATGTTGTAATTTTGTACATTATATCCCTAGTACATTATTTGTTGATATTATAACTGGAACCTTGTATATTTTGACCATCTTCCTCCAATTCCTTCTGATGCTGCCCTCTGCCTCTAGTACCACAGCTCTGATCTCTCTGAGTTTGAGAGTGTTATTTTGGATTCCACGAATAAGTAAACTCATACAGTATTTTTCTGTCTGACATATGGTGGCTCAGATGGTAAAGAATCTTCCTACAACCCAGAAGACCTGGGTTCTGTCCCTGGGTTGGGAAGATCCCCTGAAGGAAGAAATGACAACCCACTCCAGTATTCTTGCCTGGAGAATTCCACAGATACAGGAACCTAGTGGACTACAGTTCATGGGGTCACAAAGAGTCGGACATGACTGAGCAACTAACACTATTTCATGTAACATATGTCTTCAGGTCCATCCATGCTGGTGCGAATGGTAGGATTTCCTCATCTTTATGACTGAACAGTAGTCTATTAAGTAAAAATAAACTTAAACATCTTTATCCATTCATCCATCAATTGACACTTAGGTTGTTTCCATGCCTTGACTGCATTATAAATAACGCTGCTATGAAAATGGGAAAGTAGATATCTTCTCAAGTTAGTGTTTTCATTTCATTTGGATTTATTCCCAGAAGTAGAATTGCTAGATCATATGGTAGCTCTATTTTTAATTTTTTTAGTATCCTCTCTACTGTTTTCCATAGTGATTGTGCCAATTTACAACAGTGTGCAAGGGTTTGCTTTACTCCACATGCAGGCCAGCATTTGTTATCACTTGTCTTTTGGTGATAGCCACTCTAACATGTAATATCTCACAGTGGTTTTTAATTTGAATTTTCCCAATGGCTAGATACTGAACCTTTTTTTCATGGCTTGTTGGGCTTTTGCATATCTTCTTTGGATAATAGTCTTCTTGAAATATTGCTCACACTGGGAAACTCAATACAATGACATATGAAGAGTAGTAAAGGCAGTTCTTTCATTTTTAACCTCAGTGTACAGGCTTTCAATATTTCATAAGTAACTATAATGTTGTCATTGTTTTTTGCTTTAGATATCCTTTATCAAATTAAAACTTTTCCTACTATCTGTAGCTTGCTAAGAATTTTTATCAATAAAGAGGTGAATTTAATCAAAAACTTTATCTGAATCTGTTGAAGTGACATAATATTGTTCTTTTTCATGTTAATGTTATGAAATAAATTGGTTTTTGAGTATCTGTATAACCTTGGGCTTGTTGTATAAACTCAAATCAATGATGATGTATTCCCTTAAATTAAATTTATCTTTTTAGGAATTCTTATATCTAATATTCACAAGGAAGCTAACTTACTTGTAGCTTCTCTTCCTTCAATATCCTCATTAGGCTTTATTAGTAAAGTTAGGTGAGTCTCATTTTACAGTTTGGATCATGGAAGTTTATTTTCTGGAAGTTTATTATGATTAGAGATATAAAATCCTTCAGTTCAGTTCAGTTCAGTCACTCAGTCGTCAGTCGTATCCAGCTCTTTGCTACCCCATGAACCATAGCATGCCAGGCCTCCCTGTCCATCACCAAGTCCCAGAGTTCACCCAAACCCATGTCCATTGAGTCAGTGATGCCATCGAACCATCTCATCCCCTGCCGTTCCCTTCACCTCCTGCTCTCAACCTTTCCCAGCATCAGGGTCTTTTCAAATGAGTCAGCTCTTTGCATCAGGTGGCCAAGTATTGGAGTTTCAGATTCAGCATCAGTCCTTCCAATGAATATTCAGGACTGATTTTCCTTTAGGATGGACTGGTTGGATCTCCTTGCTATCCAAAGGACTCTCAAGATTCTTTTCCAACACCACAGTGCAAAACCATCAATTTTTTGACTCAGCTTTCTTTATAGTCCAACTCTCACATCCATACATGACCACAGGAAAAAACCATAGCTTTGACTAGACGGACTATTGTTGGCAAATAATGTCTCTGCTTTTCAGTATGCTGTCTAGGTTGGTCATAATTTTCCTTCCAAGGAGTAAGCGTCTTTTAATTTCATGGCTGCAATCACCATCTGCAGTGATTTTGGAGCCCAGAAAAATAAAGTCAGCCCCTGTTTCCACTGTTTCCCCATCTATTTGCCATGAAGTGATGGGAATGGATGCCATCATCTTAGTTTTCTGAATGTTGTATTTAAGCCAACACTTTCACTCTCCTCTTTGACTTTCATCAAGAGGCTCTTTAGTTCTTCACTTTCTGCCATAATGGTGGTGTCCTCTGCATATCTGAGGTAATTGATATTTCTCCTGGCAATCTTGATTCCAGCCTGTGCTTCCTCCAGCCCAGCATTTCTCATGATGTACTCTGCATAGAAGTTAAACAAGCAGGGTGACAGTATATAGCCTTGACGTACTCCTTTTCCTATTTGGAACCCATCTGTTGTTCCACGTCCAGTTCTAACTGTTGCTTCCTAATCTGCATACTGATTTCTCAAGAGGCAGGTCAGGTGGTCTTGTAGTCCCATCTCTTTCCGATTTTTCCACAGTTTATTGTGATCCACACAGTCAAAGTCTTTGGCATATTCAATAAAGAGAAATAGATGTTTTTCTGGAACTCTCTTGCTTTTTCAATTTTCCAGCGAATGTTGGCAATTTGATCTCTGGTTCCTCTGACTTTTCTAAATGCAGCTTGAACATCTGGAAGTCTATGGCTCACATATTGCTGAAGCCTGGCTTGGAGAATTTTTTTCTTTCAAGTTATCAGTTAGAGGAGTTTCTTTCTCTTTTTTTAAGTACAAATTCACTTATTTTAATTGGAAGCTAATTACTTTACAATACTGTATTGATTTTGCCATACATTGACATGAATCTGCCATGAATCTGCCATGGGAGTACATGCGTTCCCCATCCTGAACCCATCCTCCCACTTCCTTCGCCATACTATCCACCTGGGTCATCCCAGTGCACCAGCCCCGAGCATCCTGTATCATGCATCGAACCTGGACTGGCAATTCATTTCACATATGATAATATACATGTTTCAATGCCATTCTCCCAAATCATCTCACCCTCGCCCTCTCCCACAGAATCCAAAAGACTGTTCTATACATCTGTGTCTCTTTTGTTGTCTTGCATACAGGGTTACGTTACCATCTTTCTAAATTCCATATATATGCATTAGTATATTGTACTGGTGTTTTTCTTTCTGGCTTACTGCACTCTGTATAATCTGCTCCAGTTTCACCCACTTCGCTAGAACTGATTCAAATTTATTCTTTTTAATGGCTGATAGTCCATTGTGTATATGTATCACAGCTTTCTTATCCATTCATCTGCTGATGGACATCTAGGTTGCTTCCATGTCCTGGCTATTACAAGCAGTGCTGCAATGAACATTGGGGTACACCTGTCTCTTTCAGTTATGGTTTCCTTGGTGTGTATACCCAACTGGGTCATATGGCAGTTCTCTTTAGAGTTTTTAAGAAATCTCCACACTATTCTCCACAGTGGCTGTACTAGTTTGCACTCCCACCAACACTGTAAGAGGGTTCCCTTTTCTCCACACCCTCTCCAGCATTAATTGCTTGTAGACTTTTGGATAGCAGCCATTCTGACTGGTGTGAAATGGTACCTCATTGTGGTTTTGATTTGCATTTTTCTGACAATGAGTGATGTTGAGCATCTTTTCGTGTGTTAGCCATCTATGTCTTCTTTGGAGAAATGTCTGTTTAGTATTTTGGCCCATTTTTTGATTGGGTCGTTTATTTTTCTGGAATTGAGCTGCAGGAGTTGCTTGTATATTTTTGAGATTAATCCTTTGTCAGTTGCTTCATTTGTTATTATTTTCTCCTATTCTGAAGGCTGTCTGCTCACCTTGCTTATAGTTTCCTTTGTTGTGCAGAAGCTTTTAATTTTAAGTAGGCCCCATTTGTTTATTTTTGCTTTTATTTCCAATATTCTGGGAGCTGGGTCATAGAGGATCCTTCTGTGATGTATGTCAGGGAGTGTTTTGCCTATGTTCTCCTCTAAGAGTTTTATAGTTTCTGGTCTTACGTTTAGATCTTAATCCATTTTGACTTTATTTTTGTGTATGATGTTAGAGAATGTTCTGGTTTCATTCTTTTACAAATGGTTGACCAGTTTTCCCAGCACCAGTTGTTAAAGAGATTGTCTTTTCTCTATTGTATATTCTTGCCTCCTTTGTCAAAGATAAGGTATCCATAGGTGTGTGGATTTATCTCTGGGCTTTCTATTTTTTTCCATTGATCTGTATTTCTGTTTTTGTGCCAGTACCATACTGTCTTGATGACTGTGGCTTTGTAGTAGAGCCTGAGGTCTGGCAGGCTGATTCTTCCAGTTCCATTCTTTTTTCTCAAGATTGCTTTGGCTATTCGAGGTTTTTTGTATTTCTATACAAATTGTGAAGTTATTTGTTCTAGCTCTGTGAAAAATACCGTTGGTAGCTTGATAGGGATTGCATTGAATCTATAGTTTGCTTTGGGTAGTATACTCATTTTCACTATATTGATTTTTCCAATCCATGAACATGGTATATTTCCCCATCTATTTGTGTCCTCTTTGATTTCTTCCACCAGTGTTTTATAGTTTGCTATATATAGTTCTTTTGTTTCTTTAGGTAGATATATTCCTAAGTATTTTATTCTTTTCATTGTAATGGTGAATGGAATTGTTTCCTTCATTTCTCTTTCTATTTTCTCATTATTAATGTATAGGAATGCAAGCGATTTCTGTGTGTTAATTTTATATCCTGCAACTTTACTATATTCATTGATTAGCTCTAGTAATTTTCTGGTGGAGTCTTTAGGGTTTTCTAGGTAGAGAAAACCCTAACAGTCATCTGCAAACAGTGAGAGTTTTACTTCTTCTTTTCCAATTTGGATTCCTTTTATTTCTTTTTCTGCTCTGATTGCCATGGCCAAAACTTCCAAAACTATGTTGAATAGTAGTGGTGAGAGTGGGCACCCGTGTCTTGTTCCTGACTTTAGGGGAAAGGCTTTCAATTTTTCACCATTGAGGATTATGTTTGCTGTGGGTTTGTCATATATAGCGTTTACTATGTTGAAGTATGTTCCTTCTATTCCAGCTTTCTGGAGGGTTTTTTATCACAAATGGGTGTTGAATTTTGTCAAAGGCTTTCTCTGCATCTATTGAGATAATCATATGGCTTTTATTTTTCAATTTGTTAATGTCATGTATTACATTGATTGATTTCCCACTTGGTCATGGTGTATGATCTTTTTAATGTGTTGTTAGAGTCTGATGGCTAGAATTTTGTTGAGGATTTTTGCATCTATGTTCATCAGTGATATTGGCCTGTAGTTTTCTTTTTTTGTGGCATCTTTGTCAGGTTTTGGTATTAGGGTGAAGGTGGCCTCATAGAATAAGTTTGGAAGTTCACCTTCCTTTGCAATTTTCTGGAAGAGTTTGAGTAGGATAGGTGTTAGCTCTTCTCGAAATTTTTGGTAGAATTCAGCTGTGAAGCCGTCTGGACCTGGGCTTTTGTTTGTTGGAAGATTTCTGGTTACAGTTTCAATTTCCGTGCTTGTGATGGATCTGTTAAGATTTTCTATTTCTTCCTGGTTCAGTTTTGGAAAGTTGTACTTTTCTAAGAATTTGTCCATTTCTTCCACGTTGTCCATTTTATTGGCATATAATTGCTGATAGTAGTCTCTTATGATCCTTTGTATTTCTGTGTTGTCTGTTGTGATCTCTCCATTTTCATTTCTAATTTTATTGATTTGATTTTTCTCCCTTTGTTTCTTGATGAGTCTGGCTAATGGTTTGTCAATTTTATTTATCCTTTCAAAGAACCAACTTTTGGCTTTGTTGATTTTTGCTATGGTCTCTTTTGTTTCTTTTGCATTTTTTTCTGCCCTAATTTTTAAGATTTCTTTCCTTCTACTAACCCTGGGGTTCTTCATTTCTTCCTTTTCTAGTTGCTTTAGGTGGAAAGTTAGGTTATTTATTTGACTTTTTTCTTGTTTCCTGAGGTATGCCTCTATTGCTATGAACTTTCTCCTTAGCACTGCTTTTACAGTGTCCCACAGGTTTTGGGTTGTTGTGTTTTTGTTTTCATTCGTTTCTATGCATATTTTGATTTTTTTTTTTTTCTCCTGTGATTTGTTGATTATTCAGCAGTGTGTTGTTCAGCCTCCATATGTTGGAATTTGTAATAGTTTCTCCTGTGATTGAGATCTAATCTTACTGAATTGTGGTCAGAAAAGATGCTTGGAATGATTTTAATTTTTTTGAATTTACCAAGGCTAGATTTATGGCCCAGGATGTGATCTATCCTGGAGAAGATTCCATGGAAGCTTGAGAAAAAGGTGAAATTCATTGTTTTGGGGTGAAATGTCCTATAGATATCAATTAGGTCTAACTGGTCTATTGTATCATTTAAAGTTTGTGTTTCCTTGTTAATTTTCTATTTAGTTGATCTGCCCATAGGTGTGAGTGAGGTATTAAAGTCTCCCACTATTATTGTGTTATTGTTAATTTCCCCTTTCATACTTGTTAGCATTTGTCTTACATATTGCAGTGCTCCTATGTTGGGTGCATATATATTTATAACTGTTATATCTTCTTCTTGGATTGATCCTTTGATCATTATGTAGTGTCATTCTTTGTCTCTTTTCACAGCCTTTGTTTTATAGTCTATTTTATCTGATATGAGTATTGCTACTCCTGCTTTCTTTTTGTCTCTATTTGTGTGAAGTATCTTTTTCCAGCCCTTCACTTTCAGTCTGTATGTGTCTCTTGTTTTGACGTGGGTCTCTTGTAAACAAGATATATAGGGGTTTTGTTTTTGTATCCATTCAGCCAATCTTTGTCTTTTGGTTGGGGCATTCAACCCATTTACATTTAAGGTAATTATTGATAAGTATGATCTCATTGCCATTTACTTTATTGTTTTGGGTTTGAGTTTATACACCCTTTTTGTGTTCCCTGTCTAGAGAAGATCCTTTATCATTTGTTGGAGAGCTGGTTTGGTGGTGCTGAGTTCTCTCAGCTTTTGCTTGTCTGTAAAGCTTTTGATTTCTCTTTCATATTTGAATGAGATTCTTGCTGGGTACAGTAATCTGGGCTGTAGGTTATTGTCTTTCATCACTTTAAGTATGTCCTGCCATTCCCTCCTGGCCTGAAGAGTTTCTATTGAAAGATCAGCTGTTATCCTTATGGGAATCCCCTTGTGTGTTATTTGTTGTTTTTTCCCTTGCTGCTTTTAATATTTGTTCTTTGTGTTTGATCTTTGTTAACTTGGTTAATGTGTGTCTTGGGGTGTTTTGCCTTGGGTTTATCCTGTTTGGGACTCTCTGGGTTTCTTGGACTTGGGTGATTATTTCCTTCCCCATTTTAGGGAAGTTTTCAACTATTATCTCCTTAAGTATTTTCTCGTGGTCTTTCTTTTTGTCTTCTTCTTCTGGGACTCCTATGATCCAAATGTTGGGGAGTTTAACATTGTCCCAGACGTCTCTGAGATTGTCCTCTTTTCTTTTAATTCGTTTTTCTTGTTTCCTCTCTGTTTCATTTATTTCTACCATTCTATCTTCTACCTCACTTATCCTATCTTCTGCCTCCATTATTCTACTGTTGGTTCCCTCCAGAGTGCTTTTGACCTCATTAATTGCATTAATCATTATATATTGACTCTTTTTTATTTTTCTAGGTCCTTGTTAAACCTTTCTTGCATCTTCTCAATCCTTTTCTCCAGGCTATTTATCTGGAACTCCATTTTGATTTCAAGATTTTGGATAATTTTCACTATTATTATTTGGAATTCTTTCTCAGGTAGATTCCCTATCTCTTCCTCTTTTGTTTGGTTCGGTGGGCATTTATCCTGTTCCTTTACCTGCTGGGTATTTCTCTGCCTCTTCATCTTGTTTATATTGCTGTGTTTGGGCTGGCCTTTCTGTATTCTTGCATTTGTGGAGTTATCTTTATTGTGGAGTTTCCTCATTGTGGGCGGCATTGTACAGGTGGCTTGTCAAGGTTTCCTGGTTAGGGAAGCTTGTGTCGGTGTTCTGGTGGGTGGAGCTGGATTTCTTCTCTCTGGAGTGCAGTGAAGTGTCCAGTGGGTCAATGCCATGAGATGTCAGTGGGTTTGGAGTGACTTTGGGCAGCCTGTATATTGAAGCTCAGGGCTAGGTTCCTGCGTTGCTGGAGAATTTGCATGGTATGTCTTGCTCTGGTGCTTGTTGGCCCTTGGGCGGAGCTTGGTTTCATTGTAGGTGTGGAGGCTTCTGGATGAGCTCTTGTCAATTAATGTTCCCTGGAGTCAGGAGTTCTCTGGTGGACTCAGGATTTGGACTTAAGCCTCCTGCCTCTGGTTTTCAGTCTTATTCTTACAGTAGCCTCAAGACTTCTCCATCTATACAGCGTTGATGATAAAACATCTAGGTTAAAGATGAAAAGTTTCCCCACAGTGAGGGACACCCAGAGAGGTTCACAGAGTTACATGGAGAAGGGAAGAGGGAGGAGGGAAATAGAGGTGACCAGGAGGAGAAGAGGGGAAAATCAAAGAGGGAGAGAGCAAGCTAGCCAGTAATCACTTCCTTATGTGCGCTCCACAGTCTGGACTGCTCAGAGATGTTCACATAGTTATACAGAGAAGAGAAGAGAAAGGAAGGAGACAGAGGTGGCCAGGAGGATAAAGGGGAGAATCCAAAGGAGAGAGACAGATCCAGCAAGTAATCAGTTCCCTAAGTGTTCTCCATAGTCCGGAACACACAAAGAGATTCACAGAGTTGGGTAGAGAAGAGAAGGGGGAGGGAGGAGATAGATTCGACCTGGTGGAGAAAAAGGAGAGTCCAAAGAGGGAGAGAGCAGTCAAGCCAGTAATCTCACTGCCAAGTAAAAATGGGTACTGCAGATTGGGTTCTTAATGGTACAAAACTGATAACAAATACCAAAAAGTGAAGATTAAAAATCTAGAGTAGAGGTTGGATTCTCAAAAATACAATATTAAAGAAAAAAAATCACAAAAATTTAAATATATATATAAATTAAGTTTGCTTTAAAAAATAGGGTCTTTTTTTGCAAAGTAATAGTAGGTTATAAAAATGAAAATTAAAGGAGTAATAGAGGATTTAAAAAATAACAATTTTTTTTTTTTTTTTAAGAATGATAATAGTAAAAATATATCTAGGACTTTCTCTGGTGTTGTTGCAGACAGTGTGGGGTCAACTCATTTTCAGATAGTTCCTTGGTCCGGCTTATACTTCTCAAGATCTATAGGCCCCTTTCTATGTAGTCGGTGCTAACGACAGGGTTTTAATCTATTGCACCTGTCACTTCCAAGGCGGTTCCCTCTGTTTTAGCTTCTTCTGTTTGCTGGTCTCTTCAGTGTCAATTTCTGCCCTGACACAAGGGGGCGGTGGTGGACACTTTTTTTTAGGCTCACTTGTTCAGCTGTGCTGTGGGGAGGGAGGAACACTGCAAACAAATATCACTGACATGTTTAGGGAATGCTCGCAGTGTCTCGACCACACTGGATTTGTCCCTGCTCACAGCATGTGTGCCCTCCCTGTCTACACTGCTTAGGCTCTAGGTTTCTCTGCCAGGAACTGTCTGAGGCCAGCACTGGGTTGTATACACTTCCCAGGTCTAAGCTGCTCAGGTTCAGGTACTCGGGTACTCCACAAAGGTGCAGACTTGGTTGGGCCTGCGTTTGTGCCCTTCCCAGGTCCAAGCAGCTCAGGTGACCAGGTGTTTGGCGAGTGCAGTCGCTGCGATTTATCGCCTCCCCTGTCCCTGCTGCTCAGTTTTCTGGCACACCTTCTCAGGTGGATGTCAACCGACCGTCCAGAATCCCAAGCAGTCTTGGTTAGCAACCAAGAGTGCTTGCAATTTGGTAGATTTTCCTCTCTGGGGCCATGACTGCCCCCTTTTGGCTCTGGCTGCCCTTGCCTGCCTGTCTCCAGCTGGGGGGTGGGCCTGTACACAGCCAGCTAGCTCTAGTCAGTCCTTTGTTCTTTGAGCAGGCCTGGCAGTGTTATAGGTTAGGGCTCTTTGCTGGGTAGCTATCCCACAGTCTGGTTTGCTGTCTCAAGTTTGTTCCCTCAGATTGCCCTCAGGGCATTCAGGCCCGGTCCTTACTCTAAACAATGCAGCCCGCACCTCTCTGCCCAGCCCCACTTGCTAGTGGCGGATGCTGGGAGTTACCGTTGGGCACATAATCTGTGGGTTTTAATTATTTATTTATTTTTCCTCCCGGTTATGTTGCCCTCTGAGATTCCAAGGCTCGCCACAGACTTGCCAGTGAGAGTGTTTCCTGGTGTTTGGAAACTTCTCTCTTTTTTAAGACTTCCTGCCCGGGACAGATCTCCATCCCTACCTCTTTTGTCTCCTTTTATCTTTTATATTTTTTCCTACCTCCTTTTGAAGACAATGGGCTGCTTTTCTGGGTGCCTGATATCCTCTGCCAGCATTCAGAAGTTGTTTGGTGGAATTTACTTGGCATTAAAATGTTCTTTTTATGGATTTGTGAGGGAGAAAGTGGTCTCACCGTCCTATTCCTCTGCCATCTTAGGACCAGCCACTGGCTTGGAGAATTTTAAGCATTACTTTACTAGTATGTAAGATAAGTGCAATTGTGTGGTAGTATGAACATTCTTTGGCATTGCCTTTCTTTGGGATTAGTATGAAAACTGATCTTTTCCAGTCCTGTGGCCACTGAGTTTTCCAAATTTGCTGGCATGTTGAGTGCAGCACTTTCACAGCATCATCTTTCAGGATTTGAAATAGCCGAACTGGTATTCCATCACCTCCACTAGCTTTGTTCGTAGTGATGCTTCCTAAGGCCCACTTGACTTTGCATTCCAGGATGTCTGGCTCTAGGTGAGTGATCGCACCATCGTGATTATCTGGGTCATGAAGATCTTTTTTGTACAGTTCTTCTGTGTATTCTTGCCACTTCTTCTAAATATCTTCTGCTTCTGTTAGGTCCATACCATTTCTGTCCTTATTGAGCCCATCTTTGCATGAAATCTTGGTATCTTTAATTTATATCTCTAATTTTCTTGAAGACATCTCTAGCCTTTCCCATTCTGTTGTTTTCCTCTATTTCTTTGCATTGATCACTGAGAAAGGCTTTCTTATCTCTCTTTGCTATTCTTTGGAACTCTGCTTTCAAATGAGTATATCTTTCCTTTTCTCCTTTGCTTTTCGGTTCCCTTCTTTTCACAGCTATTTGTAAGGTGTCTTCAGACAGCCATTTTGCTTTGTTGCATTTCTTTTTCTTGGGGATGGTCTTGATTCCTGTCTCCTGTACAATGTATATATATACAATACTTATGTCTATATATATATATATAAACAATTACATAATATATAATATCATATATATTACAATATGTAATCCTTCCTTAGAGATATATAACATTTCTATACTGAAGTCATTTGACCTAAAATATTTGTTGTGGGAAGATTTAATTCCACATTTGATTTCTTAAACAGATGAGCTGTAGAAAATTTATATTTTTCATGTTATTTTGCTACATTGTGCTTTTCTGTGAATTTGTTCACTTAAATTTCGAATATATTTTCATCGTTTTATAGTATCCTAGAAATACCATTTTTATTGTATGTACAATCAAAGAAATTTTCTCTATTATATTCCTTATACTGGTACTATGTTACTTCCCTGCACCACCACCCTCAAACACACACACTCCAGTCTTGCTAAAGGTGATCTGTAAATTTAATGCATCTTCTTAAAGAATCAGTTTATGGCTTAGCTGAGTTTCTCAGTTTTCCATTCATTTTCTATTGATTTCTGCTTTTATTTTTATTTCCTTTCTTTTACTTTCTTTAGGTTTATATTACTAATATATTTTTACTGTATCATTCCATAAATACAAACATACCTGAATTTTTTAATATTTTTCCTTCTACTCTGCAGAAATATATCTATGTATTTTCTATTGATTTATAGACCAGATCACATATCAAAGAGATATCTTCACAACTATTTTCACTGTAACATTATTCAAAATAGCCAAGATACAGAAACAACTTAAAAGTTCTTTGATAGATGAATTGAAAAAGTATGTGCTATATAGACATAGATACAATGGAATATTATTGTCACACAAAATAAGAAAATCCATTTATTTCTAGCAATATGGATAAAACTTCAAGGCATTATGGCTAAGTGGAATAAGCCAGACAGAGAAACACAGATATTGTATGGTAAAATTTATATGTAGAATCTTAAAAAAATAAAAGTTGACTTCACAGAAACAGAATGGAATGGTGGTTGACAGGGGATAGTGGGAGGGAGAAATGGGCAGGTGTAGATCAAAGGCTACAACCTTTCAATTATAGGAAGAATAATTTATAAGGAAAGTGACTATTGTTAATAATACAGTACTGTCTTTCACCAGGAGATAGGATTATGCAAGGCTACATGGTTGAATTTAAGAATGACTATCCAATATATTAATAATTAAAATGTAGTAAGAATTAAAATAGCTTCACTTATTTAACTCTATAGAAATCTACAGGTTTGCGGAATCTTTTCAAAAACTTTTTGAAAGAAGTAAGTAGTGAGAAATAGAGGAGGACAAAAAGAAGGTCAGGGTAGTAAAAGTAAAAAAAAAAAAAAAAGGAGGGACACAAGGAATAAAGGGCAAAGAAGGAGAGGAGGAAAGAAGTTTACCTATGAATTTTATTCTGCTTATACTTTTCTAAATTACATTCTTTTATACTTTTTTCTATTTTTTATTTTACATATATAAATACATTTTGGGCATCAGCTACATAGCAGTTAAACACTTTGTTTCTGTCATTAACCAGAGACCCTTTGATTTAAAGTATTTTTTTTTCTAGTTTGCTTCAACTCATTTTTAAAATAATATCACTGTATCAGTTAATTTGGGATTTGATTTTATACTTTTATCAGAAAATTCCTCCTTGGATTCAATGTCACCCTTTAGAAAGACTGTTAGACCTGCTGAGAGCAGAGACCTCTTTTTTCCCCTCTGTGTTTCTAACATCTAGACAGTGGTTGGTAAATAGCAGGAACTGAGTAAGTATCTACTAGTGAAAAAAAAAAGTAACAACACTGAATTTCATAATTTTAGAAAACAGCCTGGCTAGAGAAAAAAAGACATATTTAAGGTCAGTATTACCAGAGTGAACTCATTAAGGAGAGAGAAGGAAAAAGAAAAAAATAAGAAAGACAATACTTTCTCAAAATTAGATAAAAAGTCAGAGGTATAGAGCTGTGCACCAGAATAGATTTTTAATCAGCCATGGTTATTTTTTTAAGGTCTATCCTGTTGTAAGTTAGAAGCAGAGAAATGAGGCAACACTGCATATTAAGAAACTATTTGTTTCTAAGGATAGAGTCTCGAAAGGGCAATTCTATAAACCATGGCTTGTCCTCATAAGTACTGGTAATGACAAAAGAAGCTACCATTCTTCTACTCAGGCACCTCCCTTTATGAGCACAAGTAGAGGATATAACTTTTCTATGTTTAAGTGGATTTTCATCCTTTATTCACTTATGCATTCCACACATCATTCAGTGCCTGCATGTTTTATTCCAGAAAATAAATTCTATTTTTGATCTCATATTCCTTACAGGAAATATTTTAGTATAAGAAATACTATACTTATATATAAAGGGTGTATGTTATCCTTGGCTGAATTTATATTTAAGCGAATATACAGAAGTATATACTCATCTTTACATTATGCTAATTTAGAATAAGAAAAAAGAATCATTTGAAAAAAGAAACTGTAGTAAGATTATGAATCATCCTCCCTCAAAGATGATATTCTATAACTTTTGTGCTGCTTGTGCTTTTCCTTTATAGTGTTATTTTATATTGTTTGAAATCCCCAAGGTTACTAGGTAAGGATGCAAGTTGTGGGTTTTTTTTCTTTCCTTTCTGCCCTCTCTTACTCTCTCATAATGAATTTCTGAAAAATTCTCCTGTATTACTAGTCACAGCCCAAAGGCAAACTTTTAGATTTCTCAAAAATTGGTTTTTAGTTTAAAACAAATGCTAGAGAAGAAAAACGATATTTAAAAAGAAGAAAAGAGAAAAAAAAAAGATGAACATCAGAAATATACCTAGCAATTAAAATAATTTATAGCTATTTCCTTTTTGTGAAATATCTTGTGTAATGACAAAAACATATACAAAGTAAGTATTCAAGTTCATCTTTTGTTGCAATGTGGGTTTTGGGGGTGTTTTTTGGTGTTATTTACTTGCTTGCTTTTGTTTTTGTTTGTTGGTTTTGCATTCTTAGCTTATACTCTCTTTGGCCACTGCTGCTGCTGCTAAGTCGCTTCAGTCATATCTGACTCTGTGCGACCCTATAGACGGCGGCCCACCAGGCTCCTCCATCCCTGGGATTCTGCAGGCAAGAACACTGGAGTGGGTTGCCATTTCTTTGGCCACTACTCAAATTCAACTCTGTATCTTGTAGAAGTCATATCCTCAATATTTTAGAAATCATAAGGAATTAAGATTCATCTTTTCTAAATGCTTTACTTTATAGATGAAGAAACTGAGATCTTGAATGACTATGATCTGTCCAAAAGACACTGAGAGCAAAAACATGCAGTTCAGTACTATATGCACTGATGCAGCAGCTTTCTATTTGGACTTCTTCCACCTTTAGAATTTTCTCCTCCTTTCTACCAGGCATATTGCTTCCAGTTAAATCAGTCACTCTGTGTCTCAACAAGGCTAGCAACCAGTTAGACACCTGTAGAGACACTAATTTCTATGAAGCACTTCACAATCTGCCCCAAAGCTCATTTTTATATCTATATTCCTTTTATAAGCTCTATACTGTAACCAAACTTGTATTTTCTTTCTCTGGGCCTTTGCATTAATCATTTTCTATCTCAGTTATCATTTTTCCATCTCTGTTTATCAAACACTACATACTGATCCAATTGTAGAACAAGTCCTAACACTACAAGGAATTATTTATATATGAAGACAACCAAAAGCACTATATGAAAGATAGTTTTATACCCATATTAATTAATTGTTTATAAATGAATTATAAAAAGGTTAAGTCAATGGTCCACAAAGTTAGTAAGCAAAAAAAAAAAAAAAAAAGTACAAAAAATTCATACTGGATGCCCTAATATTGTTGCTGAAGTTATTTAAGCTACTGTTAAATATTACTAAAGTTCACTTCAATCACCTCTCTCTGCCTGTATGATCACCTATGTCCAGTCATCTAGTATGATTCTCCTAATTCTGCTTTTGTTGCAAAGAACCATACACATTTGCATACCTTTATGTATACATGCACACACATAATGAAACATCTGCAGAGAAAGTAACAGAGCAGTTTCTCAATCTCCAATCAATGATTGGACATGTTTCACCATTTTACCACTCCTCTACAAATATGTCTGTTACAGTGAATGGATTCTCATAAATTGTTCTGTGGCCGTTCTTCCACACAATGACCAGAGAAGATGGAATATATCCCACTCTGAAGAAAGATATAAAATAGGAATTTCATATTGAAAAATAATATATAAAACAGTTAAAGAAAAAATATGTGAAGATTAAAGGAAAAATCTCGTGGTACCACAAAAAAGTAAGGCCTTCATTCCATGGCCCCACTTTTACTTGTGTTTTTTTATTTTGTGAGGATGATTTTTCTTGTACCCATCGAGTTGAACAATAGCATCCCAGGTGGCACTAGTGGTAAAGAATCTGCCTGCCAGTGCAGGAGACATAAGAAACATGGGTTCAACCCCTGGGTTTGGAAGATCCCCTGGAGAAGGGCATTGCAACCCACTCCAGTATTCTTGCCTAGAGAATCCCATGGACAGAGGAGCCTGGTGGGCTAGAGTCCACAGGGTCACAAAAAGTCCAACATGATTGAAGCAACTTAGCACAGGTAAATACTATGGTATATGTATATGAGCTTCCCTGATAGCTCAGATGGTAAAGAATCCATCTGCAATGCAGGAGACCCCAGTTCGATTCCTGGGTCAGGAAGATCCCCTGGAGAAGGGATAGGCTACCCACTCCAGTATTCTTGGGCTTTTCTTATGGTTCAGCTGGTAAAGAATCAGCCTGGATGCAGCAGACTTGGGTTCCATCCCTGGGTTGAGAAGATCCCCTGGAGAAGGGAAAAGCTACTCACTCCAATATTCTGATCTGGAGAATTTCACAGACTGTATAGTCCATGGGGTTGCAAAGCATCAGACATGACTGAGTGACTTTCACTCACTTATATGTATTGTAATTTTATAGTGTAAGTTAAGTATCTTATACAATGTAATCTACATAAAATATCTTGTACACTGATTCAAGTCATAGATTTTTTCCAAATGTAAATCACACTTAACAAGAAAATGTTATTTGGACTAGAATTTCAGTAACAGTAGTACAAGAGCAATGGAAAATTCATTGATGTATAAGGAGGAAGTCTTTATAAGATGTGACACTTCCCTATAAATTCTGTTGTAAGTAATCTTAAAGAATAGAAAGTTACAGAGTTGATGACCCAACCCCCCTCTATCTGACCTAAGATAGATAATTAACCATTCCATGTGCCCAACCCTTAACATAAAATAACTTTTTACTCTGTCCATGGAATTCTCCAGACAGGAATACTGGAGTGAGTAGCCCTTCTCTTCGCCAGGGGATCATCCCAACCCTGGGATTGAACCCGGGTCTCCTGCATTGCAGACAGATTCTTTATCGTAGGTGTAAATATTAGTTCTTGTCTCTATTTAGAAACTTCGCCTCTTCTCATTCAGTGAATTTTCTGTCTTCCTTGTGAACATTTTATTAATGTTTCCACCACAATATCCAAATAAATACAGCTCAGCATTATAACCTTTGCACCCATGAGGATTTCTGCTTAGAGATTCAATGACCAAGTGTTACATATTATTTTTTTAACTAAAATGTGGTTTTTTCTTGAAGTTAAGTATTCATGCATATTTTGTATCTTATTGACACAGTTAACATTGTTAATTAAAAATCACATGAGACACAAATTAGCAAAATAAATTGGAGCCATGAAATATGTTTATATTGGTCTTATGAGGTTCTCATGTTAGAGCTGTATGTCTGCAGGTCTCCTCCTGAGAGAATATTAGATTCTTCCAAAGCTGAACAGATGACCCTACTGTTCCCTGGAGTAGCTTCCATTTACCTTCTTGTTAAAATGAATCACTCCCAAATAAGAATAATTCCTCACTTGATGTTTAGTCTGCTGTATTCTGCTATATTCTGAATGATTTATGATCATACATTTAAATAATTACATTGATCCTTTGTTCTAATATTTCACCATAACTAACAATCATATGCATATCATGCATATGCAGATAAATGTATTCCAACATCAACTCTCTTCATGTCTTTCCTCTACTAGAAATTAAGCAGCTATAAATAACAAACCACCCAATCTATCCCCATTGGAGCTTAAATAGTAAGTCTACACTAATATAATATTACCTTACAAAATACAACAATCAAAATAACATTCCAGCAGCTGCTGCTGCTGCTGCTGCTAAGTTGCTTCAGGCGTGTCTGACTCTGTGCGACCCCATAGACGGCAGCCCACTAGGCTCCCCCGTCCCTGGGATTCTCCAGGCAAGAATACTGGAGTGGGTTGCCATTTCCTTCTCCAACAACTACTTTCCCCTAAATATAAATTAGAATATACTTTATATAATGAGATAGGCTGTTTAAGAGAAAAATGTAACTAAAAGGTATAATCTTGGTATAGACTTGGTAATCAAAATAATAAGGTGAATACTTAAGACTGTATATTATTCATTTGGTACAAATTCCACTGAAGTTGAAGATATTTAAAATTGTTTATTTGAGGAGGAGGAGGATAACCTATTGTTAACCAACAACAAAGGCTATAATTATATTTACTGTATATGGAGGAGAAAGATTTCTCTTGCTCTAGAACAAAATGTTTCAACTGTATCACATTTTAAAAGCAAAGCATGAGCGAATTCTTATTTGGATAAGAGAACACTGAGTAAGCATTCAGAAACCACAGCAACTATACTTAGTACAAGCCAACTCTGGTACTTACAGCCATTGCTCTAGAACTTGTTCAGTTTCGTTTTTGGCCCTCCCTTTTCTCCTAGGGTTGTATTTACTACCGGTAAGTAAAAGCATAGTCAGTAGTCATAGAAAGGGAAAAATAATGCTGTATTTAGAAACAGAGGTTAAGGTCAAGTCTCCACTTACCAAAGAGAAATAAAAGACTCAAACACAGGCCAAGATCTGAAGTTTCCCAAATGCTTAGAGGGGAAAATGCAATAAAAGTAAGTAAAACATTGAACAATTATCTGAATCATTGAAGAATAAGAATCTGCCATCAATTAATTAAATAATTAATGAGATTTGTTTACATGATTTATCTGGATTAATTGATGATAACTTCAAAGAGTGGCTCTTCCATTTGCACTTCTTTTACCAAGTACACCCAGCCAAATAACTACATTAATTTTGGGAAAAAATGAAGTAGAGTCAAAAATTTTATGTCTACCTGTGTGTGTTATATGGTTATATGTATTAATAAAATTCATAATATGCTATATTTCTAATTTTTATGCTATATTCATTATCTTTTATTATTGCTTTTTATTATCTATTAAATAATGATCATTTTTTCTATAGCCTATTTCACATTATATGTATTTTTTAATTTGTGACATTAAGTTGAATATTTATACTTTCAAGTAACAGAAACTGACTTAACATAGGCAAGAGACAGTACTTCATAATTAAAAGTTTGGAACTTCATCAATAACTCAGATTCTTACATCTTTCCAATCTGTCATCCTGAGCAACTAGCTTTTATCCTAAGGTTTTCTTCCCATGGCCAAAGAATTACAGTTCAAGGCATGAGGATATATACAGCCATGTCAAAAGACAAAAACAGCATTTCCTTTAAAATTTCTTTTGATTGGGGAATAACTTTTCAAATAACTCTCATCCCACATCTTATCACCCATCCACTAAAGCCATCGTTAACAAAAAACATAAATAAAATAGGACAGATGCTGGTTTCCAGATCCTCAAGTAAGGAGCTTGGAAGTCACCATCCCACTCCAACAAGTAAAAACCTGAACAGACTGAAAAATGAAAAGAACTTCTTGGATCCATAAATGAGGAGAGGACATGGAGTAAACCACTGCCCCCAACATTGGAGAAACCAGCAAATAGAAGGAGGCTCTGCTTATTGCAGAGACAGGAATGGAAACTTACTCAGAAACCAGTGCATGGATGAAAAGTGAAGTGAAGTGATGTATGGCAAAACCAATGTAAAGTAATTGACCTCCAATTAAAATAAATAAATTTATATTTAAAAAATAAGGAAATAAATAAAGAAATGGTGAATGCAAAAAAAAAAAGAGAGTACTGGAGTGGGTTAGTTACTGTATATAAAATAGATAATCAACAAGGAGGACCTACTGTAGAGAACAGGGAACTATATTCAATATTTTATAATAACCTATAATGAAAAACATCTGAAGAAATATATATGTAAAACTTTGCTGTATATCTGAAACTAACACAACATTGTAAAGCAGTTATATTTCAATAGTTAATTAAAAATTAAAAAAAAAATAAAGTGAAGTGAAGTGAAAGTCACTCAGTCGTGTCCGACTCTTTGTGACTCCATGGACTACACAGTCCATGGAATTCTCCAGGCCAGAATACTGGAGTGGGTAGCCTTTCCCTTCTCCAGGATCTTCCCAACCCAGGATCAAACCCAGGTCTCTGGCATTGCTGGTAGATTCTTTACCAGCTGCTGCTGCTGCTAAGTCGCTTCAATCGTGTCCGACTCTGTGCGACCCCAGAGACAGCAGCCCACCAGGCTTCCTCATCCCTGGGATTCTTCAGGCAAGAACCCTGGAGTGGGTTGCCATTTCCTTAAGCATGGATGGAAAACTTAAGTGTAATTAAAGAATTTCTAGAGGCATTAATAAATGCCTGCATTTAAAAAAAGAAGTAAGATCTCAAGTAAGCAACCTAACCTTATACCTCATGAAAAAAGAAAAAGAACAAACTAAACCCAAGATTAGCTGAAAGAAGAAAACAGTAACAATTAGAGTAGAAATAAATCAAATAGAAAAATAATCAAAAAACCAACAATATACGAGTTATTTTTTAGAAAGATAAAGTTGATAAAGCCTTAAACTAAGAAAAAAAAGGACTCAAAACAGAAATGAAAGAGGAAACATTACAAGAGATGCCTCAAAATTTTTTTTTAACTATCATAAGAAATATTATTGGGCTTCCCTGGTGGCTCAGCAGTAAAGAATTCTCCTGCCAATGCAGGAGGGCTAGATTTGATCCCTGGTTTGGAAAGATCCCCTGGAGGAGGGCATGGCAACCCACTCCAGTATTTTTGCCTGAAGAATCCCATGGACAGAGGAGCCTAACAGGCTAAAATCCATAAGGTTGCCAAGAGTTGGACATGACTGAAGCAACTGAGCAAGCACACATGCACACTCAAGGAAGTATTATAAACAATGACATACTAACAAATTTAAAATCTAGCAGCAATAGATCAATTCCTATAAACATACAACCTACCAAAATTGAATAAAGAAGTAGAAAGCCTGAACAGACACTCATCAAATAAGGAGACTGAATCAGTAATCAAGAGCCTCTCACCAGACGGCATCATCAGTTACTTTTACCAAGCATTCAAGAAGAATTAATATCAAGCCTTTTAAAACCCTTCCAAAAAGTATAAGAGAAAACAATTCCAAACTCATTTTAAGGGACTATCATCATCCCAATACTAAAGCCAGACAAAGACATCACAAGCAAAGAAAACTACACTCCAATATTCTTGATGAACAGAAATATACAAATGTTTAATAAAATATCAGCAAGTTGAATTTAATAGCATGTTAGAAGGATTATGTCATTTTTAAGCAAGTCTTTAATTTTCTGTGAATGAATGTACCTGCAATCACTGTTTCTCTCAAATTAAAATATTGAGATTTAAGTAAATTCTTTTTTTTTGTACTCTAACAAATACATACTACTTGCTAAGTCATTTCAGTCATGTCCAACTCTTTGTGACCCTATGGACTGTAGCCCACTAGTCTCCTCTCTTTATGGGGTTCGTCAGTCAAGAATACTGTAGTGGGTTGCCATTCCCTTCTCCAGGAGATCTTCCTGACCCAGGGATTGAACTTGCATCTCCTGCATTGGCAGGCAGATTCTTTACTGCTGAGCCACCAGGGAAGTCCACACACATAAAACCATACACATATAACCAGAATTTATTTTTAATCACATTTTAGGCTTAGGTTGGTGAGTTAGTATTAAGAAAACTATAACTTGCAAATTTACATAAGACATTTCATTATATTATTTTGATATCATGCTGGTATATTGTTTAACAGGATCACACAAAGTATATTTAGTTTCCAGGAGAATGTGCTTTCTTTCACCTTGCTAGTTACTATGAATTTGAGGATTCAGGCTCTTTGAAGTTATGTGGTACCTTGTTTATCTTGTCTGATAGACTTTTTTTGTTTTTTTCTGGTAAATACTTCTCCTTCAAAAGTTATGGTTTTATTGCCTTGTAGGATGTTAGCAGTCTCATTAAACGTATTTCAACTCTGTACTATATAATCTTCTTCCAATTCTAATTTGGACAGCTCATCCATATTTCTGGTTTTCTTATTTGTATGTTAAATAAAATTTTCTGAAATGTGATCATTCTATATTTGTATGAGTCATGTTTTAAATTTTTAACAATTATGCTTTGATATTAGAGGGCAAAATAAGAAAACCACTGGTAATGGCTTTCATCTTTGCCATATGCCTTAAATCTTTCACAATCACTAAATGTAGTGATATTGAAGTATGTAGTAAATGAGTTATGATCCAAGAAGCAACTTAATGTAGTCAAGAAGCTGTTACTCTTTTCAGGTATAAAAATAATATTTATAATGCATATGTGAAAGAGGTTGAATCTTATTTTGATTCTAGTTGATGTCAAAGAGTTCCAATAATAACTTAGAATTTCTTTTTTAACTTAGAAAACTTAGAAATAATATGAATAAACATATTTTAATTGAAAATTAGTCTCCAAGATATTAACCTGCTCTACTGAGACAGAAACCAAAGGTAGGAAAAGAAACAAGTTGCTGAAGGGAAAATTTAAAATACTTGTCATTTCTTCAGTAAAATGGATTTTGCTGGGTAAAAGATTTAAAGAATTTTTCAAAATAAGATATGATTATTTCATTGTATGTTTCTGTTACATTTCTCACAAGAAGTTTTTCTCCTGACACAGTTCAGTGTACTAAAGAAATAATTTACCTCAATGCCTAAGCCTTTAACAATACAAAAACAATTTAGTTTTACTTTTACTTATCTATGCCTTTAATCTTAAACATTACTAGAAAATGAATTGAAACAGATAAAAACATTTCAATTATTTCATCAGGTGCTCAATTTTCTACTTCCTATTAACAAACAAAGCTTTGAAACAAACTTTTTTCTATCAAAAGTGTCAAAATAGGCTATGAAAAGTTATATGATCTTTAACTTCAAGAATCTGCATTTTTATACTTAACATTTCATAGTGTTCAGTAGAAAACTATTTTATAATGTTTAAAGAGTATACAGTCTGAAACTTAACCTAATAAAATTTCATAGTCACTTCATTTGTAGATTTTTTCCTAGGTCGTTCAAAATTCAATTATTTGACATCTTCCTCCTAAAGGCAATCAGCTCAAACAGGAAAGAAAAATAATACAAAGTCATCTTCGAATATTTATTCTTTCTTCTATTCTGAACTATGAAGCCAGAAGAACAAGTTCATGTTTTAATGAGATCTCAAAAGTGATAGCCATAGAGCAAAAGTAGTAAAGCATCTGCATAGTTATGCTGGAAGTATATCCACTTTGAACCTTCAACAAGTTATGCAATACAGTTACAAAGTTAAGGAAGAATAACAAGAAATAATTTATAAATGAAAATCACAGTCATTAACAAATTCATTAAAATAATTATTCCGTCTTAAATCAAAGTGTGTAAAATCACTGAAGCAAGCCGAAGTCCCAGCAACTTAGAAAAATAGAAATGGAACACAAACTTTGATAAATACTAACAAGTACTAAAAACTATCTTGAAAGATAAGTAATTTGTATTTGCAGTAAAGTATAGGTAATCCAAGTAATTTATTTTTTATCAAGTTTCCTGAGCAGATATTTACTTGTAACCTTTGGACACACCAGGGGGAAAGCCAGAATAGACTTTTAATGGAATTCACAAGAGAAAAGTCATGTCTCTCTTTTGTTTTGTTTTTTAATAAGCACTACTTTATTTCTTGACATATAATAAATCATTATTTTTTTGCTGATGACTATTACAAAGCATCCTCAATAATACTGATTACTAAGAAGAATATCCATATAATTTGCTGGAAATTAGAATAATTTATACTTAAAAAGAGAGACTGTTCTGACTTTAGGTTTTACACCCAGTTTATATTCATGTCTTACTTATTTTTTTTCTATTTGACTGTTTCTATTGACAATTCCAGTCCCAGGGTTATTAATCCAATAGTTTCAAGAAATTTTGTTTGTTACATTTTCTTTTTTCACGGTATAATCTTGTTTGTCTCCTTATATAAGCAATAAGTTCTTCACTTCTACTTTGCAGCAGTGTTAAAACATAGTGTGCCCTCTTTCATAGTACTCTCTGCATATTGCCTTTCTATTCTATCTTAATTTTCATAACTATCTCTTTCTAACTCCTTTACTATGCCTCACCTGATTTGGCTCCCAAACCAATTAAATTTTTTAGCTTGATGTTCAATCAAAAAGTAACCTCGAAATTAATGTCTAGCCAAACAAATATATTTAACAGACACTCTTTTAATAGTCTTTTGACTTATTTTTTTAGCTAGGCATGTCAATCCGGAACCTGAGAACATTGTTTTCATTTGTGTTTTAGGCAGTGGCAGAGAGAGTAGCCTGGAGGGCTACCAGTCCATTGGATCGCAAAGAGTCAGACACTTCTTAGCGACTCAGAAACAACAATAATGCTATTGAATATATTGCCAATTATATTTGCCTTGAAAAATTTAAATCTGTAATTTAAATTGAAAGTATGCTAATTAAACAAGTACAATTTCATGCTAGTTAATATGATCAGTAGATCACAAATACAATCTTCTGAATTCAATCCCTAAGTTATTCCCCGTATGCCACACTATCTACTTATACACACCACATGTTGATTTCTTTCTCAAATTACAACTCAAAGTGTGACCTTTGACTAATATTCTCATAATCTGGGGGTTTTTTAAGAAATGTTAAATCTCAGGTCACACTGTAGAACAATTGAAATAAAAGTCATATTTTAGCAAGATTGTCAGGTGATTTGTAAGAGGAGTAAGTTTGAAAAGCACTATCAATACATTTCACATAGAAGCTAGAGTGAATCTTATCTTTCTAACTTAAATTTCAGATCTAGTAATTTTTTTTTGAGGGGGTGGCTGTGAAAATAAACTGCCTTCCACGTCATTGATTTTTAAAAAAATTTGTCATGTAACTCCTTTATTCAAGCTGTTTTTGAAATATTCATTTATTCTCAAATAATTATTGAGACTCTACCATGAGCAGGGCATTATTCTAGGTTCTGAGGATTCCATAGTGATAGCAAGATGAAAACTTGCCCTCATAGAAGTTATACTATAGATAAAGTAGGCAAAAAACAATCAAGATTAATTACTAAAATATACAGTAGGTTAAATGTGAAAAAGGAGCTAAGAAGAACAGCAAAGCAGTAAATAAAAGAGAGGACTGTCAAAGTGAGATTAGGGTTACAAATTTAGAGAAGGTTGTCAGGAATTTTGAGCTAAATATTTTCTTTGAAAGCATATTTCTTTCTTATGGCATCAATGTTTTTCTCTGTGGAAGGCACACAAGTCTAATCTTCAGGCTTAATTTCTCACTAGTATGCTGCTTCCAAATATATTACAGTCTTTGCAAGATTCTCTAACAATTTAAATATAGATTTATTATTAGCAAATTACCAATCTAAAGTCAATTGGAGGTTCTCTTGAACTTGATATTCTTACCTCATTCCCTCCCCAAGTCCAAGCCTGAGGAAACCACCGTGAACTTTTGTTCAAAGAAATACTCATTCTCCAGAAATCTCTTTAATTTTATTTTATCTCTAGTTGTGCAATCCCAGCCTCTAACTCAACTCTTCTTTGAAAGTGAAGTCGCTCAGTTGTGTCCAACTCTTTGCTACCCCATGGACTGTAGCCTACCAGGCTCCTCTGTCCATGGGATTTTCCAGGCAATAGTACTGGAGTGGATTGTCATTTCCTTCTCCAGGGGATCTTCCCGACCCAGGGATTGAACCCCAGTCTCCCGCATTGTAGACAGATGCTTTGCCCTCTGAGCCACCAGGGAAGTTCTACAAAAAATTGTCTTAGGCAACAGCACTAGACTTTATAGACGTTATAGAAGACTCCATAGTAGACATGGAAGAGGGTGTTTGCATTGCATAGTCATAGCCTGAGCTCCCCAAAACGAAGATTTTTGTGCAAACTATTTATTGGAGAGGGGCATCAGGAACCACATCAGAAGTGCAGAATAAAGCAGGGTTGTAGAGAGGAAGAAGTTGAATTGTGATTATTCAGTTGAATAAAAGACCACAAGTGTCCCTTTGGAGATTTATATAATTAAAGCAAGACATCTACGCTGCTGCTGCTGCTAAGTTGCATCAGTCGCGTCCGACTCTGTGCGACCCCATAGACGGCAGCCCACCAGGTTCCTCTGTCCCTGGGATTCTCCAGGCAAGAACACTGGAGTAGGTTGCCATTTCCTTCTCCAATGCATGAACGTGAAAGTGAAAGTGAAGTCGCTCAGTCGTGTCTGACTTAGCGACCCCATGGACCACAGCCTACCAGGCTCCTTCGTCCATGGGCTTTTCCAGGCAAGAGGACTGGAGTGGGGTGCCATCAGTTCAGTTCAGTTCAGTTCAGTCGCTCAGTCGTGTCCGACTCTTTGCGACCACATGAATCACAGCACACCAGGCCTCCCTGTCCATCACCATCTCCTGGAGTTCACGCAGACTCACGTCCATCGAGTCAGTGATGCCATCCAGCCATCTCATCCTCTGTCGTCCCCTTCTCCTCCTGCCCCCAATCCCTCCCAGCATCAGAGTCTTTTCCAATGAGTCAACTCTTCTCATGAGTTGGCCAAAGTACTGGAGCTTCAGCTTTAGCATCATTCCTTCCAAAGAAATCCCAGGGTGGATCTCCTTCAGAATGGACTGGTTGGATCTCCTTGCAGTCCAAGGGACTCTCAAGAGTCTTCTTCAACACCACAGTTCAAAAGCATCAATTATTCTTTGGCGCTCAGCCTTCTTCACAGTCCAACTCTCGCATCCATACATGACCACAGGAAAAATCATGGCCTTGACTAGACGGACCTTAGTTGGCAAAGTAATGTCTCTGATTTTGAATATACTGTCTAGGTTGGTCATAACTTTTCTTCCAAGGAGTAAGCGTCTTTTAATTTCATGGCTGCAGTCACCATCTGCTGTGAGTTTGGAGCCCCCAAAAATTAAGTCTGACACTGTTTCTACTGTTTCCCCATCTATTTCCCGTGAAGTGATGGGACCGGATGCCATGATCTTTGTTTTCTGAATGTTGAGCTTTAAGCCAACTTTTTCACTCTCCTCTTTCACTTTCATCAAGAGGCTTTTTAGCTTCTCTTCACTTTCTGCCATAAGGGTGGTGTCATCTGCATATCTGAGGTTATTGATATTTCTCCCAGCATCTTGATTCCAGCTTGTGTTTCTTCCAGTCCAACGTTTCTCATGATGTACTCTGCATATAAGTGAAATAAGCAGGGTGACAATATACAGCCTTGACGTACTCCTTTTCCTATTTGGAACCAGGCTGTTGTTCCATGTCCAGTTCGAACTATTGCTTCCTGACCTGCATACAGATTTCTCAAGAGGCAGGTCAGGTGGTCTGGTATTCCCATCTCTTTCAGAATTTTCCACAGTTTATTGTGATCCACACAGTCAAAGGCTTTGGCATAGTCAATAAAGCAGAAATAGATGTTTTTCTGGAACTCTCTTGCTTTTTCGATGATCCAGTGGATGTTGGCAATTTGATCTCTGGTTCCTCTGCCCTTTCTAAAACCAGCTTGAACCTGTCTTAAATAGTCATCCTTCTCTGCTAAAGAATCTTCTTCTATAACATTTATTGTCTTGATACCACTTGTGTGATGTGAGGTCCTCCAAGATAGGATAGCCATGTAAGAGATTTAATATGGCAATGTATGAGAGAAAACCACTTCCCTGGTAGCTCAGACGGTAAAGCATCTGCCTACAACGTGGGAGACCTGGGTTCGAACCCTGGGGTCGGGAAGATCCTCTGGAGAAGGAAATGGCAACCCACTCCAGTACTTTGGCCTGGAAAATCCCATGGACAGAGGAGCCTGGTAGTCTACAGTCCACAGGGTCACAAAGAGTTGGACACAACTGAGTGAGTGACTTAACTTTCATGAGAGAAAATAAGAGAAGAGGAAAAAGGAGTCAGGGAGAGCTATCCAACTATGATGAAGATTTAATCCCAGGTAAAGAAGAGGGAGAAATAAGGAGGACTGGGTGGAAGTGTCTCAGGCACAGTGCAATACTAACCAGATTGGACAAGGCTGTCAATGAGACGAAGTTACTTGTCAGAGGAGTCTTGAGCTTCTCAGGAATGGGTCTAGTTTAGTACCCCTATCAGCTGAGTGCAATCCAAAGGAAGCGTGGGCTTAATTTCGGTGCTCAGATAATTAATTATCCCAGCAGTCAGAGAATTGAGAGGCATATTCTCATAATTGGTACAATGAGAAGCTAGAGCTACTACTACAAACTGAGGGTGTGGAGGAATATGTCTGGGACACAGGTGATTCACTGGGATATCTCAATGCTTCTACACTTCTAATGAGAGTAAACAAACTTTTATAGTGATCATGGGCAGATAATGACTACATAACTGGAGGCTTGGAAACCTCAGGAGTGAAGATCTGTTTCACCCTAATGCAATGAAACTAAAATCTTAGAAAGGATAATAGGTATCTAAAAAGAGAAGTAGAGAAAGGTGCTGAATATCAATTATGGCTTCAATTGTAGTAGCAGGCGTGTTTTACTAACCCTCTCATTTAATGCTTTTATTTTAGGCATTGAGAAAAGTCATCATTGTGAAATGACTGTCAGTCACAGAGAAGAATCAATATTGAGCACAAGCCTATTTGAGCAATGCAAGAAGTAGATATTAGATTCTATTTGGATAAAGCATTTTATATTCCCTCAGCTCAGCTCTGGTTTCACCTGAAACTGTAGAGAACAAATATTGTGTTTCTCTGTTCTTCAGTGAGGCAATTCAGAGACATAACCAACATACTTCCTCAGAGAGTGACCAGCAGAACTGAGCCCCAATAACCCACTCATTAACACACCTTATATAAATGTTTTCCTTTTTGTAGCATGGTTTTGCTACTCCCTCATTTTTATTTCTTTGAATCACCTACTAAATTCATACCTGCAATCCAATTTTTATCTCATGACTGCATTTGGGGAAATCCCAAACTAAGACAATGAGGAAACTAGGCATTTATTCCTAAATGTCAGGAAGCTTTAAAAATAGCATTTGCTACATTGGTCCTAGTTCTAAAGATTGTTTGCCACTTTTCAGAAAAATAGCTAGAAAACTGCAATTGTTAAATATTCCAATGACCTCAAAATTCTAGTAACAAAATCATATCTATAGGGAAGAAATTTAATCTCATGGTTTTATTATAGTTAAAAACTAATAAATTATGTTATTTTTCATTCTTAATGTAGTAGTTATTTTTGTAGTTGGGAAGAGACTTGGCACTAAAAAAAATAAATCTCAAAACCATTTAAATCTATTCTCTTCTGGCCAAAACAAGTTAAATAGATCCAAAAAAGCATGCAGAGTTCTTTAACTTAAAAAAAATTAATAAGTACATTGAAATGCATTTATGAAACTATAAAATATAAAGTGCATAGTTTAGTAACACAAAGTATTTCAGTAAGTTAGTTCTTCAATTTTTCTTATGCCTTCACTGCCCAGAAGGTAGGTGCCTCAAACAACTAAGAACAAAAAGAGAAATATTTTTCATCCTATTATCAGTTGTGATGCAAAGTATAAAGATTGAGAAATAGGGTACTGAAATATGGGTCATTACCTAGAAAGTTTTAGTAAGGAATGGTGAAGTTAATAAAGAAAAGAAATTTTATTCCATGCATTTTTATAGAGCCATGATGATGTTTAGGTGCTTATCTCAGTTCAGTTCAGTTCCTTTGAGTCTCTCAGTTGTGTCCGACTCTTTGCGACCACATGAATCATAAAACACCAGGCCTCCCTGTCCATCACCATCTCCCGGAGTTCACTCAGACTCATGTCCATCGAGTCAGGGATGCCATCCAGCCATCTTATCCTTGGTCGTCCCCTTCTCCTCCTGCCCCCAATCCCTCCCAGCATCAGAGTCTTTTCCAATGAGTCAACTCTTCGCATGAGGTGGACAAAGTACTGGAGTTTCAGCTTTAGCATCATTCCTTCCAAAGAAATCCCAGGGTGGATCTCCTTCAGAATGGACTAGTTGGATCTCCTTGCAGTCCAAGGGACTCTCAAGAGTCTTCTCCAACACCACAGTTCAAACGCATCAATTCTTCAGTGGTCAGCCTTCTTCACAGTCGAACTCTCACATCCATACATGACCGCTGGAAAAACCATGGCCTTGACTAGACGGACCTCAGTCTGCAAAGTAATGTCTCTGCTTTTGAATACGCTATCTAGGTTGGTCATAACTTTCCTTCCAAGGAGTAAGCGTCTTTTAATTTCATGGCTGCAGTCACCATCTGTGGTGATTTGGGAGCCCCCAAAAATTAAGTCTGACACTGTTTCCACTGTTTCCCCATCTATTCCCCATGAAGTGATGGGACCAGATGCCATGATCTTTGTTTTCTGAATGTTGAGCTTTAAGCCAACTTTTTCACTCTCCTCTTTCACTTTCATCAAGAGGCTTTTGAGTTCCTCTTCACTTTCTGCCAGAAGGGTGGTGTCATCTGCATATCTGAGGTTATTGATATTTCTCCAGGCAATCTTGTTACCAGCTTGTGCTTCTTTCAGCCCAGCGTTTCTGATGATGTACTCTGCATATAAGCTAAATAAGCAGGGTGACAGTATATAGCCTTGAAGTACTCCTTTCCTATTTGGAACCAGTCTGTTGTTCCATGTCCAGTTCTAACTGTTGCTTCCTGACCTGCATACAGATTTCTCAAGAGGCAGGTCAGGTGGTCTGGTATTCCCATCTCTTTCAGAATTTTCTACAGTTTATTGTGATCCACACAGTCAAAGGCGTTGGCATAGTCAATAAAGCAGAAATAGATGTGTTTCTGGAACTCTCTTGCTTTTTCAATGATCCAGCAGATGTTGGCAATTTGATCTCTGGTTCCTCTGCCTTTTCTAAAACCAACTTGAACATCAGGGAGTTCACAGTTCACATATTGCTGAAGCCTGGCTTGGAGAATTTTGAGCATTACTTTACTAGCATGTGAGATGAGTGCAATTGTGCAGTAGTTTGAGCAGTCTTTCACATTGCCTTTCTTTGGGATTGGAATGAAAACTGACCTTTTCCCGTCCTGTGGCCACTGCTGAGTTTTCCAAATTTGCTGGATATTGAGTGCAGCACTTTCACAGCATCATCTCTCAGGATTTGAAACAGCTCAACTGGAATTCCATCACCTCCACTAGCTTTGTTCGTAGTGATGCTTTCTTAGGCCCACTTGACTTCACATTCCAGGATGTCTGGCTCTAGGTGAGTGATCACATCATCATGATTATCTGGGTGGTGAATATCTTTTTTGTACAGTTCTTCTGTGTATTCTTGCCACCTCTTCTTAATATCTTCTGCTTCTGTTAGGTCCATACCATTTCTGTCCTTTATCGAGCCCATCTTTGCATGAAATGTTCCCTTGGTATCTCTAATTTTCTTAAAGAGATCTCTAGTCTTTCCCATTCTGTTCTTTTCCTCTATTTCTTTGCATTGATCGCTGAAGAAGCCTTTCTTATCTCTTCTTGTTATTCTCTGGAACTCTGCATTCAGATGCTTATATCTTTCCTTTTCTCCTTGGCTTTTCACCTCTCTTCTTTTCATAGCTATTTGTAAGGCCTCCCCAGACAGCCATTTTGCTTTTTTGCATTTCTTTTCCATGGGAATGGTCTTGATCCCTGTCTCCTGTACAATGTCGTGAACCTCATTCCAGAGTTCATCAGACACTCTATCTATCAGATCTAGGCCCTTAAATCCATTTCTCACTTCCACTGTATAATCATAAGGGATTTGATTTAGGTCATACCTGAATGTTTTAGCGGTCTTCCCTACTTTCTTCAATTTAAGTCTGAATATGGTAATAAGGAGTTCATGATCTGAGGCACAGTCAGCTGCTGGTCTTATTTTTGTTGACTGTAGAGAGCTTCTCCATCTTTGGCTGCAAAAAATATAATCAATCTGATTTTGTTGTTGACCATCTGGTGATGTTCATGTGTAGAGTCTTCTCTTGTGTTGTTGGAAGAGGGTGTTTGCTATGACCAGTGCATTTTCTTTGCAAAAATCTATTAGTCTTTGCCCTGCTTCATTCCACATTCAAAGACCAAATTTGCCTGTTACTCCAGGTGTTTCTTGACTTCCTACTTTTGCATTCCAGTCCCCTATAATGAAAAGGACATCTTTTTTTGGTGTTAGTTCTAAAAGGTCTTGTAGATCTTCATAGAACCATTCAACTTCAGCTTCTTCAGCATTACTGGTTGGGGCATAGACTTGGATAACTGTGATATTGAATGGTTTGCCTTTGAAATGAACAGAGATCATTCTGTCGTTTTTGAGATTGCATCCAAGTCCTGCATTTCGGACTCTTTTGTTGACCATGATGACTACTCCATTTCTTCTGAGGGATTCCTGCCTGTAGTAGTAGATATAATGGTCATCTGAGTTAAATTCGCCCATCCCAGTCCATTTTAGTTTGCTGATTTCCTAGAATGTCAATGTTCACTCTTGCCATCTCCTGTTTGACCACTTCCAATTCGCCTTGATTCATGGACCTGACATTCCAGGTTCCTATGCAATATTGCTCTTTACAGCATTGGACCTTGCTTCTATCACCAGTCACATCCATAGCTGGGTATTGTTTTTGCTTTGGCTCCATCCCTTCATTCTTTCTGGAGTTATTTCTCCACTGATCTCCAGTAGCATACTGATCTGGGGAGTACCTCTTTCAGTATCCTATCATTTTGCCTTTTCATACTGTTCATGGGGTTCTCAAGGCAAGAATACTGAAGTGGTTTGCCATTCCCTTCTCCAGTGGACCACATTCTGTCAGAACTCTCCACCATGACCCGCCCATCTTGGGTTGCCCCACGGGCATGGCTTAGTTTCATTGAGTTAGACAAGGCTGTGGTCCTAGTGTGATTAGATTGACTAGTTTGCTGTGAGCGTGGTTTCAGTGTGTCTGCCCTCTGATGCCCTCTTGCAACACCTACCATCTTACTTTGGTTTCTCTTACCTTGGGCGTGGGGTATCTCTTCACAGCTGTTCCAGCAACGCGCAGCCGCTGCTCCTTACCTTGGAAGAGGGGTATCTCCTCACTGCCGCCCTTCCTGACCTTCAACATGGGATAGCTCCTCTAGGCCATCCTGTGCCCACACAGCCACAGCTCCTTAGACGTGGCATTGTTCCTCCCGGCCACCGCCCCTGGCCTCAGACGCCGGGTAGCTCCTCTAGGCCGTTCTGGCATCGTCGCAGCCTGCTACTCTCAGCTGCTGCCCCTGACCTCAGATGTTGGGTAACTCCTCTTGGCCACTGCCCTTCGGGCATGGGGTCCTCCCGGCTTCTGCCCTTGACCTCGGACGTGGGGTAGCTCCTCTCGGCCACGCTTAGTGCACCGGTCGCAGCCCCTATAATGTAGGTGCTTATATACAGTAAAGCAAATAACTAGTTTTGTTTTATTTGATTTGGCTTGGTTTGGTTGTTTTTGAAGAGAAAGAAAAACTGAACTTTGAATGACTCAAAACTGACATATTACATTATAAATTCAAGACTCCACATTTCATTAAATAAAATAAATGACAGTTTACAGTTGGAGCATAAAGGAACTTTGATAACTTTTTTCCAAACTATACTTTTATATCTCATGCTGCTGCTGCTGCTGCTATTTCGCTTCAGTCGTGTTCAACTCTGTGCGACCCCATAGACGGCAGCCCACCAGGCACCCCGTCCCTGAGATTCTCCAGGCAAGAACACTGGAGTGAGTTGCCATTTCCTTCTCCAATGCATGAAAGTGAAAAGTGAAGTGAAGTCACTCAGTCGTGTTCGACTCTTCGCGACCCCATGGACTGTAGCCTACCAGGCTCCTCCATCCATGGGATTTTCCAGGCAAGAGTACTGGAGTGGGTTGCCATTTCCTTTTCCATAATCACTTGCAAATATCTTCTTTAAAAATACCATTTTAATAATGAGTTAATTATTATTGTAAAGTTGTGTGGAAAACTCAACTGGCCAGACTTGAAGGAAAAGCCCACTTACAATTGATTGCATCCAGTAGGACACCATTACCAAAAAACAAACTATAGGTATGAACCCCTAGGAGAGATTAACTATACTAGAGGCTTGCCTTAAAATTTCAATTTTATTCCAGAGAAAACAAAAATAAACATTTCCAGTACAAAGTCTGAAGTTCAAATATTCTGCTGCATGTTTATATAAGAAGATCAGAAATTATGTTGCATAACTTTAAATAAAAATATCTAATAATAAAATAGTGCTTCCATTGTTGCTTATTCATCTGATGTATTCATCCATATAGTGACACTAAGCAAAATGTTAATTTACATGCTTTATTTTTCCCTTTCTAAGACCAACAGGGCCTTTAAATTCTATGGTAATAATGCAACCCTAAAGTAGATTGTTTTGAAGGCACAGTTTTCAGGAAATTCTATTCATGCCACATTCTTAAGAATCAGCAACTATGTGAAATGAATATTCAGAAAAGGTACAAATCTCTGTACACTACTTCTGCAAGGGTAGTTGAGTGGCCTGTTAAAGCAGGCAGAGTTCCCATTGCTAGAGTATATATTCAAGACATCTAACAAATCTTACACAGATGGGGCCCACTCACTTCAGGGAAATCTAGGCAAAATAAGATTCAACACAGTAAAACATTAAAATAGTTACATTTCAATAGTATCTCTCTCATGGCAGAGTGGTTGTTTTAAACTGAAACTATTCTAGGCATTTTGAGTTAGGGAAAATCATAGCTTAAGATCAGATTCTCCTGAGGCTTAGGAAGATATTTTTGATTCCATATTATATGTTATAAAGAAAAGTACTAGATAAATAAAATGAAAGACTAGCCTGAATCTCACAGATCTCATAAATCAGAAATTTGAGCATTTTATATTGAAATAGCACTTTAAGTCACACAGCAAAGATGTATTTCTTTGCCAACCTTTTTTAAAAATAAGGAAAAACTTAGAGAATTCATAAAATTCCCTGATGGAAATACAATTGAAATATAAAAGGCACTAGAAAGGAACTCACATAATATATTTAAGTACATAAAAGTACTTGATAATATATTTTCATAGATGGAGCTTTAACTACCACTGTAAATGCACTGGCAAATTCATCTTGAGTTTACCAAAATTATTTCTATATTTAAGGGAATTGTTTTCTTTTTTTCATTTTAACAGGTAGGATAGCCACTATTCTTATGGTGAGAGATTGCCAGAAAAATGTATAGCATGGGACTCAAGTGGCGAATTTATTTTACCAAAATGCTTTTTTAAAATGATAAAGTCCATGACTATATTTCTGCCCTACCAAAAAAAAGGAATTATATATATCATAAAGTAATCATATACATTTATTGTATAATATGCAATTTGATAACAAGATTTTATTTCCTGATTAGTGGATAGCACAGAAAGCCAAATGAATCCATTTGGGAGAGTTTTCTTTTACAGCTGCCACCCTATATATATTGTTACAGGGATTTGGGGATTTCCATCACCAACTGTTTAGATTTGACTTTACAAAGCTAGAAAGCATTAGGTTGTTACTTTTGGAATGACTATGCCTTTCAATCCCAGTAAGCTGTCACTGAATCTATTCCTACCAAATATTGCAGATATTTCAAATTCAGCTCTTAGCCAACCCATTAGAATTTAAAATTTTCTATTTTAAAAGTATATCAAAATTAATCATTAATTTTTCAAAAAATTATTAAGGCTTCACAATAAATTTTTTATTTCACTTGGATTTTTTAAAATTACAGACCTCTTAAGAATGATTTTTTTCTGCAGTGAATCCCTAATTCTGAGAATCAGGAAACACGTTCACTAGAATGGAAACTACGGGAGGGCAGGGACCTTTATATTCAAATCTATGATGCCCAATATGTGGCTTGGCACACAATAAATAAGAATGCATAGAGAAAATTACTCACCATTTAGTTCTTTTAAAAAATTATGCTTCTGAGATGGGGGTAAGCTGACTGGGATATTACAATGATATTTCTAAGAAAAAAAGAGCAAAGAATAATCTTTAACCAAAAGAGAAAATTTGAATTTTATCTACCTTTCAAATGCATCATTCATATTCTGCAAAGCAATCCCTATAATCTAGTTTACTCCCACTTTTCTCTAATCAAGTATTCCTCCAGCTTTTATAACCCCAAAGTAGAATGTCATGTAATACTGAATTCTGAATTATGTGGGCATAGTAAAACTGTCTTTAAATTATGACTGGGAATTCAGTATTTTACAGGTAGCATATACTTTCCTTTTGTGGTGTACTTGGCCAAAAGGTCCATTTAGTCAAGGCTATGGTTTTTCCAGTGGTCAGGTATGGATGCGAGAGTTGGACTGTGAAGAAAGCTGAGTGCCAAAGAATTGATGCTTTTGAACTGTGGTGTTGGAGAAGACTCTTGAGAGTCCCTTGGACTGCAAGGAGATCTAACCAATCCATTCTAAAGGAGATCAGCCCTGGGTGTTCTTTGGAAGGAATGATGCTAAAGCTGAAACTCCAGTACTTTGGCCACCTCATGCGAAGAGTTGACTCATTGGAAAAGACTCTGATGCTGGGACGGATTGGAGGCAGGAGGAAAAGGGGACGACAGAGGATGAGATGGCTGGATGGCATCACTGACTCGATGGACGTGAGTTTGAGTGAACTCCGAGAGATGGTGATGGACAGGGAGGCCTGGCATGCTGCGATTCATGGGGTCGCAAAGAGTCGGACACGACTGAGTGACTGAACTGAACTGACGTGGCCTCAGATCAAAAATAATAATAATAATAACATTTTATGTATCTTAGATCAATTCTTATTTATTGATGGAAGCCATTATTTAATAACTTTTCCTCAAAAATCACAAACACCAAATTTCATAGAAATATTTTACAGGTTAAGTAAAGTGCTGAACACACTGAGAAAAAACAGCAACCTCCTTTTAGACCCATAAGAGAGTGGAGAACACAGGGAAAATTGCTGCCCTAAGACTGGAGAGACAGATAGGCAAGTAGCCAGAAGGCATGTCTTTAGAAGAGATTTAAAGTGGAAACCACCATGGGGAACAGTTTGGTTAGGAAACCCTGAAATGTAGTTGTTGAAATACTCGAGCCTTAGTGCAGAAAACACAGAATTAAAACCCTCCAGGAGACCTATTTATAATGGGCCCCCAAAATAATGTGAGATTTACCCCTAGGAGCTTAATCAGGTTTCCTCAGTAAAACATCAGAGAAAAAATATCTTTTGCTTCTGGCAAAGGGGCAGGATGGATGGGGAAATAATTTTGAAATATACCACTGTATTCTGTTCTTTTTAACAAAGCCTTCTCTCAGGTAAAACTAGTTATCCAAAGTCTAACCTGCTGGGATATTATCAGATGTGGGAGAAAGAAAACACTCAAACTCATTAAAGTTATTCTGTTCCTCCTAAGGCAGAAAAGAATCTCTGAGAAACTATTAAGTCCACATTCCAGGGGTATAGGTTCACTAAAAGACTGAGACATAATCATAGGACAACAAAATATTTACCTTTCTTCAACACATTACAACCTATGATTCCAAGTGTACTGACATTTTGAAAAAGGCAAAGCTTTGGAGAAGGGAATGGCAAACCACTCCAATATTCCTGCCCAGAAAATTCCATAGAAAAAGGAACTTGGTGGGCTATAGTCCATGGGTTCCCAAAGAGTTGGACACAATTGAGTGACTAACACACACACACACACACACACACACACACACACACACACGGAGACAGTAAAAAGATTGGTGGTTCCAGGGGTTTGGTGGGGGGTGGGGGGGGGGGGGAGGGAATGAATAGCAGAGCACAGAAGATACTTTGTACCTTGAAAATACTCTGTATGAGACTATAATGGTAGATACATGTCATTACACATTTCAAACCCATAGATTGTACATCAAGAGTGAATTGAAACATAAATTTAGGACTTTGAGTGCTTATGTTTATGAAAGCAGGTTCATCAGTTATTCAAAACAGTACCACTCCTGTGAGGGATGTTAATAATGAAAGAGGCTATGGAGTGTGTGGGAGCAGGTGTTATATGTGAAATCTCTATATCATCCCCTAAATTTTGCTGTGAAACTTAAACTGCTTTTAAAAAACCTTTTTAAAACCCTATGATCCTATTATACATGTGTGTGTGTGTGATAAGTCACTTCAGTCATGTCCGACTATTTGCCACTCTATGGACTATAGCCCACCAGGCTCCTCTGTCCCTGGGATTCTCCAAGCAAGAATATCGGAGAGGGTTGCCATGCCCTCCTCCAGGGGATCTTCCCAACCTAGGGATCGAACCTGCATCTCCTGTATTGGCAGGTGGGTTCTTTACCACTAGCCCCACCTGGGAAGCCCCCTATTATACATATGATTTAGTAGCGTAGTAAATTGTATAATAATACAAAGAAAATATAGGTGTAGCTAACATGTATGTGTGTGCGTGTGTTCAGTCAAGTCCGACTCTGTGACCCCATGGACCATGGCCTGCCAGGCTCCTCTGTCCATAGGATTTTCCAGGCAAGAATACTGGAGTGGGTTGCCATTTCCTCCTCCAAGGGATCTTCCCCACCCAGGGATCAAAGCCACATCTCTTGAGTCTCCTGCATGGCAGGGGGATTCTTCACTACCTAGCCACCTGGGAAGCCCATAGCTAACGCCTTTATTATTGCTTAATGGATGTACTGTTGTAAGTTCTTTAAATATTTACATGTTTAATAATTTTTTTAAAATATTTAATCCAATTATTCTCCTCAATTTACATTTGAAAGCGTATCAGGAAAACAAACATCCAGGCAATTAAGTGCCTTGTCCAATGTCACACAGCTAGTTCAGGGCAGAGCTGACACAAAATTAACTATATAAATGGAACAAAAGTGCATGTCTCTCCATCAGCATCAGTACACACTGAAGATGAGCCTTTACTATCTCATGGTACAGAGTCACTATTTTTGGATAAAAGAGAGAAATCCCTGCTCAGGTCTACTACTGAATTCTTCTATTTGTATACTGACATTTTCCCCCCTCCTTCTCACTCTTTCTGCAGCTCTTCCTCATTGTCTCCAACAATAGTGCTGTGGTAAATTTACCATACAACTACCAATCTCTTAGTGAGAAATCCCCACAAAGAGTGGGGCTACGTGATACAGGCACAATTTTGTCCCACATGCTTCTGCCACTTACCCATCTTTCCCCCCATGAAAATAGTAAAGTGAGATAAATGTATTAGAAAAATATCTAGAGTAATGAATTCAGCAATCCTCCAATTCAAATCTGTCATCATGAGATATGAAAGATACTATAACCTGCCTTCTCTATTCACTCTGAGTTAGTTTTTTGATAAGACAGAATTTAAATATATTACTTGATTCAAGTTTATTTTGTCCCTCCAGTTGATATGAAGGTCATGAGTGAAAAAGAACAAAAGAGGAGGAGAGATATTAATAAATGTAGACAGAGCTGATATGCATTTTTCAGGCTAGGCAGAATATTAACACCATAATTATGTGTGCTCCCACAATTATTTTAGTATCCACCTCTGTAATATAGAGCATTCAATTAGTCCTTGGGTAATAGTTTCTCTTCTCAAGCATCACACATGTAAATAAGGGACAGATTTATACTATGCTAATTCAGGTTGATGGATTTTCCTTTTTTCTTAAGTTTACTTCCACTATCAGTTATTCATATCTTAACATTTAAAGGTGTCTGTGAGACATTGTACAGCTTTGAAAGGTAAATAATATCATCCCTTGAAAAAAGTTATTATTTCAAAAAATTATTCACTGGTTCTCCTAAATCTTTCCAATAGATCTTTAGGTTGGCTCTACTGAGTATGTATATTTGTTTTTGTTGAAATTTCAGCAGAGCAAAAGAAAAAAAAAATCCATTAAACATTGATTATCCCTAAACACTACTTTAATGTTAATTATTCTTAATTATGTATTGCTAAAGTATGTTCTAAAATAGCAACACCAAATACTATTTTGTATCTTATCAGCAAAACATAAGCTTGAGTTTAAACAGGACCTGGTATATATTAATAGTACACACCAATTAAAGTTACTTATAATTTCTTACACCTTTAAAGTGTTGTAAGTGTAATACTTTGAGGGTTTGCTAGGTGAAAACTGGAGTTTTCACTTTTCTTGTATTTGACTGTAACAGAAACTAAATATGTAGAAAAAAGTTGATATGTCAATTGTTTTTCTCCTTTATGTTCATTATATAAGGCTTGTGTTTCTCAATTAAATCTGTACTTTTTCTATTGCTTTTTATTCCACGTCTATGTTTGAGGAATTCTCCTTAACCCAGAATTTTGATGAAATTTTTTCTATAATATCAAAGCCTTGATGTTTATATCTTAGCTCAATTACATATGGAAATTGTTTTGGTATGTGGCTAGGTAAGTGTCTATGATCTTATTTTCTCTACTTTTCCTTTCCACATGCCAACTTTATCTAACATTTTCCACATATTTAATTATATCTCTCTTCTACTTTCTTATTATTTGATCTTTGTAATTGATCATTGTCTATTTTTCTTCTCTTGCTTTTGTACACCATTCCTTCACATTTACTTTCCTTAATTAAATCTGACATTCAACATCTACTTCTCCTCCATTCAGTGACCCATATTTACCCTATTTTCTGATCTGGTCGTAAAAATTGTTGCAAAATGCTACACCTCAGTAATTCTTTCTAATTCCAGGAAAGGGCATAAGCAGCACAGATTAAGACAAAATTAATCAAGTGTATTAGTGGATTACTTAAAATAAATCCAGTTTAATGTAACTATAAAAGACTACCTTGCTGATTTTAACAATAGATACATTGGAAGACTTCATAAATTAATCATTTAAACTCTACTAAACTAAAATGTGAAAAATAAGATCCTGAATGCAATAGAGAAAAAATAAAAATCTTGACTTAACTACATATTTGAAAGACATATATGAAAATTATAAGATATAAAGGCAATCTCATATATATTTATTAAGCATTCATAATAAATAATTGCCTTAATTGAGAAAATAATATCAGGGCAGAAGCCATACTGAATCAACTAGGAAAGCTTTATAAAAAAACTCAAATGGCATTACTTTTCAAAGAAAAGATTCAAAGAATGAAAGAAGAGAAGAGCATTTCAGAAATTAAAGATGAAAACTGCTATCATGCATAAAGTAGTTACCATGGTCAGATGCTATTATTTATTCCTCAGAAAAAGCATAAGAAACATATTGATTTTATGGATAGGAAAACTGAGGCATAAAAATGTTAGGAAATGTGTATAAAATCACACAGACAGCAAGTGGCAGACTGAACCTAGGTGAACAGCTCCAGAATCCATGTTTTTAAACATTACTCACTACTTTCAAAAAGATGTTGACTCTTAAATAGGTGTAAGATATGCTAAGAACACAAGAAAGAATTATCTTGATGAAAACAAGAATGTAAATAAATAAGAAATCAGGCCAAAGATGCAAATTGGGGATATTTTATAGATTGGGATATGGATAACCTTGATTCTAGGTTTTAGTTCTGGAGAATTATTTAAATAGGGAAATCCTGATTTAAAAAGTTCTGCAAAATGTTGTATGAAGAATAGATATTGAAAACAGGGAGACCAATATTCAAGGCATAAGAGCTTGATTGCAGGGAAAAAGAATTATTCATAACACATTATTATGTAGTTATGATCTATACTGTATGCTTGCCCTGTACCTCTACAACTATGCCAACTATCTGAGGTATGGTATGGAGAAAATTGTAATAATTAGAATCCCATCAGCAGCCATCTCAACACTGTGCATATTAAAACATCTTTACTTTTCATCAGAATTTCTTCAAGAATTTTATGTAATTGACATCTCCATTTCTTCATTTCCCATTCTCTCTTCCATCTATGCCAATTGGATTTCCACCTTCATTTACACAAAATTTCTGAAACAGTACTTGTAAAGGTCTTCCATATTCTTTATCTTGCTAAATTTTTGGTTTCATACCTCCTTGGAACTTACAGCAGATTTGACACAATAAACTATTCCCTTTGTCCTGGAACACTTCTCTTGGTTGATACATCACACTCCTGACTCAGTGCCTGTTTCTCTACTTCTTTTGTTAGCTGGACTCCTCTGATAGGCCTCTAGATATAGATGACTTTCAAATAATTCTCTGGCCTATATCTCTCCACTATATCCAGGTTTATGGACCTCACTTTTCTGACATTTGCACTTGATTGTTTATTAGGCTTCTCTAACTAAACATAGGGAAACTGGAAATATTTGTTTCCTTCAAAATCTCTCTACAAATGTTTCTACTCCATTAGATGGTACCACCATTCAGTCAAGTTAAGACCTAGGAATTTTCCTTAATTTTTCCTTCTCCTTGAACCCTCTCCCAAAACCCATTTATCACTCTTTTCAGTTTTAACTCCCAAATATATCTTCTATATTTCCACTTTCTTCATCTTCACTGCTATTATCCAAAATCAGGCCATAATGACTTCTAACCGAGTCCTCTACAGTTGTTCACCTGTGTCTTCTTTTGTTTCTACAGTTCATTCTCAATGTAGAAGCCACAATTATTTTTCAAAAACATAATTCTCACATTTTTGCCTAAAATTTTCTATGGCTTTCCATTGTACTTTGGATAAAAACCCAAAAACTTTATGTGGCTTATAACAAACCTACATGATCTGACTTCAGAGTACTTTTTTGACTTGACTTACTACCATTTCTGTGTCATTGCTCATTAAGCTCCAACCACAGCAGACTTCTTTGGACTCCTCATATTCTCAAATCTTATTTTGACCACCATGACTTTCCACTCATCAATCTCTTTATCCTTTTGCATCAAACAGTCCATCTCTGGGTCTTCAAATAACTCCCAGTTGTAAATTTCTAGCCAATCATCTCTCAGCTCAAACAGTCATCAGAGAAACCTTCCCTGATCGCCTTGTTTAACATACCATTATCCTTTTCTCCCCTCAGCCTCCAATCCCAGTTATTCTACAACATACCACTTTATATTGTCTTCATAGCACTATCATGAAATTATTCTGATCACTTATGTTTAAATTCTTTCTTATTTAGAATTTAACTTTTTGAGAGCAGGGACTCTTTTATTTGCTGTTCTAGTCCTAGTCCATTGCACAATGTCAGGGGTGTGATAGATTTTCAATAAAACTTGCTAAATAACGGAATGAATGAACCATAGCTTAAATAAATTTTCTTCTTGCATTTTGACAACACCTCCACTCTAGTTCTAGAAAAGTAGGTCTTTGTCCACTACTAGTACCTGAGTTCATATTTTGAGTCCTTTGCTACTATTATATATAGTTTTCTGGTATCGTCTAAGTCTTTGTAGAGAGTTAGATCCCCACAACATCTAACTTCACTGCTGTTCCAATCCCTACAGGAAATGAATAGCTGAGGATTTTTCTCCTTGTTTCCAGGTTTATTTCAATTTTTGACTATGTCTCATTAATTCTGTGTGGTCTCAGAACTCTGGATTTCCTCAAACTTTCCCATCCTACACCAAATAAAACCCATTTAAAGCTGCTGCTGCTGCTACTGCTAAGTCGCTTCAGTCGTGTCCGACTCTGTGTGACCCCATAGACGGCAGCCCACCAGGCTCCCCCGTCCCTGGGATTCTCCAGGCAAGAACACTGGAGTGGGTTGCCATTTCCTTCTCCAATGCATGAAAGTGAAAAGTAAAAGTGAAGTTGCTCAGTCGTGTCCGACTTTGCGACCCCATGGACTGCACCCTACCAGGCTCCTCCATCCATGGGATTTTCCAGACAAGAGTACTGGAGTGGGGTGCTGTTGCCTTCTCCAAGCATTTAAAGCTAGTCCGTGATATTTACAAGGGAACATGAGCTGCATTTTGTAATCAATGATGAGAGACCAAGTAGAAAAAAAAAGAGAAGGTGGAATCTAGTACCACTTGAAAAAAATAAGTAAACTAATTTAATTAACATGGAATGTATAAGTAGCCAATGAGCACTTAAAGATATGGATGAGTTAGGAAGAAACAGACAGGAGAATTATGCATAAATATTATAGTTCAATCTGTGGATGTGAAAAAATTTAAATAAAAAGAATAAGAGGAAATTTAGGACTAATCCTTATAACAAGGTGACAATCAAGAAGTGGGAGAAGGACTCTGGAAATGAAAGAAGTAAAAAATAATAGCATCAAAGAGGTTAAGAAGATAGACTTTTTGAGATAGCACAGCTTCTCATTTTCCCTCTGCTTTATTCAATTCTTTTAAGGTGGCGCCTCTTCAAAGAGTAGACCTCAATACTTCAAAATAACCTTGGATTTTGTGAAAATTTTAGATTCTTGACCTCACCCAGTAACCACTGAATCAGAATCTCTGGGGTTAAGGTTCATAAATCAGAATTATTAATTAACTCCCCAAGTTATTATGAGGCATGTGAAAGTCAAAGAAACACTACTTCAAAGCCTTAATGCAAATTCTATAGTTAAGGTACGCATGGCTTGAGATTTATGATAAAAATGACAAAGAAGGAAAAGCCTAGATGCCCTTTAAAATCCATTTTTGGTATTCTCTAGGTGACAAAAGTCAGACTGAAATTGAATGGTGCTTAGTCATGTCCATGGAATTTTCCAGGCCAGAATAGTGGAGTGGGTAGCCTTTCCTTTCTCCAGGGGATCTTCCCAACCCAGGGATTGAACCCAGGTCTCCCACTTTGCAGATGGATTCTTTACCAGCTGAGCCACAAGGGAAGCCAAAGAATACTGGAGTGGGTATCCTATCCCTTCTCCAGCGGATCTTCCTAACCGGGATCTCCTACATAGCAGATGTATTATTTACCAACTGAGCTATCAGGGAAGCGCAAAGTCAGACCACAGAGGATTAAGTAGAGAGTAAATAGTGAAGCAATATATATCATATATATGTATTCCTGGCAGTGAAAACAAAAAAATATATACTTGCATCTAGAGGTTTCAACAGGGGTAATAAAAGGCATTTAGTTTTTCCTAAATTGGATAATGTGAAAACAGCAAAGGACAAGTTAGTATTCAGAAAATTTGAATGTATTACCAATAACACTTTTAAAAATTTAAGGATAATCTAATAACTAAAGTTTTTCAGCTTATTTTAAAATATATTTACTTACGTGAATAATATTTTCTTAAAAACAAGGAAAATCTGATTATATGTACTCTATGTAGCAGAAAACATTATGTCTTTGTAGGAGACAAGTTGCAATCATGGTTTCCTGTATATGTTTACAAAAATTGTTTTCTCATACAAAAATTATTTCACTAAATAACATGCCTGATATATTACTCTTTGCATTTGTTATAGATTTGGATAATAAACACTCTCATTAATCAATCAGACATATGGAATACAATTGTGCAGTCAGAACTTTAATGTGTTCTCTGTATAATCAAATGTCTAAGAGGGAATCTTTATTCTCAAAGAGCTTAAAGCCTTTATAATGAAAATGATGATAATAGCTAACACTTATTGAGCCCCCATAGGAACTTTTTAACATTCTTTATCTGACTTAATCCTCCCGACTATCCAGTGAGGAAGGTAAATTTATCAGTATTATCTCTAAGTTACAGGTAAGGGACCTGAAAGATGTAGAGATTAAATAACTTACTAGGGTCGTTTGGAGAAGGAAATGGCAACCCAATCCAGTATTCTTGCCTGGAGAATCCCAGGGACAGAGGAGCCTAATGGGCTGTGGTCTATGGGGTCGCAAAGAGTTGGACACGACTGAAGTGACTTAGCAGCAGCAGCAGAGTCATAGAACAAGTTAGAGAAAGAGATGGGAGTCATGTCCAAAGTCTTGCCTTTAACTGTTGAGTTATTCCATCTTCCCTATGTAGACAGCAAAGACAAGCACAAATGAAAGGTTATGTGTTATTAAATGTGAACAGGCAATTTATTGCCTAATGCTGTTATATAAATTTAGTGATTTTTGCTCACAGAACAGTAAGAGCTGAAACAGCTGAAATGAGTTATGAAGAATTAGAAATCAGAGATTTGGGGACTTATTTTTTACTTTATTATTTGTGTAAGTATTTATGTTCCAATACAACTTCAAGCCCAAAAATAATAAAGGCATAAGAATAGGCTAGGTCACTTTCTTATAAACGTACCTATTTACTTACATTTTGCTTCTCTGTCTCTCTCTGCCTTTCTCTCCCTCCCATATAAGCACAGCTCTTTGAGATTTATTCTATTCCATATGAAAAATTGTGAACTAAAACAGATTATCTGATGCCCATAAATAAAAGAACAATGGAGGAACAGCGCAGGATAACTACTATGATCCCACCCATCCAAACGAAGAAAACAGAACACTCACACCAGTAACTTGTCTAGAGTAATTTTTCAATCCAGTCAGAAACAGGTTGCCATTTTCTTGATGAAGACTCAATCATATTCCTAGAGTTTGTTCTCTGTGGTTCCTGCCATTTTTTAAGCTCAAAGACTGCTTTCTGAGCCATCCATACTTTTCCATAATGAGTGGACCATGTTTGCAACTGATTAGACATCTCAGCTTGTTTCTTGTTCAGAAAAATTGGGGAGGGGGGGCAAAGGCCTCTTTTCGTTTTGTATAACCTCCCTTGCTTTCAGTACTACTTGCTACAATTCTTTTGAAACTCTTGTGAATTTCTTATATATCAGCTTATGAATACTCAAGTAGATAAGAGTGACACTAACAGTTCTCTAAGAGATAAGCCCTCCTATACCTGAGATTCCCTTTGAGGCTGCTGTGGGACCATACTCAAAGCTAGAGAGGGTCCTCCAAGAATCCTCAAGAGTATGGTCCCACAGCCTTATACTCTTACTTAATTAGAGAATCGTCTGCCATCTGGAGAGGCTAGAAATAAGAAACTGTCTTGTTTATCTACCACAAAGTCCTGGTTCTAATATATTTAAGAGTTTATTCTTAGAACATCCTTTTCTTCTCACATTTTATCATAGAATATTAGAAGGCAAGTGGCACTTCCAATACCAATCTTGGAAATCTCTATAGCATAATTCAACCCTATCACTAACACAATCAAAGGGAACACTGCTGCCACAATTTCCACCATTGAATAACAGAGGACTCTTTTCTCAGGTTTTTAGTAATAAATTCATTTCACTCCCTCTCACCTGCAGCCTTCTCTAGTCCCTTTACCTTTTCCAAATCCTCTTTTCAAATCCCTTTTAGCTTCCATTTACTTCACAGCCCAAAGTCAAAGCTGCATGTTTAATGTTTCGGTTACACTAGTACCCTATTTCCTGTATTAGAATGTTACAAGTATTATAGGTATATATTCAGTTCAGTTCAGTCGCTCAGTTGTGTCCGACTCTTTGTGACCCCATGAACTGCAGCACACCAGGCCTCCCTGTCCATCACCAATTCCTGGAGTCGACCCAAACCCATGTCCATCGAGTCGATGCTGCCATCCAACCATCTCATCCTCTGTTGTCCCCTTCTCCTCCTGCCCTCAATCTTTCCCAGCAACAGGGTCTTTTCAAATGAGTCAGCTCTTCGCGTCAGGTGGCCAAAGTATTGGAGTTTCAGCTTCAACATCAGTCCTTCCAATGAACACCCAGGACTGATCTCCCTTAGGATGGACTGGTTGGATCTCCTTGCAGTCCAAGGGACTCTCAAGAGTCTTCTCCAACATCACAGTTCAAAAGCGTCAATTCTTCAGTGCTCAGCTTTCTTTATAGTCCAACTCTCACATCCATACATGACCCCTGGAAATGTATATATTAGATCACTACAAAATTTAGCAGCCTAAAACAACCACAACTATTTATTTTCTTCACAAATTGGCAATTTGGATATAGGTCAGTAGGAATAATTCACTTTTGCTCTGAACAACATCAGTTAAGGAAGCCTGACTGAGATTATGGGGTATGCTTTCAGAACAAGTATTCACCTCCCTAGCAAGTGGATGCTATCATGGGTCAGCTCACAACATGGGCTGAGAATTCAGTTCCTCTCCAGACTGCTTGGATTTCCTCAATGGTGTTGGTAGATTCCAAGAGCAAGATTCCAAGAGAGTAAGGGAGAAGTGCATGGAACTTTTATGATTTAGTTTCAGAAATCACATTGTATCACTTTTATCATAATTTATTTATTGAGGCAAATACAAAGTTTTGTCCAAGTTCAAAATAATAACATAAAGATTCTACCACTTGAGGAGAAAAATGTATGTTCTTTTGTGTTTGGCTTTTTTTCTTCATAATGATTGTGATTTTCATCTACATCACTTAATGTATCAATCTGTACTATCTTTGTATAGCTATGTATTATATGTTTACATTACAATGTACACATGTATATTCTGTGACTCATTAATCCATTCTATTTTTGATAAACATTTGTGTTTTTTCCAGTTTGGGAGTTACTATGGATAAAAGTGCTATGAGCTTTCTCTTATGAATCTTTTGTAGGCCTCTGCTTCATTTTCTTAGAAAATTTTTATAACTTAAAATTGATCTGTCTTAGTGTGTTTATGTTTGTCATCTTAATAAACTAATAAATTTTTCAAAAGCTATTATACAACTTGGCATCTCCTTCAGCAACACATGAAGGTCCTCATTGCTCTACTTACTCACCAGCACTGGTGCTGACAGAACTTTTAATTTTGGCTAGGTTAGTGGGCAAGCTGTGATACTCATTATAGTTTTGATTTGCATTTATCTGAAGAGATACTGAGTACTTTTCCATGAGTTTATTGTATGTTGCAATATAATCTTCAAATCTGCCTTTCAAAAGATATTTCAAGTGTGCTGCTATTTTTAAAAATTTTGTTTACCTTATTGAGGCATAGTGCTTAGTTGCTCAGTCGTATCTGACTCTTTACAACCCACTGAACTGTAACCTACCGGGCTCCTCTGTCCATGGGATTTTTCAGGCAAGAATACTAGTTAGCTCTGTTCATTTGAGTGGTGCAGTGGTGTCCAACTCTTTGCGACCTCATGAACTGCAGCATGCCAGGCTTCCCAGTCCATCACCAACTCCCAGAGCTTGCTCAAGATGCCATCCAACCATCTTATCCTGGGCATCCCCTTCTCACTAGAAGAGTTGCCATTTCTTTCTCTAGGGGATCTTCCCAACCCAGGGGCTGAACCCATATTGCCTGTGTCTTCTACACTGCAGGTGGATACTTTACCTGCTGAGTCATTGGGGAAGCCCTATTTAGGCAAAGAAATTATGTTTTCTGGATCTAATTTCTTTGACAAATATATGTGTTTTTTTTTTTCAGTGTTCTTCCTAGTCTCTGGCTTACTCTTTTGTTTTCTTTTTTTAAAGTTTGTATTATTTTTATTAATTTATTTTTTATTGAAGGATAATTACTTTACAGTATTTTGCTGTTTTCGGTCAAACTTCAATATGAATCAGCTATAGGTATACATATACCCCCTCCCTTTTGAACCTCCTTCCCATCTCCCTCCCCATTCCTCCCCTCTAGGTTGATACAGAGCCCCTATTTGAGTTTCATGAGCCATACAACAAATTCCCATTGACTATCTATTTTACATATGGTAATGTAAGTTTCCATATTACTCTTTCCATATATCTCACCCTCTCTTCCCCCTCCCCATGTCCATTAAGTCTATTCTCTATGTCTGTTTCTTCATTGTTGCCATGTAAATAAATTCTTCAGTACCATTCTTTTAGATTCCATATATATGTGTTAGAATATGGTATTTATCTTTCTCTTTCTGACTCACTTCACTCTGCATAATAGGTTCTAGGTTCATCCACCTCATTAAACCAACTCAAATGCATTCCTTTTTTGGCCAAGTAATATTACATTGTGTATATATACCACAACTTCTTTATCCATTCATCTGTCAATGGACATCTAGGTTGCTTCCATGGTCTAGCTATTGTAAATAGTGCTGCAATGAACAATGGGATACATGTGCCTCTTTCAATTTTGGTTTCCTTGGGGTATATGCCTAGGAGTGGGATTGATGGATCATGTGATAGTTTTATTCTTAGTTTTTAAAGGAATCTCCATACCATCTTCCATAGTGGCTGTATCAATTTATATTCCCACCAACAGTGCAAAAGTGTTCCCTTTTCTCCATACCCTTTCCAGCATTTAGTTTGTAGACTTTTTGATGAGGGCCATTCTGACTGGTGTAACATGATATCTCATTGTAGTTTTGATTTGCATTTCTCTGATAATGAGAGATGTTGAGCATCTTTTCATGTGGTTGTTAGCCATCTGTATGTCTTTTTTGGAGTAGTGTCTGTTTAGTTCTTTTTTCCACTTTTTGATTGATTTTTTTTTTTTCTGGTATTGAGTTGTATGAGCTGCTTGCATATTTTGGAAATTAATCCTTTGTCAGTTGTTTCAATTGCTGTTATTTTCTCCCATTCAGAGGGTTGCATTCACCCTGCTTATAGTTTTCTTTGCTGGCAAAAGCTTTTAAGTTTAACAGGTCCCACTTGTTTACATTTTTTTTTAATTTTAATTTTTACTTTATTTTACTTTACAATACTGTATTAGTTTTTCCATACATTGACATGAATCCACCACGGGTGTACATGAGTTTCCAAACATGAACCCCCCTCCCACCTCCCACACCATATCATCTCTCTGGATCATCCCCATGCACCAGCCCCAAGCATCCTATATTCTGCATCAAACATAGACTGGCGATTCGTTTCTTACATGATATTATACATGTTTCAATGCCATTCTCCCAAATCATCCCACCCTCTCCCTCTCCCACAGAGTCCAAAAGTCTGCTCTACACATCTGTGTCACTTTTGCTGTCTCGCATACAGGGTCATCATTACCATCTTTCTAAATTCCATATATATGTGTTAGTATACTGTATTGGTGTTTTTCTCTCTGGCTTACTTCACTCTGTATAATCGGCTCCAGTTTCATCCACCTCATTAGAACAGATTCAAATGTATTCTTTTTAATGGCTGAGTAATACTCCATTGTGTATATGTACCACAGCTTTCCTATCCATTCATCTGCTGATGGACATCTAGGTTGCTTCCATGTCCTGGCCATTATAAACAGTGCTGCGATGAACATTGGGGTACATGTGTCTCTTTCTATTCTGGTTTCCTCAGTGTGTATGCCCAGCAGTGGGATGCTGGGTCATAAGGCAGTTCTATTTGCAATTTTTTAAGGAATCTCCACACTGTTCTCCATAGTGGCTATACCAGTCTGCATTCCCACCAACAGTGCAAGAGGGTTCCCTTTTCTCCACACCCTCTCCAGCATTCAGTGCTTGCAGACTTTTGGATCGCAGCCATTCTGACTGGTGTGAAGTGGTACCTCACTGTGGTCTTGATTTGCATCTCTCCAATAATGAGTGATGTTGAGCATCTTTTCATGTGCTTGTTAGCCATGCGTACGTCTTCTTTGGAGAAATGTCCATTCAGTTCTTCAGCCCATTTTTTGATTGGGTCATTTATTTTTCTGGAATTGAGCTGCAGGTGTTGCTTGTATATTTTTGAGATTAGTTGTTTGTCAGTTGCTTCATTTGCTATTATTTTCTCCCATTCTGAAGGCTGTCCTTTCACCTTGCTTATATTTTCCTTTGTTGTGCAGAAGCTTTTAATTTTAATTAGATCCCACTTGTTTATTTTTGCTTTTATTTCCAGAATTCTGGGAGGTGGATCACAGAGGATCCTGCTGTGATTTATGTTGGAGAGTGGTTTGCCTATGTTCTCCTCTAGGAGTTTTATAGTTTCCGGTCCCACGTCCAGATCTTTAATCCATTTTGAGCCCATTTTTGTGTGTGGTGTTAGAAAGTGATCTAGATTCATTCTTTTACAAGTGGTTGACCAGTTTTCCCAGCACCACTTGTTAAGGAGATTGTCTTTACTCCATTGTCTATTCTTGCCTCCTTGGTCGAAGATAAGGTGTCCATATGTGTGTGGATTTATCTCTGGGCTTTCTATTTTGTTCCATTGATCTATATTTCTGTCTTTGTGCCAGTACCATACTGTCTTGATGATGGCGGCTTTGTTGTAGAGCCTGAAGTCAGGCAAGTTGATTCCTCCAGTTCCATTCTTCTTTCCCAAGATTGCTTTGGCTGTCCGAGTTTTTTGGTATTTCCATACAAATTGTGAAATTATTTGTTCTAGTTCTGTGAAAAATACCGCTGGTAGCTTTATAGGGATTGCATTGAATCTGTAATGGAATTGTTTCCTTAATTTCTTTTTCTACTTTCTCATTATTAGTGTATAGGAATGCAAGGGATTTCTGTGTGTTGATTTTATATCCTGCAACTTTACTATATTCATTGGTTAGCTCTAGTAATTTTCTGGTGGAGTCTTTAGGGTTTTCTATGTAGAGGATCATGTCATCTGCAAACAGTGAGAGTTTTACTTCTTTTCCAATTTGGATTCCTTTTATTTCTTTTTCTGCTCGGATTGCTGTGGCCAAAAATCAGAACTATGTTGAATAGTAGCGGTGAAAGTGGGCACCCTTGTCCTGTTCCTGACTTTAGGGGAAATGCTTTCAATTTTTCACCATTGAGGATAATGTTTGCTGTGGGTTTGTCATATATAGCTTTTATTATGTTGAAATATGTTCCTTCTATTCCTGCTTTCTGGAGAGTTTTTATCATGAAGGGATGTTGAATTTTGTCAAAGGCCTTCTCTGCATCTATTGAGATAATCATATGGCTTTTATTTTTCAATTTGTTAATGTGGTGAATTACATTGATTGATTTGCAGATATTGAAGAATCCTTGCATCCCTGGGATAAAGCCCACTTGGTCATGGTGTATGATCTTTTTAAGGTGTTGATGGATTCTGATTGCTAGAATTTTGTTGAGGATTTTTGCATCTATGTTCATCAGTGATTTTGGCCTGTAGTTTTCTTTTTTTGTGGCATCTTTGTCAGGTTTTGGTATTAGGGTGATGGTGGCCTCATAGAATGAGTTTGGAAGTTTACCTTCCTCTGCAATTTTCTGGAAGAGGTTGAGTAGGATAGGTGTTAGCTCTTCTCGAAATTTTTGGTAGAATTCAGCTGTGAAGCCGTCTGGACCTGGGCTTTTGTTTGCTGGAAGATTTCTGATTACAGTTTCAATTTCCATGCTTGTGATGGGTCTGTTAAGATTTTCTATTTCTTCCTGGTTCAGTTTTGGAAAGTTGTACTTTTCTAAGAATTTGCTCATTTCTTCCACGTTGTCCATTTTATTGGCATATAATTGGTGATAGTAGTCTCTTATGATCCTTTGTATTTCTGTGTTGTCTGATGTGATCTCTCCATTTTCATTTCTAATTTTATTGATTTGATTTTTCTCCCTTTGTTTCTTGATGAGTCTGGCTAATGGTGTGTCAATTTTATTTATCCTTTCAAAGAACCAGCTTTTGGCTTTGTTGATTTTTGCTATGGTCTCTTTTGTTTCTTTTGCATTTATTTCTGCCCTAATTTTTAAGATTTCTTTCCTTCTACTAACTCTGGGGTTCTCCATTTCTTCCTTTTCTAGTTGCTTTAGGTGTAGAGTTAGGTTATTTATTTGACTTTTTTCTTGTTTCTTGAGGTATTCCTCTATTGCTATGAACTTTCCCCTTAGCACTGCTTTTATAGTGTCCCACAGGTTTTGGGTTGTTGTGTTTTCATTTTCATTTGTTTCTATGCATATTTTGATTTCTTTTTTGATTTCTTCTGTGATTTGTTGGTTATTCAGAAGTGTGTTATTCAGCCTCCATATGTTGGAATTTTTAATAGTTTTTCTCCTGTAATTGAGATCTAATCTTAATTCATTATGGTCAGAAAAGATGCTTGGAATGATTTTGATTTTTTTGAATTTGTCAAGGTTAGATTTATGGCCCAGGATGTGATCTATCCTGGAGAAGGTTCCATGAGCACTTGAGAAAAAGGTGAAATTCATTGTTTTGGGGTGAAATGTCCTATAGCTATGAATTAGGTCTAACTGGTCTACTGTATCATTTAAAGTTTGCATTTCTTTGTTAATTTTATGTTTAATTGATCTGTCCATAGGTGTGAGTGGGGTATTAAAGTCTCCCACTATTATTGTGTTATTGTTAATTTCCCCTTTCATACTTGTTAGCATTTGTCTTACATATGTTGGGTGCATATATATTTATAATTGTCATATCTTCTTCTTGGATTGATCCTTTGATCATTATGTAGTGGCCTTCTTTGTCTCTTTTCACAGCCTTTGTTTTAAAGTCTATTTTGTCAGATATGAGTATTGCCACTCCTGCTTTCTTTTGGTCTCTATTTGCGTGATATATCTTTTTCCAGCCCTTCACTTTCAGTCTGTATGTGTCCCTTGTTTTGAGGTGGGTCTCTTGTAGGCAGCATATATAGGGGTCTTGTTTTTGTATCCATTCAGCCAGTCTTTGTCCAGACTGTGGAGCGCACATAAGGAAGTGATTACTGGCTAGCTTGCTCTCTCCTCTTTTGATCCCACCTCATCTCATTCCAGTCACCTCTAACTACCCCCTCCCTCTTCTCTTCTCCATGTAACTCAGTGAACCTCTCTGGGTGTCCCTCAATGCGGAAAAACTTTTCATCTTTAACCTAGATGTTGTATCATCAGTGCTGTATAGATGGAGAAGTCTAGAGGCTATTGTAAAAATAAAACTGAAAACCAGAAGCAGGAGGCTTAAGTCCAAATCCTGAGAACATCAGAGAACTCCTGAATCCAGGGAACATTAAGCAATAGGAGCTCATCAAACGCCTCCATACCTACACTGAAACCAAGCACCACCCAAGGGCCAACAAGTTCCAGAGCAAGACATACCATGCAAATTCTCCAGCAAGAACACACCCCTGAGCTCAGTATACAGGCAGCTCAAAGTTACTCCAAACCATTGATGTCTCATAACCCATTACTGGTCACTCCATTGCACTCCAGAGAGAAGAAATCCAGCTCCACCTACCAGAACTCCAACACAAGCCTCCCTAACAAAGAAACCTTGACAAGCAACTGATACAACCCCACCCACAGTGAGGAAACTCCATAATAAAGAGAACTCCACAAATTCCCAGAATATTAAAATGCCACCCCAAACACAGCAATATAATCAAGATGAAGAGACAGAGGAATACTCAGCAGGTAAAGGAACAGGAGAAATGCTCACCAAACCAAACCAAAGAGGAAGATATAGGGAATCTACCTGAGAAAGAATTCCGAATATTGATAGTGAAAATGATCCAAAATCTTGAAATCAAAATGGAATCACAGATAAATAGCCTAGAGACAAGGATTGAGAAGATGCAAGAAAGGTTTAACAAGGACCTAGAAGAAATAAAAAAGAGTCAATATATAATGAATAACACAATAAATGAGATCAGAAACACTCTGGAGGCAACAAATAGTAGAATAACAGAGGCAGAAGATAGGATTAGTGAAATAGAAGATAGAATGGTAGAAATAAATGAATCAGAGAGGAAAAAAGAAAAACGAATTAAAAGAAATGAGAATAATCTCAGAGACCTCCAGGACGATATGAAACGCTCCAACATTCGAATTATAGGAGTCCCAGAAGAAGAAGACAAAAGGAAAGACCATGAGAAAATCCTCGAGGAGATAATAGTTGAAAACTTCCCTAAAATGGGGAAGGAAATAATCACCCAAGTCCAAGAAACCCAGAGAGGTCCGAATAGGATAAACCCAAGGCGAAACACCCCAAGACACATATTAATCAAATTAACAAAGATCAAACACAAAGAACAAATATTAAAAGCAGCAAGGGAAAAACAACAAATAACACAGAAGGGGATTCCCATAAGGATAACAGCTGATCTTTCAATAGAAACTCTTCAGGCCAGGAGGGAATGGCAAGACATACTTAAAGTGATGAAAAATAATAACCTGCAGCCCAGATTACTGTGCCCAGCAAGGATCTCATTCAAATATGAAAGAGAAATCAAAAGCATTACAGACAAGCAAAAGCTGAGAGAATTCAGCACCACCAAACCAGCTCTCCAACAAATGCTAAAGGATATTCTCTAGACAGGAAACATGAAAAGGGTGTATAAACCCAACTCAAAACAATAAAGTAAATGGCAATGGGATCATACTTATCAATAATTACCTTAAACGTAAATGGGTTGAATGCCCCAACCAAAAGGCGAAGACTGGCTGAATGGATACATTTGTTTTTATTTCCATTACTCTAGGAGGTAGGTCATAGAGGATCTTGCTTTGATTTTTGTCATTGAGTGTTCTGCCTATGTTTTCCTCTATGAGTTTTATAGTTTCTGGTCTTAAATTTGGGTCTTTAATCCATTTTGAGTTTATCTTTGTGTATGGTGTTAGAAAGTGTTCTAATTTCATGCTTTTCCATGTATCTGTCCAGTTTTCCCAGCACCATTTATTGAAGAGGCTGTCTTTGCCCCATTGTATATTCTTGCCTCCTTTGTCAAAAATAAGGTACCCATAGGTGCATGGGTTTACTTCTGGACTCTATCTTGTTCCATTGGCCTATATTTCTATTTTTGTGCCAGTACCATACTGTCTTGATGACTGTAGCTTTGTAGTATAACCTGAAGTCAGGAAGCTTGATTCCTCCATCTCCTTGCTTCCTCAAGACTGCTTTGGCTATTTGGGGTCTTCTGTGTTTCCATATGAATTGTGAAATTTTTTGTTCTAGTTCTGTGGAAAATGATTTTGTCTATTTATTTTTAAAATGTTAACTGAATTTTGTTTTGATCTATTGGTAAGAAATAATAACCTGACCCTCAGCTGCAAAAATACACTGCAATGATTTATCCTATAACATCTTTAAATTTAGCTTTTTTGTTTAGAGTTATTATCCATCACAAATTAATTTTTGTGTACAGTATCAGGTAGGGTGAGAGAGTGTTTGGTTTCTTGTTTTTTTTTTAACATATTAATAACACAAATACCATTTTGGGGGGAAAGATTATTCTCCATTGATTTACTCTGCTGCAAAATTCAATGGGCTTATGTGAGAGTTTATTTCTGGACTTGCTCTTGTTCTCCACTGATCTGTTTGTCTATTGTTACACCAACACTACACTACCTAGATTGTTGTAGTTGTAATTACATGTTAATTTTGGAAGTCAGTCAGTTTGAGTCCTCAAAATTTTTTCCTCTTTTCTGAGGCTGTTTTGGCTATCTTAGGCTTTCAATATTTCATTATAAATTTTAGAAGAAATTTATCTATGCCTATAAAAAAAGGCTTCTATATTCATGATTGTAATGGTGGTAAATTTTAGATTGATTTGTGGGAGATTTAATATCTAATCTTCCAAACTGAATATGGTATATCTTTCACATTTAGATTTACATTTTTATCAGTCATAGTTTATAGAGTTTTGGATAGATTTGCATATTAGATTTATTCTTAAATATTTCGTATTTTATATTGTCATAAGAAATTGTCTTGCTCATTTTTCAATTTTTTTTTCAGTTTTATAATTGATTTTTTTTAGTTGACCATGAATAATTCTGACACCTCACTAATCTCTTTTAATAGGTATAGAAATTTGTCATTGTTGTTGTTTCTTTAGGCTTTTGTACATAAATATGTTATCTGTGAAGAAGCACATTTCTCTTTTTTTCTGATTTTTCATTTAAAAATAATTATTTATTTGGCTGTGCCAGGTCTCAGTTATGGCACTTGGGATCTTTGACCTTTGTTGCAACATTAAGTGTCTTTAGTTGTGGCATGTGGGATCTAGTTCCCTGACCAGGGATTGAACCTGGACCCCCTGCGTTGGCAGCACAGAGTCTTAGACACTGAATCAGCAGGGAAGTTCTTCTTTTATTTAAAAATAACACTGGTATAACCAGTGGTATAAGATTTCCACTAGACTGGTGAATTTTTCAAGGGAGACTATATACCCTTGGTTTGTCCAGAATCTTAGAGGTAATGTGTCCAATGTGATAATAGCCATAGGACTTTTATGTGCTGAAAAAAAAATATAGTTTGATTTCCTAACCATCCAATACTTCAGAATATAATTTTATTTGGAAATAGGGTTGCTGAAGGTGCAGTTAGTTAAGATATGGTCAGAGAATAGTAGAATGCACTCCTAATCCAATATAACTGAGATCTTTATTAGAGTATAGCCATGTGATACACACAGGAAGAATGCAAATGAAGATGAAAGCAGAAGTTAGAGTTAAACAACTGCAAGCCAAGGAATGTCAAAGACTGCTGGCAAAACACTAGAAAAAAATCAAAAGAGATAGGAAGATTATCTTACAGGTTTCATAGGGGACATGACCTGAGCAACACACTGGTTTCAGACCTCCAGCCTTCAGAACTGTAAGAAACAAACTTCTGTTTACCATCTGAATACATAGTGACTCAAAGCAATACTTGTTGTTCACAAGCTTATGGATCAACTGTGCAATTCTTGTGATCTGGTTCAGTCCCAGCTGATTTTACTTGTGTTTGTTCATGTCTCATAGGTCAGCTGGCAAATGGAAGGAGAGTTGTCAGGTTCAGGGTGGCTTTATTCACATGTGTAGTAGCTGACTTTTGGTTGTGATGGCAGAGTTCCTTCCCTTATTCAAAAAGCCTAGCTCAAGCTTGTTAACAAGATGACAGATTTCAAAAGAGAGAACAGATTAGCACAAGGCCTTTTGAGTTTAGTTTCACACCTGGAATGACATCACTTTTCCAGCATTCCGCAGTTAAATCACATCACAAAGCTAGTATAGATTATACCTCTTGAGAAGATCTGCAAAGGCACATTTAAAAGGTGTGGATGCAGGAAGGGAAAAGAATTGTGCTTGCATTTTCAATATACATAGCTAAAACTCAATCACTAAACAAAAGTTAAATTCTTAAAGTGTAGGGGTTTTGGAGAGATACAGTTTAACAATTAAGGTGAAGGCCTCTGTTTATTTTTGGCTATGACAGAATAAGTGGTATTAAACGTTCCCTTCTTTGGAAAACAGCTAAAAGACTGTTCATATATATGAAGCAAATTTTTTCACACACTGAAAAATAAGCCAATTGGTTGCCTGTCATCTGTGGCAACAGAGTCATTTTTATCATCCAGGAGCCTAGCTCATGCTTGTTAACATTGTGATATTAACCTTCATGATGCCACAAATGTAATTTCTGCTTTTCTTGGACCAATGTTATTAAGCTCATTACTCTCTACTCACTCTTCAGATGAATATGATTTTTGGGGCATCCGAAGAAGTCCAAAGTTTTGGGTAGTTCCAGGTAGTTGGAATATACCTAAGCCTGAATTCAAATGTATAAATGTGGCACACTAAGTAAATAAACTGACTGGATTATATAGGGACTTTATACTTATTTGATATAAAAGGTTAGTGTAAATCTTCACCCTAACTTTTCAGGAGCTTTAGCCTCAGGAAAGTGGAGATTTAAGAGACTTTTACTTTTAATAACTTTGTATACCTTCTAAAATACCTGCATCCTGCGTGTTGAAAATTAACTTCTCTCTCATCCTTTATGTCTGATTCCAGCTCTAGATTTTTTAAAAGTTATTCTCTTAACAACAACAACAGCAACAGTAAGTCTATGGTTCTTAATTTTGAACAGAGTTGCTTTCTGCTGGTCATCTCAAAATTAAAAACCTAATTCAGGTTTATATTAATTATCTGGGGATTCAGATTTCATTTTAATAGAAGATAATTACTTTATCCAACAAAACAACCCTGAGATTAGTGATTATCAGGAGTAGTAACCAGCTTGTAAAGAGCTTCAGGGTGTGGCCTTGAAAAATCAAATGCCTGCCAAATTTGGTTCCCTCTAAGGTTAAATCTGACTACTGAAAAAGGATAAAAACCCAAATGTATAATGACACATTTTTCTTACCAATAAGAAGAAACAAAAGTTAAAGGCAATAGTAAAATGACCTCTATTCACAAAAAGCAAGTAAGTGATTCAATGCAAAATATAATTTAAAAACAGTAATTATGAGGGGAGGAAAATAAATATGCAAGATTTTAAAAATGGATATGAAATTAAGAGATCACCAACTTAAAACAATCATGTATAAACATAATGATATATAAAAAACTTCACAGTAGTTGCAAATCAAAACTATATAATAGCTATACACACAAAAAAGGGAGTGGTATCTAACATAACACTAAAGATAGCCATCATAAAAACTCATAAGAAAAGGGAACAAAAGAGGAAAAAGACTTAAAAGACAAATCCAAAACAACAAAATGGCAAAAAAAAAATATACATCCATAATTACCTTAAATGTAAATGACTAAATGCTCCAGCTAAAAGATACAGAGTGGCTGAATGGATACAAAAACAAGACTAGTATGTATGCTGCTTAAAAGAAATTCACTACAGATTGAGAGACACACACAGCCTAAGGTAAAGAGATGAAATAAAGCATTCTATGCAAATGGAAATCAAGGGAAAGATAGAGTAGCAAAACTTACATTAAACAAAATAGATTTAAAAATAAAGACTGTTATAAGAGACAAAGAAGGACACTATATGATGACCAAGGGATCAATCCAAGAAGAATATTACAATTGCAAATATATACATATTGAATATAGTAATATCTCAGTATATAAGGTAAATATTAATGGACATAAAAGGAGAAATTAACAGTAACATAATAATAGTAGGGGGCTTTAACACCCTACTTACATCAATGTACAGTCTTCGACATAAATAATGAAACATTAGCCTTAAATGTACATTAGACTAAATTTATACATATATATGGGGGGAGTGTGGAGAGGGGGAGAGAGAAAGAAAGAGCATTCCAAAAGCAGCAGAATACACATTCTTTTCAAGTGCACATGGACAATTCTCCAGGAGAGATTGTATGTTAGGCCACAAGACAAGCCTCATTCTATTTTTAAAAATCAAGTCATATCAAACATTTTTTCTGACCACAGTGCTATGAGACGATAAAATAACTCCAAGAAAAAAATTGTAGATAGAAAAAACAAACACTTGGAGGCAAAACAATATACTAGACAACCAATGGATCACTGAATAAATCAAAGAGGAGGTAAAAAAAATAAAATACCTAGAGGCAAATGAAAATGGAAACAAGACAATCCAAAACCTATGGGATTCAGCAAAAGTATTTCTAAGAAGAGAATTTCCAGCAATGCAAACTTATCTGAAAATATAAGAAAAATCTCAAATAAACAACATAACTTTGAATTTGAAGTTTAGAGAGAGAAGAACAAACAAAACCCAAAGTTAGTAGAAGGAAAGAAAGCATAAAGATTAGAGCATAAATAAATGAACTAGAGGCTAAAATAAAAATAAATCAATGATACTAAAAGCTAGTTCTTTGAAAAGATAAAATTAATAAAGCTTTATCTAGACTCATCAAGAAAAAAGGGAGAGGGCTAAAATCAATAAAATCAGAAAGAAAAAAAAAAGAAGTTACAACTGACACCACAGAAATACAAAGGACAATAAGAGACTATTAAGAGTGATCATACGCCAATAAAATGGAAGATCTAGAGGAAATGGACAAATTCTTAGAAAGGTACAATCTCCAAAGACTGAGCCAGAAAGAAATAGAAAATATGAACAGACCAATTGTCAGTAATGAAATTGAATCAGTAATTTTAAGAACTCAACAAACAAAACTCCAGGACCAGATAGCTTCATAAGTGAATTCTACCAAACATTTAAAGACAAGTTAATACCTATCCTTCTGAAATTATTTCAATAAATTGCATTGGAAGGGAAACTTCTGAATTCATTCTATAAGACCAGCAACACTCTGACAGTAAAACTAGACAAAAACAGAAAACTACAGATCAATATCACTGATAAACATAGACACAAAAATCCTCTACAAAATCCTGACAAACTAACTCGAACAATACAGTAAAAGGGTCATATAACATGGTTAAGTGGGATTTATGCTACAGATGCAGGGATTTTTCAATATCCACAAGTCAAACAATGCAGTATACCACATTAACAGACTGAAGAATAAAAACCATATGATCATCTCAATAGATGTAGAAAAACTTTTTATAAAGTTTAACATCCATTTATGAATATTTTTTTTTCAGACAGTGGGCATAGAGGGAATATACCTCAGCAACATAAAGGCCATATAAGATAAATATTATCCTGAGGTATATATAATATTATACTCAATAGTGAAAACTTGAAAATATTTCCTCTAAGATCAGGTAAAATCAAGGGTGCCCACCCTCACCACACATATGAAAGAAACTGAAGACAATACAATAAGATAGAAAGATATCCCATATTCTTGGATGGGAAGAATCAATATTTTTAAAATGATCATACAACCCAGGCAATGTACAGATTTAATGCAATCCATATCAAGATATCAAGGGCATCTTTCACAGAAATATAATAAATAATTTTAAAATTTTTAAGGAAACATAAAGACCTTGAATAGCTAAAACAACCCTGAGAAAAAATAACAGAGCTGGAGGAATCATGCTCCCTGATTTCAGACTGTTCTAAAAAGCTACACTAATCAAAACTATATGGCACTGACCCCAAAATAGACACAAAGGTCAATAGAACAGGATAAAGAGCCCAGAAATAAACTCACACATGGTCAATTAATCTACAACAAAAGAAGCGAAACAAAACTTTAAAAATTGCAAATTGCTATATTGTACACCCATAACATATATTATTGTACAGCAACTATACTTCAATCAAAAAAGAATGGAGCAAATAAACTCTTACTTTTATTTAACTTATCTCTTAAAAAGTTCAAAGTAACTTATGATTCCTCTTATACTATGCTCCTCTAACCATATGTGATTTAAATAATGATGTTCAATGTTTGATCATTATGTAAGTATCTCTGACATAAGAAATACTGGGTAGGCATATAAATAGTTTCTACTTTGGGGAACTGTATTGGTATTCAACTTATTTGCATATGTAGAAATGAAATATATGCTGACAACTAGTTAGTTAATACTAATTAGAAATTTGTTTTTGTATTTTACTGCATTACTCTTGTGCTGATAACAGCTTCAGTAGTAAGTAATCTATATTACTTTGACTCAGCTTTCAGGATATTCGTGCCCAATGACAAATAGAAGCTGGTATTTGGGAAACTGAATAGATTCAATTAATATTTTTAATGCCAAAAACTGTAAGCAAAAAGAGAAGTTACACAGTTAATATTTTAGCACCTCTTTCCTTATCTGAAAGGACTTGGTTAGTATTTTTCTTTTTATGATATATATTCATTCTTAATTAATATAGAGCTTTAATGATGTGAATAAAGTAACTCTAATCCTTGTCTTGAATAATTTTAGTATAGGAAAATATTTCTATGCGGTAAAAAATAATTATTATGATCTCACTATTTGAAGATAATAAGAAGATTGTTATGTTTTATGAAAATTCAACTTCAAATTTTATTTTAAATTGCACATTTTCATTACTTTCTAAGTGTGTCCAAAATATTTAAATAACATCATCACTTTCTTTTTGAAAGAGTGCAAATAAAAATTCTAAATTCTTATTAAAACTAAAGACACTCAGGTAAAACAGGAAAAGGGAGATAAAAGAAAAAGTCAGTGATAAAGTAAGCAATCTTGTGTGTGTGTGAGAGAGAGAGAGAGTGAGTTTGTGAGCATCACACCTTAGGATTTGTTCTATCCTCCCTCAATGAAGTGACATAGAAGAGACATAACAGAACTTCCTTTTTCTGACATATAACACTTTATTCCCAAATATTCCAAATAAGAAAATTAGGCACTGAATTTTATAGATTACAAAAATAATAATGCTATCTTAGATACCATGTGGGATCCTAATTATTATATTGAGTAAATACCTCAATGTAAACCATCTCAGTCAAAATTAGAAACATTCAAATTTTACTAAAGAAAAATTTTTATAAGCAAAGTAGATAAAAAGGTATTAATTAGAATATCATTTAAGATATCATTTTTAAATCTGAATAATATTTGTTATTTTTTAACCTCTATTTAAAAATACACTTAGCTTATTTCAATAAATCAGTATAGGTGGCTAGAATATCTTATTTTGTAAGGCTTTAGGACATTTTGTCTGGGATTTGAGGTTGTTTGCTTGGAAAGAATTCTCTTTTACCATGGTTACTGAAGAAATAATATCATTCTTATTAAATTTATTTTTAAAACAAATACACATAATTTATAATGTTAGCTGTTTCTTTCTCATCATACCATCAGAACTAATGATTTTTTCTTAATATATGAAAGAAATACTGTGCAAAAAGAAAATGTCATAACTGACACTGTTTGGTCATGATAAAAATATAGATCTAAATTCTCAGAAAAACAAATTATGCTAATGCATCAAAGTATGATCTTTCAGAAAGGTTATAACATTTTTATACATTAGGTGTTTGATGACAAGGGGTTTTTAAATTGAGGTATGAAAAAAGTTAAGCCTGTATAACTATGGAGAAATGAATACATGATCATAATTGAAAACATATATTCATTTGGTGGCAATAAGCATGTAATAAGACATTTCCAAGTTGCCTAAATTTTCTGTGTGATATTAGTGAGTAGGGCAGACTGCGCTCCTTTAACTCAATAGTTACTTCCACAGGCCTGAAAACCTTCGCAAAGTTGTTTCAAAGGGTTTGTGGAGAATTTAATGACTTGAATTGCAATAACATTGGAATTTGGCTAACATTAACTTCCTTTTTTCCTGATAACTTTTGGACTAGTACTCAGTTAAAGTAGAAAAAGAAATGTTAAATATTTGTTCTTTGAGAACATATTAATACACTCAGTAAAATTCTGAGAATTTTAAAACCTCTTTAATGAAAATTTTTAAGTTGTTTTAACAGATGTTCATTTCTTTTGTTGTGGCTTTATGTTTGGAAAATTGGGAATGATAGTGATTGTTTCTAGAAAAGTCAAATATTTTCAAAAAAATTCAATAACCTTGTTGAAGTGCCTTTCTAGTCAATTAAAAGTAAAAAGATTGATCAGATTAAGTAAATATGGATGCTATCAATCAAGATTAGGGAAAGAAAATGATCAATCATTGAAACTTGTGTTAGAATCAATGTTTGTTGATCTTGTTGGAATGTGCCGGTTGTTCATTGGATGAACTTGACATTTTATTTATGCTCAAGCTTTTGATATATTACAGTGAAGAATAAGGCATGAGCTTTTATGCATTATATGGTATTTTTAAAGTCACTTTTTAATACTCTGCTTCCCCCCTAAAGCATTTCTTTAGTTTTTCCCACAACCTTTGATATTTTGTGTCTTCATTTTTATTCAGTTCAAATGTTTTATAAGTTCTCTGTGTATTCCACTTTGATTTGTGGGCTATTTAGAAATATTTTGTTAAACTTTCAAATATATTTAAATAAGTTTAAATTTCAAATATGTTTCGTTTTCCAAATGTCACTCTTCCATTGATTTCTACCATAATCTGCATGATTTTAATGCTTTAAATGTGTAGCAGTTTGCTTTATGGCTCAGAAAAGGTTCTTTATTAGTAAATCTTCTCTGGAAACTTGAAAAAAATGTATATTTTGCAGTTATTGAGAAAAATTTATATAAATGCCAGTTAATTTGGTTGTTAGTGATGTTCAAGTCTTCTGTATGACTAACTTCTGTCTACTGCTTCTACTGATATGGATACAGCTGCACTGAATTTTAGAATTATAACTGTGGGCTCCTGTGCTTTTCTTTTTAGTTCTATCAATTTTAGATTAATGTATTTTGAAGTACTGTTGTCAGATTCATACAAATTTGGATTTGTTGTGCCTTCATAAATATTTAATCCTGATTTTATCATGTAATATTATTTATCATTAGTTTATAGTCCTTGTTCTGAAGTCTACATTTTCTGATATTAATAGAACCAATTCAGTTTTTTCATTCATTTATATGACATAGTTTTTTCAATTATTTTATTTTAACTTAGTTATAGAGATATATTTAAAGTGAGATTCTTCAAAGAGGCACTAATAGATGGAGAAATATACCATGTTCATGGATTGGAAGAATTCATATAGTGAAAATGAGTATACTACCTGAAGCAATCTATAGATTCAATGCAATCCCTATCAAGCTACCAGCCATATTTTTCACAGAGCTAGAACAAATAATTTCACAGTTTGTATGGGAATACAAAAAAACTCGAATAGCCAAAGCAATCTTGAGAAAGAAGAATGAAACTGGAGGAATCAACTTGCCTGACTTCAGGCTCTACTACAAAGCCACAGTCATCAAGACAGTATGGTACTGGCACAAAGACAGAAATATAGATCAATGGAACAAAATAGAAAGCCCAGAGATAAATCCACACACATATGGACACCTTATCTTTGACAAAGGAGGCAAGAATAGACAATGTAGTAAAGACAATCTCTTTAACAAGTGGTGCTGGGAAAACTGGTCAAAGAATTCTTTTACACTTGTAAAAGAATGAAACTACAAAACTTTCTAACACCATACACAAAAATAAACTCAAAATGGATTAAAGATCTAAACGTAGACCAGAAACTATAAAACTCCTAGAGGAGAACATAGGAAAAACACTCTCTGACATAAATCACAGCAGGATCCTCTATGATCCACCTCCCAGAATATTGGAAATAAAAGCAAAAATAAACAAATGGGGCCTTATTAAACTTAAAAGCTTCTGCACAACAAAGGAAACTATAGGAAAGGTGAAAAGACAGCCTTCAGAATGGGAGAAAATAATAGCAAATGAAGCAACTGACAAACAACTAATCTCAAAAATATACAAGCAACTTATGCAGCTCAAGTCCAGAAAAATAAACGACTCAGTCAAAAAATGGGCCAAAGAACTAAATAGACATTTCTCCAAAGAAGACATATGGATGGCTAACACATACGTGAAAAGATGCTCAACATCACTCATTATCAGAGAAATGCAAATCAAAACCACAGTGAGGTACCATTTCAGGCCAGTCAGAATGGCTGCGATCCAAAAGTCTACAAGCAATGCATGCGGGAGAGGGTGTGGAGAAAAGGGAACCCTCTTACAATGTTGGTGGGAATGCAAACTAGTACAGCCACTATGCAGAACAGTGTGAAGATTCCTTAAAAAACTGGAAATAGAACTGCCTTATGACCCAGCATCCCACTGCTGGGCATACACACTGAGGAAACCAGAATAGAAAGAGACACATGTACCACAATGTTAATCACAGCATTGTTTATAATAGCCAGGACATGAAAGCAACCTAGATGTCCATCAGCAGATGAATGGATAAGAAAGCTATGGTACATATACACAATGGAGTATTACTCAGCCACTGAAAAGAATACATTTGAATCAGTTCTAATGATGTGGATGAAACTGGAGCTGATTATACAGAGAGAAGTAAGCCAGAAAGAAAAACACCAATACAGTATACTAACGCATATATATGGAATTTAGAAAGATGGTAAAAATAACCCTGTATGTGAGACAGCAAAAGAGACACAGATGTATAGAACAGTCTTTCAAACTCTGTGGGAGAGGGAGAGGGTGGGATGATTTGGGTGAATGGCATTGAAACCTGTATACCATCATGTAAGAAATGAAGCACCAGTCCAGGTTTGATGCATGACACTGGATGCTTGGGGCTGGTACACTGGGATAACCCAGAGGGATGGTACAGGGAGGGAGCAGGTGGGGGAGTTCAGGATGGGGAACACGTGTATACCTGTGGTGGATTCATGTTGATGTGTGGCAGAACCAATACAATATTGTAAAGTAATTAACCTCCAATTAAAATAAATATATTTAAAAAAATTAAAAAAGTAAAGTGAGATTCTTATACAAAGCATATGTCTTTAAAATTTTTGACTGTGTTGGATCTTCACTGCTTTTCAGTCTTTTCTCTCGTTTTGGTGAATGGTGTTACTCTCTGGTTTCAGTGTGTAGGCTTCTCGTTGTGGAGGCTTCTCTTTATGTAGAGCATAGGAGCTAGGGCATGTGGGCTTCAGCAGTTGTGGCCCGTGAGCTCAATAAATATCACTGCCAAGCTCTAGAGCACAGGCTCAATAACTGTGGCACATCGGCTTAGTTTCCTGCATGGTAGGCAGGATCTTCCCGAATCAGGGTTCAAGCCCATGTCTCTGGCATTGGCAGGCAGATTCTTTGCCACTGAGCCACCAGGAAAACCCTAGAAAGCATACAGCTGGGACTTGCCTGATGGTCAAGAATCTGCCTTGCAAAGCAGGGGACTTGGGTTCCATCCTTGGTTGGGAAACTAAGATCCTGCATGCCATGGGCCAACTAAGCCTGTGTGCTGCAACTAGAGAGTCCACATGATACAAGAAGATCCCTTGTGCTGCAACTAAGATCTGATGCAACCAAATAAATAAACAAATGTTTAAAAGAAAGAAAGACAGCATATAGCTTGGTCTTTTTTTTTTAATCCAATCTGACAATTTCAAACTTTATACTATCTGTAATTTAACCATTATCTCTATTTATGGCTTGTTACCTATGGTGGTGGTAGTTTAGTCCCTACGTTGTGTTTGACTCTTGTGAACCCATGGACTGCAGCCCTCCAGTTTCCTCTGTTCATAGGATTCTGAAGGGTTAATAGGATAGCAGAGATGTGCCTGCAAACGGGTCTCTCTGCCTGGGCTGAGCGTCCTTGCAAACAAGGCGTTCTGCCAAAAAGTCTGGACACAGCCTTAAACTTAATGGTCCCTTGCAAACGAGGGAGCATTCCCTTCTTGAGATAAGGAGATGAGGGCTTTGGGCAGACTCTGCAGTAGACAGGGGTTTCACTCCCCTTTGCTATAGGATAACATGTATGCACCTGCGCTGTGCCGAAAAGGCTTATTCATGCAGTCTGGAATTCTGCCTAAGGGGCTTTTGTAATAAATGGCAATTAGTTTTTTGCCCAGTTCTGTTGCTCCGGCTGGAATGTGCGTCTATCTTTTGTGTGTGTCTTGTTTTATGTCATTTCACTCATAATCTCCAACAGATTCTCCAGGCAACAATACTGGAGTAGGTTGCCTTCCTTCTCCAGGGGATCTTCCCAACCCAAGACTCGAATCTGGGTCTCCTGCATTTCAGGGCGATTGTTTACCAACTGAGGTACGAGGGAAGCCGCAGATTGTTAGCTGTATCTATCTAAAAATTTTTATTTATTGCTTTTTGATTTACAATATTATATTTATCACAATATATCTTGAAAAAATTTCACATACAATGCTTTAATTTCCTCCTTCCTATCTTTTGTGCTATTTTTATTATACCTTTTGTTTCTACATTGCTTATAACTCTTTTAATACCCTGCTATCATTTTTACTTTAAAAACTCAATTGTCTTTACAGGGACTACAAAAGAGAAAAAAAATGCAATGCATCTTTTATACTTATTCTTTATTTACTCTTCTTGTCCTTTTTTTTTCTTTCTATAAATTCAAATTTCAGTCTATATTATCTTCGTCCTTATGATCTATCTCTAAAGTTTCTTATAGAGGAAGTCTTATGAAAATTAATTACTAGTCTTGTTTCCTGAAGGGTCTTTATTTCATATTCATTTTTGAAAGATATTTTGCTGTGTTTAGTGTTCTAATTGAAGAATTAATTTTTTTCTTTTAATACATCACTGATGTCACTCCATTGTCTTCTGGCTTACATAGTTTTTGATGGGAAGTATGTTATGATTCTTACTTTTGTTCCTCTGTATGCAATATTTTCTGTTTTCTGGTTGCCTCCAACATTGGCTCTTAACTTTTTCTGTAGCAATTTAATTATGTTTCTTTATGTTTTATACATCTTTAATACTTTGGTTGGAATTCTCTAAGATTCCTGGATCATTGGTTTATTATCTTTCACTATATTTGGGAATGGATCCATGATCTTTTCTGGTATTTTTTCTTCTCCTTTCTCTTTATTTCCCTCTATAAATCAAAGTACACATGTTAGATCATTTGATAGTGTCCCACAACTCCTGGATGCTTTGCTCTACTTTTTAAAATTCATTTTTCTTTTTATGTTTCATTTTGGATAATTTATATCAACCTACTTTTAGTTTAAAATTTCTTCCTCAGATGTGTCAAGAGCATCATAGTAATCTTCATCTTTGATATCATGTGTTTTTTGGGGGGCCATTTATTTGACTCATTTTAATAGTTTCTAATCTTTCTGTTGAAGTTTTTCATCTGTTAATGGATGTTCTTCACTTTTACCACTACATCCTTTAATTAAAGCATAGTTTTTATAAAGCCCTTGACTGATAATTTCAACATTTTGATAACTGCTCAATCTGCTGCTGTTGAGTGATTTATCTCTGGAAAATGGCTTTCTTATTACAGTACTTTGCCATATAATTTTAGAATGTATTCTGAACAATGTCAACTGAAGAACGGTAGAGTCTGAGATCAAGAGTATTTATAGGTGGAGATGAATACAATTATTTCTCTGTTACAATGGTAGCAAATGATTCACTTGGGTTTGGGTTTTGTTGTTGACTTTGTTGCCCTTCAAGTTCTTCACTGAGGGACTGCCTAAATCATGTGCTTGGTGTGAGCCCCATGGTGCTAGAACTTTGTTATCAGTTTTTCTGCTTTAACCTCAGCTTTCAGAATGTGTTTCAGTTCAGTTCAGTCGCTCAGTCATGTCCGACTCTGTGACCCCATGAATTGTAGCACGCCAGGCCCCCCTGTCCATCACCAACTTCCGGAGTTTACCCAAACTCAGGTCAATCGAGCCATCTCATCCTCTGTCGTCCCCTTCTCCTGCCCCTAATCCGTCCCAGCATCAGAGTCTTTTCCAATGAGTCAACTCCTCTCATGAGGTGGCCAAAGTACTGGAGTTTCAGCTTTAGCATCAGTCCTTCCAATGAACACCCAGGACTGATCTCCTTTAGAATGGACTGGTTGGATCTCCTTGCTGTCCAAGGGACTATCAAGAGTCTTCTCCAACACCACAGTTCAAAAGCATCAATTTTTCAGCACTCTGCCTTCTTCACAGTCCAACTCTCACATCCAAACATGACCACTGGAAAAACCATAGCCTTGACTAGATGGACCTTTGTTGGCAAAGTAATGTCTCTGCTTATGAATATGCTATCTAGGTTGGTCATAACTTTTCTTCTAAGGAGTAAGCGTCTTTTAATTTCATGGCTACAATCACCATGTGCAGTGATTTTAATGACTGCCAAACAATGGGTCGCTCTTCACATTCTTTTCTCTTTACCAGTGGTAACTGTCTGTTGCTTTTACTCAGTTCTGAACTCATGGTAGGGGCAGGGAGTGGGTTTTTGGTTTATCTGATGAAAGCTCAGTTGTAGACAGCATCTGTGTCCCTGAGAATCAGGAAGGGGGTTGTGGAATTATTCTTGTTTCTCTCATCTCAGTGACAGTCATATTTGGACTTGTATTTGTAGAGTTTATTAAACAGATGAGATAATTTTGCTCCTCCTTGCTCCCAGCAATAGCACATCTCTGCTTTATACAGCACAGGATTGTGACTCGTAAAGTCTTTCTAGTCCAAACCCTAGTGGCAGACATTTTTGATTCTATCACTTTCTTGGAAGCAGTGATCTTTTCTTGGTTTCTGATGTCAAAAAGCAAAGCTCTTAACCCTTCCCCAGAAGCTGATGAGTTTTGCTTCTACACAAACATTGGATCTTTGCCTGGTCCCTGGTTAAAAGACAGTTTGCTGTCCCTTCCTCAGCAGTGTAAAGCATTTTTCTTCCTAATGAGAAGAGCCCATGCAAATGCACCATATCTTGAGACTGTTCTGCCTTCACTATGCCTGCAGCAGTTATGGGGGTATTTCTGGTTTCCTGCCCTGCTCTCATTCCTTTCCATGAGCTCCTAGAAAAGAGGTTATGAGTGAGTGAACACTGTCTTGTGTCTGATGCCCCCAGTTATTCTAAACTTTTATGCTGCTTCAAATTCATCCTTTTTATTAAAATTTTTGATGATTTCTTCTTACCTGCAATGCTCGCTTCTGTAGCACATATACTAAAATTGGGACGATACAGAGAAGATTAGCATGGCCCCTGAGCAGGGATGACATGCAAATTCATGAAGTGTTCCATGTTTCTTTTTTTGGACTTCCCTGGTGGTTCAGACAGTAAAGTGTCTGACCCAGGTTCAATCCCTGGGTCGGGAAGATATCCTGGAGAAGAAATCAGCAACCCACTCCAGTATTCTTGCCTGGAAAATCCCATGGATGGAGGAGTCTGATAGGCTTCAGTCAATAGGGTCGCAAAGAGTCTGACAGTGCTGAGAGACTTCACTTTCACTTTCTTACTTGCTACACCAAATATTTCCTCTGTGCTCTGCCAAAGTGAAGAAAGTTTGTGTCCTGTCTCACATTAGAGGAGCTTGCCACTTTTTGGAGCTTAGTTTACTTTGCTGTCTGACTGCCTCAGCTTTCTGATGGGTTCAAGGAAAGTTACACTTTTATCAGTTCAGTGCTCAGTCATGTCCGAATCTTTGCTACCCTATGGACTGCAGCACGCCAGGCTCCCTGTCAATTACCAACTCCCAGAGTTTACTCAAACTCATGTCTATCAAGTCGGTGATGCCTTCCAACCATCTCATCCTCTGTCGTCCCCTTCTACTCCCGCATTCAATCTTTCTGAGCATCAGGATCTTTTCCAATGAGTCAGCTCTTTGCATCAGGTAGTCAAAGTATTGGAGTTTTAGCTTCAGCATCAGTCCTTCCAATGAATATTCAGGATTGATTTCCTTTAGGATTGACTGGTTTGATCTCCTTGCAGTCCAAGAGACTCTCAAGAGTCTTCTCCAATACAACAGTTCAAAAGCATCAATTCTTCAGTGCTCAGCTTTCTTTATAGTCCAACTCTCACATCCATACATGATTACTGGAAAAACCATAGCTATAACTGTAAAGACATCTGTTGGCAAAGTAATGTCTCTGCTTTTTAATATGCTGTCTAGGTTGATCATAGCTTTTCTTCCAGAGAGAAAGCATCTTTTAATTTTATGGCTGCAGTCACCATCTGCAGTGATTTTGGAGCCCAAGAAAATAAAGTCTGTCACTGTTTCAATCATCTCCTTATCTATTTGCCATGAAGTGATGGGACCAGATGCCATGATCTTAGTTTTCTGAATGTTGAATTTTAAGCCAACTTTTTCACTCTCCTCTTTCACTTTCATCAAGAGGCTCTTTAGTTCTTCTTTGCTTTCTGTTATACGGGTGGTGTTATCTGCATATCTGAGGTTGTTGATATTTCTCCCGGCAATCTTGATTCCAGCTTGTGCTTCATCCAGCCTGGCATTTAGCATGATGTACTCTGCATATAAGTTAAATAAGCAGGGTGATAATATACAGAGACTTGACATACTCCTTTCCCGATTTGAAACCAGCCTTTTTTTTCATGTCCAGTTCTAATTTGCTTCTTGACCTGAATACAGATTTCCTAGGAGGCAGGTCAGGTGGTTTGGTATTCCCATTTCTTTAAGAATTTCCCACAGTTTATTGTGATCCACACAGTCAAAGGCTTTGGTGTAGTCAATAAAGCAGAGGTAGATGTTTTTCTGGAACTCTTTCGCTTTTTTGGTGATTCAGTGATTGTTGGCAATTTGATCTCTAGTTCCTCTACATTTTTATAGATCATCCAATATTTTCTTATTTTTAGAATCAGAGCAATGTTCTCCTTTGGCTTTGTACTTCCTAAGCAGAAATGGAAATATATGAAACATTTTAAAAAGAAAATATGTTTATTGTTGAGGGATATATTTTCCTTCATCATAGAAGTTCAAAATAGACACAGGAAATTCCTATTGTATTACAAATCAGAATAACTCCCCAGATATGTAGGTAGGGATAAACCAAACTATAAATCTACAATCTGGCTAATTTAGCCATCCACAGAGGAGAAAAAAACCAAAAAATTATTTTTGAAAAATAATATAACAGTACAACAAGGAATGTTCATTCTGTGCATAAAAGGGGGAAATTAACAGTTATATAAGTGTGAGATAGTGTGGGTTAAGTAAAAGTTAATATTTTTTTACCTAGAAACCTCTTATGTTTTTAATATGTTAATATACACTCTAAAAACAAATCTACTTAGTAGTTTTAACCTTATGTGTTCAGTAAATCTCATCCCCCACCCTAAACAAAGAATTCCCTAGAACACAATGTAAGATATGCTAGTTCAGATATTTCTAACTTTGTAGGCATTAAATTTTTTGTAAGATTGCTTCATTTTTATAACCTTAATATTGTGTTTAATTCTTTATGGTCCAGTTCTATCTTGATGAAATTTCTTACAAAGTGATAAATCAGTATATTGTAAAAAAAACACAATGAAACAAAGTGTTGACAATATGACTAATTTTATATTAGCAAACTTTAGATGAATTCTATCATATTTAATACAAAATTTAATTTTATCCCCCTTGCATTCTCTTTAGTCATGTCAACCATACTGTGAATAAGTCAAGTTAAATTTGGGCAGAATCATGTTTGGGCTTCTGTTGCTGAGATAATTTTTTATGTCATATCCCAAAGAACCCTTTCAAAATATCTTTCATAATTTTTATACCAAGAGATAACCACTATTTGTGTTGTAAATGAGGGGACTGGTAAATAGGTGAAATGATCTTACTAACAGACTACTTTGATACCTTACTAAAATGTTTATTCTGCAGAGTCAGTATACTCATCTTATGCTGCTGGAATTATACTTCACAATATTAAAAATTTTTTATCATTTCACTTATGAGATAATCTGTTTATTCATAATTAATTAAATATTTAGATTTACCATCAATTTACAGGACCAACAAGGAATAATGAATTTATTATATCTGACTCTATACTGATTATGTACTCTACCCAGTAAGAAGTGAAATGAAATGTTTAGAATTTAAATACTACTTTAAAGTAAAGCCTGTAAAGCCACTATGTGTGTGTGTAAATGACTGACTATTGACCAAACTTTAGTTTCTCTATTTAAATTTTTGCACATGACATCTGCTATAAAATATATTTTAGGCTAAAGTGTACAGTTTTCTATCTGCAGCATATTGCACAAACATACTTTGCATCTTAGCTGCCTTTGTGCCCAAGCCCAAGAAATATGTTTCAAAAGAAATAGTTAATTTCAGAATCAGAATTAGAATGGTTAACCATGGGAAAATAAAAAATATGATTTTAAAGGGTCAGATAATTGATATTTATTATAGTTGACATCATGCATTTCTTTTTACTTTTGACCTATTTGTTAGACATTTGTTTCAAATGATATGCCACACCAAAAGAATCAATCATATAATTCATAGACAATTTCCATCTTCCATGGCCAAGTGAAATTTCTTAATTCAAGATGTATAAAATATATTTTCTATAGAAAAAAAGATATAGCTAAATAAACCTCATTTTAAAACTTTAACATCTACAGCAAAAATTTGAATGATAATATATCACAGTGTTCTAATTATCCCTATCATAGGATTGACTGTCATATTATTAAAGATCATTCTATTGATGTTTAATTCTGAAGTAACTGATAAAATTTCAGAAGGCATGAATAAAGCAGATATGAGCATGATAATAGATATTTACTATTTTTGAAAGCTATAGAAGAAATAAAACTTCAGAAAATCAAGTTACCAAAAAAAGGTCACTTAAAGTATTAAGTTTACTTAAATATAGTAATTTGATTAATATGGGTTAATTATACTCTGGTAAACTGTTAAGTATTGAGACATTTCAAAAAGTAAGCTGATTAAATCTACAACAAGCATGGCTGCCATCTTGTGGGGACAGGAAATAATGTAGTGAGGGGCCAATCTCAGAACTTCTGTTGGCTTGTAAGTCATCATTTGATGTCCCTATACCAACTGCTTGGTATTTAATATTAATATTCCACTTAAAAATCCATATCAACATCCAGACAGAACAAATAAAAGGTCTAAAGTAAAAGAGGTCTACCAATATGTATAACTGAACTCTTATTACTAAAATTTCAACATCATGGCTAATGTATGAACAGTGGAAAAGTTATAAAATTCAGAGTTTTGACTTGAATTAATTTTAATACTAGATGAGTTTGGTAAAGTGTTTATATTTTAAAAATTATCAAATAATCTAGTTGCAAAATTTGGTTGGAATTTGCATCACATTGAGTTAGAAGAAAATATGACATTGCTCTGGTAAAGCGGCTTTACAGATTTAGGGAAAGCTTTGAAAGGGAGGAAGGAATTAAGAGCTTAATATGGAGGGAAGGAAGGAAAAAAGGAAAGAAGGAAGAAAGGTAGGAAGGAAGAGAGTCTCACCAATCACTAGTGTTATGGGTAAAACAGTTGGACAGAGTAGAAAGTGATGAGTCTTGCAAGGCTGACCTAAAAATAAAAGAACATAGTATACCCAATGTGAATATGTTATTATGGTATAATATGTGTAAGAATGATTTTCTTGAAGCATATTTAAAAGTAAAAAAATGTGTTTTCTAAGTTCAAGTCCTTACCAAATTATCAGTACAACTTCTAGGGCTAAGTTTCTCATCTTTTTCTAGAAAACCAGACATTGAATAATAGAGGCCTTAAGTTCCCATTGAGCTCCTAACTTCTTTGATCTACATAGTATAAAAGTTGCCTTTTCAGCCTCTCAAACAAACAAAAATTCCTTTCTCACTTCTACAAATGAACGTCAATTATAATTTTACAGTCATAATTTATTACTACTTGCATATATAGTTATTGTTCTTATAATTTTTTTCCTTCATATTCATGATAAAGTTACATGATACTTAGACATCTTTTGTGTGCCTATCTGTATTTATAATACTAATCATACAGTTATAGTGAATTAGAAAGAAGGACCAAAATGCATTGTACTCCATTTATTTTCTGTGGTATTCAAGTTAATTTTCTCCTAATTTTTAAGTAACTTCTCATACATTTACAGATCTTTATGCTAAAACAAAATAAATCTCTTGAGTAACTGAATATTATTGAAGAGTTCTTTAAAAATGACTAATGTAAGTTGACTTACTGATGTTATCCTATGAGCAGTTAATTTTTAAAGTTGAGACACTGGTATTTTAAGTATTTTTTTAAAGTGAAAATGAAAAATTTGTATGTTCCAAGTATTTTCATTAAGTTGCTTTCTTTGCACATAGTACATTATAACAATTAAAGGAGATTGTAATTTCATGTCTCCTCAACAATAAATTAACATTCCTCCAAAATTATGTTCTTCCGTAAAAATCATTACATATTTTGCATTTTAAAGTTGCTAAGATTATCAACCATTTCTTCAAATTATTGATGTTCACATGACAACTAATGACTGAAGTGACAATCTTCACATAGAAACAATAAATTCACAAATCACAGTTCAATTACATTTTCATTCCAAAATTAATAATTGGTTATAAAAGTTTAGTAAATGAAAGTTGTTTTTTTCTCCAAAATGTTATAATGTCACAGTTTTGAATTTCAGTGCAGCAAACTACTTGTGTAATAACGCATGAATTACAGCTAAGTTACTTTTACTAGACTAACAAATAGACTTCATCAAAAGCCTATATAAAAGTGGAGCCAAGGAATTTGTTAATTTTTCCCTCTAGAACTTAACATCTAATTTACAGATTAAAAGGCTAACTATTAAATCATGATATGCAATTTTCTAAAATAGAAAATACAGTTAACACAAAAATTAAAAATGTGTTTAAACTTATATTCCATGCAAAATCTATTAATTAGAATTCACTGGACTCAGAAATTATTTGGATGGAGGATTTTAGAATGATGAAAATGTTTTCTTCCTAATACACTAGAACAGATTTCCAGTAGAGAAGATAGTATCAATTTTCTGTATTTAGCTACCTCCAGCAATGACATTTATTAAGCAAGGACGGGGCTAGCTAATGTTTTGTAGTTCTTCCTAGTTCTCTGATTCTAAGATATTAGAGTGTTTTTTCCATGTTAATAGTTACTTCACAATTTTTTCTTGGTTGAGCATATACTAACTCATCAGTTTTTTAAAATGTCCTTGTGAGTAATAAAATATAATAGAAGAAAGCTATGGGGAGATATGTCTATTTTTCCAGACTTCATAATCTGTAACAACAAAATATGATCCATGAAATTGAAACTGAACCATTTAAAAAGTAAAATGATATCAACAAGGTCAATAAAATCAATATTGAATCAATGTGTACTAATAGAAAAAAATTAAGGAATGATGAAAATTGATAGGAATTAATCAGCGGTTGCTTCTTAGAAGCACTGATTTATGCCAAATTCAGAAGGAAGTGATGAATTTCAAGTCAACCAAGGGGCTCTATGTAAAATGATGTGACTAAAATATGAATAAGCTATGGTCCTCACGCTCAAGGCATCAGTGGTGTAGCTCAAAATTTGTCCCGACTCGAATACAAAAGTAGAGTGTGCTGTGAAAACACAGAAGGATGAGTTTATTCTGTATGCTGTTGTTTAGTCTCTAAGTGATGCCGGACTGTTTTACAACCGCATGGACTGTAACCCAGCTGCCTCCTATGTCCATGGAATTTCCCAGGCAGAATGCTGGAATGGGTGGCCATTTCCTTCTCCAGGGGATCCTCCCAACCAACAGATAGAAACCAATTCTCCTCCATTACAGGCAAATTCTTTACAGCTGAGCTGCCAGATAACCCATTTATTCCATATGATTCCCATGTTAAAGGACTGGATATGACTTCATGGGGATAATTTGAACTAAGCATTTAAAGGGGCTGAGGAGAGTGGTTGGGGGGCTGAATAGATGCCTTTCAACAGAATTGTTAACCTAAGTAACAATATGGTAGCACGTTTCCCAGAATGTTCAGGGAAAAAACACACAACGTGAATGAAAGAAATCATTTCACAGAGGTGATATACAGTTATGTTTGGGGAAATAACAGCCTAAAACACCAGACTAGAGAGAAGTGCTCAAGTGAGAGTGTAAAAAGAAAAGATTTGCCAAATTTGGAGATAAGGGAGAGCTCCAAGGTTGAAGAGTTTGATATCCATAAATGCCAAGTAGCAACATTCCCAAAGATTCCAATTATAATTGAAATATTAGGCCTGTTTATACCTGGCCTCAACTACTCACTTGGTTTGGTTAACACATCTCCAGTCTGAAATGAGGCCAGACTGGATACAAGTTAACCATTAGAAGAAAGGAAGTCACAATCCTCAGGATTTTAAGGCGAATGCTTGCAAAAAATCTTTTCATTCTGGTACTGGGAGATTGTCATTCAGTACTTTCTCAGCTCTTTCCATGGAGAAGCAACCAACTTCCTCGTTCTGCATTAATACACAAGGTCTGTGGCAAGCTAGTTAATGTAATGTTTTTATCAAATGTTTCACTGAAGCATGTATTTCTGTTTCACGTAATTATTAAATTTTTAAAATGTCAAGATCTTCTTTATCTTTTTTCTATCCCGACTGCCTAAAAAATACACTGGAGACAGAAAAAAAAAATCACTGTATGAAAGGTAATTAGCACGCCCTCTCCTTTCATATATATATATAACTTTATAATTGAAATCTCATTAAGAGCTTTCTAGGTCTCCTTTTCCCTTAGTGACCAGGTGTCCCTAATTTGTTTTTAACCGATGTGACTAATTCCAGGCAAAGACTAGAAAAAGTCTGATACCTGTTGGAGAATTGCAATAACAAGGTTAAATAAGTGGGGTGGCTTTTTAAGGTTGGCTTTAACCTCCATAAGGAAAAAAAAAAAAAAAAGGCTTCAATGTCTTTTCTCTTAGAGTCCTGCCTTTTTCTCAGTCCCGGTTGAAGATTCCAAGGGAAATGAGAGCACTATTTTGTTTCTCCCTTGTATTGCAGATAGGGGGAGGAGGTGGTTATTAGAGAGAAGCTCTTCCTCTCTCGGTTTTCCCCTCTCTCCGCCTGATAGCACCGCTCTCTCGCGGGCTCGCTCGTTCTCCTAGGTGATCCATTTCTAGGCAACGTGGGTCTAGTGCTGAAGCAGCCAGGCTCGCTCCTTGCTCGCTTCCTGCATCCCGCCAGGCGAACCGCTCCAAAAGCATCCTGCAGCCCGCGGCAGCTTTCCTCCTCCGGCCCGGCCCCGCTGCTTGCACCCGGCGCAACTCCCCCGCCACCGCGCCCCAGCGAACCGGCTCCACGGGCCCGCCTCGCCGAACTCCGCTCCCGCCTCGCGCAGAAAGGGAATTTTCTCTGCATTACTATCTGCATTACCTTGAAGTTCACTTTTACTACCCTCTTGGAGAGGGTTTTTTCCTCTCCCTACTGGAATCTGGCTGTTCCGCTCGGAATCTCCTAATCTTGCCACTTAGATTTTATTTTGGCAGCGAAGACCAGCGATTCTCCGCGGGCCGTTGGGGCGGGGGGGAGGGGGGCTTTTTCGGTGGGGGGAGGGGGAGGGGAACATCCGGCGTGAGGCGGGGGGTTGCGGGGGGGGTGGTCTGTTGGAAGTTGCGGCGGAGCTGGGACTGGAGACCCGCGGCCCCGGCGCAGCGATGGGGATGGTCTGAGCTCCAGCCTCTCCCCCTTGCCCGAGAACAACGAGGCTGGATACATTTTTAAAAAGCCAAACTGCAAACAACTCTGGCGATGCCAAAATTCCCCTCCAAGTGACACGGCTTCGCGAAGGAGGTTTCCTCAGGCTGGGCTCTTTCTGTTGCTCTGCCTTCCTCAGCGACGATTAAAAGCTTTGGTCTGGTTATAGGAATTTAGGGGGGGGAAAAAAAAGAAAAAGCTTGTGCTCAACTATCGTGACCTCAAACTCTTTGGACTTTTATATATTTATTTTTAACACTGAAAGAAAATCCATCCTAAAAGAGAATCAGCCTAGGAGGAGATGGAAGTTTTCCCCTTGCTCTTGGTTTTGTCCGTCTGGTGGTCTCGAACCTGGGACTCGGCGAATGCGGATTCGATCATTCACATCGGTAAGAAAGGGCTGGTGCTGCCCGTGGGTACTTTGACCGTTTGGTTTCGCAGACGTTTTCCCTTTGCTTCCCCCTCTCCGCCCTCTGTGTGGCTCGTTGGCCGTGGCTTCGGTTCATTGCCCCTTCCTGCTACCCTTCCCTCACACTTGTGCAGTTTTGTGGAAGGATGTGGATGTTGAACCTGGACTTGTGCTGTGGTTTCGCGGTGAATCGTGGAGCGTGGGCTGGATGCGTGGGGTCTCAATTTACCTCAGCGTGCGTGTGTGCCGGGGAGCGCTGGGGGCTTCTAAATGTGTGAGGAAAGGAAGTTTCATCGACTCTACCTTCCATATTCTTTCCCGGATGTATATTTGCTCCATTAAAAAAAAAATATATATATATATATCTATATTGGGGGGAACAGAGAGTCATCTGCGGAGCGAAAAGAGCTGGGGTGGGAGATGGGGGTGGGCGAGAGCTCCCTTCGGATCGAACAGGTGGTTTTGCAACGTGAGCGGGCCGCGTTCGCCGCAGCGCGTGCGGCGGTGACGGGGTGCTGGCGGCGCCCCCAGCCTCCTGCTCTTCTTGCTGTCCTCTCGGCTTTGCGGTACTCGCGCCGAGTCGCCGCCACCGTGACGGGAGGGGCCGGCGGCCGTGTCGCCGAGGACCGGGAGCCGCGCACCTCGCTGCCCAGCTCGCGCTCGCCGGGCCTGGCGCGGCGACGAGACTGGCCTCCGGCGCCGGGGGAAAAGCGGGAGCAGAGGCGCGCGGGCTGCCCTCGTGGGCTGCCTCGCATACACCTGCCTCCCCTCGCCGTCAACTCGCGAGTTGCAGCGCCAGGCCGAGAGCAAAGGCGCTGGGGCTCGGGGTGGCCTGACTCCGGGAAGGACGCCGAGCCGGCTTGGAGATGCTTGTGGCCCCACCTATTGGCAACCAGACGGGCCGGGACTGGCCGCGGCGGGCGCTGGCGCGGGGGCGGGCGCGGGTGGGGGCTGCGCGTCATTATCATGCACCGCGCTCGCGGCTTCAGGCTCCAACTCTTCTCACTTGCTAATCCGTGAGAGCTGAACGGAGACCGGCTCTTGCAGCCTTCTCTACGTTAATACGATGATTTCCTTTTCGGAAATAGCGTCCGCGGGCCAGCGCGGTTCATTTACTGCGCTGAGGAGAGGCCCCTCTTGGGGAATTTTTCTGGGCACAAGACTTTTATCTGTCCACACGGTTTGATGGTCTGCAAATTGAGGCGACAGATGGGTCGCAGCATCTCCCCATTCCGTCCCTCTGGCCCTCCCCCGAGCAACACACACAGACACGCACGCGCGCACGCATACTCCCCCTTTCCCCCAACACACACACACACACACACACACACACACTCTTACGTCCTGAAAGGGGAACCTGGTGCAGGTGGAGGTTGTGTCTGCCTTAGCCAGGGATTTCTCTTTGGTGTGTGAACCCATGGAGGCCAGCCTCAGCTCCAGGGGGCTCCCTCTCTTGGTCTCAGAGGCTGTCTTTGTAAACATGTCTGCCATTCTCTATCGTTTATATCAATAGAATCACATAGGTCCCTGTGCGAGGAGTAGTAAGGTCAGGGTTCAGAAAACCTTGTACGTAGTCATTTAGTAAATTAATCACTAGATAGCTTGCCTACTAGATCACATTTTGCCTGGGGGCAACAGTGCCTGTGGGTTCAGAACTTTTCAGGGAGAAATTGTGGCCTCATTGAGAGGTTCAGTAATGTTCTGATAAGAGTTCAGAAATGACGTATCCCCCTGTTAAAGAAATGACTTACATTTAATTTATATCCAGTTGTAAATGACTGAAGCAGGAACACAGATTTATATTATCACAGTACCTTTACATTCACATTGTGTTTAGGAGTTTCTGCCTTATGCTCTTCATTGCTCAGAAGCGAGGGTGTGGATAAATGGTTATTTTATTGCTTATTCAGTGGTCTACACGATAAGTACTTTACTTGCAAACACCTGCAGCTGTTACTGTCCTCCAGCAGATGAAAACTGTCTTGCAATGCAGTCTGGTCATTTGTTTCAAAACAGAACACAACTATTGTATTTTTTCCTTTGAGTTCTATCAGTTAGTATCGCATGGCTTACTTATTTATAACCTGACCTGCCACCGCAAGTCACTGTGTGCAAATTAGAGATTTCTTTAGAAAGCTGATTGTATGCATTAAATGTATATATTGATGCTACCGAAACAGTTACTTCTCAGATAATTTGACTTGAATTCATTTAGTACATTACACAAGAGAATTACCTTCTTTATAGACTACCCAATATTGCCATGAAACTAGCAAATTAATAGTTGTTTCAGATGCTTCATATCTTTTATAACATACTGAAAAATGTTACCTCCTAAATTAAAAAAAAAAAGATCAAGTGTAATTTATGTGCATGTCAGAGGTTAAAATCCGCTTTCTCTTCCACCCCCATCCTAGCTAAACTATAATAAATTAAAAACTGAGTGACTATGTCGAAATTTTTAAAGTATCAGTTAATAGTCTTTGGATCAGTTTACTTACTTGGTTGAGTAGGAAAAAATAATTATCTCTAGGGGGATAGTCTTCATTTAAGTATTTAATTGTGAGAAATATGCTTATGGCAAACATATTTTAGGACTAAAGGGATAAAAGTGATGAAACTGGAGGGGAAGTGAATATTTCAACTCTATAGATAAAAAGAGATATGCAGAAATGAAAGGTTCTCACAGCCTCATGTGATGTGTTCAGGTAGAAAGTAGCTGCAATATGTAGTTCAGGCGAGCTGGAAAGATAAAAAGACACTGCTCTAATAGGTTCTTTAAATATTGAATCTTTTTGGTATAAACCAAAGTGTATGCATGAAAACCATCTCTTCCTGTTTGTTTTTATTTCATGCAGGTATTTTTTTTAATAAAATCAATTGTATATTTTAAATTCATATATTTTTGAGCATATTAGTTCACTGCAATGATGAGATATAATGGTTAAACTCTAATAACTTAAATGAAAATGTATTTATTAGTCAAAGTGAACTAATGTAATTACTTTGAATTTCTGTTAAATCATATTTTAAAGATAATTGATAATTATAATATTCTTGTTTAATACAAGTGTACATGCAGCACATGCACAGTGTTTTGAAATACATCACCCCAGTTGTGATCTTCTTTGCCCCTCCCACAAGGAAAGATCTTTTGACATATAAAAACTGTGCAATTTTGAATTATGCTTCTACTTTGAGCTTGTGCATTGATTGAGTAATTTCATCAGACTCACATTACTTGATTGCTTAGAAGTTTCCTAATGATCTGCATTCTGTAGGAAGAACCAAAAAGTCGTGAGTGGAATGGCAATGATATTGTGTTTTATGAGGCTATTCAAAAGTCGCTCTGATTTATGTAGCTAGAAAGCTCCAAAGTCTTTGAGATTAGCCACACTGACTGCTATTTTCTTCATACATCAGTCGTCCTACACTCTTTACTCCCTAAACACAACAGGAGTTTAGAGCACTGCTTTAATTAAGCAGGGATTAGGTGGCATTTCCAGTCAACCACACAGTTTGTGTCTTGCTTCATATCTAATACAGAGGATCTCATGTTTTAACAGTTTAATGTGTGCTCATTTCTTATCTGGTTCCTGTGCCCACAGAACTGATTGAGATGAGCCATCCTCAGTTACATATCTCTACAAGGGAATGCAAACAGTGTACTTATTCATGTATTACAAAAACCACTAGCATATTTTTATTGTTATCGATCATGGTAAAATACCTTATGCCAGAAGGGAATATAAATAAAGCACTTATGCATGTTTTTCTCATAAGCAAATGATACTTTGTCCTTTGAGATAATAATCATCAACTATGACATGTTTGAGAAGCCTAAGACAATTCACAGAATATTTTCATCATGAGAAAGTTTAAAGTATAAAACTGATGGGTGAATAAAATGTGTCACCACATTATAAACATTATAAATATAATTGATGGCAAGTTTAAAGCATTAATTTTCATTACTGCTGCACTGAGGACAGGTTTATCAAATAGAGAATGTTGTGGCATTTCCAGAAGTTGTTCTGTGTCTTCTGTCAAATTGTTTCAATTCTTCACATGATTTTCATTGGTTAATGATAGCCTTCAGGAGTCATCAAGAACTCTCTACTGTATAAGATATTTCAGTGATTTAAGTTATTCTTTTATTATTTACAATAGTTGTTTGCTCCCTAAGTTATAGATAACTTATACTGTAAACTTCTAGAGAGTATTAAGAAGTAGCTTCTGGATATAAAATTGGGGTATACTTTATAATGTATACTTTTTTGTGTCAATAATACAGTTATTTGAAGTGCAATTCAGATGTGCATTAAGTTAGTGTTATTAATCAACAGTATCAACTGTGACATGATTAATAAGCCATTACACTGAGGACCTTTGCTTTCTACTCAAAGTGAAATGTACATCTGATAAGTAGCTCCTATAAATTTTAATTCAAATATGAATAAAAATCAAAATCATTAACTTTCAACTTATCTAACAATATAAATCAGTTGAGGTTATTAAAAGTAATGGAAGGTGCATTATATTTAATTCTAATCGCTAAGGCTAAGTTCACCATACTGCAAGTTTATCTCAAAAATATGTAATTTTAAAACCACATTTTAATGCAGAAGGTTGTTTTCCTTCACTTGCATGCAATACTTTAGTATTAAAAAGTAAAGTATTTGGCGCTACTATTAGATATTCATGATACTTCAGACAATAGCATATTGGTGGGTAACGATACTTAGCTTGACTACAAATATAATGTTTATTAGAAGTTACATTTTGTGGCCCTATAAAGATAATTTTGCCATTAGGTGTCACTGCATTCTGAGCTGTTCCTTTGTAGTCCTACTTGAAAATCACATGAATTATTTTTCTTTTTTAATTTTAGCGAAAAGATGCCATTTAATTAGGATTGTGATACTTTAAGATACAGGTAGTCTTTATTTTCAAATGAGAAAAAGAAATGCTATCACTGACTCTTGTAAGAATTTAATTCTAGGGCATATCAACATTCTATATTCTCTAGATTCGATTGCTGGATTTAGTGGTGTAAATTTTTCACAAAATTAAAATACAGCAGAAATATACTCTTATGCTAAGACTATGTGAGAAACTAAAATTCCAAATAGTATGTAAATACGCTTAATAGTGCTGGTCTAAACAGACATTACGGCAACTCACTCCAGTACTCTCGCCTGGAAAATCCCATGGACAGAGAAGCCTGGTAGACTACAGTCCATGGGATCGCAAAGAGTCAGACACGGCTGAGCAACTTCACTTCACTTCTTCAAACAGACATTAGTAACTGCTTACCTAGGAAACAATTTGGGTCCCAAACTGATTGATGTTTGTAACATGAAACACATACAGAGCTGTGAAAAAGAAAATGGGCACAAATATAAATATATTTACAAATGCCAGCCATTGAATTTTGTGAATGATCGTGTATATTTTCAGATAATTTTGCCATGGGAAATATTAAGTTTTATGTATTATATCAATTTCTTCCACACACATACCACCACCACCACAACTACCACTACCACAAGCACCATCAGGTTTGTGTGCTAATATAAAACCAGTGTCTATTATCAAGTAGAAATTTTCCTGTTTATTTGACTTGTTTGAGAGGCAAAATCTTTCTTCTGGCATATCCTATTATTAAGACTAATAGAGAGTGAAACTAAGGTCAACTTTGACCTGATACATTAGTTTTAATGTTGGCAAATCACATAATTAGAGAATGGAATACTGGGTTAAATGAATGAACAGTTTATCATATTATGTTAGACCTTGCCCTGTGCCAATATTTAATAAACTAGTTGGAATAATATATTATTAAAATTCATAGTAAAAAGTGATCAGATGGATATCTGAAGGATAAGGGGAAAAAAAGACTAGAGTAATCTGGGATTGGTTATTAAGAAGGCATCTGTGGAGTTAGGTCATTTCAATTGGTGAATTTTAGCATTTGGATGTGGACAGAAATTTTAGAAAATGTGAAAAACAGAAGGAGGATATAATACAGTAAAAAATGTTCTGGATTAGAATTTTGAGGGTTTAGGGTTAAGTACCAGTTTTACCAATAACTTATTGAACTATATTGGGAAGCTATTTATTTTCTTTAGTCCTTGTTTTATTAACCCTAAAACAAGCTTTAGATTAATGTTCATTTAAGCTCTACAATTACATGACCTAAAATGAAGACAAATTGCTATATTTTAGAAGAGATACAGTCAAGTGTGGTTCAAACAGCCATTTTTAATAGTTAGGTTTAGAGTGAATTAAAAAAAAAAATACAAGGGGAAATAGGTGGAGCACAGAACCTTAAACCTTCAAATTAAGGACCCCTTAATATGAAGATGACTTCCTTGGTGGCTCAGATGGTAAAGCGTCTGCCTAGAATGCAGGAGACCCAGGTTCAACTCCTGGGTCAGGAAGGTCCCCTGGAGAAGGAAATGGCAATCCACTCCAGTATTCTTGCCTGGGAAATCCCATGGATGGAGGAGCCTGGTAGGCTACAGTCCATAGGGTTGCAAAGCGTCAGACACGGCTGAGCGACTTCACTTTCACTTTTAATATGAAGATATTTTTGGTATGAACAAGAATTATTGTATATTCGTTAATCAGATATTCTAGATAACTTCAGTATCAGAAGAGAGAGCTGGGTTTGTTTTCTTATTTTACATTTTGTGTTTGTTTTCTGTAGGGTTAGTATTAAGATGTTAACATACAGTGCTAGTATATCCCACAATACTAGTGTACTTTCAGGATGACTGGAGGAGTGAGTAGTCATGTTCTAACCAGCGGGGACTACTGGAGCCCTTAGAATTTACTGAGTCGAAGTGCATCAGGAATATTAGAATGCATTTGGCGCCACTCAAAAATGTAGTGTATAAAAGAAATAGCCAGTGTTTCTTCAGTGTTCTTCATCGTTTTGGGTTCCTGCCCCAGGTATTCCTGCTTTTACCCTACTGTTGTTCACGAAATGGTTGTCAGTGTGAAGCTGAGGCTGGGTTGACTCATTGAAAGCCTTCCTGAGTGAATAGAAGGAAGCCAGAGGCAAGCACAAAGAGCACACAAAAAGCCTCCCTGTGTGTTAAACATTTTACAATCACTCTGTAATCAAGATCCTTATTAACAGATATTTTTATTCATGAAAAAAGATTGTTATTAATTTTATTAAAGCAATTGTTAAATTTTTCTTCATCCCCAGATGTAATTTTTTTCTTCATCCCCAAAGTAATTTTTAAAATAATAATTTTATTGCTCTGAATTTTATTTTATTGCTCCGAATACTTGATTTTTCCCAAGTAATCTTGAAAAGGTGATTGCTTCATTATCAAAATCATTATAATTCTTTAAATTAGTTCCCTAAACCCACAGGGTAAGGTGTATATTATTATCAATATGCAGTATGTATGCTCTTTGGGAGAATAGTATATCATCCAACAGACATTTATTCTGGACCTGTTCTCTAAGAACGACTGTTTTTTAGGTCCTGGATTTAAAATGTGGAACAAGTAAACTAATATGCCCTTATATTTAAGTAATTGCATTCTCATGGGGGTAGCAATACATGTTATAATGTCAGGTAGTGATAAATGCTTTAAGAAAAATGAAGGAATGGCACTGTATTTTGAGTAGGGTGGTCTGGTAAGACCTCCTGAAGAGATGATTATTGGAGCAGAGACTTGATTCCAAAAAAGGAAATTAGCCATGTGGGTATCTGATGAAATAGGATTTCAGCCAGAGGGCATAGCAAAGGCAACTGCCCTGAGATAAGACACTAAGGAATCTGCTTAATTCTTTTAAGGAACATCTTAAAAGTCAGTATGAAACAAATGTGTAGAGAGCAAAGCAGAGAGTAGAAGGAAATAAGGTCTAAGAGGCAAATTGGGAAGATCCTATCATAGCTTATAAGTCATGGTATGGTATTTAGATCTGAGTATATAGGATGCCTTCTGGAGAGTTGAGATCAAACACATGATATGTAATACTTTGTGTTTTAGAAAGATAAGTATATCTGCTTGGTTGAACTGATTGAAGTAGTCATAGGAACATTATTATGTACTACCATTTGACAGTACTAAATTGGACTATTCTAATAGTTGGTTGCTGAATTATTTGAGCAGTGTAAGATTGTGGATGTATTTTGAAGTTTATAAAAGAAATAGGATTTTCCAATGAAACTTCTGCTGGGAAAAATCCAAAGACAATAATGAGGTTTCTGAAGTATTTTACCTAAGCAAGCTGGTGACTAAAATTGCAAATATGGGGCAATGGGTAAGTTTTAGATAAAAGTCAAAATTTACATTTATTTTATTTGATATTTCTATTAGACATCAAATTTGAGAATTTAAGTTGGTAATTGATGACATTAGTCTGGAATTTTGGGGGGAGTTAGGAATTCAAGCTGCGCATTAAGAATTCATCATTACAGACATGATCTTTAAAGCAATGGGAGAGGATAGCACTCTTAAGGAATAATTATGCAAAAAGAAGAGGTCCAAGACTATATACCAAAGGGTGTTCCAAAATGTAGAGGTCAGAGTGAGAATCTAGGAGGAGAGAAAGATGTATGATCTGTGAGTCAAGAAGAAAGCTAGGAGTGTGGTGTGTTCTGTAAGCCAAGTGAGGAAAGTATTTCAAGGAGAAAACCAGAAATTCTGTCAAATTTTATGGATGAAACCTGAGACTTGACTACTGGGTTTAGAAGTGTTGAGGACAAAAGTGACTTTGACAAAGTTGCTTTCAGTGCACTGAAGTGACAACATACAGATTGGCAAGGAATCAAAGACTTAATGGGACTTGAGGAATTCAGTGAGCTTTGCTTTAAGGAGAAAAGGGTATGGTGGTAGAGGGAATATGAGGTAAAGGGAGGATTTTATTTTTAATGATCAGAGTTTGGATAGTTAGTAATTTTTTTGAAGTTTAAATCATAAGAAAATTTTCAGTAAGAGGATTCAAAATAAAATATTCATTTTAATTCAGTCCTATTGGATTCTTGAATTTAGATAACACATATTCAAATAGCATTGTGTTTTTGATTGTTGTTTATGTTTTTTGTTTAGTTTTGTAATCTCTGGTCAAGTGATACTGGGCCAATGCCAGTGGAATTAGACAAAGAAACTTATATTAATATGTCCTCTCTGAAACAGAATCAGTTAGTTGTTCTGCAGTTTTGCTTCATGTAGTTTCCCATATTAGGACTCAAATTTAGACAAAAATTTTTTTACCTGAAATTATGAATGTATTATATTTTATGGAGCATTGATATACCATTACAAGTAGAATCAACATTTTGTATTTTAGTATTTGCTAATTTTAGGGACACACCATTTTCCTATATAAATGGCATTAAAATAACGTTAAGATAGCATAAAAGCCTCTCATTATAATAGACACATTTGAATTGAATAAAAGTTTCCCTAAGTAAATTTTATTATGCATTCAATTTACTTAAATCAGTTTGGAACCATTATTGAGTGTAGTTTTTTCATAAGGCAGTACATATTGCCACATAGAAGTTAAATAGATAAATCCATATGATATTAATTTTCAGTAACACATTTAAATATTTCCTTTTATGGAACTTTCACTTCTATTTGTGCTATACCATAGCTGACAGATCTTTAGTCATAGGTGAAAATGAGGAAAGAAAATGTTCCACATTTTCTAACCTCAGAATTCAGCCTTCTGAAAATGAATCTCAGTTCTTTTACTGGTCTCCTACTAATACACACAAGTTATGTATTGATTTTTTAAGTAAAATAAGAATATTTGTATTAAAATAAGAATGCCAATAACAGATGCATTTTATTTTTCTGTGTTCTTTGTCATTTACAGTGGTATCTCCTCTATAGAAACATTTGTCTTATGGAAACAATGTAATGTGACTATCACATGTTTGTTTCTGCTTGGTCACATCTATTGATGTATAAGCATAGAATACATGAACAGTGAGGGGATAGGAGTCCTGTGGTTTGGGCACAGCAATGACTGATAAAGAGGGCAAGCTGGAGCTCAGGAATATGATTAATGAAGTATATAACATCAAAAGATATTTTAAAATTGCTAGTTCTTGCCTTCCTGGGTGGTGAAATATAATCATGTGAAAGAAATGCTTAACAGATTTAAATTCAAATTTAATTTGGAATGAGCCCCTAAAATGCTGACGTGCTTAGTATATTTAACCTTGACATCATTAAAATGACAGGCCCCACAAGGAGCACATTTTAGATGGGCTTATTATCCTAAAAATTGTAGGCTAGGTAATACCTTTGGAACTAAATTGGGACAAGAGAGTGCTATTGTTCTGTGGCATATAGTTCATGGTGAATTGAAATCTGAAAGACTGAATCTTCCTTCTATAATTTCTGCAATCTGACAATCAACACAGTTATGTTAGTGGTGTAGTGGCAATTACTGTCTTGCTCTTCAGTCCAGATTTCTTCTTTGCTATTTCTTTGAAGGTGGTAACAGAAAATAGTGAATTTTCTTCTTAGAAATACCAGCAACTCTCAGCATAGCCCAAGGGAGGCATGCCCTTTATAAAAACCATTACAAATTTGTACTTTAAAAAATTGTGAAAGAAAAAAAAATTAACAAGTGATTAGTGTGCAAGGTGATTCATGCCCAGACTTCAGAGGGATTACTCTTTGGTTTCCTGGTGGTGCAGTCATGTTGGGTTTTGTACACTTTTTTATAATTCATTATTTTCAAGCAGAAAAATCATGATCTACGTCCTCATATTCTATTTGCAGAAAAAAACATTTTAAATGTTACATGAAAACTATGTGAATTTTTTGATTCAGTGCTTACTGAACACCTATTGTGTACACAGTTCAATATGTATTCATGTAAGACCTGGGCTTCCCTGGTGGCTCAGATGGTAAAAAATCTGCCTGCAATGCAGGAGACCCGGGTTTGATCCCTGGGTTGGGAAGAATCCCTGGAGAGGGAAATGGCAACCCATTCCAGTATTCTTGTCTGGAGAACCCTATGGACAGAGGAACCTGGCGGGCTACAGACCGTAGGGTTGCAAAGAGTCGGACACGACTAAGCCAGTAATATACACACATAAGACATGCTTCCCATCCTTTAAGAATTTTGAAGTATATGTGCTTTCTGAGATAATACTTTGGAGACTGAATGTAGAGCAATTTAGGACTCATTGGATGACTGTGGTCTATTATGGCATTGGAATATGTGATAATTCACTAAATGCCACCATTATGCTGCCCTTAAGTTGCCATAAAGCAAACATATATTTCAGAAAAAATATATGGATGGGATAAGGAGATTGCCACCTGTATAAAGTCTTCATTTATAATAGAAATCTCTTTGCTCAGCTTCATGATGGCTAATTATTAACCTTGTTTTACCTCATAGGCTACACAGTCAAAACAGTCATGCCATAGTCAGAGCTAAGGGAAAGTCTCTGTTATTTTTACCTCTTTTCCTTTTTTTCCTTCTATGGATATCAGTAGTTATGCTTTTAGGTCAAGTAAAAGAGGAGATGGCTTTTAGATCTAGTTATCTTGTAATTGGCCTTCCCTTGTGGCTCAGCTGGTAAAGAATATGCCTGTAATGCAGACAACCTGGGTTTGATCCCTGGTTTGGGAAAATCCCCTGGAGAAGGGAAAGGCTCCCCACTCCAGTAGTCTGGCCTAAAAATTCCATGGGGTTGCAAAGAGTTGGACACAACTGAGCAACTTTCACTGTCTATATTGTAATTAACAAAATGAATGAAATTCTTTCTAAATTTAATGCCACATATCATATTATTAAGCTTGGTTTCTTGGGAATGGAGAAATTAAATTACATTTATTGTTTTCTTTTAGAGTTATTAGTATACTATTATCTTGTATTACTAATTGGTATTTTCTTCTAATGTATACTAACCTCCTCAGTGAAAATGACAATTTTATACTATAGCAAATAAAAGAAGAAAAATTTCCAAAAAAAAAAGAAGTAAAACTAGTTAACTTTACAAATCAAGTAAGGTTTGTTGGGAAAACATATTTATGCCAGCTTTTAATTGTGGATATCATTGAGAATAGGACAGACATTGAAAATTGAAATTAACAGTTTGAATACTAACTCTCCAATATTTCTATTTTTCTCCACAAGAGTTCTTGTTGTGGTTGATAAGTGGTTAATAAATAGCAAAACTGGCTGCTCTGATTCTTTCTTTTATTTGTCCTGTCCATCCTTCAGTAGCAATGCTAATGAGCAGTAAAATGGCCAAAAGCAAGGAAGGAGCAAAGGGTTTTAGATAATCCATAAACTGGAAAATCAGCCCCTGAATGCTCATATGCACAGGCTTGCTGAGAAGAAATCGTTTTATTTTCTCAAAATATTGCCCAGATTTTAAGGCTAGAACTTGCTTTTGGCTGCTGAGATTATAAGAGGAATGAAGCTTCCAGGCCACCAAAGAAGAATACTCTGAATGACAGTCTTAGAGCAGGATGAAAAATATTATTATTGGGAAAAGAATGTCCTTTAGGGTTAATGCTGCTGATAGCCAAGACCCCAGGGATTAGCTCAGTTCAAAGTGCCATGTCTACAATGACTTTTTTACAGAGAAAATATGGATATTAGTATTTACTTCTTAAATACTTTAGATATTTTGCAAAAACTGTGTTGGATTGACTGTGCATCAATATAAATTGAATACTGAGTATCTGTATTGTATATTCCCGGTTGGTTTCTAGCTGATGCTACATTATCTACCTTTTAAGGAAACATTTGAATATATTGTACTTAAAAAAGTGTTATGAAGCACAGGGATATATAGTGTTCATTAATATATATAAATGGGACTCAACTATTTTCAGTTTGAATGGGGGAAAAAAGGTGGTCTTTGTAACTTATTCTACCTTATACATTGACCCTCATGGAAAGGAAAATCTGTTTACCCTTGTCACGAGAAAGCAAACAGAAACATGTGGCCAAAGCTGTGGAGTTGTAGTCTGGCAAGAGAGGGAAATGGTAAGCAAGTCTATTTGGAAGAAACCTTTGGAAGAAACCTTGTTACAGTGAAGGATAGGGCAAGAGAGGAGTCTGGAAGTTAGGAAGATCCCTATGAGGTCTACAGTAATTCTGAAAAAAAAAAAAAAAGCAAATGAAGCAACTGACAAACAACTAATCTCAAAAATAAACAAGCAACTCCTGCAGCTCAATTCCAGAAAAATAAACGACCCAGTCAAAAAATGGGCCAAAGAACTAAATAGACATTTCTCCAAAGAAGACATACGGATGGCTAACAAACACATGAAAAGATGCTCAACATCACTCATTATCAGAGAAATGCAAATCAAAACCACAATGAGGTACCATTTCACGCCAGTCAGAATGGCTGCGATCCAAAAGTCTACAAGCAATAAATGCTGGAGAGGGTGTGGAGAAAAAGGAACCCTCTTACACTGTTGGTGGGAATGCAAACTAGTACAGCCACTTTGGAGAACAGTGTGGAGATTCCTTAAAAACCTGGAAATAGAACTGCCTTATAACCCAGCAGTCCCACTGCTGGGCATACACACTGAGGAAACCAGAATAGAAAGAGACACATGTACCCCAGTGTTCATTGCAGCACTGTTTATAATAGCCAGGACATGGAAGCAACCTAGATGTCCATCAGCAGATGAATGGATAAGAAAGCTGTGGTACATATACACAATGGAATATTACTCAGCCACTAAAAAGAATACATTTGAAACAGTTCTAATGAGGTGGATGAAACTGGAGCCGATTATACAGAGAGAAGGGAGCCAGAAAGAAAAACACCAATACAGTATATTAACACATATATATGGAATTTAGAAAGATGGTAATGATAACTCTGTATGTGAGACAGCAAAAGAGACACAGATGTATAGAACAGTCTTTCGAACTCTGTGGGAGAGAGAGGGTGGGATGATTTGGGAGAATGGCATTGAAACATGTATAATATCATATATGAAACGAATTGCCAGTCCAGGTTTGATGCATGATGCTGGATGCTTGGGGCTGGTGCACTGGGATGACCCAGAGGTATGGTACGGGGAGGGAGGTGGGAGGGGGGTTCAGGATGGGGAACACGTGTAAACCTGTTGTGGCTTCATGTTGATGTATGGCAAAACCAATACAATACTGTGAAGTAATTAGCCTCCAATTAAAATAAAAACATTTATATTAAAAAAAAAAGAACACACACAAAAACTTAGGCCAAGAGATGTCTAGCTTTGTGTTATAAGCTGTTTATAGTGGTAGTGTGGTAGATGGAGGCCAGAGAAGACTTTGGCAGTACTCTGGGTGATTCTTGGTGAAGGGTTGTGCCCAGCCACTGCAAATGGGAATGGAGAGGAGAATTTGCTTAGAGGGGAGAATAATTTATCAACTCGTCATTCTTTACTTGCTGCTGTTGCTGCTGCTAAGTTGCTTCAGTCATGTCCCACTGTTTGAGACCCCATAGACGGCAGCCCACCAGGCTCCCCTGTCCCTGGGATTCTTCAGGCAAGAATACTGGAGTGGGTTGCCATTTCCTTCTCCAAAGCATGCTAAGTCGCTTCAGTCATGTCTGGCTCTGTGCAACCCCATGCACAGCAGCCCACCAGGCTCCACTGTCCATGGAATTCTCTAGGCAAGAATACTGGAGTGGGTTGCCATTTCTTTCTCCGAATCTGTGTACTGCTGCTGCTGCTAAGTCGCGTTAGTTGTGTCCACCTCTGTTTGATTCCATAGACGGCAGCCCACCAGGCTCCCCCGTCCCTGGGATTCTCCAGGCAAGAACACTGGAATGGGTTGCCATTTCCTTCTCCAGTCATTCTTTAGAAGTGGGTGTAAAAGAGGAAAGTCTAACATCATTCTCAAGTACTATCTTGAGTGACTTAGTGGATGCTCGTGCTGTTCACCAACACGGGAGGCCGAGAAAGAGGAAAGAAGCTTGAGTTTGGACTGAATTCAAAATTATTTTGGCATGATTGTGAAGTGTTATATCCCAGACAGCAGCTTCCCAATACCCTCCCGCTTCCTGCCTCAAATGTAGGAAAAAAAAACCATTCTCCATAGTGATCAATTCTGTTTTGATCTAAAAACGGTAACAGTGTTTTTCTGGTCATTCTTTTTTAACTTTTCCCTCAGATCCAATGCCCATAGTGTTATTTCCTATTTAATATGTGAATCGTTTAAAATAATTTTCAACTATTTACATTCAGAAAATAATATTTCTGCATAAGGGCCTTATGATTCTTAGCTTCTGTATATACCTGTTTGACAGTTCAGAATTATTTCTTCTAAATGATATTACTGATTTTAAAAAAATGTATATCTTAATATCTCATTTCATAATATGACTGTACATCTTTTTAATCAAGGTCTGGGACCAATATTAAGAGACTAGTGCTGTTAATTTATTTGATACCCATTTCCAATCAAAGAACTTTAAAATGCAGTGATCTTTGATGATATCTTAGATTATCAAAGTAAAATAAAAATATAATTTAATTACTTGTGCATGATTGCTTTTTTAGTTTCATAATGCAAGTAGAATCTCATTATATAAATTCACAGAATTACATGGAAGGGTTAAAGTATTTCCATAAAATTGTGTATCCTTTAATTACATGTTATCTACAAACAATTAGCTGAAGGGGGGAAAATTGTCCTTCTAGGATGGTGAAGAAGAGCCTGAAATGGGACTAGAGGGATCTTGTTGAGACTTCAGGCCTCATTTATAAGTGTCTCAGAAGTCTGTTTTATGGTTAAGGATCTGTGTTCTCAGATAAGAAATGCTTGAAAACATGGATCTGCAGTCAGGAAAATGTGAAAGCAGAAGCAGTGTGTCTGCATGTGTGTAAAAACACTGGTTGAACTGAAGAGTGGAATGGAGTAGATCCATATCAGCCAGTCTTCTTTCTGTCTCTCTGTCTAGAGTCTAGGTTTTCAGGCTGTTTATATAATATGTACTGCCAATGCTGGAATCCAGTAGAAACTGGAGTAAGCATTAGGTGTGATATTATTTGAACTTAATTTTGTCATCTTGCTCTTTTTTGTTTTTAGTAAGCTGATCAAGTGTGTGAGAACTAAGGATGGAAAATGGAGTGCTCCAGTGGGGAGGAAGGCTGCTGGCATTTCTCAATCTTGCTCTCAGGCTCTCTTATTAGTTTTAGAATAGACCAAGGGATGAAAAATATAAAATCAATGAAGGATAACCTGAGTCAGTTCAGTTATTAAAAATTGTGATGATTGGTAATTTTTGTTTCTTAAAGGGTCATTTTTGTGTAGTACCAAAAATAAAAGCACTCAATTTGATGTCAGAGGTATATATTCAAACCATGTTTTGTTCACTTTGCCACTTCACGGCTTGAAGTCTTTGGATAAGTAATGAGACTCACCATCATCTCAAATGTTCCTGCTTCTGCTTCCTCTCCACTTCATTGGTTATAAGGATAAGCTGTTGTAATGTTTAAAATATAAATTTATGGACTATGCAAATAGTATTCATACTTAAGGAGCTATAACTTGCAATTTAACTATACTGCTAGTCAGTGTCCTGGTTGTGCATTAGAAAATGGATCCCATGCCTGACATTAGACAGGGTTCCCTGTTTATCCTCTGTTCCTAAAATAGTAATTCAGGTTTACATCTATGCTTTTTTACAACATATTAATCAAAGTTGAAAGTTTTTATTAAAGTAACTGAATTTAAGCTTAAGTATTCATTCAAAGGTGACATTTCCCTCTCAAATTACATGAAATAGGTTGCTAACATGTTGTTATCACTGATGCCGATGTTTAGTTATGTTTTGCCCAGTCACACCCTTTCATCTGGAATAGGGTCATCTTGTAACTTATTATCCAAACTGGGAGTCTTTTGAAAGTGAAAATGACAGTATTAAAATTTCCCCTGGGTTGAAAGGGACAGACTAGAGCTGACTGGAGGCAGACCAGGGACAAGGCTGCACTCATTTCAAAACCCTACCTGCAGGCATGTGATTGGTTTGTATTTGGTCCAGCCACCATAGGCAGTGGTTCTGTCTTAGCAACAGATTATTCCTTATCTAAAGGAGGTTTTGGTTTTGTTTTATTTTTAATTACTTAGACCACTTTTCTCCACGGGCAGCAGAAAAGAGGAAAAATAGCTAAGTATAGGTTCTCTTTGTTCAGACAAACATATTTAACTGAATTTTAAAATATCAGACATTAGTATCTGTCATCACTCCCTTTATTCTTCTGCATCTATTCTCCCTAACTACTGTTTGACTGCTGCTGTTAACAGAATTCCCTGGATATTGGCAATTGTATCAGTTCACACCTAACCTCAGATGTTTTGTCTCTGAAACTACATAAAGGACACATTCTCACATGGAGTGAATTGTTCTCAGAAACATAAAGTTTACAACAAAGATTTAGATTTGCTTCATTTTTGCATCCTAAAAGAAAAAAGCATCACCTAAACAAGTTTTTGACGTTTTATTTTTATGGAAATATACCAAATAAGAAGTATTCTTATTATTAATACCAAATAAGAGGTATTCTCTCCAAATAAGAGGAGAATCGCCTTAAGAATTAGAGTTTCAAAGGTGTATATTTAATGTTTTCTTGTTAGAGGGGATAAGCATAAAATATTGGCTTGTGATTTTAAATTAATTACACTGTAACTAGTGTTTAATAGATTCAACCGGTACAGACTTCACTGTCAGAAGTATACCCATTAGTTTGGTGTAAAATTCATTAGATTCTCTTAAACTTCCTTTCCTTTTTCTCTGTTCTGAAGTCTTGTTTTACCTCAAGAAATGATCATGTGATACTCTGCATTGGCCTCTTACCTTCACACTCTCGCTCTTTCCTTGATGGCCTAGTTCATATAAACCTTATCTTCTTTTCTTCACTTTTGGCACCCTGGTTATTACTTTCTGTGATTTTCACATGTGGAACTGGCTTTGAGAGCATTTTCCCCACTCTGTGTCCAAAGAAGACTGCAGCCTTCCTCCTTTCTTTCTCAGTGCCAGTTTTTAGGCTTGGGCTGACCCTGTTCTTTAGGTTATCTTCAATGTAGAAATTGCATAATCATAGATTCTATAGTTGGGAGGAAGGTTAGAAATTGTATATAGTCCAGAGTCCTTTTGCTGATGAGAAAATTGAAAGGTTAAGTGAGTTGAATGCTGCATAGATGGGCATTTTTAAATAGTCTATTAAGCATAATTTTTACTAAAAATACAATTGTAGTCACATCATCAAAGAAGTATTAATGTAGGCTATTGGCCAGGAGATAGAAATAGCCCGATTATGTAGAACTGGATAATTGTTTTCGTCAGCATAAGGTCCATTTTACCTGTGCTCTACTGTACTGCTTCAGAGTGCTGTAATTAATTCCTCTGAAGCTTGCTAATACAGTGTGAGAGGTAGCTAACCCAGTTGTTGGGAAACTATTCCCACAGCTACTAGGGGCAGGAAGTATATGTACCATCTTCTGGGAATTCTCCCAGATTTTAGAGCCCAGCAGTCTAGCCCAGATCCAAACCCTATTCCTCAGCCTACGCACTCCACTCTTGCTTCCTCACAGCATCTTTCCTCTGTTCTCCTCTACGAGACTCAAGTTGGAACTTGTTTCCTTCAAAATTTACAAAAGTTAATTCTGTCTCTAATAAACTATATCACTGTACATGTATTTATTCTTGGTTTTTAATCACTCTTGGACAGTTTATTTCAATGTTTTCAACCTTACTGTTTTCATATGTAAAATGTAAATGTAGCCACCTATAATGAAGAGACAAATGAAAAGTAAATTATATAAGATAAATTGGAAAAAATAAAATAAGACTGGCACAGAATGAATTTTCAATAAAACTTTGTTTTCCTTTTCCTTCTCTGCTTTCCTTCAAAATTTCATAAATAGTTGTGATTAATTGTACATTTTATTTCTGTTTTGTGCACATTTGCCAAATATCTCGAGGCTAGAGTTAATTGATTTTCTCAATTATGTCAAGGAGAGAGGAAAACTATCTGTGAAAATATGGGTTATTTATATTCTCATTTACAAACTCAAAGAGACTTGCTGTTTGCTTAATATGAAAAAAAAACACCTTAAACAAACATGATTTTTAAATCCTTTTTCTTTTTTTGCTTCAGAACTTTCATAAAATAAAGATTTTTTTTTCAAGTTGTTTATAAGCTTATAATCATTTTGGTGCTTGGATCCATTTTGAAAAACAACCCTTCTTTAAGTCTTCTTTCAAATCCAAAAAACTTTATACTTTTTATATCATTAAAGTCATAATATCGTCACCTCATATTACTTTCTGATTCTCAGTTCTAGACAATAATAATCAGTTACTTCATTCAGTTCAGTCGCTCAGTTGTGTCCGAATCTTTGTGACCCCATGAATTGCAGCACACCAGGCCTCCCTGTCTATCACCAACTCCCAGAGTTCACTCAAACTCATGTCCATCGAGTCGGTGATGCCATCCAGCCATCTCATCCTCTGTCATCCCCTTCTCCTCCTGCCCGCAATCCCCGCCCTCCCGCCCCCAGCATCAGGGTCTTTTCCAATGAGTCAACTCTTTGCATGAGGTAGCCAAAGTATTGGAGTTTCAGCTTCAGCATCAGTCCTTCCAAAGAACACCCAGGGCCGATCTCCTTCAGAATGGACTGGTTGGATCTCCTTGCTGTCCAAGGAACTCTCAAGAGTCTTCTCCAACACCACAGTTCAAAAGCATCAATTCTTCGGCACTCAGCTTTCTTCACAGTCCAACTTTCACATCCATACATGACCACAGGAAAAACCATAGCCTTGACTAGATGGACCTTTGTTGGCAAAGTAATGTCTCTGCTTTTGAATATGCTGTCTAGGTTGGTCATAACTTTTCTTCCAAGGAGTAAGCGTCTTTTAATTTCATGGCTGCAGTCACCATCTGCAGTGATTTTGGAGCCCCCCCAAATTAAGTCTGACACTGTTTTCACTGTTTCCACATCTATTTCCCATGAAGTGATGGGACCGGATGCCATGATCTTTGTTTTCTGAATGTTGAGCTTTAAGCCAACTTTTTCACTCTCCTCTTTCACTTTCATCAAGAGGCTTTTGAGTTCCTCTTCACTTTCTACCATAAGGGTGGTGTCATCTGCGTATCTGAGGTTATTGATATTTCTCCCGGCAATCTTGATTCCAGCTTGTGCTTTCTCCAGCCCAGCGTTTCTCATGATATACTCTGCATATAAGTTAAATAAGCAGAGTGACAAATTGCAACCTTGACATACTTCTTTTCTTATTTGGAACCAGTCTGTTGTTCCATGTCCAGTTCTAACTGTTGCTTCCTGACCTGCTTACGGGTTTCTCAAGAGGCATGTGAGGTGGTCTGGTATTCCCATCTCTTCCAGAATTTTCCACAGTTTATTGTGATCCACACAGTCAAAGGCTTTGGCATAATCAGTAAAGCAGAAATAGATGTTTTGCTGGAACTCTCTTGCTTTTTCCATGATCCAGTGGATGTTGGCAATTTGATCACTGGTTCCTCTGCCTTTTGTAAAACCAGCTTGAACATCTGGAAGTTCACAGTTCACGTATTGCTGAAGCCTGGCATGGAGAATTTATGCATTCCTTTGCTAGGATGTGAGATAAGTGTAATTGTGCAGTAGTTTGAGCATTCTTTGGCATTTCCTTTCTTAGGGATTGGAATGAAAAACTGACCTTTTCCAGTCCTGTGACCACTGCTGAGTTTTCCAAATTTGCTGGCATATTGAGTGCAGCACTTTCACAGCACCATCTTTCAGGATTTGAAATAGCTCTACTGGAATTCCATCACCTCCATGAGCTGTGTTTGTAGTGATGCTTTCTAAGGCCCACTTGACTTCACATTCCAGGATGTCTGGCTCTAAGTGAGTGATCACACCATCGTGATTATCTTGGTCGTGAAGATCTTTTTTGTACAGTTCTTCTGTGTATTCTTGCCACCTCTTCTTAATATCTTCTGCTTCTGTTAGGTCCATACCATTTCTGTCCTTTATCAAGCCCATCTTTGCATGAAATGTTCCCTTGTTATCTCTGATTTTCTTGACGAGATCTCTAGTCTTTCCCATTCTGTTGTTTTCCTCTGTTTCGTTGCATCAGTTACTTAATTACTTTCTAATTTTTTAACATCATCATCCACTCCTTTCCTACCTTCCTAATATTTACTGTGCTGAAATGTTTATTTTGCATGTCCTGTGCTTATGGAAAGTAATTCTGTGAGAAAAATTGTGCGCTGATGAGAAAATAAAGGAAAAGAGAAGTCATGGTGATTTGGTTAGCATTTAATTATCCTGGCCATTTTACATATTGGTACTGATTTACTAATTGTTGATTTTTCAGTTAAAGTAGACTTGTCTTCTAAAATTGACCTGTTAATGTGGGTTTAATCAATAGAGCCAGCTCCACAGGTTTATAACTGATTAAAGGTCAGTAAATTATTTGGGCATTTGAGACCAAATCAGCACAATTAGTATAGAACCCTGAATGTAAAATCCACAAATTAATTTTAATTTAAAAGTTCTTTGGTGAAAAAAGACTTTATTGTATTATATGTTTAGAATTATGATTATTCAAAATAAATGGATACATATGTATGTATAGCTGATTCACTCTGCTGTATAGCAGGTACTAACACATTGTAAGGTACTGTAGTGGGCAGCCATTTCCCTTCTCTAGGGTATCTTCCTGACCCAGGATCGAACCTAGATCTCCTACATTGCTGGCAGATTCTTTACCATTTGAGTTACCAGAGAGGCCCTAAAACAACTGTACTCCAATAATATCTTGAAAGAGTACAGCTGGTGTGTTTCTATAGTATTTGGAGGGATCATTGAACTGGTTTGCCTACCTTTGGCGCCACTTCCATAAATTTAAGATTTTAATAATTTATTTTCGCCCTGGTCCTGCTTCATCTAGAGGATACTTGTTGCTTCTCAAACATTTTGGAAGCCTCTGGTTTAACATGAAACTAGCCACTCTATTTGGAGAAGGCAATGGCACCCCACTCCAGTACTCTTGCCTGGAAAATCCTATGAATCAAGGAGCCTGGTAGGCTGCAGTCCATGGGGTCGCTAAGAGTCGGATACGACTGAGCGACTTCCCTTTCACTTTTCACTTTCATGCATTGGAGAAGGAAATGGCAACCCACTCCAGTGTTCTTGCCTGGAGAATCCCAGAGACGGGGGAGCCTGGTGGGCTGCCGTCTATGGGGTCGCACAGAGTCGGACATGACTGAAGTGACTTAGCAGTAGCAGCCACTCTATTAAGGGCAGGGAGAGACTGAAAAAAAAAAAAAAAGCGGTCCACTGCAGATTGCTAGATGGTAGGTTGATAAGCAACAGAGATTAGTTACAGGTTTGTCTTGGGTGGCTGCATCCACTCCCTAGAATCTTAAAAGTTTGCAAGTATACCTAGGAGATACTGTGGCTTTGATTTCAGAACCACTGTAACAAATCAAATATCACTATAAAGTAAGTCCATGAATGTGGATTCTGGTTCATATAAAAGCTATCTTTACATGACACTGTACTAGTCTATTAAGTGTGTAGTAACATTTTGTCTTAAAAAGGGAACAGTGTATGTACCTTAATCTAAAAGCATTTTCTTGCTAAAAAATGCTGACCATCATGTTAGCCTTCAGTGAGTCATAGTCTTTTTGCAATAGTAACGTCAAACATTACAGATCACAGATCAAATATTATCATTTTTGTCAGAATTGCCAAATTGTGACACAGAGACAATGACGTGAGCAAATTAAAAACAGAAACAAAGCCCTATAATGCCTTCAAAGTTTACTAAAATGAAGTCCAATAAAATCGGATATGCCTGTATGCCTTTGCTGGGCTCAGTTCCTCATAGCAGAGGCCTTAACTGAGTTCAGTTACATACCTAGTACACATAACCTCAACACCACATGTGTATTTCAAGGCTATATCCTTGGAACAGCCTCTGGGAGGCAGAAGGCAAGTGGAACATACATTCCAAGGACAGGAGAAGTGGGTAGGGAACTTCCCATTGTCCTGCTTGGGGGTCACCTGGCAGTCACGTCATTTTAACTTTCTGCCCCAATAATACTATAAAGTATAACAACAGGACATAGTGAAAGTGACTAAATCCATTCCCTATAATGAGAATAATATATAACTTGCTATTCATAATTATTTATAAGAACCAGTAGTGAGTGACATTTATTAAGCACTCACAATATGCCAATCATTGTTGTGAACTTTGTAGATAGTATCTCATTAAATTGTTACAGTGACCCTAATAATGCTGGTACTATCATTATTTCCATTTTGCAGATGAGATTAAGGGAAGTTTAGCATTACATTTTAATTCTTCCAGTTGCACTCAGTCACAGAATATAAATACGAATTGGGTCTGACACCTGTCCTCATTTCTTCCCTTATTGTGTCTAGAGAATAGTTTCCACTGGATTTCTATCTATTCCATGCCATCCTGTGCTCTTTCCTCTGCTGATAGTCACTTTGCCAACAACAAGCCAGTTACTTTCTTAAGAGCCCTCTCGGATTTTCTTATCAGTGTGGATCAGGGAACCCCATACATTTCTCACCATGCTAAGTTGCCTCAGTCATGTCCGACTCTTTGCAACTCCATGGACTGTAGCCTGCCAGGCTCCTCTGGTCCATGGTATTCTCCAGGCAAGAATACTGGAGCGGCTTGTCATTTCCTTCTTCAGGGCATCTTTCTAACCCTGGGATCGAACCTGTGTCTCTTACATGTCCTGGCTGGTGGGTTCTTTATCATTAGTGTTACCTGGGAAGCCATTTCTCACTACGTTCTATAAAACTATTGTAGCCTTGAATTTGATTTTTCATCAATTTGAAAAAAACACAAATCTCTTCTAGTGAGTTGTTATTTAAAAAATTAACATAGTTTTGTTGGTGTTTTACAAATGGCTATTATTTTATTGTGTTTTTTTTTCCTGAGTCACACATCATCATTGATTAATTTAAAAAGGCACTATTAGGCTTAATATGTACATCTTTTAAAGTGTCTGTTCACTTGTCTTTAGTTGGTTTTTAGTGTATTACCCAATTACTTGAAGTTGGCATAAGTCTTCATTTCACATTATTTCTAGTGTATTAAGCATCTGTGCTTAGCAACATTCTTGTCCATAATTCTAAATGGAGTTTTTGTGCCCTCTTAATCTTTGGTCCCTATTGGGGAAAACTCACTCAGAGACTCATTTTAGAGTACGTCGTATACCAGGGAGTAACAAGGCATGTGTCTCATGTATTCCTGTTTTACCTGATTTTCCACTGAGAAAGTGGAGTAATTCGTCAGTCATGATTCCTTGGCTAGATCTTTAAGTTAAGCTATCCAGGTCTTACATAGAGCATTTGGCCAATATTTCTCTCTTATGAAAAATAATGTAATTATTCCACAAAATCATCCTGTTTTAGTTTCACCTTTTATAAATGAAAGTTTTAGATATGTTTAGATATGTTTCCTGAAATTTTATTTTCCTTGAATCCAGAAGACATTTTGGGCGTTCTTTCCGAATGTTTATCCTTTTTCTTCCCCTCTCATGTGTGGAATAGAAAGGAATTAAAAGAAAATTATAATGATTAAAGTAGTATGCAGAGTGGGAAAAGGAAGGCATGGTGCGTTATTTGCAATGTCATTTTTATCTTTGGTAGGATGATGTACTGTGTTAAGGTAAGGGCCACTAGGAAAGAAAACAAGGAAAAATAGAAGTTGACTTTTACCAACATACTTTAAAAGTACTTCTTGTGTATGTTAATAAATGAAGTGATAAATGTTCATCTGCTTGAAAAGGAGCTGTACAGAGGTAGAGACAGAGAGAAATGTCAAGTGTTGAATAAGGACAAAAACAAATAATACCCAGACTCAAGAGGGAGAATGACCTTTATAGAATGCCTAACAGCTGCATGCAGTCCAGGTCTCTGCTGGAACAGGACGAGGACTGCCTCCTGTGCCATGTTCAATGTTCTTCTCTGCAGGAACACTGATGCAGGGAAAGGGTGCATGAAAGTGACTAATAGGTCACTTCAGCTAATGTCAGCCAGATATGTGACTCAGTAGGCCAGAGGTTTGCTGAATGAACTTCAACCAGGATGATCTAAAGTAAACATTCAGAAGAAATAACAGCCTAATCCACTTGTGTTCATTAGGAAAATGATGGCAATTTTTTTGGTTACGTGTGATTATATTACTACAGTTATAGTAACCTCTGTTAGCTTCTCAATTAAGCATACCAAAGACACTAGTTTCTCTTACACTAGAAAGGAAGCATTGAATACTAACTTTTCTTATAGTATTAAACTTGCACTTTTCCTTTGTGTGATCTTGAATTTTCTTGTTTTGAAAAGTAGTTTTATGCTAATGGTTCAGTTCAGTTCAGTTGCTCAGTCGTGTCTGACTCTTTGCGAACCCATGAATTGCAGTGTGCCAGGCCTCCCTGTCCATCACCAACTCCCGGAGTTCACCCAAACTCATGTCCATCGAGTCGGTGATGCCATCCAGCCACCTCATCCTCTGTTATCCCCTTCTCCTCCTGCCCCCAATCCCTCCCAGCATTAGAGTCTTTTCCAATGAGTCAGCTCTTTGCATGAAGTGGCCAAAGTATTGGAGTTTCAGCGTTAGCATCAGTCCTTCCAAAGAACACCCAGGATTATGAACATAATAAAGAACATAATAATATGTACATAATAAAATGTAACCTGAGAAAAGCCTTTGTTATCATAGGATATTAAAACTAATATTTTTTTCTGGATGTTCAGAATAAAATGTATGAAGCAGAAGTACATATAAAACAATGAATATTTCAGGAATGTCCTTTTCTAACTTCTGTAGCCAGAATTAGTTTATGTACTAACACTTAGCTATTGGAAAGTGTTCTGTCAGTATTAATTTGTGGTTTTCAGGTTTCATCTTTATGTTCTCGCTAACCTTTCTGTAATACTTTCTATCTGAAGCTGAAAAAGGAAATTGGACTTGAAGCTGGAATAAGTAAATATATCACATCACAAAATTCTTACTCTCTAGAAGATTCTAATCTTGGGTAGAGGTTTGCTTTGTGTATCTGTGTATGTACTAGATAATAGTCATCGTTCTTATGTTTGTATTTTATGGTCCATGATGTTAACTCTACATAATCAATATTCTAGGATAACATCCTAAGTGGTTAGGTATCACAAGTGGATCAAAACCTGAAGTTTCATATGCTTTTTTTTTTTTTTAATTTTTATTTTTACTTTATTTTACTTTACAACACTGTATTGGTTTTGCCATACATTGACACGAATGCACCACGGGTGTACATGTGCTCCCAAACATGAACCCCACTCCCACCTCCCTCCCCATAACATCTCCCTGGGTCATCCCCATGCACCAGCCCCAAGCATGCTGTATCCTGCGTCGGACATAGACTGGCGATTCGATTCTTACATGATAGTATACATGTTACAATGCCATTCTCCCAAATCATCCCACCCTCTCCCTCTCCCTCTGAGTCCAAAAGTCCGTTATACACATCTGTGTCTTTTTTGCTGTCTTGCATACAGGGTCGTCATTGCCATCTTTCTAAATTCCATATATATGTGTTAGTATACTGTATTGGTGTTTTTCTTTCTGGCTTACTTCACTCTGTATAATCGGCTCCAGTTTCATCCATCTCATCAGAACTGATTCAAATGTATTCTTTTTAACGGCTGAGTAATACTCCATTGTGTATATGTACCACTGCTTTCTTATCCATTCATCTGCTGATGGACATCTAGGTTGTTTCCAAGTCCTGGCTATTATAAACAGTGCTGCGATGAACATTGGGGTACATGTGTCTCTTTCTATTCTGATTTCCTCGGTGTGTATGCCCAGCAGTGGGATTGCTGGGTCATAAGGGAGTTCTATTTGCAATTTTTTAAGGAATCTCCACACTGTTCTCCAAAGTGGCTGTACTAGTTTGCATTCCCACCAACAGTGTAGGAGGGTTCCCTTTTCTCCACACCCTCTCCAGCATTTATTGCTTGCTGACTTTTGGATCACAGCCATTCTGACTGGTGTGAAGTGGTACCTCATTGTGGTTTTGGTTTGCATTTCTCTAATAATGAGTGATGTTGAGCATCTTTTCATGTGTTTGTTAGCCATCCGTATGTCTTCTTTGGAGAAATGTCTATTTAGTTCTTTGGCCCATTTTTTGATTGGGTCGTTATTTTTCTGGAATTGAGCTGCAGGAGTTGCTTGTATATTTTTGAGATTAGTTGTTTGTCAGTTGCTTCATTTGCTATTATTTTCTCCCATTCAGAAGGCTGTCTTTTCACCTTGCTTATATTTTCCTTTGTTGTGCAGAAGCTTTTAATTTTAATTAGATCCCATTTATTTTTGCTTTTATTTCCAATATTCTGGGAGGTGGCTCATAGAGGATCCTGCTGTGATTTATGTCGGAGAGTGTTTTGCCTATATTCTCCTCTAGGAGTTTTATAGTTTCTGGTCTTACATTTAGATCTTTAATCCATTTTGAGTTTATTTTTGTGTGTGGTGTTAGAAAGTGTTCTAGTTTCATTCTTTTACAAGTGGTTGACCAGTTTTCCCAGCACCACTTGTTAAAGAGATTGTCTTTACTCCATTGTATATTCTTGCCTCCTTTGTCAAAGATAAGGTGTCCATATGTGTGTGGATTTATCTCTGGGCTTTCTATTTTGTTCCATTGATCTATATTTCTGTCTTTGTGCCAGTACCATACTGTCTTGATGACTGTGGCTTTGTAGTAGAGCCTGAAGTCAGGCAAGTTGATTTCTCCAGTTCCATTCTTCTTTCTCAAGATTGCTTTGGCTATTCGAGGTTTTTTGTATTTCCATACAAATTGTGAAATTATTTGTTCTAGTTCTGTGAAAAATATGGCTGGTAGCTTGATAGGGATTGCATTGAATTTGTAAATTGCTTTGGGTAGTATACTCATTTTCACTATATTGATTCTTCCAATCCATGACCATGGTATATTTCTCCATCTCTTAGTGTCCTCTTTGATTTCTTTCATCAGTGTTTTATAGTTTTCTATATATAGGTCTGTAGTTTCTTTAGGTAGATATATTCCTAAGTATTTTATTCTTTTCGTTGCAATGGTGAATGGAATTGTTTCCTTAATTTCTTTTTCTACTTTCTCATTATTAGTGTGTAGGAATGCAAGGGATTTCTGTGTGTTGATTTTATATCCTGCAACTTTACTATATTCATTGATGAGCTCTAGTAATTTTCTGGTGGAATCTTTAGGGTTTTCTATGTAGAGGATCATGTCATCTGCAAACAGTGAAAGTTTTACTTCTTCCTTTCCAATTTGGATTCCTTTTATTTCTTTTTCTGCTCGGATTGCTGTGGCCAAAACTTCCAGAACTATGTTGAATAGTAGCGGTAAAAGTGGGCACCCTTGTCTTGTTCCTGACTTTAGGGGAAATGCTTTCAATTTTTCACCATTGAGGATAATGTTTGCTGTGGGTTTGTCATATACAGCTTTTATTATGTTGAGGTATGTTCCTTCTATTCCTGCTTTCTGGAGAGTTTTTTTCATAAATGGGTGTTGAATTTTGTCAAAGGCCTTCTCTGCATCTATTGAGATAATCATATGGCTTTTATTTTTCAATTTGTTAATGTGGTGAATTACATTGATTGATTTGCAGATATCGAAGAATCCTTGCATCCCTGGGATAAAGCCTACTTGGTCATGATGTATGATCTTTTTAATGTGTTGTTGGATTCTGATTGCTAGAATTTTGTTGAGGATTTTTGCATCTATGTTCATCAGTGATATTGGCCTGTAGTTTTCTTTTTTTGTGACATCTTTGTCAGGTTTTGGTATTAGGGTGATCAAATGCTTTGTTCTATGAGCTCTGATTATCTAGGAAGCTGTTAGTAGCGTTGTGCCATCTGGCTTCTTTTTAACCCTCTACATAAAAACTTTGGCATATATTAGAAAGAGGAAGAAGAAAAAGATGATGTTTTTCACTTATTTCACCTTTTATGGGTTTCTCACAATCATGTATCAACCCATTTCAGTCATATTTGTATTTCTTCCAGCTTGCTTACTCTATAAGCTGGAATAAGTAACTGTATCACATCACAAAATTCTTGCTGTCTAGAAACTTCATTATTGGAATGAAGTTATCATTGGCTTAGTTATCTGAAGCTGTTTGTTATCTGAAAGGTGAAATTGGTGAATAAATACATTTATGCTTTTTCTCATTAAAGTAAAATTCCATGGTATCTATTTAGATAGGTTTGTTTGGAAGCTTAAATGAAAAATTGCAAAGCATAATAATATATATTAATTCTTACAATATTCATTACATTTTTGTGGAATAACTAAATGTATCAGGTGTTCCTTTATCCTTGAGTGATAAATAAAACAGGGGAAACAATAAAAAGTCTCATTTTCCTGAAACTTCTAAAGTGGAAGACAAACAGTAGAGAAAGAATTGAAAGTATAGAGACATATGAAGAAAAAAGACAGCAAAGTAAGGGACATAGAATGATGGAGAGTATGCATTGACTGAAGAATGACAGGCCAGTGACATTATCTCTGAGGAGGTAACAAAGCAGAAACTAAAATGAAGTGACAGGGTTAGCGCATTCTGGAAAAGGAGAGAGAAAGGAGGAGGAGAGAAGAGAAGAAAAGAGGACAATAGGAGAGGAGAGAGAAACATGCTTGGCATGTTCAGAGACTGGCAAGGATAGTACTGTAGCTGTAGTGCAGAAAGCAAGGGGATGGTAGAAGAATAATTCAAGGAGGAAGATAAAGGATTACTTTTAAACCTTTAAGAATTACATATTGTAGTATGATAATGGTATCATAGACTCTCACGATTATTTTAAATGTTTAATTTTTTAAATGAGAAGATACTGCTCTAACCTTCATTTTACTGTTGGAGGTTACAGAACTCTCTGTGCCCATCCTGACAACAAGAATGAGGATCTTCTTGTCTAAGGGTGATTCTTGCTGCTGCCAGATCTTCCTCATTGTCCAGCTCACACTAGTTGGTCCCAGCTTCTTGTAATTGTAGGATTCTTTGGGTCAAGAAGGGCCTTATTTTACAGGGAAGAATTTTCCTACGTGATCCATAACAAAGACTGGAGTGTGTGGGGATTGATTAGAGACCCTGGAGCCAGGGATTGAGGGCTAAAGTACCCTCTTAAGAGGTGGTTTTCCCATCCGGAGAGATTTCTTGGCAGCAGTAACCAGAGAACGTGCTATGGTTTGCATGACTGGTTTTAGTAGTTGTAACCTCTATATAAATGTATGTCACCTTACATTGAGCATTCATAAGGTACTGATTATAAATACCTTTATTTGTAAATTCAATATATTATAACAAATTGTGGCAATATTAAGAGACAATATTGTAGTGTTAATAAGATTTCAAGAATTCTTCCTATTGATGAATTCTCCTCTCTCTTGTGAAGAATTCTTACACACATTTTAATTTGTGAATACAGTATTTTAAAATGTCTTATTAGTTTTTCTAACCAAATCCATGAAGATTCTCATAGTGTCTATAAAGTAACCCTCCACATACCATACATTGAATGATTTTTCATAAAAGAATATTTAAACTGAAATCTAGGCATTTGAAAGGGAGACTTGCTAATACTAGTCTGCAGATTGGAAAGTAATAATAGAGTATCTAAAGTTTTGTTGAGTATTGAATTGAAATGACTGTGAGTAGAGTGGAGCAGGAATGCTACAGAGATGCACACATTTCAATGGGGACTGATTGTTGTTAGAACTTAGAAATGTAGACTGCTGACAAACTGTTTTGAAATGATCAGAAATGTTGCACGTAGCATATAAATTACAGCTGAAGTAATATGCACTTAAAAAAAAAAAAACCCTTCAAGCTACTGACTAAAAAGAAATGACAATGTGAAGAAGTTCTGAACTTTATTCAAGCTCATCTTCTCCAAATATATTAACATATAGAAGTTATCCCAATCAGGATATTTACATTTCTAGGAAAATGAAGTTTACTTTAACAGTATGTATGACAACTCCTTCCACTCATCAGGATTCATTTTACAAGTCTTTATTGAGAAAATTTTAATACTACTTTAAGGCCCTTTATTACTTGATATAGAGGTTCTTCACAAACTTAAATAGTAGAGTCCTTAACTTAAAGCTTCCCTGGTGGCTCAGAGGTTAAAGCATCTGCCTCTGATGTGGGAGACCCGTGTTCGATCCCTGGGTTGGGAAGATCCCCTGGAGAAGGAAATGGTAACCCACTCCAGTATTCTTGCCTAGAGAATCCCATGGACAGAGAAGCCTGGTAGGCTACATAGGTCCACGGGGTCGCAAAGAGTCGGACACGACTGAGCTACTTCACTTTAACTTAAAGCACATTGGATTTTGAGACATGAATGAGGAATTATTACAAGACAGTCCATGCAGTTTTAACTGTTATTTCCAAATCATATGTTACATTGACTTCTTGTTATTTTTATGTAGCGGTCCTTTGAAAATGGTTAAAATGTATTTAATTTCTGACACAAACTGTTTATTGATTTAAAAGAAGACAAGAGAAGACACATGGCAGCCACACTAAGTGCCACTTGAATAAGCAGCCTAATATCTGAAATTTAGCTATTAGAAGTAAATTCAAGTTAGAGCACTTAACCCAGTATGTACTGCTTTCTTTGTAATTAGCTGAGCATCTATCCTCCATATCTGTGGTTTCCACATCCTTGGATTCAACCAACTGATGATGAAAATATTTTTTAAAAAATTCAGAAAGTTCTGAAAAGGCAAAACTTAAATTTGCCACAGGGCAAATATTTACATAGTGTTTGCATTAGATCTACAACTATTTATATAACATTTACAGTATATCATGTATTATAAGTTATCTCGAGATGATTCAAAGTATACAAGAGGATATTTTTAGGTTACATGCAAATTCCCCACCATTGTATATAAGGGACTTGAGCATCTATGAATTTTGATATCCACAGGGGTCCTAGAACCCATCCCATGCAGATACTCAGGGATGACTGTATTTAAGTAACCTCAGAGGGTATCAGTGGGGAATACTGCTGATACTCCAATACTCTTGCGTGGAAAATCTCATGAACGGAGTAGCCTGGAAAGCTGTGATCCATGGGGTCACTGAGGGTCAGACACAACTGAGAAACTTTACTTTTACTCATTGGAGAAGGAAATGGCAGCCCACTCTAGTATTCTTGCCTGGAGAATCCCAGGGACGGGGGAGCCTGGTGGACTGCCATCTATGGGGTCACACAGAGTCGGACATGACTGAAGTGACTTAGCAACGGTAGTAGCAGCAGAGGGGATCAGAATGTCCCTTACATATCTTGTTCCCATGATGACTGCCACTGTGTAGCTCAATAGCTGACATGATTTCTATGTAAAGTAGTCAAATTGCTAGTTTGGAAAATGCAGAAGCTGTTAAACCAGACCGAATTTAAAAAACGTAGTTTGCATAATACTGTAATCTTCTGTATTTTAATTTATACAACGGAGTTCATAATTCCTATTTGATTGATGTTTTCACTTAATTTAAATAAGATAATACACATAAAAAGCTATCACAAATGAAGCAGGAACACATACTGCTTGATTTCCGAGCCCACCTCCCCTATGTGTTCCCGGTAGATTCTGATTTCATTGTGGATGTCTTGAATATCTATGGATTTTGTAGCACTAGAGTAAAGCACGTGACCCCGACTGAGCCTATTAGTGTATTCAGTCCTCTTGCTCATGGTAATTGGTGAGGTAGACTTATGACCTAAACTGGCCTAAGTAGAAAGTCTCAGTCCTCATCGTTGGAATTTAGAAAGTTGAACAAAGGTTTTGCCATTTTTGTCATGGTACTGTATGTGGATGAAGAACCTAGATTTGCTATAGCTACCTTGGCTCTCAGCCATCAGCAAGCAGAACAAAGCAGAGCCAAGAGAATTGTAGCAAAATAGAGCCAAGCCTTGGAGGTGTTGCGAACCTCTGCATCAACTTGTGCTTGGAGCCTACCTTCCCTTTAGACTTTCATTATGTGTGCCAACAATTTCCTATTCAAAGTTGATTTAGGTTTTCTTATTTATTCTATGTTAAGTATCCTAACTGATAACAGTAGGTAGTCAATAAATCTTAGCTTCATGAACCCCGTGAGCAGTTGATTACTACACGGGAGAGGGTCACATGCCTTATGGCTTTTTGTCTTCTTGTTTGAAGGACCTGTGGTCTAGAAAAAATTATGTGTCGAATCTCAGTTCCAAAATTAATACTAAACCACACCCTTTTCAGAATGAGAGCAATATATTATGAGGCTTGGCATGAAGCCACAGTCAGCCTGACTAAATTGGTATCCCAGCCCTATCAGCTACTAGATACATGCCCAACAGAAACTTATGTAACATAGCTGAACCTCTTTTCTTACTATAAAAAAGAGAATATATTTACTATAAATTTACTGTTGAAGAAGATAATCTTTACAAAGCATCCAAAGGCTTTGCTTGTTACATAATAAGCATTCAGTTCAGTTCAGTCTCTCAGTCATGTCCGATGCTTTGTGACCCTATGGACTGCAGTATGCCAGGCTTCCCTGTCCATCATCAACTCGCAGAGTTTGCTCAAAGTCATATCCATTGAGTTAGTGATGCTATTCAACCATCTCATCCTCTGTCATCCCCTTCTCCTCCTGCCTTTGATCTTTCCCTGCATCAGAGTCTCCTCCAGTGAGTCAGTTTTTTGCATCAGGTGGCCGAAGTATTGCAGTTTCAGCTTTAGCATCAGTCCTTCCAATGAATATTCAGGACTGATTTCCTTTAGGATGGACTGGTTGGATCTCCTTGCAGTCCAAGGGACTCTCAAGAGTCTTCTCCAGTATCACAATTCAAAAGCATCAATTCTTCAGCACTCAGCTTTCTTTATAGTCCAACTCACATCTATACATGACTACTGGAAAAAACCAAAACGTTGACTAGACGGACCTTTGTTGGCAAAATAATGTCTCTGCTTTTTAATACGCTGTCTAGGTTGGTCATAGCTTTTCTTCAAGGAGCAAGCATCTTTTAATTTCATAGCTGCAGTCACCACCTGCAGTGATTTTGGAGCCCAAGAAAATAAAGCCTGTCACTGTTTCCATTTTTTTCCCCATCTATTTGCCTCAAAGTGATGGGACTGGATTCCATGATCTTCATTTTTTGAATGTTGAGTGTTTTTTGAATATTGAATTTTGCATGTTTAATAAGCAGTCAGTGATCATTAATCATCATTGTTATTAGTCTGCTTTTATTCTGACTTTGTAGGAGGGTGATATTAAGGGTTTATTTTATCTTTTGATTAAAACATACATATTATGAATAAGTCAATGTGTTTCTGAGTTAATTTGAATCATTTTTTGTTACTTATGCAGTAAAAGGCTGAAGCAGACAGTAAAATCATTTTTTATGTTTTACAGTTATTGGGGAATATTGCCTACAAAATAGAAAAAAATAGCTATACAGAGTGATGGTTGAATTTTTAAACTTAAATGGTCATATAAAGCGAAATGCCAAATATATATATAATTATATATATATTATTTTAAATATGTATTTTGAGTGATTATTTTCTGTAATAATTGTAGAAGACTATAATCAAGTATTCTTCAAGAGCTGTGGTAGTTCATGGAGAACAGGTTAGATTTTATTAACTTATTTTATGAGGACAAAATTTGGTGTACACTGTAAAAACTAAGTAAAAAAGCACATCACAAGTATTAGTTGTCTCATAATTTTATTATTCAAGAACAAACATTGTTAATATTATGATGTATGGACTTCATTTTCATTACACACCATACATTGTAGTTTTATTTATACCTGCATTGTACATGCACACACATACGCATATAGATACATTTATTTATGAATAATTTGGGATTCTGGAGTCATTTATATTTAATTATTCTTATTATTCTTTAATAATCTAATCATTCTTATTAGATATCATAAAGTGAAAGTGAAGTCGCTCAGTCGTGTCCGGCTCTTTGTGACCCCGTGGACTGTAACCTACCAGGCTCCTCCATCCGTGGGATTCTCCAGGCAAGAATACTGGAGTGGGTTGCCATTTCCTTCTCCAGGGAATCTTACTGACCCAGGGATTGAACCCGGCTCTCCCAGCTTGCAGGCAGATGCTTTAACGAAAGTCACCCTTAAAATGTTTAGAACCAAAAATCTTTCCTAACTTGCTCTCTACCCACTGCTTCATCATAATGTCTATTTCAGTGAGTGGTACCACCATCTGGCAGTTGGAAAAGCCAGAACCCCTGGAGTAATGCTTGATGTCTCCTTTAATCGCCATTCACATAACCAGTCAAACAGAAGTCCAGTTGTTTCTGCTTTGTAATATCTCAAATCTATCAGTTTATTACTCCCTAGCTCAGGTGCCCCGGAGAAGGCAATGGCAACCCACTCCAATACTCTTGCCTGGAAAATCCCATGGACGGAGGAGCCTGATAGGCTGCAGTCCATGGGGTGGCTAAGAGTCAGACACGGCTGAGTGACTTCACTTTCACTTTTCACCTTCATGCATTGGAGAAGGAAATGGCAACCCAATCCAGTGTTCTTGGCCTGGAGAATCCCAAGGACGGGGGAGCCTGGTGGGCTGCCATCTATGGGGTTGCATGTAGTCGGACACGACTGAAGTGACTTAGCAGCAGCAGCAGCTCAAGTGCCCATCATCTCTTACTTCGACTAACAACTTACTTAATCTCATAACATGAAAATACCTGTGTCTTCTACTCCCTCTGATGTTAATAATGTTACTATTTAGTTATTTGAGTACTATTTAAAACATAAAAGAATATCATGTCCCTACTATGCTTAATATCTCTTATGTTCCTGTATGAGTTCCACAAATCTAAAACCTAAACCTTTACCACAACTTACAAGGCTCTGGGTTTTCAGACCTCTGTATCCTTATCAGTCTTTGCTCCCTAAACCACATTGGCTTTTTCTATTTTTTACCTGAATGTGTCATGATGCTTCTTCCTTAGTATCATTGGCTTTACTACTTCCTTTATGCAGATGACTTTCCCAGCTTCACACCCCATCATGCCTTACCTTGTAAATTAAACTGTGTTTCCTCATTCAAGTCTTCTTGACTCTACAGACCAAGTTAGATCTCTCATCTTTAATGAACCATGCTTATCCCTCACATCATATATCTCAGTAGAAGTTAAAAAATGGTGATTGTCTTATGCTATTGTACAATTCACAGAGTTGGGTAATGTACTTATCTTTTACAAGTCATATCTCCATTATTTAGCAGGGACTTTGGGCATAAGACTATATACAATATTTGATACCATTATTATATCAGAAACTCTATTCAGTATTTTTATAAAATAATGTTTTAATGTTTATGTGTTATCCTACTGTGAAAATAGAAAGCACCTTACTTACTGCTAAGTCACTCCAGTCGTGTCCAACTCTGTGTGACCCCATAGACGGCAGCCCACCAGGCTCCCCCGTCCCTGGGATTCTCCAGGCAAGAACACTGGAGTGGGTTGCCATTTCCTTCTCCAGTGCATGAAAGTGAAAAGTGAAAGGGAAGTCGCTCAGTCGTATCCGACTCTTGGCGACCCCATGGACTGCAGCCTACCAGGCTCCTCCATCCATAGGATTTTCCAGGCAAGAGTACTGGAGTGGGGTGCCATTGCCTTCTCACTTTAAAAATTTTTTTATTGTCTACTATTATAAATAAAGTTACAAGGAATTCAGGAATTCACTGAATTGTGGGTATCGTCGGTTGAATTCATTAGAAGCAGTGCCTGAGACGGGGATTCTTGTGCAGGTAGTTTATTGAGGAAATTTTCCCGGAAGAAAACTAGCAAGCAGTGTAGGGTATAGGTTGAAGCATGGTTCCAGACTACTGTCTTCTGCCTGATTCCAAAATGTTCTCTGGAATGAAAACTACACCACAGAGGTTGTGACACCTGGAAACTATGGGTCTGAACTGTTATGCTCATTAGTCTTTATCCATGAACTGCCTCAAATGCTTGGATTGGACTGAGAATCCAGGTGTGACAGCAACAGCAACTGCTATAGAGAAGATCTAGGAAGTTGCATGGAAGACATTAAATAGTATTTTGATATGTAACTTATAGTGAAAGCATGTTCTGAGAAGGAACAAAATACAGTAAGGAAAGGGCTGAGTATATTTGGGGGGAAAATGAGTTATTTGTTATAAATAATATGAAGGCTAAGTGAGGAGTAGGTATTTGGAGGTAAGATTAGAAAAATGAATTGGACTTACATCACAAAAGATCTTACATTCTGGGCTTCCGTGGTGGCTCAGTGGTAAAGAATCTGCCTGCCAGTGTAGGAGACACAATTCGATCCCTGATCCGAGAAAATTCCATGTGCCACGGAGCAACTTAGGCCCTGTTCCACAACTGTGAGCCTGTGCTGTAGAGCAGGAGCCGCAACTGCTGAGCCCGCGTGCTCCAGAGCCCGTGCTCTGCAGCATGAGAAGCCGCTGCAGTGAGAAGCCCGTGCACCGCAACTGGAGAGCAGCTCCTGCTTGCCACAACTCGAGAAAAGCCTGCTTCGCAATGAAGGCCTAGCACGTCCAAGAGTAAATACATAAATAAAATTATTTTTAAAAAGATCTTAAATTCCAAGCCTGTATACAATATACATTGCTTAATGAAGTTATATTGTATGTGTGTAATTTGGCGTTAGTTTTAAAAAGTCTGTATATCTGTAAACATCTTTTCTGCTGAGGCAAAACATCTTAACTTTACATGTTTAATTGAATGTTGTATTAGTTTTGGTAAAGAAAATATTATGTCATGCCTAATGTTGAAAAACTTGCAATATATGAAAACATACAAAGATATGGACACAAATTTTCTCTCTCTCTCAGCTTTATATTTATTAAATGTGTTGTATGAAGATATTGTTCTAAAACATCTTACTTTTAAGTTTTTAGATACTATAGACAAAATTGAAAATGTTTTTTAGAAGAAATACCATGGAAAAACAGTGCAGTGGAAAACATATAAGGATTTTGTTTACATCTACAAAATTGTTGAGTCCACTAGCATTATTTAACATCTTTAAAAGAAATCTTGCAGTGTACTATGATTACTAATCGTAAATACAACATTTAGTTCTTCTCAATTTGCTTTGCTCATTTGTAAAATGCTGTTGGATGCCTCCTAACCTTGGGAGGGGGTGGCAGTTGAAAAGTTAATGAGTTAATGTTTATAGAGGCTTTGAAGTCTTTAGATGAAAGGTACAATATAAATCCAAAATATTAATCTTTAAGTGTGAAATACTCTAATTACTTCCCATTGCCATAGGACATTACTGGAAATTTATACCTTCTGAAATACCTGGCGCAATTGTTATATGAGACAGCATAATTTTAGGTGAACCATTATGATTCTGTGGTCATTACCATGTATCAAAAAGAATAGTTTTAAGTATATGTGTTACATTTACATATTCAGCATCTGACTATTTTCCATTATTCATTTACTGATATAATAAACATTAAGATGATTTAAAATGCAGATCCATTATGCTGTACTATCTAGGTTGCTGCCAGAATCTTTTGTTATATAAGGTGTAAGAAGAAAATGAAGATTTTTAAAGAGTTTGAAAAGAGATCAGATATGATGCTCAATATACGGGCTTAAAGCTAGAATGGTTAGATGTTCATTAATTATCATGTAATAGTTAAGGAAGAAAATAGTCATTGCAGTGATATTTTTAATATTTATACAATAATAATGGTACCGTGTACTAACTATATATATTTGCCAGTCATGGGGCTTATTATATTTCATATATTATTATGATCCTCATAATAGCTATGTGAAATAGAGGTGAAAATCTGGAATTTAACCATGAGGAAAAAGGCAAAAAGCAGGTAGTTAGCCATCTCAAGGTCACAGTGCTGCTTGTAGGTGGAGCCAGAACTTAAACTCAAACATTGTCACTCTTGAGCTTGTTCTTTAGCCTCTATACAATACCAAATCTCCAAGAATACTACCTTTCCAATGTCCTTCCTATTTCACTGTTATGGATTTGGCTGAATCTAGAATATATATCAAGATAATTTTAATAACAAAATGAAACTGGAGAGTTCTCAGGAGAAGCAGAGGTGTTCTTTGCCAAGTTGGTCTACATGAACCGCTTACTGGTTTCTTGCCAAACCAGTAAGCATAAACACTGAAATTTCTGGGAGAAGAATCCAACACAGAAAGCTCACTTTTTGTTAGGCTCATGCAGAAAACACATAGCTAAACACTCAGCAAAAGTAAACTGAGTTTAAGAATGATAGTCTCTGGCATTTTCTTGAATCTGGGAAACAAAATTCTTTATATGTGTTCTCCATAACGAGACTAAAAATTCCTTTGGAAGGAATTTTTTAATGAATAATTTAAAAAGCATAATTTAAGAAGATTATAAAATAAGGCCATTTATTGTGAAAGTTTGGAGTAACTTATATCTAATTTAGAAATTGCATCTCCTTTCTCTTTTATTTCACACCCTCCCTGTCTTTCTCATGCATACACAACAGTCACCATTCATATAAATCAAATTTTTGAAACAGTAAATTGAAGTCTACTTATTCTTACTATACCCCACCCCCCAAAAAAATCTATTCACCGCATTTTCCAGCTGGATGTCCTGAAGCAAATATGAATAATGTTATTCTCTATTTAGAGTGGCACAGAGGCTTAGCAACACTGTCCAAAATCTTTGAAACTCTTCTTTGTGCGCAAAGCCCTTCTTGATTTGGCACCTGCTTAATTTTCACACTTATCTCCTGCTACTGTCAGATGTTCTCCTTGATCTTTAACTCTCCCTGGATAAGTATTACCCACTGGTTCGTGTCTTGGTGCCTTTGATCATGGTGTTTCCTCTACCTAGAGTTTTATATGATGAACCTATCGACGCCTTGAGATTCAACTCGAAGAAATAATTCCTCTGTTAAGTGTTTCTGTCCTGCTCTGACAAAGAAAGATACTTGTCCTTCCTAGGTGCTCACCTTCTATTTGCTATATTGCATTGCAGTTTTATTCAGTATATTACACTGAAATTACTTGTTTACTATTCCCCTTTCCATTTTATTGTAAACTACTTAAAGTCTATGCCTGTGGCTTATTTGTCTTGTTCAACATGACTCCACAGTGTTGAACTAGTGTTCCGAAAGTTAAAATGGGACTTGTCTGTCCTAAGAGTTTTTGCTGAGGCCACAAAGCAGAGAACAGTGTGTCAAGTATTTTAGATTGTCTCTGTGGGCTAACAGCAAGGGTTCTTAAAACCAGTCTCTGCATGAGTTAAATAGTAAATGAATAAGTAACTGAGTACTGTAACAAGTTCTAATAGACTGTTGCTTCATTTAAGATTATGTCCTTTGTCTTTATTTAATATATGTGGCTTATGTACTTCTTGGAATTGCTTTTTCAGATCAGATTGGAAAGGCTCATCAGTCCTTCATACACTTCAGTTTCTAGCTTTCATTGCTTCTGTCACTGCCACATTATGTTAGTATTGAAAATGAGTCCCATATGGTCCAGTGTATTCTGTCTACTGTTGTCTCCTTTGTTAGTTTAGATTCCTGTACAGAAAGAGATGGCAATTCACAGTTTATTTTCCTAAGCTTCAGTTTTATTTTTATATTCATATGCTCAGCTATTTCTCTGCAAAATGATGCTACTAATAAGTCTAGAAGGGCTTCTACAATTATCCACAACCTGTGCTGCAACCCAACTTTCCCAAGGCCCTCCTCCATCACCTCACTCTGACTTATCTTTCTTTTAGGGACCTTTGAGCTCTTGTCAGTAGGATCACATTAGACTGGACCACGTTATTTAGGGCTATCTTAGGACCTCAATTACATAGATTATAAAAATGCTTAACCTTAAAGGCCTCTGGGGGAAGGATTTAGATTCTCCATCCTTTCCTCTGAGGAGAGTCCTTTGTCTTGTAAATGTCTACCCACCTTTTCCCTGGGGAATTACCTTTACATACCAAGAATTTATGAGCCTTTCTTTTCAGGCCATCAGAGATCCAGTTATACCTTCTGCCAGTACAATGGTCGCCTACTCAGCTGTATTTGCACAAGTGGCAGGGCAGGTGCTGCTCCATGGTGGCTTTCCAGATTTACCTAGACACAAGCTATTGACAGCTTCTTTTGGTAAAATACTTCATATGCATCATATCAGTAAAACCTTGATTTATGAACAATGTCAAAATTTTCAGTCCCAAATCATTAACTGACAATATTTCAAAGTATTTCTTTATTTGAGACTCTTGGCAAATGCTGTCTGAGATTGCGTGTGGAGAAATATGAGCCCTAAGCATCTATTTCTAAGAAGTAATTTGGTTAATGCTGAGTGCTAGATAAGAGTTAATGTGGAAACCATACAAATTATCCTCACATTTGTTACAAACAGATAAACACTTGAGAATCAAGGTGTATCATTAGAATATGGATTAAGGAATATTTGGATATTTCTTTTAAATAAGTTTATGTAACAAATTGAAGAATATCAGAATCCTCCTTGTACCTTGTCAGGTACTGTTTTTATTTTCACTATTGCTTGTTGTGTACTTTATTCATTTAACTAACAGATATTTATTGTGTGTCTATAGCGCGGTGCTGGGTACTGCGAATTAAAAAACAGAAAAGAACAAGTCACTTCAGGGAACTTATGCTGTAGTTGGAGAGACAATAAAATAAAAATGTTTTAAAAATGAGTTAAAGTAATTATTATTGAAAGACTTAAAATTAAGTTGGAAAAAAGTTAAAATGTTAAATAAAATGTAAGAGTTAAATAATACATAAAAATGTAAAACCAACTATATGAGAGAGCATAGATTTAAGTGCTGTGTAAGTTTAAAAAATGAGTATGAATTCAGAGGCTGTGATCACTTCAGCTTAAAAGATTTACTGAAGGAAGTGGAATGTAAGTCTGAAAAAGCCTTACATTTAGTGAGGTCAGTGATCTCATCAATGGCTCATTTGAGTTACAGTGTAAGCAACAGTCTTATATTAGCCCACTAGAATTTTTGGGTGAATTTACTCATAATCAATAAACATCTGTAGAAAAGTCTTCTTGAAATTCATTAAACAAAATCTGATCAATCAAGATTCAAGTATGAGTGTTCATTCATAGATTTCCTTTACAAACAACAGTTTTGGTACAAGGAGGTTTCAGTTACATGATGAAGTACATTGATTGTTACTGTAAAAGAAAAACATACAGATTTAAGGCAGTCTGTTCATTAAAAGATGCCTTAAAATACTTGAAAATTGGCAGCTGTTTCCCAATATCCTAATGCTGTATTTGCTTGTTTCTAAGTTATGTTCTGGAAATGAGTTGACTGCCTGTAGAAAGGCAGGGATCTTGTCCCTTGTGGTCACTGTTTATCCTGTGGATGAAGTCATCAGCAAACGTAGCATTATGCAGTAGTCATCCAGTAAGCATATTTGTTAAATGAGTAAAAGGTGTAATATAAACTGAAGAAAGCCTGTTTTATGTATTTCCTTATAAGAATAAGGAATAATCATTATTATGATTGCTTATTTTTATTTATTGGATTCTCAAATTGATTCTTTCTCTGCTTTTTTACTGTGATTTTTATTTAGAAAAATTTTTGATAAAACTGATTTATCTTTCCCGTATGTTTTCTATATAGCGAGTGACTTTACCAGCTGGAGAAGAAAGGCTCAAACTAATCAACCTTGGCATATTTGTATGTGTAGACTTGTTTAATATTGCCGTTGTTATTGTGTGTATAAATACTATATATATACACAACACACTTTATAAATTTTATCTATCAATGATATCATAAAACAACTATCACAGAGTCACATTATAATCAGAGATTTTTAAAGTTCCAAAAGGAAACCAGACCAGCTAGCTCACTTATTTGAGACACTGTTTTCTATAAGAATATCCATCTGACATTCTTTATGCACACTAATTCCCCTGCCTCAATTAGAGAAAAAAAAAGTGTTTTGTGCTCAGTATATATAAAGAAAAATATTTAGAGTCTGAAATTTAACTGTGGACAATTGTGAAAGGAATTATAAATTCTCAACTGCTTTTATTCCTTGCTACTTCATCATATCTTATTTTTTTCTCTTGGTTACTTAATGTTTTTAAGACATTGGCTCCTGTTCAAGTTATCTATTAGTGTAAAACTTCTTTCACCTGCAAACTTATTGACTCAAAACAAAAACAGCACTTATTTTGTTCATGAATTTGTGGTTAGGGTATGGTTTACCAGGGATAGTTTGTCTTTTCTTGATTCAGTGTCAGCTGGGACAGAGCAAAGGCTTGAGATTTGAATCTTCTTCATTTTCACAACTTTATTTAGTCATTAATGGACATATAAAATGGTATATATTTAAAGTGTACAGTGCAGTGATTTATATATATACATATATATGTATATATTGTGTGAAATAATTATCATAATCATATTAAATAGCACATCAACTTACAGAATTAATTTTTCTTTTTCATGGTGAGAATGCTTGAGATCTACTCTCCTACCATTTCCAACATATACAATATGGTTTTAACTATGCTGCTGCTAAATTGCTTCAATCGTGTCCAACTGTGTGCAACCCTATAGACGGTAGCCACAAGGCTCCCCCGTCCCTGGGATTCTCCAGGCAAAAACACTGGAATGGGTTGCCATTTCCTTCTCCAGTGCATGAAAGTGAAAAGTGAAAGTGAAGTCGCTCAGTCATGTCAGACTCTTAGCGACCCCATGGACTACAGCCCACCAGGCTCCTCCGTCCATGGGATTTTCCAGGCAAGAGTACTGAAGTGGGGTGCCACTGCCTTCTCCTAAATCATTCCTGCTGCTGTTGCTGCTGCTGCTAAGTCGCTTCAGTCGTGTCTGACTCTGTGCGACCCCATAGACAGCCCATCAGGCTCCACCGTCCCTGGGATTCTCCAGGCCAGAACACTGGAGTGGGTTGCCATTTCCTTCTCCAGGTTTTAGCTATAGTCACATGCTATACATTAGATCCCTAGAATTTTTTATCTTACAAATGAAGGCTACTACCCACTGACCAACATCTACCTATTTCCTCTACCCCCAACCCCCTGTAACCACCATTCTACTCTCTGTTTCTATGAGTTAAAAAAAAAAAATTCACATATAAGGGAGATCATGCAGTATTTGTCTTTGTCTAGCTTATTTTGTTATTATATGGTACTCACATTAGCTGTGAGTGTTACTTGAAAGTAGATTTGGATTAAATGTTAACATGTTGCACATTTAAGGGTAGCCATTAAAAATTATGAGAAAACAATGAATGATATGCTAAGAAAGAAGATAAAAAGGAATTATATAAAATTCTCAAAACCATAACAGGCAAAAAAAAAAAAAAAGTGGAAGACAAAAATAAGAATAAGGAACAAGGACAGCATATAAAAACGGGTAATGGATATCATAGATATTAATCCAGTTGTATCAATATAATTTTGAACCTCAGTTTTCTAAATGAACTAATTAAGAGACACATTGTCAGATTGGATGAAAAAATAAGGACCATATGTTGCCTAAATTACCATAATTTAAAATGCATAGATCGGTAAAGAGTATATGAGTGAAGAAAAATATACCATTTTACCACGAACCAAAAGAAAGCAAATGTAGATATATTAATTTCAGACAGGCTAATTTTAATTAAGGAAAGTTATAAGGGATAAAGGGGCATATAATCACAGAGAGGTCAGTTGTCCAAGACATAACAGTACTTAACGTCTATAAACAGAATGTCAAACTGTGTGAAGCAGAACGTAAGAGAATGACATAAAGAAATAGGTAAGTCCACTATTATAGTTGGAGCTTTCTCAAAAATAGACAGCTCCAGCATGCAGAAAAACAGGAAAATAGTTGAAATCAGCAACATAATAAATCAACTGGGTATAATTTACATCTGTTGAGTACTTTATCCAACAACAGCAAAATAAACATTCTTAAGTTATTGTAGAATATTTACCAAGATAGACCTCATTATGGGCCACAGGGCTTCCCTGGTGGCTCAGATGGTAAAGAATCCTGCAATGTGGGAGACCTGGGTTGGGAAGATCCCCTGGAGGAGGGCTAGGCAACCCACACCAGTATTCTTGCCTGGAGAATCCCCATGGACAAGAGGAACCCGACAGGCTACAGTCCATGGGGTCGCAAAGAGTCAGACACAACTTAGCAACTAAGCCCAGTATGGGCAACAAGACACACCTTAACATTTAAAAGAAGAGAAATTGTATAATGTCTGTTCTTATACTACAGTGGAATTAAATTAGAAACCAATAACACAAAGCTCAAAAATCTTCAAATATATAGAGATTAAACAATGTACTTCTAAATAACACATGGCTCAAGACATTTAAAAATACTTTAAACTAAATGAAAGTGAAAACGCAACTTACCAATATTTGTGGGATATAGGAAAAGCAACACTAAAAAGGAAGTTCATAGCATTGAATGTATGTATTAGGAAAGAAGAAAGATCTAAAATCAACCATCTAATATTGAGCAGAGTGGCAGCCTGGATGGGAGGGGAGTTTGGTGGAAAATCAATACAGCTTAGTCCCTTTGCTGTCCACCTGAATCTATCACAGCATTGTTAATACTCCAATATAAAATTAGAAGCTTAAAAAAAAATTACCTAAATTTCTACCCCAGGAAACTTAGAAAAGAAGAACAAATTAAATCCAAAGTAACCATAAGAAAATAAATCATAAGAATTAGAGCAGAAATCAATGAAATTGAAAACAGGAATTCAGTAGAGAAAAATCAATAAAAAACAAAAGTTATCTTTTGAAAAGATCAATAAAATCAGTTTTTCCAGCTAAGCTAAGACAAGAGGAGAGAGGACACAAATTATTAATATCAGAGATGAAAGAAGGGATGTTAATGACAGATCCCATGTACATTGAAAGGATTAAAAAAGAATACTCTGTATAACTCTGTGTCCACAGTTTGATAAGCTAAATGAAGTGAACCAGTTCCTTGAAGGACACAACTTACCAAAATTCACACTAGAGTAGATGGTCTGAATAGGCTTTTATCAAAGAAATTGAATTAATAATCACCTTCCAAAACGGAAAGCACCTGGCCCAGATGGGTTCATTAAGGAAGAAACTATTCCAGTTCTCTCCAGTCTCTTTCAGACGTTAGAAGCAGAGGAATACTTAACTACTTATTCTATAAGGCAAGTATCACTCGTAATACCAAAATCAGGCAAAGACATTGCAAGGAGCTTGTATACACCCGTGGTGGATTCATGTCAATGTATGGCAAAACCAATACAGTATTGTAAAGTAAAATAAAGTAAAATAAATAAATAAATAAATAAAATAAAATTTAATTTTGAAAAAAAAAATTAAAAGACTAATATCTCTTGTTAACATGAATGCAAAAAATCTTTAAAAAGTTTATCAAATTGAGTCCTACAATGTATAAAAATAATTATGCACCACACCCTAGTGGGATTTATCCTGGTTATACAAGACTGATTTAGCATTAAAAAATCAATTAATGTAATCCATCAGAAGAATAGGCTAAAAAGAAAAAAATACAAGAACACATTGATAGATGCAGAAGACACATTTGAAAAATCAGTACCCATTCGTGAGTAAAACCTAATAAATTAGGAGTAGAAGGAAACTTCCTCAATATAATAAAGAATATTCTACAAAAATCCACAGTTCACATCATATATAATGGTGAGAAATTTGAGGTTTTGCCATTAAGATCAGGTAGAAAGTGAGGATATTCTCTCCCACTTTTGCTTTTCAACATCATATGTGAAGGCCTACGTAATGCAGTAAGACAAGAGAAAATAAAAGGCATATAGATTGCAGAGGAAGAAATAAAATTGTCTTTGTTCACATGATTATATGTTTAGAAAATCTAGAAGAGTTAACAAAAAATCCTGAAACCAATAATTGATGATAGCAAGGTTGCAGGTGCAAGGTTAGTGTATAAAAGTCAATCACTTCCCCGTATACCAGGAATGAGCAAGTGGAATTTGAAATTAATAATACAATGCTATTAACATTAGTATTCCCCATATATATGTATATATGTAACAATGAATACTTATATATATATATATATATATATATATATATAACAGAATAGATATAAGATCTATATGAAGAATACTATAAAATTCTGATGAAAGAAATGAAAATAACTGGGTGCAGAACTATTCTGTGCTCATGGATAGCATCAGGATTGTCAAGATGTCAGTCTTCCCAACTTGATATCTAGATTCTATGCAATTGCAATAGAAATCCCACCAAGGTGTTTTATAGTATACTGATTCTAAAATTTATGTGAAGAGACAAAGATCCACAGTAGTCGACACGGAGGACAAAATTGGAAGGCTGATACTACCTGACTTCAAAACTTATTATAAACTACTGTAATCAAGACAGAGTGGTATCGACAAAATTGTAAACAGATCAGTGGAACAGAATAGAGAGCCCAGGAATAGATTTGTTAAACACAGGCTTAATTTTTGACAGAGGAGCAAAGGCAACCCAATGGAGCAAAGATACTTATTTCAACAAATGATTCTCGAACAACTAGGTATTCATGTACCAAAAAAAAAAAAAAAAGAATCTAGACCCAGACATTACACTCTTCATAAAGGATTATAGATCTAAATTTAAAATGCACAACTATAAAACTCTTAAAAAGTAACATGGTAAAAAAACTAGATTATGGTATGATGATATGATGATAACTTTTAGATATAACACCAAGGACACAGTGCATCAAAGAAATAATTCATGAGCTGGAATTCATTATCATTAAAACCTTTTGCAGTGTAAATAAAACCATTGTAATTAAAAGACAGTAACAAGAGATACTGTGAAAGTTCTATGTATAATCATATGATGTATATATGTTAGCACACATTTTTTTCAAACCTAAAGAGAGTAAAACATGAGGGGTGAACCCTGTAGGCTTTGGGTGATTATGTTGTGTCATTGTAGGTTCATCCTTGGTAGAACATGTACCATTATGGTGTGTGTTGTAATATTGGGGGAGGCTATGTGTGTTTGGAGGCAAGAGAAGGATGGAGAATCTCTGTACCTTCCTGAAGTTTTTTTGAAACCTAAATCTAAAAATATAAAACCTTTTTTTAAAAAGGAATGGAAATATCATTGATGATTTGGACCAATTTTGATTCTTTTCCTCAGCTTAGGGAGGAACTCAGTTTTCCTGAGACCAATGTTCCCCTGCTGTGTCCACAAGATTGCCCTCTATGTCTGCATCTTTGTTGCTGCCTACAAATAGGTTCATCAGTACCATTTTTCTAGGTTTAATATATATGCTGTTAATATAACATATTTGTTTTTTTCTTTATGGCTTGCTTCACTCTGTATAACAGGCTCTGGGTTCATCAGCCTCACTAGAACTGACTCAAAGTCAATACTTTTCATGGCTGAATAATATTCCATTGTATATATGTACCACACTTCTTTATCCATTCATTTGTCAGTGGACATCTAGGTTGCTTCCATGTCCTGGCTGTTGTAAATAATGCTGCAGTGAACATTGGGGTATATCATTTGGAATTGTGAACATTGGGGTATATCTTTTGGAATTGTGATTTTTTTCAGAATGTATGCCCAGTAGTGGGATTGCTGGGTCATATAGTAGTTTTATTGCTAGTTTTTAAAGAAATCTCCATATTGTTCTCCATAATGATTATATAACTTTATGTTGCCACCAAGAGAGCAAAAGGGTTCCCTTTTTTCCACATCTTCTCTAGCTTTTATTGTTTATAGATTTTTTGATGATGGCCATTCTGACCAGTGTGAAGTGATAGATACCTCATTGTCATTTTGATTTGCATTTCTTTAACAATAAGTGATGTCAAGCATTTCTTCATGTGTTTCATCTGTATGTCTTCTTTGGATAAATGCTTGTTTAAGTCTTCTTCCTATTTTTTAATTGAGTTGTTTGTTTTTATGAGATTGAGCTGCATAAGCTGCTTGAATATTTTGGAGATTCCCCTTTGTCAGTTACTTCATTTGCAAATGATTTTCTCACATTCTGAGGGTTGTCTTTTCATCTTGTTTATGGTTTCCTTTGCTGTGCAAAAGCTTTTAAGTTTAATTAGGTCCCATTTGTTTATTTTTATTTTATTTCTATTACTCTAGGAGGAGGGTCATAAGAGGATCTTGCTGGGGTTTATGTCAAAGAGTGTTCAGCCTACAGATCTTAAAGCTTGATCATTGGTGCTGAATTTTAGGACAAGCCAGGACCTCCACTGGGTTGGGGCTGGGATACCTGTCTCTGGCCTTTCCACGTACTTTCTTGGCTTCCAAACAATGCATTGTCTGAGTTCCCAGGGCGAGTGTCCCAAAATACACAGAATTTGGGGAAATTGAATTGTCCCAAAAGTCAAGCAGCCTTTATTCTGCCACTTTCTGTTTATTAGAAGAAACTCATTAAGGCTGGCCCTTTTTGGGACATAAGAAAATTGACCTCACTTTTGATGATTAAAGTGTCAGATTGCAGACATGTTTAGAAGTCATCATAGCTTTCTAAATCTTACATGATGTTAGGGTAAAGGTGATTTTGAAATTTCACAGAGAAATATTTTTTATTTATTTATAATAAATGCCTGTTACTCTGAAACAATTTCTGCATATTTTCTGCTGATTTATAAAGGAAAAATGCCACAATTCTTATATTTTAAAAGTATTTTGATCTTAAAGAAGTTTATATTGATGTCTTTTGTAAATTAAAGCAGGAAGCTCTTTAAATGAAACGTGTTCTGTCTTCTAGGGCTCCCCTGGTGGCTCTGATGGTAAAGAAAGCCTGAAATGCAGGAGACCCAGGGTTAGTCTCTGGGTCAGGAAGATCTCCTGGAGAAGGGAATGGTTACTCACTCCAGTATTCTTGCCTGGAGAATCCCATGGACAGAGGCGCCTAGCAGGCTACAGTCCATCGGGTCACACAGAGTCAGACACAACTGAGCGCCCCCCCCCCCCGCCCCCCCACACACACACACATTCAGTCTTCTGCTTTTATTTCCTAAAAATAGCCTTGTACTTTAAGCATATTTAGCTACCAATCTTTTTAGTACACAAGTGAAAATGATACTAAATTACAGACTATATCATTGCTGATTTACCAGGTTGTTGGCTTCTCTTACTGAAGAAGTCAGCATTTGATAAAAGTATCGTCTGAACAAACAGGATCTTCATTTCAGTAGCCACTACTGAAAGGAGATCTTTAATTCTAGTGTTGCCTTATCTTGCCTGTCAGAACCAACACAAGCTCCTTATTCCTTCTTAAGTCATAGTATCATTATCAGGATCCTTGCCGTATTAATTTAAATCCTTCTAAGGTCAAATCAAAGAAGTAGAAGCCTAATTTCCTTTGGTTTGTCCTCTTTATCTTGTATAGAGAGACAAATCTGAGAAAACAAAATTAGCTTCTCTTGTGACTAACAGACTTGATGAAATTATATTTAGTTCTTAGTAAAATTTGAGCTCATATTTATTTTCTGAATTTTAAATACAACATCATGAAGAAAATGAGCAATATTTTGTAAAAAGATTTGGTATTCAGCTAACCATTTGTACTCTTTTCTCATTCCATGGAAATTATCAAAGCAAAGAATTTCCTATACTGTTACAAATTCTTGTTAACTTTAAAGGAATTGTCTTCTATAAATTTTTTTAACAGAAAGTTATTTAATGATTTAATATTTTATTTCAGAATATTTTATTTCCAAGTACATTTGTGTCTCTGTCCTTATCTACCTATCCATCACCTGCATATATATTGAAAGGTTAACCATAACCATTGAAGTATTATTATAGTAATACAGTACATTTTCTAGAACCAAAGGATCAGAGCAGTGCTGAATTAAGGAAAGACTGGAGCAGTCCCGAGCAGAATATAGGTAATACAGTTGTTTCGTCCTTTACTCTGCTTCTCCTTGGCTCACTGCTTCACTTGTTTCTCTTATTCCAAACAAGCATTTTTTTCTTTCCATCTTATATGGCCGTAAATGGCCATTGCAAACAGCTTCAACAGCTTTACTCCTATCTACTCCATTCCTGAAACCTGGAAGGTACGATTAATATCTCTTATACACAATTTTCAGTTTCTGAGGAAAGATAGACTTTGCCAATCTGTATCAGTTATTTTTAGCCCCAAACTAAAGAATTGTGGCCAAAGAATAAATTCTTTTTAAATAAATACAGGAATCTTCTCTTATTTGAAGTTTTGCTTCTTATGGTTTTGGTTGCCTGTGGTCAACTGTGGTCCAAAAATATTAATTGGAAAATTCCAGAAGTAAAAGTTCATGTTTTATATTGCACACAGTTCTGAGTGATGAAATCTCACGCCTTTCAGTTCCATCCCTCCCAGCACATGAATCAGCCCTTTGTCTATGTTATCCTGCCTGTTGGTCATATAGTAACTGTCTTGTTTATCAGGTGGAAATATCACGGTTCTTGTGTTCAGGTAACCCTTATTTTACTTACTCTTGGTCCCAAAGCACAAGAGTAGTGATGCTGGCATTTCAGATATACTCTTCCTATGTCTAATTTATAAATTAAAATTTATCATGGGTATTTATATATAGGAAAAAGAAAGTTTATATAGGGGTTTGTACTATATTTGGTTTCAGGCATCCATTAGGGATCTTGGAACCTATACCCCATGGATAAGGGAGGGACTACTGTATGCGACCAGATGTGAGATTCAAGTATTGGATGGCTCAGTATAAAGAGATGATTAGTCCTTGAGATTAGAATGTGTGTGAAGATGTGCATGAATGTGTTGTGTGTGTGTATGCGTGTGCAGGTATCCTTCCATATTGAGGTATGAGGTTGGTGATTTTGTGTGGATTAGATAAACAACATGCATCCACTTTGTAAAGTTAGGCAGTGCCTAATCAATGTATTTAAGATGAGACCATTTCCTTCTTTGGTTGTTTAATAAAGTACAGGCATATATTGAATAACAATTGTTTTGAAGATCTAGCTATACTTTAAGAGTAGGCTGACAGAGCCATTAATTTCAAATTTATACAGACCCCTATTTTAAATAGACAAGTATAGTCTACATTTGCCAACAATCCAGAATATTTTATAATAGTATTGAGATTTGGAAGCATTTATACAATAATATGTGCTCAGAAATCTCATTAGATGAAACTTTAGAGTGAAAATCTATCGTTAGGCAAAATTGAGAGACAGTGGTTATAAATAAGAGGCTGAAGTTTATGTGGTTTTACTATCAATTTGAAATGATTTGTGAAAAGAAATCTAATGTATCTTTTGATACATTAGTCCAAAATAAAAAAATTGTCATAAGATAAATTAATCATCTTCAGAAAACAGAAATAACTTTATAATAAAAGTGAAAGCAGCAGACTTTAGTTCTTTTATGCAAGTATTTCTCGTTATTGAAGTTTCAGTATCAAATTTAATTTTTACATAAATCAGTTACTGTTCAGTCGCTAAGTTGTGTCCAACTCTTTGCAACCCCATGAATTGTAGACCACCAGAGTCCTCTATCCATGATATTTCCCAGGCAAGAGTACTGCAGTGGGATTCCATGCCCTTCTCCAGAAGATCTTCCTGACCCAGGGATGGAACCTGTGTCTCCTGCATGGGCAGGCGGGTTTTTCTTTTTTTGTGTGTGTGTTAACCACTAGTGCCACCTGAGAAACTGTTTATAGGGTATAATAATTTTCAAATTATTTCCCTGATGTGCAGAATTAGTTTTCATTTCAAAGGAAAAATGATATAATAAAAGATAATCAGTATTTGGAAAAGATTAGAACTCAGGGTTTGTGAGGGCATAATTTTCAATGTACTCAATTAAACTATCTTTCAGAAAGAACCAGTAGTTAGTTCCCGCTTTTTCTTAACTAAATTAGTGCTTTATACCAATTGGACTAGGTATAAATAAAAGGAAGAGAGCTGGGGGAATACAAAGAATGGGTATGACAATTCATTCATCTACTTTGTAAAAGTATACTAATTATAGAAGCATATTGTAAGGAAGTTTCAGAGATTAAGACATGGTTTGTAAGACAGAGCTTTCAAACACATGATGTTCAAAGTTGCTAAGTAAAGTAGAGGTCACAGCTAAATGCTTCCCAATAGAAATTAGGTAAACAAACTGTAAGTAGAGTAGAAGGAAATTTTAGTAGCATAGATTACAAAGAAAGAAATCAAAGATACCAAATGAAATATTAGTCTTTGTTGGCCTTAAATTGGTGGACCTAGGAGAATACTCTGAAAATATCTGTTCATTGAACATTTGGGAAACTACCAATAGAGAGTGGTAGTAAGCCAGACAAAGACAAATATTATATGATATTCACTTATATGTGGAATCTAAAAAAAAGATACAAATGGACTTATATGCAAATGAGAAATAGACCCACAGACATAGAAAAACATATGGTTATCAAACAGGAAAGGAGGGGTGGACAAATTAGGAATTTGGGACTAACAGATACATACTACCATATATATATATATATATATATATACACACACACACACATTCTACTTTATAAAACAAGGACCTACTGTGTGGCACAAGGAGCTATACTCAATATTTTATAATAACCTATATGGGAAAGAAATACGACAAAAATGTATAGCTGAATCATTTTGCTGTACACCTGAAACTAACACATTGTAAATCACCTATACTTCAATTAAAAAAATTAATAAGTAGCTTTCAGAAGTAATGTAAAATGATAAATTGAAAATCTGGACAATGGAAAATAATACAGTTGTCCATTTTTTAAAAAAAATTAAATTTATTTATTTTAATTGGAGGCTAATTACTTTACAATACTGTATTGGTTCTGCCACACATCAGCTGAATCCACCATGGGCGTACACGTGTTCCCCATCCTGAACCCCCTCCCACCTCCCTCCCCGTACCATCCCTCCAGGTCATCCCAGTGCACCAGCCCCAAGGATCCTGTATCGAACCTGGACTGGTGATTGGTTTCTTGTTAAAGATAAGGTAGTATGGGCTTCCTAGGTAGCTCAGAGGTAAAGAATCTGCCTGCCAGTGCAGGAGACGCAGGTTCAATCTGTGAGTCAGGAAGATCCCTGGAGAAGGAAATGGCAACCCACTCCAGTATTCTTGCCTGGAGAATCCCATGGACAGAAGAGGCTGGAGGGCTACAGTACATGGGGTCACAAATGAGTTGGACATGATTTAGTGACTAAAGTAGTAATAGTCAAATAGCTACTATTTTCCAAACAGAAGGAAGTAAAAAGGAGGGAGTCTGACACCATATCACAGAATAGTAAACGTGCCAGATTTTAAAGACTATGTACTTGTCAGTTGCCAAGATGATAGTACCAGTACTCTCATGGGTGAGCAGAAACTGCTGTGGTGATTGTCCAGTACAGTATATGATTAGAGGAGAGGTAGGCAATCATAAGGGGAGTACTAGGTCAGTGAGACTTTTCTTCTTTACTTATAACACCACCACCTTTATTATTGCTGTGATTTTATTAAATAGAAAATTACTTATGAATTTCTCTATGCAAAGTTCGTTCTCAAGATTTTGTGCTATCTTCTGCTAAGAAGCTTCTCTCTTCAAAATCTTTATCCTGCCTTATTCTCACCATTTAAGAGTCAGTTCAGATATTTGCCTACTCATGGCAGCCTTCTCTGATCATTTTAGTTCAACCTGTCCTCTTAATTATCCATACACACAATGCTGCTTTCATTACTGTCTTTTATTAAACTTAGGTTATTTTGAATGTATTTGCTGACATGTCTGTGGTTTGCTTTTTTCCCAGAGTGTAAACTCCTCTATTTCACGAGATTCTTTCTTTTCTTTTTTTTTTTTCCAGAGATTCTTTCAGTCATGACATCCAGCTCATATCCAGCTTCCAAAAATACATGTACCTCAAAATACTTGTAGATGTTTCACTTCTCTATATGGAATGTATTTTGCCATTACTATTTCTTTGGGCTAGTTGATATTTTAGTTTCTTGAAAAACTATACTACTTTAGTAGTAAACCAGGAATTATTCTATGTTTGAACAATTTTTAGATTTTAAAATACAGGTTTCCATGAGGTAACTATTAAAGATGTTACTTTAAGTAGCATTAGATTACAGTTAAATTTTAAATTTCTTTTAGAATGATTTTCATATTATGAAGAAAAAGGAGATTGGGGCCAACATGCATTAACAGAGCTGGCTTATTCTAATATAATAACTAGGTTTGTTATATCCAAACTCTACTTTTTATCTGGCTGTATTTCTGACAGTGTTTTACATAGCAACAACAACAACATTCTCACTGAAAAGAAAATAATACTCATTTTAATATTTTTAAGCATTTTACAAAGCACAAAAGAGGAGTTTTCTCATACCTAAAATATAGCTGAGAAATATGAACAAAGTTATGTACCTTCTGAGATCATTCTTCTGCTTACTGAACTTCACAAGTAATGTTCATATTCATGAAAAATATATATTTTAAATAGTTAAGTTTCATATGAAAATATCTGAGGAAAGAGTTTTTTTTCTCAAATTTGTCATTTTCTTTTATCCTAAAATGGAAATTTATAATATTTGAAAAAGAGTTTTAAATTCTGCTTTATACATATATTTTAGCACTAAGAAGTTTAACCATTCAGCAAACTGTTCTCTGCTTTTTTCCTACATATTTACATTTTAAAAAATCTAAAATTTAGGAAAACATTCTATTTTAATATTATCTAGTTTTACTAGCTTAGCCTTTTCATATGGTAAAACCTTATCTATATTCTAATTTATGAGATTCTCAACCTAATATGTTTGTATATTACATATTTCTGATATGTGTATGTTAATAAGTTACATGTAGATCTGTGCTATAAACTGGTATATGCACTAGTATACACACTCATGCATATTCAGCAAGCATATATACATGCATAGATGTGTATACATGTGTATACAAGTATATACAACTATACACAAGCAACATGCATCTAACATATCTAACATGTTATCTAACATATGTTCTACTGTGATTTAATATATCACTACACTTTGTATTTCAATGACATTGTTTCTATAGTAACTGCTGCACTGGAAAAATCAAAGCAGAAAGCTTTGGAAAGAGCCAACAAAATCACATGCTTAGTAAGTGATGAGCAGGTAGATGTTATTTTTAAGGGGTCATACATCTTAGAAGTGACTAAAACAAAATGAAATCATTGCTCTGTAAGCAAATACAGTCTAGCCAAGGTTGTAACATTGTATGTTGTCTTTAACCAGAAATGGCCAAATCATTATGATTTTCTAGAATACACATACATAAAACCTTGTGAATCTTTATGTATATTAGATACAGTGTTAAAGAGGATTATGGCAGTGCTGCCAGGCTGAGCCAGTATTTCCAAACTTTGGATCAGGTGTCTATTTAAGGATATTTATATATGGGAAAAGAACATTTCTTTAGAACTTTTAAATGAATTGTGCCTAACAAGAATGTCAAGTGACTAGGGACAAGGTCAATGAAGTTATTTTGCTATCATTTTAATTCTGAAAACTTAAATCATCTAGGAAGACTTGCAACATAGTCAAACATACCATATTTTATGAAAACTGTATTCAAATTAGTTATAGAGTGTATCAATAGTCAGAATATTTATGGTGACAAATTAGATCAGATTCAAACAAACAGAAGTGAAAAAAAAGAAGTTTGAAATTTTGAAGACAATTTGAAGTTTGCTCTTCTTACCTTTCCCATCTAGGTCACCTGTTTTTCAAAGCAGTCACCTGTTTTGCACAAGGAAAGGATATGCACTTGCCTTTTAACTGCCGTTCATATTTGTTCATACATAACTACCATTCATACTTGCCTTTTAACTACCATCATATTGTTTAAAATGATTGTTAAGTAAGTTGAATTTATCTGTTATATATTTCTTAGCAAAATATATACATAAGGTTTTTTTGTATATTCATACAAACAAAGTTAGGATCATTCCCTAAAATGAAAACAACCTTGATGAAAGACATATTTTGTCTAACCCATAAATTTTTCCTTTGTCTTTGACTGAAGATGATAAATAAGGTGGTCTGGAACATTCCAGGGAGTTCCTCAGTTTTCCTCGGTATCTCCCATGTATACAGGAGATTAGATGTTATTAAACTTCTTTTTATTTTTCTCATATTCATCTGTTTTTTATTACAGGGGATATCTCAGCCAAGAACCTAGAAGGGTAGAGGGAAAATTATTTATCCTCTTCCAAGAAATATATGCAAATATTGTAGTTAAATTCCTTTGTACTAGAGGCAAGGTGACTTCCTAAGGAGCTGGTCTTAATTTAACTCTCAGACATTTAGGTTGTGAGATCTTTTGTGTTTTGCTTTCTCCTTTTTCCTTCTGGCATGTCGTAGTCCTTCTTCCTTAATTCCTTACCAGTATGCAGTGCTCTCAAATGCTTTCTGTTCTTTTCCTTACCAAGTTTTGCTTCCAACTAGGGATCAGTTGGTAAGTTTAGGACAGGTATTATTGTTCAGCCACAGTCATGTCTGACTCTTTTGCAACCCTGTGGACTGTAGCAAGGCAGGTTCCTCTGTCCTCCACTGTCTCCCAGAGTGTGCTCATATTCATGCCCATTGAGTCAGTGATGCCATCCAACTATCTCATGCTCTGTTGCACCCTTCTCCTCCTGCCTCAGTCTTTCCCAAGATCAGGATCTTTTCCAGTGAGTCAGCTCTTCACAACAGCTGGCCAAACTGTTGAAACTTCAGCTTCAGAATCAGTCCTTCCAATGAATATTCAGGACTGATTTCCTTTAGGATTGATTGGTTTGACCTCCTTGGTGTCCAAGGGACTCTCAGAAGTTTTCTCCAGTACACAGTTTGAAAGCATCAATTCTTTGGTGCTCAGCTTTCTTTATGGTTCAACTCTCACATCTGTACATGACTACTGGAAAAACGATAGCTTTGACTATACAGACATTTGTTAGCAAAGTGATGTCTTTGCTTTTTACTACGTTGTCTAAGTTTGTCATAGCTTGCCTTCCCAGGAGCAAGTGTCTTTTAATTTCATGGCTGCAGTCACTGTCCTCAGTGATTCCATTTTATCCCCTATTTACAATGAAATGATGGAATGAGATGCCATGATCTTAGTTTTTTGAATGTTGAGTTTCAAGCCAATTGTTTCACTCTCCTCTTTCACCCTCATCAACAGACTGTTTAGTTCCTCTTTCTGCTATTAGAATGGTATCATCTACATATCTGAGACTGCTGATATTTCTCCTTGCAATTTTGGTTCCAGTTTGTGAGTCATCCAACCTGGCGTTTTCCATGATGTACTCTGCATATAGATTAAATAAGTAGGGTGACAATATGGAGCCTTGTCATACTCCTTTCCCAATTTTGAGCCAGTTAGTTGTTCCAAGTAAATTAATAACAAAAGAAATTTTGAATCAGACCTAAGGTTAAATTTAAATTCTATCTAGGTAAGCTGTATAACTTTTGGCAAATAGTTGAACTTCTCTGAACTAGAATTTTTTCCTCAAATGTGATATCTAGATATAATAACAAAATATGTATGAAAAACTCAGTACAGTGCATGACTGTAGTCACTAAGCATGTGTTACTTTTATTCCTCGCCCCCTTCCTTTCAGAGGTTTGTGCATTTCAGTAAAGCTTGGTAGCTCAACATTAAGGAATGAATCTCTGCTCTTGAAAAAGAAACAGGTGAGAGTGATATTTAGGGACAGGAAGCTTTTCTGTCACCTCTGAAATGACACATTTGCTCTGCTTGCTTAGGAGGCCAGCATGGTCTGTCTTGTTGCCAGCTCAATGAAAGGCTTTAAAAGCTTGCCAAAACATTTTCTGCTAAGCATTTTCTCTCAGGCTTCTAATTCCAAGTGACTTTTTCAATGTGTGACCTTTGATATTGACTATTTTTGGGAAAAAATCTTTATAGAAGGGTACCAGAGGCAGCAAACAGCCCTGTGATTCTAAATCCCTTGCTAAGCAGAGAATTCCCATCTATCTGAATTGTATTTCTTTGTAAACTACATTTAATAGTGTGGTTTGGGTAGCCTAATCTCCCTCTGGAGATAAGAAAGAAATTCTATGAACACAGCAAGTATATTAAGACAAGGAGGGGGTAAAAGAAGAAAGATTTAATTAAACATAGAGCTTTACCTAGTTTTTCTGACTGTTTTTATTTTTAAGCAACCAATTGCCTTTGGATTTACACCTGTGCTGTTTCAAAATTTTATGCTGGGTCTGGCTTCCACTTTCAATCTCCTGCTATTCCAATAACTTGATTTCGGTAAACATGCCTTACCTCTCTCCTTTTTGTGTCTTTATCCTTTACCTGTGATACACGCCTACTCTGCCAAGTTCTGTCTATAAAATTATTTTCATCCCAAGTCCAACCAGTATGTCACCTTTACTCATTTATGTGTTCAAAAGCTCAAACAAAAACCGATAAACAACAAAAAAGCCATTATGTAGTACTGAATGCCCGTTGCTGGGTCATAGAATAATAAATAAAACATGGTTCTGTTTCTGAAAAAGGTCATAGCTGCATACATACAACTAGCTTCAATGCAGTGGGAACAGTATGAGAGTAGAGGTGTATGCAGACACTATCAGCAGTGTTTGACTAGGTCATAGAGGCGCTGAGAGTAACAGCAGTGATCATTGAGTGAGTTCTTGAAAGATGACAGGTTTGTTAGATAGAGAGTGGAAGAAGATTCTCTAGCTCTGGAGCGGCAGATGTGCAAGTCCATATTGACACTAGGAATCATTAGTATTTTAGAGTCTTGGTCTCCAAAATATCACCTTAACAATCCTGACTCAAGGTGAACCCTGCTGGAACTTTTGTGTGTTTTCCTTCCTTTTTTCACATGTAAGCCATTCTTTTTTTTACAGGTATAAGAAAGGTATTTAGCTAGATTAGATATCTGTGTTCCATTTTTAATTTTCCTGGTGGGTGTTAAACTTCTTGAAACTAAGGACTGTGCCTTCCCTGCTTTTTATTGCTCTTTAAAATGCCCATAACTGAGACTTCTAGTAATGTTTATTTATTTATTGTTTACTATGTACCAACAACTGTGCTAAGAAATAGACATTTGTTTATATCTTTAACTCCAACTATAACTCTATAAGATTACTGCTTCTACTCACAATTAAATAAAACAATGCTTAGTGGGATCAAATGACTTTCCTAAGAATGAATTTAATTCAAAAGACTTGACTACAGAGCTATAAATCTTAATAAATACATTATCCTTCCTTCACAAATGGGTTTCCCAGGTGGTTCAGTCGGTAAAGAATCCACCTGAAATACTGTCTGCAATGCAGGAGACCTGGGTTTGATCCCTGAGTCTGGAAGATCCTCTGGAGAAGGAAATGGCAGTCCACTCCAGTATTCTTGCCTGGGAAATCCCATGGACAGAGGAGCCTGGCAGCCTACAGTACATGAGGTTAGATGAGTTAGACATGACTTGGTGACTAAACCATTACCACCTTCACAAGTCGTTCCACGTATATTTGCTAAATGAACAAAACAATTCTTAAAAAATCAAATTAATGCAATTGAATAACTCAATGAAGAAAATATCAATGTATGATAATATACATTTCAGAGAAAATATATACAAAATGTAAATAACTTATATATATATATATTATATATATATATATATATATATTATATATATTTCAGAGAAAAGTCCTGGAAAACCTTAAAACAAATGGAGCAATAAAATGTTTTTGAAGGTGATTTTACCACCTTGTAGTGCTGTATCTGTTCCATGCTTTTAGGATTCAGGTGTGCATAGGCTGAAGGTGTCATCTGGCTTGGTCATTTTCTAGAAAGCAGAGTTGCTGTAGCTGATGCTACCTGGACAGTCCCAGAGGAGGCAGGTGTGTTGGGGGAAGGTTGGAAAAGCATTTGGAAGAGCAAGCGAATATAAAAAAGTTTGCCAGTACATTGTAAATTTTTTCAGATTCCAAAAGTTTGTTGCCAATGTCCTGGATTTAGCGGAGAGACTTCCAGAATTCATGATCCTTGTGATCTGGGCTTCTGGCTCCCATATGTGCCAGTGAATTTGCAACAGTAATGTGGCATAGTGAGCATCTGCCTTTTAATTCAGCTTTCCCTTTCCATTTTAGGGACATCAGCTAAGTTAATTAGAGGTGTGGCGTGGGTTAAAAAGATAGCAAATGCTGTAGAATTTTGTTATTGGTGCAGAGTGTGCTGGAAATAGGATAGGTAGAAAAAAATCCAAGTCTTCCTATTTCTCATTAAAATCTACATGAAAACATATGAGGTGTGACACTTAGAAAATGGGATTGATTGAACAGCATACTCAAACTGGTTTATTGGCATGAATGATGTTCCCTTTGCAGTAATTATAATAGGAGCCAAAAAATACAGTAATATCACCATTGCTCATACTGTTTCAGGTTCCTTTGTGGGTGTTGTCTTGCATTCTGTAGGGTGTACATTGAAAAATTCTTAACAGTGGCAAATCTTCAAATTTATAGAGTCAGTTCTGTTTTTGCCATTAAAAGAAGTTAAAATGTGCCAAATGTGGTGTATAAAGTGAATGATCAAAGTAGAAATATAATTTCTGGCCAAAAATAAAGTGAGATTACAAAATAATGAAACTTGAAAAAATCATGCTTTATAAACAGGCTCTGCTTATTCCAAAATAATATTTTTAAATTGAGATTCTATAGCATCCCTGTAGTATGTATTTTCCAGTTATTAGTTGAATACATGGATTCTGGTATATATATGTACACAGTATATATTTTTAAATTTACAGCCAAACATATTTAAAATTTTTGTTATCGAGTGATATTATATATATTTTAAAACTTTTTGTTTAGATGGTTTAAATTTAACTAACATCAAATTGGTTCCAGACTAATAGGAAGTATTTTGAGAAGTAGAGGATAATTTTGAGACTAAGAAATAAACTCAAAGCAAAAAAATGAGAAAAAACACTTAGTACTCATCTAGGAAAACAACGTAAGAAGATTATGAAGTAAAGAGAGAAACTACTCACACTAGTATTTGTGTATGCTATTATGACATTGTATTTATTATTCTTATTTAATTCTTATAACAGCTCTTTGTTGTAAATATTATTTTATACTTTAGCAGATTATCCAAGTTTTAAGTCAGTATTCAAACTCTTCTGTCTGATTCCAGAGCTTTTTGCTCAAGTTTAACACAGTACCTCTTTTTTTCTTCTTTTTTTATATCTTTGTATTAAAAAAATTGAATTATAGTTGATTTATAATACTGTGCCAATCTCTGCTGTATAGCAAAGTAACTCAGTTGTACACATACATACATTATTTTTAATATTATTTTCTATTATGGTTTGTCATGGGATATCCAGTATAGTTCCTTATGCTAATCATTAGGACCTTGTTTATCCATCCTAAGAACAATAGTTTGCATTTACCAACCCCAAACTCTCATACATCCCTATCCATCCACACTCCCCTTTGGCAACCATAAGTCTGTTCTCTCTGTCTATGAGTCTATTTATGTTTTCTAGATAGAATCATTTGTGCCATATTTTAGATTCCACATATAAGTGGTATTATATATTTGTCTTCTTCTTCCTGACTTACTTTACTTAGTATGACAATCTCTAGTTGAATCCATGTTGCTGCCAATGGCCTAATTTTGTTCTTTTTATGACTTGAGTAGTATTCCATTGTATATGTGTGCCACTTCTTTATCTATTCATCTGTCTTTAGACATTTAGGTTGTTTCCATGTTTTGGCTCTTGTGACACACTACTACTACTTTTTTTTTTTTTTTTGCATTCATTAAAATAGAGAGATGGAAGAGGCCAAAACTTGCAGTCATGGTTATTCTTCATTTCCACATTTTTACAGTCTTCATTGAATGTACTTGAGAGGGCATTGTTTCTAAAATCTTATTATTCACAGTGTGGCCAGTAGACCAGCAACATCAGTATCACATGGCAAACTGATTAGTGATGGAGAATATCAGTTGCAAACCCCAGACTTACTGAATCAGGAGCTACATTTTAACAAAATTCCCCAATAAGTTGATTTATTGCACTGTTCATAGGCATATTCTGTTTTCTACATTCTTTTCAGGCTTTCGAAATATTGAAAATAGTTTGCTTTTCTTTTCAGGGAACATTTTCCAGCTATGGGAAGTATGAATTCATAAATAACTATGAATATATTTTGACTGTAGAACAGTAAGGACCCTTGAAGGTGATTCCAAACATTTTACTTAAAGGATGTGAAACTGGTGAACTTTTAATTTGGATGTATTTTGCAAAGGAAAAAACAAAAAAAGCAAAAACTACCATACTGCAGAAACAGCCTTCAAAATTGATCCATATATCTTCAAAACTGATCCATAGCAACTCAGAATATTGTTAGTAATGCTGGGGTCAGATGCTAATGATTTATGACATACAGTTAAGATCTATTCATTTTTTTGGATATCAAACTTTAGATCTGTTATTGTTCCTCTAATTGATTTTATTAATTTATATTTTCTATTTTAGTGTGAATTGAATACAACATACTACATTTCTAAAATAAAATAATGGGAAAGGAGTTTTGCTTTCTATTTATTTGTTGATGTTCTTTAATCACTAAGTTGTGTCTGATTCTTTGAGACCCCATGGACTGCAGCATGCCAGGCTCCTCTGTCCTCCCTTATCTTCTGTAATTTGCTCAGATTCATGTCCACTGAGTAGGTGATGCTATCTAAATATCTCATCCTAGGCTGCTCTTTCTTCTTTGGCCTTCAGTCTTTCCCAGCATCAGGGTCGTTTCCAATGAGTCAACTCTTTGCGTCAGGTGGCCAAAGTATTGGAGCTTCAGCTTTAGCATTAGTACTTCCAATGAGTATTGAGGGTTGATTTCCTTTAGGATTGACTGGTTTGGTCTCCTTGCCATCCAAGGGACTCTCAAGAGTCTTCTCCAGCATCACAGTTCAAAAACATCCAATTCTTCAGTGTTCAGTCTTCTTTATGGTCCAACTCTCATATTTGTACATGACTACTGGAAAAACCATTCCTTTAACTGTATGGACTTTTGTTGGCAAAGTGATATCTCTGCTTTTTAGTATGCTGTTTAGATTTGTCATACCTTTCCTTCCAAGGAGCAAGTATCTTTTAATTTCATGGCTGCAGTCACCGTCTGCAGTGATTTTGGAGTCTGAGAAGATAAATCTGTCACTGCTTCTACTTTTTCGCCTTCTATTTGCCATGAAGTGATGGACTTGATGCCATGATCTTTATTTTGTAAATGTTAAGTTTCAAGTTAGCTTTTTCACTCTTCTCTTTCACCCTCATGAAGAGGCTCTTTAGTTCCTCTTCACTTTCTGCCATATAGGGTAGTATCATCTGAATATCTGAAGCTGTTGATATTTCTCCTAGCAATCTCGATTCCAGCTTGTGGTTTACCCAGCCCAGCATTTTATATGATGTACTCTGCATATAAAGTTAAATAAGCAGAGTGACAGTATACAATCTTGTCATACTCTTTTCCTAATTTGGAACCAGTGTGTTATTCCATATTTGATTTAAACTGTTGCTTCTTGACCCACATACAGTTTTCTCAGGAGACAGGTAAAGTGATCTGGTACTCCCATCTCTTTAAGAATTTCCTACAGTTTCTTGTGATCCACACAGTCAAAGGCTTAGCATATCAATGAAGCATAAGTAGATGTTCTTCTGGAACTCCCTTGCTTTCTACATGATCCAATGAATGCTGGCAATTTGGTGTCTGGGCTCTGCCTTTTCTAAACCCAGAAATATTAAAAACCTCGAATGTGAAGATGATACCACTCTAATGGGAGAAAGTGAAGAGGAACTAAAGAGCCTCTTGATGAGGGTAAAAGAGGAGAGTGAAAAAGCTGGATTGACTCAACATTCAAAAAACGAAGATCATGGCATCCAGTCCCATCACTTCATGGCAAATAGAAGGTGAAAAAGTGGAAGCTGCAACCATGAAATCAAAAGCACTTGCTCCTTGGAAGGAAAGCTATGAGACACTTAGACAGCATTATTACTTATGCTATTTTTAAGCACACATTTTTTTAAAATATAAATTTATTTATTTTAATTGGAGGCTAATTACTTTACAATATTATATTGGTTTTTCCATACATCAACATGAATCCACCACAGGTGTACACGTGTTCCCCATCCTGAACTCCCCTCCCGCCTCCCTCCCCGTACCATCCCTCTGGGTGTCTCAGTGCACCAGCCCCAATATCCTGTATCATGCATTGGACCTAGACTGGCGATTCGTTTCATATATGATATTATACATATTTCAATGCCATTCTCCCAAATCATCCCACTCTCTCTCTCTCCCACAGAGTCCAAAAGACTGTTCTATACATCTGTGTCTCTTTTGTTCTCTCGTATACAGGGTTATCGTTACCATCTTTCTAAATTCTATATATATGCATTAGTATACTGTATTGGTGTTTTTCTTTCTGGCTTACTTCACTCTGATAATATTTTGAACTCTTTTATTCACATATTCTTTTAAACATTTTTTAATTAAAAAATTATTTTTATTATTAAAAATAATCTTTTTGGCCATACCACATGGCATATGGGTTATTAGTTTCCCAACCAGTGATGGGACTCATGCCCCTGCAGATGATGCTCAGAGGCTTAACCACTGAACCACCAGGGAAGTCCCTATTCATACATTCTTAATATGATTTTTTAAAAAGTTCTATGTCTGTAATTATATTTAACTAATTTTTACCTTCTAATCAAGATGCTATTTTCCACCATACATCAATCCTTAATCACTACAAATGATTACAAAATTATGCAGAATAGTTATCTAAATTCAAAAGTCAAATATAGTTGGCTTTATTTTTATCCAATATAACACTAAAAGAAGATTTGAAGGTTTGCCAAGCTTATTATTAAGTGTAGTATAGTCATGCCTAGAACACCTAAGTCAAGTGGGCCTTAGAAAGCATCACAATGAACAAAGCTGGTGGAGGTGATGGAATTCCAGTTGAGTTATTTTAAATCCTAAAAGATGATGCTGTGAACATGCTGCACTCAATATGTCAGCAAATTTGGAAAACTCAGCAGTAGCCACAGGACTGGAAAAGGTCAGTTTTCATTCCAATCCCAAAGAAAGGCAACGCCAAAGAATGCGCAAACTACCGCACAATTGCACTAATCTCACACACTAGTAAAGTAATGCTCAAAATTCTCCAAGCCAGGCTTCAGCAGTATGTGAACTATGAACTTCCAGATGTTCAGGCTGGTTTTAGAAAAGGCAGAGGAACCAGAGATCAAATTGCCAACATCTGCTGGATCATGTAAAAAGCAAGAGAGTTCCAGAAAAACATCTATTTCTGCTTTATTGACTATGCCAAAGCCTTTGACTGTGTGGATCACAATAAACTGTGGAAAATTCTTCAAGAGATGGGAATACCAGACCACCTGACCTGCCTTCTGAGAAATCTGTATGCAGGTCAGGAAGCAACAGTTAGATTTGGACATGGAACAACAGACTGGTTCCAGATCAGGAAAGGAGTATGTCAAGGCTGTATATTATCACCCTGCTTATTTAATTTATATGCAGAGTACATTATGAGAAATGTTGGGCTGGAGGAAGCACAAGCTGGAGTCAAGATTGCTGGGAGAAATATCAATAACCTCAGATATGCAGATGACACTAGCCTTATGGCAGAAAGTGAAAAAGAACTAAAGAGCCTCTTGATGAAAGTGAAAGAGGAGATTGAAAAAGTTGGCTTAAAGCTCTACATTCAGAAAACGAAGATCATGGCATCTGGTCCCATCACTTCATAGGAAGAAGATGGGGAAACAGTGGAAACAGGGGCATAGTTAATGTTTGGGGGCTCCCAAATCACTGCAGATGGTGACTGCAGCCATGAAATTAAAAGACACTTACTCCTTGGAAGAAAAGTTATGACCAACCTAGACAGCATAATAAAAAGCAGAGACATTATTTTGTCAACAACGGTCCATCTAGTCAAGGCTATGGTTTGTCCAATAGTCATGTATGGATGTGAGAGTTGTGTTACAAAGAAAGCTGAGTGCTGAAAAATTGATGCTTTTGAACTATGGTATTGGAGAAGACTCTTGAGAATCCCTTGGACTGCAAGGAGATCCAAACAGTCTATCCTAAAGGGAATCAGTCCTGGGTGTTCATTGGAAGGACTGATGTTGAAGCTGAAACTCCAATCCTTTGGCCCCCTGATGTGAAGAACTGACTCACTTGAAAAGAGACCCTGATGCAGGGAAATATTGAAGTCGGGAGGACAAGTGACCTACAGAGGATGAGATGGTTGGATGTCATCACCACCTCAATGGACATGAGTTTCAGTAAAACCTGGGAGTTGGTGATGGACAGGGAAGCCTGGTGTGCTGCAGTCCATGGAGTCGCAAAGAGTCGGATACAACTGAGCAACTGAACTGAACTGAGAACTCTTAAAATCACTCAGATGGTTAGAGCTAGACAGTGCATTAGTAGGGAAGTTGGGGCTGTTCTGTAAGAGGCTGGCAGCATTACCTTGCAGGTATGCATTTCCTAGTCCTTCCACCAATAATATTGCCCCTTTATTTAGACATGAGTGACATATTATGCTTCTTTCTCAAGGAAAGAAAAAATCATGTTTTTCAAATTACTGAAAACTTAAAAAAAAAAGTAGTCACCTTAGTAAACACAAATATGGTGGGACAGTTAATGTTTATTTTATTCCATATTAGTAAGTTATAGTATAGATTAAAGTTGGACACGACTGAGCGACTGAATGGAACTGATACGTATTTAATGATGGATTTATCTATTCATTGTTAATGTGTATTCTTTGCCTAATGTGTTTAGGATTTTTCTAGGAATATGAGGTTATAGCAGTAGAAAAGACACATATTGCTACCATCATTCAATGGGTAGACAGACAATAGAAATGAGTAAATATATGGTATGTTAGATGATGATAAGTTAGTTGGATGGTGTGAAATGACGTGGAGGCTATTGAAACTTTCAAATTAAAATATATACAAAAAACCTCAATAAGAGGTGGTTTTTGGGTAAAAACTGAAAAAAATAAGGAAGATTTGTTTATGGATACCTGAGGCAAGTATACTGCAGATAGCAGAACAGCAACTGTGAAACTTTGGAGGGAAGAGTTCTGGTGTATTTGAAAATTGATGAAGAAACTAGTGTTGCTGGTACAAGAAGATAAGGGGTGAGTAATAGTAAATGTGGGCTTGCCTGGTAGCTCAGCTGGTAAAGAATCTGCCTGCAATGCACAAGACCTGGGTTCAATCCCTTGGTGGGGAAGATTCCCCTGGAGTAGGGTATTCTTGTCTGGAGAATCCCCACGGACAGAGGAGCCTGGTGGGCTACAGTCCATGGGATTGCAAAGAGTCAGACACGACTGAAGAGTTAGGCACAGCACAGTGCATAAGAAGTGCTATCAGGGAAATAATAAGGAGCCATATTTCAAGGTAAATACAAGGTACTTTATATCTTATTTAGCAGATACAAATCTTAGACTCAGTTTAAGAGTACAGGAATTATGCTGCTGCTGCTGCTGCTAAGTCACTTCAGTTGTGTCCAACTCTGTGCGATCCAGTAGACGGCAGCCCACCAGGCTCCTCTGTCCACGGGATTCTCTAGGCAAGAATACTGGAGTGGGTTGCCATTGCCTTCTCTGACAGGAATTATACATGTATCTATTTGTACATTGTCTTCTTTCTACACTGAGTTCCATTCCACAGAAATGGTAGATAACTAGTCTCAGTCAACTACCCATCCACAGCATTGATTCTCACTTCAGAGGGCTTACCTAGAACCACTGTATTATGCTGGATGCTTAGCTAGTCTTTATTCAACCTCATAGATATGTTAATATGTCTGTGACCCTGCTTTGCCTTCTGTCAACTACAAGAGCAGGTCATCTACTTTTGAGATATCCTGGTTTCTCTCTGTCTGATCTCTTCTGCCTGCTACTTCTCACCACACATGGGGCCATGGAACCATGCTGCTGTGTCCATGCAATTGAGCATGGATTACAAAGGTTTTGTCTGCCTAAAGTCACTAATCATCCATCATTCCATAAACAAGAAGGGGCCTAAAGTCTTTTTTTTTTTTTTTTTAACCTGGGAACAGTGGATTCCTAGGTGGTGCTAGTGGTAAAAAAACCATCTGCCAATCCTGGAGATGTAAAAGATGTGGGTTCAGTCCCTGATCAGGAAGATCCCCTGGATGAAGACATGGCAACCCACTCTAATATACTTGCCTGGAGGAACCTAAAGTGCAGAGGGCTGGTGGGCTGTAGTCTGTAGGGTTGCAGAGAGTCAAAGGCGACAGAAGTGATTTAGCAGGCTTGTACAGTGGCTCTCTAAATTTTCACCTGCATATTTTTTATTGTTTTGTATATCCTTAGCAATCTTCTTTCATTTTAAGATGGCAGTGGGAGGAGATGCAGAAGACCCTACTCTCAAACTCTCTTTTCTCTTACATTTTGTTAAACCTCTAGGATCTCTTAAGGACTGACTTAGCTATTGGAAGATAAGGGAGAGATTCGCCACATCTTTTATTTCATTTTCAGTTCTGTCCTCTATGACCTCCTTCTCCTCAGTGCACCCAAATCACTTGATTTCCTCTCTCCTGCTAAGCATTTAGTACAGAATGGCCTAGATATCAAATGAATGAATATCAGAATATCTATATCTATATATCTATATCTATATATGTATAGGGGCTTCCTGATAGCTCAGCTGGTAAAGAATCTGTCTGCAGTGCAGGAGACCCCAGTTCAATTCCTGGGTCAGGAAGATCCCTTGGGGAAGGGATAGGCTACCCACTCCAGTATTCATGGGCTTCGCTGGTGGCTCAGACAGTAAAGAATCCACCTGCAATACAGGAGACCTGGTTTGAATCCCTGGATTGGGAAGATCCGCTGGAGGAGGGCATGGCAACCCACTCTAGTATTCTTGCCTGGAGAAGCCCCAGGGACAGAGGAGCCTGGCTGACTACAGGCCATGGGGTCGCAAAGAGTCGGACATGACTGAGCGACTAAGCACATATATAAAAAGAGAGAGATTAGAACTGAGACTTTCTGTTTAACTAATTTAATGCTCGTAACAAACCTATGATGTAAGTGCTATTTTCATTGCCATTTTTCAGATGAGCAAACTCAAGCAAAGAGTAGTTAAGTAACTTGCCCCAAGGTTTAGAATTTCAGAAATTGTGTGTCATCACACATATAAATCCGAGGTGACAAATTTGAAAAGAACAAAATTTTAAAGATAAAATTTTAAAAATAAAGTAGTTATTTAATTTTTTGTTCCATTTTTGCCATAGTTTGAGACTTATAAAATGGTTGCAGGTATAGATAAAGAATTCTAGAAACTATTCACATATATTTACTGATTGTTAACATTTGCTACATTTACTTTATACTTCTGTCTGTCCCTCTCTGCATATATGTGTGTATACTTATTATGTGTGTGTATTTAGATAGTTTTTAGAACTGGTTAAAAGTAAGTTATGGACATGATGTCACTTCTGCACTTAAACACTTAACAATTCAGTTCAATTGCTTGGTCATGTCCGACTCTTTGCGACCCCATGGACTGTACCATGCCAGGATTTCCTGTCCATCACCAACTCCCAGAGCTTGCTCAAACTCATGTCCATCGAGTTGGTGATGCCCTCCAACTGTCTCATCCTCTGTCATCCGCTTCTTCTCCTGCCTTTAATCTTTCCCAGCATCAGGGTCTTTTCCAACAAGTCAGTTCTTTGCATCGGCTGGCCAGAGTCTAAATATTACTAGATGCCTAGCAGGCATGTCTTCTGGTTGCCCTGTAGTGGAACATAACGACATGGGTTTAAAGAGGGTAGTCTAGAAGTTCTAGTCCTGTGGTCCTCAATACTGTTTTTTATGGCATGGAGCTTAGAGTTGAATTGGAGGGGGATTGAGAAGTAGGGGGCGAACCAGGTGAGAGGTTGGAAAGACATGCCTGAAGCTTTCTGAATGCTATTGACTTCCTTACTGGTGACTCTCTTATGTCTCCTGCTGCAGTGTTGGCACTTCATGGCCCAACAACACAGTAACAGTGCATTTAAAGTTTTAATAAATATACTTTGCTGTGACTCATATTGTCTACTTTTATTTATTACTTCAGCTTTGATTACATTTTTAAAGTTCTTTAGGTTTTATGGAAAACCTAAACTCATTAAGAGTTTATAATCTAATACATGTGTGAAGAGGCATCATATAAGATACTATTGTATTTGGTTGCAGGTTGTATTATATGATTTCCAAGGTCTCATCCTACTTAGGGTTTATGATTTAATGATTCTAGCATTATTTTTTATTTTAGCACAGAGTGAGCTAGAGAGGAGCCTGGTGGGCTGCAGTCCATGGGGTCACAAAAGAGTCAGACACTACTGAAGTGGCATGCACACAGTCACGAGTTAGAAAAGTAAAGGAGGTTAAAAGTGACTGGAAGGAAAAAATCAAGAACTCTACTAAAGACATGTATAGTGTGAACAATTCCTGAACTTGTGCTTATTCAGTGGAACTGACATGTTGGTTTAGGTTTCTGGTAGTTTGAAAAGCTTTGATTGGGCAAGTTGTAAAAATTAAAAACATTATTGGATTACAGAGTTTCAAAAGACTGCATAAGGGCCTAATCTAGTCCCATACTTTATTTCAACTGATTCGGTAAACCTTATATAATTATCCTGAAAACTTGACTAAATTACTAGCATTTTTACCAGCTTTTACTAACTGAAATAATGAACCAATATTATGCCTTGTAAAAATATTGCAAATTGTAACAAAAATATGTCTTCTGGGTAAAAATTTACCCCTGTTGACCAAAAGAACTAAAAACATATTTTCCATTATGGTAAAGGAAGAATTTGTCCTCTAATAAATATTCTCTTCACAGAGATTTGCCTAATGGCCATATTTCAAAGAGTTGGTCTGTAACTATGGAAAAGAATTAGAAAGGCGACTTAGCCAAGATCAAAACCATCCAGTTGTTAAATATTATAATGAAACAAATACAAGCCATCTACTCCTTAAATTTTATGACTTTTAATTCCCCATCACATTCTCTGGGCACAAAGACAGCTGCTTGTTTAAAAGACTGACTTAACTGCTTTTAATATTGCAGACTGAACCACATATCTGTAATGTGCCTCAGCTGTAGGGTCATATTTAGAAATACCTTTGCATTTTACTATTAACATAGTTCAGTATCTATTTAGTTAATATGTTGCAAAAACTGATTTATTCAGAGCATATGGTCTAACAAATGTTGAATACATTTTCAGATGTTGGGATATGTTTAGGATCTTGGAAACTTGTGGATTCTAACATAGAATCATGTAGAGTTGAAGGACCTTGGGGAATGTAGTTCAGAAATCTTATTTCACAGTAAGAAGTAAGGAACACATTTCTTTCCCTTCTAACAAAGAAAATAACTTTCCATAAAAATATTTATTAATTAAAAAATCTTGATCAAAAGTAACAATGTAAAACATTTTGTCATGAATGCTTTTTAGATGTTGAATATGAACATACATTTATGCAGCAATGACCAGTATTTCAAAATAAATATTATGTTTATTTCATTGAGTCACTGAACAAATGTATATAAAGGGAACCTTTCTATCTTTATATAGTAGCCACTTGTGTACAGGAAAGCAGAAAAATTTATGGATTGAGAGATTAATTAATAGGCTGATATATAATTTATCCTCCAGGAAACTTCATAAATGAGAAATTTTATTCAAATAATTACTCCTTTTCATGAAAAATATTAAAATGCATGTTAATGTTCTCCTATTAAAAGACTACCAGAAACATTTGTTGTTGTTCAGTCACTCAGTTGTGTTTGACTCTTTGTGACCCCATGGACTGCAGCATTCCCTGTCCATAACCATCTCCTGGAGCTTGCCCAAACTCATGTCCATTCAGTCTGTGATGCCATCCAACCCTCTCATCCTCTGTCATCCCCTTCTCCTCCTCCCTTCAGTCTTTCCCAGCATCAGGGTCTTTTCCAATGAGTCAGTTCTTCATATCAGGTGGCCAGTATATTGGAGCTTCAGCTTTAGCATCAGTCCTTTCAATGAATATTCAGGATTAATTTGTTTTAGGATTGACTGGTTTGATCTACTTGCAGTCCAAGGGACTCTCAAGAGTCTTCTCCAACACCACAGTTTAAAGTCATCAATTCTTCGGTGCTCAGCCTTCTTTGTGGTCCATCTCTCACACATCCATACATGACTGCTGGAAAAACCATAGCTTTGACTATATGGATCTTTGTTGGTAAAGTAATGTCTCTGCTTTATAACCAGAAACATACCTTTATTCAAATAAACATGTTGGGTTTTTGGTACATTGCAATAAGGGAGACTACACAAGAGGACTCAGAGTATGTCTCCATCAGAGAGTGTTAAAAGGAATATGTTATGAAATATGGATGTGTGTGAAATAATTTGGGAGCAGGTTTAGGCTGCAGGTCTTTGCTTTGGATGCTGTCAGGTAATTCTGTCATTGGGTTTAGTCTTTATTATTAAAACTGAAGCTGTTATTAGTAAAGTATTAACAACCATAATAGCCTAGAGAGGAGATATATGGTGATTTTTATAGTTTGGATAATATTCTTTTTATTGTTTCTGCTCAGACATTTTTATAGAGTGGTCTTATTTTGTCTTGATCCATTACAGACACAAGATGACCTTGTCTGATGTTGGTTTCCTGTGAAAATGTTTGTGTTCCATAAGTGGATATCATGGCCTAGCTGAGAGTATCAGGCTAACTTCTAGCAACATTAGGGTTTAACCTGATAGTACAAGGCCAGTGGCCAGCAGTCAGTGGCTAGTTTGTCTTTCTTACATATCATAACATTTTTCTAACTACATATTTCATAGCAAAGTTCTTTCATGTGTAATGTGATTATTTTTCAACTGTGTACATCTTGCTTCCATATTCTGTAATTGTCTATCACCGTCACTGAATTATAAACTCACAAAAGCAGAGGCCATGGGTTTGAGAACAGAGCAAATCTTCTCTCGGAGTTTTTGAACAAGTTGTTCAGCAATTTAGCAAGTACACTTGAAGAGGACAGAGTCAACAACAGAAAGTAGGTTAAATTCTGAATCTATGTAAATGAAGTGTCTAAGGATGAAGCATGTAGTGAGCTCAGAAATGTGGTTTCAAATATGAAGAGGTGGTGTCAATAAAAGCTTTTAATATACCACACCTGAAGAAGGTTCACATAAAATATATAGCCACCTTACAAGAGAATAAATGACTGAGCAAGAAGGATGTACATGAGTAAAACAACTTATGACCCAAAGCATAGGCAGCTTGAACAATGTAGAGGGCATTCTTAGAGCATTAAATGCATATCAGGAGAATGTGCCCAAGGACATATTTTTTCCTTTAACATTATAACTGAATCTGTGGCATTGTGGACCAGAAAGGGTGTTATTCAAGTATATCTTGGCTTCTAATATGTATCAGGTACTGTGTTAAATGCCAACAGTACAGTAGTGGAAAAGAGAGATGGAATTGCCTGAATGATGCTTTTTTATTATCATTCATACTATTCAAGTTTTCCCAGGTGGGGCTAGTGGTAAAGAACTCACCTGCCAATGCGGGAGACACAGGAGATAGACAAAGGTTTGATCTCTGGGTTGGGAACATCCCCTGTAGGAGGACATGGCAACCCACTCCAGTATTCTTGCCTGAAGAATCCCATAGACAGAGGAGCCTAGTGGGCTACAGTCCATAGGGTCGCAAGAAGTCAGACATGACTGAAGTAACACAGCACACATACCATTCAAACAATCCTTAATCCTTTTATTTAAAAAATCACTGCTGCTGCTGCTAAGTCACTTCAGTCGTGTCCGACTCTGTGCGACCCCATAGACGGCAGCCCACCAAGCTCCCCCATCCCTGAGATTCTCCAGGCAAGAACACTGGAGTGGGTTTCCATTTCCTTCTCCAATGCATGAAAGTGAAAAGTGAAAGTGAAGTCGCTCAGTCGTGCCCGATTCTTAGCGACCCCATGGACTGCAGCCTACCAGGCTCCTCCATCCATGGGATTTTCCAGGCAGGAGTACTGGAGTGGGTTGCCATTGCCTTCTCTGTAAAAATCACTGCAAGGACCTAAACTTAAGAAGTGATTAAATGAGAAAATTATTTCATTCATAAGACTCTGAACCAGAAGTCACAACTAGCAAATATATTCTCCAGAAAGACAGTGATCACCTATGGCTGATTTTGAATGAATAGAATGATATAGATGTGGATGAAGATTGCAGAGTCTATACCAGAGTTATTGCAAGAGAAAAGCATTGCTAAATCAATGTTGGTATTTTATTAACTGGCCAGACTACTTTTTGCTTCTCTGTAATATCTGTGATTTGGTAAAGTTTTCCAAGCAAAGTCATTGGATCTATGTTCCATTTTAGCCCTTTGCTTGTAAATGGCAGCTTTTCTTCTTTAATGTAGTTTAAAATTTGCGTTCATTTTTTCATATAATATATACTACTACAGTATTTATAAAATAGAAATTCAGAAAATAATTCTTTTCTTTTTCCTGGAGCTTACATGTGATATTTGGTTTTATGCCTGAGTTCTATTGCTTAAAATCTACAAGAGGAACAAAGAATCATGCTCATGAAAACATACTTCATGGAGTTAACCAACTTGTGATATTATGCATCTATAGGTGAATTTAGACTTCCTGGGGAGCTCAGCTGGTAAAGAAGCTGCCTGCAATGCAGGAGACCCTGGTTTGATTCCTGCGTGGGGAAGTTCCCTGGAGAAGGGATAAGCTACTCACTCCAGTATTCTTGGATTTCCCTGGTGGCTCAGCTGGTAAAGAATCTGCCCCAGTGCTGGAGACCTGGATTGGGACGATCCTCTGGAGGAGGGCCTAGCAACCCACTCCAGTATTCTTGCCTGGAGAATCCCCATGGACAGAGGAGCCTGGCGGGCTACAGTCCATAGGGTCACAAAGAGTCAGATATAACTGAGTGACTAAGCACACACAGCTGGATTTAGTGTTTTAGTGTTTAAAATTTTGGAAACTGTGATGTCTTCTATGAAAGTAAGGTTCCACTGTTAACCGGGTTCATTTCGTTAAGAGAAAAACAGACACACTGTTTCATGCCATGTCATGCCTGAAACATTTCCATTTATCGTGGCCTTTACTACTAGCTATAAATAAGAAAAAATGAGGGAGAAGGAATTGTATTTAACAACTTTTCTTGTTGTACCACTTATTCAGTTACTTTGGAGATAGTTGGGAATATCACATATTGATAAATATTTTCTTTGCTGTCCTGTCATCTTGCAAATGTGATGTCCATTGTGAAATAGACTGTACTATTTTTGCAATCCAAATGTATCAGGAAATTACCTATGAAGGTTAGAAAAATGTCTGATGAATATACAATTGATTTTATTATTTAAGAAGATACAAAATTAACAGACACATAGGGTGTATTATATTATCATCTGTTAAAAACAATAGTCTGTAATATAAATAGAATAATTCTAAATAAGCTATTCAAGGCATATATAGCATGTTTCTCTACAAGCACACAAAAAGAAACAGTGATGTTTATTCCATTTAATTAAATGTTATTAAATATTTATTGCTTAAAGAGTAGATCTTAAAAGTTCTCATCACAAGAAAAAAACAAATGTAACTGTGTGGTGATGAATGTTAATTAAACTTGTGGTAATCATTTAACAATATATATATATGCATCAAATTATTATATCTGAAAGTGATACTATGTTAACTGTCAGTTATAGCTCAAATTTAAAAAAATGTTATTTGATTTGTCTTTCATGAAAATGTTAGAATTTGGGGGAAACAATGATGCAATCTAGTCATAGAATTTAGTCTTTTTAAAATTCAGAATTGAAAAACCTCAGCAGATATAATTAACCCAGACTATATGATTTCTACCTGTATATTAGATATATGAGTAAACCAGATGAATAACACTAATGGCAGAGAAGGCAATGAAAACCCACTCCAGTACTCTTGCCTGGAAAATCCCATGGATGGAGGAACCTGGAAGGTTGCAGTCCATGGGGTTGCTAGGAGTCAGACAAGACTGAGTGACTTCACTTTCACTTTTTATTTTCATGCATTGGAGAAGGAAATGGCAACCCACTCCAGTGTTCTTGCCTGGAGAATCCCAGGGACGGGGGTTGCCTGGTGGGCTGCTGTCTATGGGGTCGCACAGAGTCAGACATGACTGAAGTGACTTGGCAGCAGCTGAATTCTGTATTCCATTACTGGTAATTATAACTAGTATGTTACAGAATTCAGACACATACCCTAGTATACTAATATTCAGAAACTTCCCAGTAATATCCATGTAGAAACCATATAGTTTGAGTAACAATATATAATACTACCTACCAGGACTTTTAGTTATGAATTTTATGAAGATGAAACTTTAATAGAAAAATCCATTGAACCTAAATTCTGTGGTGATAGTGATAGATAATATAAGAAGCTGTGAATAGGAGATTTCTTGGGACCTTATAACACTTCTCCTTATTCTAAGGAACTTGTAATAACCTTAAATATATGGCTAAGGGGATAGTTTTTACTTATCTATGTTCACCTCTATGTGTTACATGCCAGAATTAGGCCTAATATGTTTATGCTCACCAATGAGGCAACATGGTCTTCCCCAGTGGCTCAATGGTAAAGAATTTACCTGCAATGTAGGAGACCTGGTTTCGATCCCTGGTTTGGGAAGATCCCCTGGAGGAGAGCATAGCAACCCACTCCAGTATTCTTGCTTGGAAAATCCTGTGGACAGAGGAGCCTGCTGGGCTACAATCCATAGGGTCAGAAACATTCGGACCTGACTAAAGCAACTGAACATGTGTTGCACGCACGAGGCAACGAAGCAACATGTTAATACTGAGTAGATTTGTGCCATTTGCTCAAAGCATAGCCCTTTAGTAGATGTCACTCATCAGTTGATTTCTACAGATGGCTCTGATCCTCACTATTAAATGCTTTTAAATTGTTGTCGGTGTGCTTCACTTGAGAAAATACCAATAACAAAAACTGCATGAGGTTGCAGCTCTCCTGTGCATCTGCGGTGCATTTACTGTCAATCACTGCTTTTCTTGGAGTTGGAATTCTCTTGGGCAAGATTGGCTGCCTCTTAATGACTACTGTGTGAAAGAGGAGTTTTCAGTTTCTTGGAGGGGAGTTATTTCCTGCTTAGACTCACTTTAAACAAAGTTTAGTTCTTTGCATATATGTGACACTTACTATATAAGATCATTTGACCTCTCCTCAACTCTGTCATTTTTCACACAAATAACAATTCGAAAAGAATATACATCTTTTAAAGAATTTTTTGATTCAACTGGATTTCTTTCAAGTGACTGTGTATTTTTATTTTCTCAGTGTATTCTGATGACTGAAGAGAGTTAACCTTTTGAAATAAGTTCTAGAGTTTAACTTTTATCTTCTCTTAAATGTTGGCTTAAAAAATTTTTTTTAAATGGCTTCAATACTATGTTTTTCTATTATATTAACTGCTGTATTTTCATAAATGAGAAATACTAAGAATAAATATTAACTTTTATCCTCTGTTGCTGGAATTGCTGTTAGTGAAATTTTTTTTTTGTAGTGGCAAAAAATATAAAAAAAAACAAAATCAAAACAAGACTAACTTACACTTTCTCTTTTAGCTAAGCTAATTTGTACTCAACACAATCACTGTCACAGACTTTCTCACCTAATAAAACTCACATGTGTTTAACAGTCACAAGGAAAGAGACTCAGCCTATAATCACTATATACAAGATGCTTTTATCAGAAGTGTGCATTTCAGGTGGTTCTGAAATTTAAATAAATCTAGAAACTTCTCCAAGAATCTGCTCCTATTTTGTGACTACCCTACATGTTTAACTTTCTTAGGTCTACAGTTCCCTTACGTTTAAAATAAAATGATTTATGACCATAAAAAGAGAAATAAATGCATATTGAAGAGAAATAAATATTTTAAATGCATTAAAGCATTTTAAGAAGCCATATTAAAATAATTCCATAAGGATAAGAATTATTTTGGGTTACAAATGGGTTATGAATAATCACTGTAATTTCTATTCAAACTCTCAACATAATGTGGTTAGTTGAATTTTATGGTACAATTTTGAGATCATTGGTCCTTTTATTTTGATATCTAAAGCACACTTAATAATTATTGTCTTTTAATGTCTTAGATCATATAATTTTAGAGTTGGAAGAGATTATAGAAATCATTTTGAACCATTTAGGTATTAGAGAAAGGCTGAGAGACATTTAATAACTTGTTCAAGGTAGTATATTTTTTTAGGAAAACTGAAAATTTAAGGACAGTTTAAGCTATTACCCTAGCCTTGTAGAGCAAACTAAATTTTGTTAAAAGGTCAGACATATTAAACTATCAAGTGTTGATTCAAACTAGTCTTAAAAGATTTGTTTTAACATATGTAGAATATATATGTAGTTATACTTTGAAGGACTGGATTACTATATTTGTATTAAAAAAACACCATTTTAGGAATTATTTTTTCATGATACTCTTATTATTTTGTATCTCCTTGACATAATAAAATTGTATCATTTAGCTTTTATTTTTCACATTATGTTGAATGTTTAGATTATTTACAAATATCTAACTGTTTATATTTATTCTATCAACTCAAAAGGATATTTAGAATATGTCTTAAGGCTTACCATCCTTTTCTTTTTTTTATTTTTATTATTATTATTTTTTAATTTTTATTTTTACTTTATTTTACTTTACAATACTGTATTGGTTTTGCCATACATTGACATGAATCCACCACGGGTGTACATGCGTTCCCAAACATGAACCCCCCTCTCACCTCCCTCCCCATAACCATACATGTACATACATATAGTTCACCTAGTTAATTTGGTATATATAGGGAATCAGAGTTTTTATTTTCAGATTTGAAAAAATTTTAATTTTTCAAAGTTTATAAAATTCTTGTTATCAAGTTGGGCAATGGTTAAACTAATTTATCATAAAGATGCTGGGGAATGGAATACCTTATGCCTAATTGACATCATGTTTTTTGGTGGCTAAGTTGTGTCTGACTCTCTGTGACACCATGGACTACGTCACGCCAGACTCCTCTGTCCTCTGCTGTCTCCAGGAATTTATTCAAATTCATGTCTTTGGAGTCAGCGATGCCATCCAACTATCTCATCCTCTGCTGGCCTATTCTTCTTTTAACATCATAATCATGGGTCAAAGCATTTCATTTGCTGTATGGTAATGCTGTCTGTTATTTACCTTATGTCTACTAATCTTAGTTATGAAAGTATATTTTTATACTTACATTACTTATGTTCTATGTATTTTGTCTCAATTTACATAAAATTAAAAAAATAAGAAGTATGTTCTTTTTGTGTCTTCATTTATCTATAGTTAAATGATTAACTCTGAGTTTTTCTACATGAAATTATTGAGATCTATTTATGTTGACTGGGCTTCACTGATGGCTCAGTTGGTGAAGAATCTGCCTGCAATTCAGGAAACCATGGTTTGATTCCTGGTCTGAAAGATACGCTGGAGAAGGGATAGGCTACCCGCTCCAGTATTCTTGGGCTTTCCCTGTGGCTCAGATAGTAAAGAATCTGATAGCAATGCTGGAGACATGGGTTCAAACCCTGGGTTGGAAAGATCCCCTGGAGAAGGGAAAGGCTACCTACTCCAGTATTCTAGCCTAAATAAGAATTCATTTTATTTATATTTAATATATATTAAATATATATAATTATATTCTGCATTCTTTGAAAATATTTGCAGGAGAATAGCAAAGTATTCAAAAATCAACTAAATTTAATTTTCATATAAAATAAAATATTAATAGTAATGGTATAGATGCATGTTTCACCTTGTTAAAATTCTCTGCAAAGTTTAGAAGAGTCTTAACTTCCTAGTAGATTCTAATAATAGTAAAAAAGAGACAAAAATGTTTCTGTATTTTGAACTCTTGTTCAAAGATGTTAAATATTGCTACTTATTAAAAGAATAACTAAGAGATTAAGCACCCACTGTTTACAAATTAAACTTTAGTGATTAAACCTTATAATGATGGAGACTATGCCAAAGCCTTTGAATGTGTGGATAACAACACGGTGGAAAATTCTTCAAGAGATGGGAATACCAGACCACCTGACCTGCTTCCTGAGAAACATGTCTGCGAGTCAGGAAGCAACAGTTAGAACTGGGCATGGAACAAAGGACTGGTTTGAAACAGAGAAAGGAGTAGGTCAAGGCTGTATATTGTCACTCTGCTTATTTAACTTATATGGAGAGTACATCATGAGAAATGCTGGACTTGATGAAGCACAAGCTGGAATCAAGATTTGCAGGAAAAATATCAATAACCTCAGATATGCAGATTATACCACCCTTATGGCAGAAAGTGAAGAACTGAAGAGCCTCTTGATGAAAGTGAAAGAGGAGAGTGAACAAGTTGGCTTAAAACTCAGCATTCAGAAAACTAAGATCATGGCATCTGGTCCCATGAGTTCATGGTGAATAGATAGGGAAACAGTGGAAACAGTGACAGACTTTACATTTTTGGGCTCCAAAATCACTGCAGATGGTGACTGCAGCCATGAAATTAAAAGTTATGACCAACCTAGACAGCATATTAAAAATCAGGGACATTACTTTGCCAACAAAGATCCTTCTAGTCAAAGCTATGGTTTTTCCAGTAGTCATGTATGGATGTGAGAGTTGGACTATAAAGAAAGCTGAGCACTGAAGAATTGATGTTTTTGAACTGTGGTGTTGGAGAAGACTCTTGAGAGTCCCTTGGACTGCAAGGAGATCCAAGCAGTCCATCCTAAAGTATATCAGTCCTGAGTGTTCATTGGAAGTACTGATGCTGAAGCTGAAACTGTGGCCTTTTGGCCATCTGATGCGAAGAACTGACTCATTTGAAAAGACCCTGATTCTGGTAAAGATTGAAGGCAGGAGGAGACGGGGCCAGCAGAGGATGAGACAGTTGGATGGCATCACTGACATGAGTAACATGAGGCAGGAGGAGAAGGGGCCAACAAAGGATGAGATAGTTGGATGGCATCACTGACATGAGTGACTCAATGGACATGAGTGAGTAAACTCCAGGAGTTGGTGATAGACAGGGAAGCATGGTGTGCTGTAGTCCATGGAGTCACAAAGAGTTTGACCCAACTGAGTGCCTGAACTGAACTGAATAATGGAGATATAAAGTGAGGTTGGGTAATACATTCTACAACTTTTTGTTTTACAGGAAGAAAACCTATAATCACTTACAGTGTAGTCATTGTTGGCTCTGAGAGAGTAAAAGACTAAATAAGTAAAGCCCTAGAAGAGATTCATTGAATTACCCAAGTGTTGTCAATGCCTGAGTTCTGCAATACTACTTTCTGATCTTTACTGTTGAAAACTGATCATTATTTTGGGAAAAGTTTGCAGAAGATCTCTAGAGCTTATTGTAATAGTCGTGCTTGTGGTGGTTTATTAGCCAAGTCGTGTCTGACTCTTGTGACGCTGTGGACTGTAGCCTGCCAGGCTTCTCTGTTCATGGGATTTCCCAGGCAAGAATACAGAAGTGGGTTGCCATTTCTTCTTCAGGGGATCTCCCTGACAAGCATCTAGTAACATTTTATTTATTCAAGCATCAACTTTATTTCTCAATATGTAGATGAGAAAACTGAAGCATGAATAAGTTAATGGACTCACTTAAAGGTACCCAGTGACTGAGTTACTTGAGCCAACATCTGGGTCCAGAAGTCTGGCTCTTGAGTCTACACTTTAACCAATATTCTATATCATCTCTATCACTTGTAGTATGTACTTTATATGCAGGGACAAGTAGGCTACCCCGCTGCTAAGCTGCTGCTAAGTCGTTTCAGTCGTGTCCAACTCTGTGCGACCCCATAGACGGCAGCCCACCAGGCTCCCCCGTCCCTGGGATTCTCCAGGCAAGAGGACTGGAGTGGGTTGCCATTGCCTTCTCTGGTAGACTACCCTACTTGTATGTTTCTTCTGTTAGAGGTGGTGTATTATAATGAATGATGATCGTTTTTTTATGTCCCTGGAAGGCAGGTTGGTAGCTGGGTGCTGTGACCTCATCATGCTGATTGTTCAGTTCTGTATTCACATCATTTAATTTATTTGGACAATATACACTTTCACCATAATATTCAAGTTTCTTTATTCCAGTGCATTCTCTAAAGGAAATTCACCACCACCATTGAGGAAATGCTGTGGATTTAATTTCAAAGTATGAAAAATTTGACCGTGGAATATCAGTGAAACAATTCTGAAATTTGAATCAGTTCAGTTCAGTAGCTCAGCAGTGTCCGACTCTTTGCAACCCCATGGACTGCAGCATGCCAGGCTTCCCTGTCCATCACCAGCTCCCAGAGTTTACTCAAACACATGTCCATTGAGTTGGTGATGCCATCCAACCATCTCATCCTCTGTAGGCCCCTTATCCTCCCGCCTTCAATCTTTCCCAGCATCAGGGTCTTTTCAGATGAGTCAGTTCACATCAGGTTTCCAAAGGATTGGAGTTTCAGCTTCAGCATCAGTCCTTTCAATGAAAATTCAGAACTGATTTCTTTTAGGGTAAACTAGTTGGATCTCCTTGCAGTCCAAGGGGCACTCAAGAGTCTTCTCCAACACCGCAGTTCAAAAGTGTCAATTCTTCGGCGTTCAACTTTTTAACACAACTCTTAAATCCACACATGACTACTGGAAAAACCACAGCCTTGACTAGATGGATCTTGTGGCATACTAATATCTCTAGTTTTTAATATGCTGTCTAGGTTGATGATAGCTTTCCTTCCAAGGAGTAAACATCTTTTAATTTCATGGCTGTAGTCACCATCTTCAGTGATTTTGGAGCCCCCCCAAAAGTAAAGTGTCTCACTGTTTCCATTGAAATTTGAATCAGCACTTGTCAATCAGTGTAAAGATTCATTTTCTCTTAACACATGTGGTCCCAAGTCTACTCAGTGGTCTTAAAGTTGGCAGTGGCCATTTACCATCCCACTTAATTTTCATTCTTATACAACCATTGGAGGTGATATAGGCAATGAATATCAGGAAATTTACTTATTACTATTTTTCACCTATTTTATGATTTTTTTCCTCCTTGGTTGAAATAGAATTTTTAAAATGGATTTTTAGGTGTTTGAGTATTCCATTCGTGTTAAAAGAGTGGTAGTTGTCTCCACCGGAGAAGGCAATGGCAACCCACTCCAGTACTCTTGCCTGGAAAATCCCATGGGCGGAGGAGCCTTGTAGGCTGCAGTCCATGGGGTCACTAAGAGTCAGAGATGACTGACTGACTTCACTTTCAGTTTTCACTTTCATGCATTTGAGAAGAAAATGACAAACCACTCCAGTGTTCTTGCCTGGAGAATCCCAGGGATGGGGCAGCCTGGTGGGCTGCCGTCTGTGGGGTCGCACAGAGTCGGACACGATTGAAGCGCAGCAGAAGCAGCAGCAGCAGGTGTCTCCACAGATTAGGTTTTGAATATATTTATGCCTATGCTAAGAAATGATATTAGAAATATAGAATTTAATGTAAATTTTCTATTCTGTCAATTGACTATATTGAGTCTATGACATTATATGTTCTCCTGAGGTTGGAGAAAATACCATATTTTAAAGAAGAGATAAAAAAAAAAAGAAATTGCTATATCCATGGCAACAGCATAACAGCCATACAAAAGGAAGCGAGAGTCTCTTGGCTAGATAGCTGCATGGTAACAGCAGGCTAGTAGGGGAGAAGGAAGAAAAGTTTTGAACAAAGACTACAGTAGGTTTTATGAATCTCTTAGATTTAGCCATTGATAAACCCTATTGATTTTTTTAGCCTCCATAGTCTCATACACATCATATTTGTCATTTTAATTAAAAAGAACAGTTAAGGAAATTTAGTTAGTGGTATAAAATCAGCAAATGCGCACTTAAGGTTTGTGTCAATATGGGTATATACTGTTGGAAACTAAAAGCATATTAATCAAGAAAAATGTATGACTCATTGTGTATATTTCAGAATAACAATTTTAATGTGAAATGTTGAAAATTTCACTTAATGTGAAAATGTGCATATATACATGTTTATGTGTGTACATATATATGTATGTACACACACATATATATATGTGTGTGTATATGTATATATTGGGCTTCTCTGGTAGCTCAGATGGCAAAGCGTGTGCCTGCAATGCGGGAGACCCGGGTTCAGTCCCTGGGTTGGGAAGATCCTCTGGAGAAGGAAATGGCAACCCACTCCAGTACTCTTGCCTGGAAAATTCCATGGACTGAGAAGCCTGATAGGCTACAGTCCATGGAGTCGCAGAGTCTGACATGACTGAGTGACTTCATTTTCACTTTCATATATGTATATTTACTTTTAATATAATATGTGCAAAAGCACTGCTGCTTTCTAGAAGAAAGTCATTTCCTTCAGTTATCATATATTTTGGCCATGGTAGGAGATACATGTGAACATTTTAGGTGGTCCTGCTGCTACTAAGTCACTTCAGTCCTGTCCTACTTGTTGTGACCCCGTGGACTGTAGGCCACCAGTCTTTTCTGTCCATGGGATTCTCGAGGCAAGAATACCAGAGTGGGTTGCTATTTCCTAATCCAGGAGATCTTCCAGACCCAGAGAACAAACCTGCATCTCTTCTGTCTCTTGCACTGGTTGGTGGGTTTTTTTTTTTTTACCACTACTGCCACCTGAGAAGCCTTTGTGTATTCTTAGAGCAAATCATTTATAATAAATTACAATTTTTGAAAATTCTATGTTAAATTTTTGACATTTTAAATGTTATAATTTCTTTGCAAATCTTGTCATTAAGCTTTGTATCTAAGCTCCAAAGGCAAAAGATCCCTTTAAGCCCAATTCTGCCTTATTCCTGCTGTAAGAAACATCCCAATACAGTATTTTATTTTCCACTTATCCTAGAGCACTTTGGGATTTATTAAATGGATAATTTATATAAAACTTCTTAAAAATAATTTAAAGTTAAAGTGAGTAATTTTCCTACTATTCAAAATAATAGGATATTTTCTGATCCTTTTAGTTATGCTGGTCTGAGGCTTAGTATTTGCTCTGTGTATTTCTTTTTTTCTCCTTTTTCTTCTTTTTTTCCCCTTTTCACTTTGGCTCTTTCATCTCAACTCCATCTCCTTCTAATAATGCTTGCCTTACTACATGAGTGATTTGAAGCCTTACTATAAAAATGGGTTCATGAAATTCAACTGCTATATATCAGTTTGCTGTTGAATAATGCATAAGCTTAAAATCAGGAGTATTTTTGATCTTTAATTATGCCTTAAGCCTATACATTTTTCCTTGTAGTTTTTAAAGTTAACAAAATTTATATCCATTCTTTTCTTGAAAATATACTCATATATCATAATGATATATTTCTAAACCCAGATGTCCAAGCTGGGTTTAGAAAAGGAAGAAGAACCAGAGATCAAATTGCCAACATTTTCTGGATCATAGAGAAAGCTAGGGAAATCCAGAAAAATATCTACCACTGTTTCATGGACTACACTAAAGCCGTTGAATATGTGGATCATAATAATCTCTGGAAAGCTCTTAAAGAGATGGGAATAGCAGACAGTCTTACCTGTCTCTTGAGAAACCTGTATTCAGGTCAAGAAGCAATAGTTGGAACTCTGTATGGAACAAATGATTGGTTCAAGATTGAGAAAGAAGTACGACAAGGCTGTCTGCTGTCACCCTGTTTAATCTTTAAGCACATCATGAGAAATGCCAGGCTGGATGAGTTACAAGCTAGAATCAAGATGGGGAGAAACGTCAACAACCTCAGATATGCGGATGATACTACTATAATGGCAGAAAGCGATGAGGAAATAAAGAGCCTCTTGATGAGAGTGAAGGAGAAGAGTGAAAGAGCCAGCTTAAAACTAAATATTAAAGAACCTAAGATCATGGCATCCAACCCCATTCAGTTCAGTTCAGTTCAGTCGTTCAGTCGTGTCCGACTCTTTGTGAACCCATGAATCGCAGCATGCCAGGCCTCCCTGTCCATCACCAACTCTTGGAGTTCACTCAGACTCACGTCCATCGAGTCAGTGATGCCATCCAGCCATCTCATCGTCTGTCTTCCCCTTCTCCTCCTGCCCCCAATCCCTCCCAGCATCAGAGTCTCATCGAATGAGTCAACTCTTCACATGAGGTGGCCAAAGTACTGGAGTTTCAGCTTTAGCATCATTCCTTCCAAAAAACTCCTAGAGGAGAACATAGGCAAAACACTCTCAGGCATCAATCACAGCAGGATCCTCTATGATCCACCTCCCAGAATTCTGGAAATAAAAGCAAAAATAAACAAATGGGATCTAATTAAAATTAAAAGCTTCTGCACAACAAAGGAAAATATCAGCAAGGTGAAAAGACAGCCTTCTGAATGGGAGAAAATAATAGCAAATGAAGCAACTGACAAACAACTAATCTCAAAAATATACAAGCAACTTATGCAGCTCAATTCCAGAAAAATAACGACCCAATCAAAAAATGGGCCAAAGAACTAAATAGACATTTCTCCAAAGAAGACATACGGATGGCTAACAAACACAAGAAAAGATGCTCAACATCACTCATTATTAGAGAAATGCAAATCAAGACCACAATGAGGTACCACTTCACACCAGTCAGAATGGCTGCGATCCAAAAATCTGCAAGCAATAAATGCTGGAGAGGGTGTGGAGAAAAGGGAACCCTCCTACACTGTTGGTGGGAATGCAAACTAGTACAGCCACTATGGAGAACAGTGTGGAGATTCCTTAAAAAATTGCAAATAGAACTCCCTTATGACCCAGCAATCCCACTGCTGGGCATACACACCGAGGAAACCAGAATTGAAAGAGACACATGTACCCCAATGTTCATCGCAGCACTGTTTATAATAGCCAGGACATGGAAACAACCTAGATGTCCATCAGCAGATGAATGGATAAGAAAGCAGTGGTACATATACACAATGGAGTATTACTCGGCCGTTAAAAAGAATTCATTTGAATCAGTTCTGATGAGATGGATGAAACTGGAGCCGATTATACAGAGTGAAGTAAGCCAGAAAGAAAAACACCAATACAGTATACTAACACATATATATGGAATTTAGAAAGATGGCAATGACAACCCTGTATGCAAGACAGGAAAAAAAGACGCAGCTGTGTATAATGGACTTTTGGACTCAGAGGGAGAGGGAGAGGGTGGGATGATATGGGAGAATGGCATTCTATCATGTATACTATCATGTAAGAATTGAATCGCTAGTCTATGTCTGACGCAGGATACAGCATGCTTGGGGCTGGTGCATGGGGATGACCCACAGAGATGTTATGGGGAGGGAGGTGGGAGGGGGGTTCATGTTTGGGAACACATATAAGAATTAAAGATTTTAAAATTAAAAAAATAAAAAACTTAATACTAAAAAAAGAAAAAAAAAAGATAAAAAGAAATCCCAGGGCTGATCTCCTTCAGAATGGACTGGTTGGATCTCCTTGCAGTCCAAGGGAATCTCAAGAGTCTTCTCCAACACCACAGTTCAAAAGCATCAATTCTTCGGCTCTCAGCCTTCTTCACAGTCCAACTCTCACATCCATACATGACCACAGGAAAAACCATAGCCTGACTAGACGGACCTTTGTTGGCAAAGTAATGTCTCTGCTTTGGAATATACTATCTAGGTTGGTCATAACTTTTCTTCCAAGGAGTAAGCGTCTTTTAATTTCATGGCTGCAGTCACCATCAGAGTGATTTTGGAGTCCCCCTAAATAAAGTCTGACACTGTTTCCACTGTTTCCCCATCTATTTCCCATGAAGTGATGGGACCGGATGCCATGATCTTCGTTTTCTGAATGTTGAGCTTCAAGCCAACTTTTTCGCTTTCCTCTTTCACTTTCATCAAGAGGCTTTTTAGTTCTTCTTCACTTTCTGCCATAAGTGTGGTGTCATCTGCATATCTGAGGTTATTGATATTTCTCCCGGAAATCTTGATTCCAGCTTGTGTTTCTTCTAGCCCAGCATTTCTCATGATGTACTCTACATAGAAGTTAAATAAGCAGGGTGACAATATACAGCCTTGATGTACTCCTTTTCCTACTTGGAACCCGTCTGTTGTTCCATGTCCAATTCTAACTGTTTCTTCCTGACCTGCATATAAGTTTCTCAAGAGGCAGGTCAGGTGGTCTGGTATTGCCATCTCTTCCAGAATTCTCCACAGTTTATTGTGATCCACACAATCAAAGGCTTTGGCATAGTCAATAAAGCAGAAATAGATGTTTTTCTGGAACTCTCTTGCTTTTTCTATGATCCAGTGGATGTTGGCAATTTGATCTCTGGTTCCTCTGCCTTTTCTAAAACCAGTTTGAACATCAGGAAGTTCATATTTTGAGCATTGCTTTACTAGCATGTGAGATGAGTGCAATTGTGTGGTAGTTTGAGCATTCTTTGCCATTGCATTCCTTTGGGATTGGAATGAAAACTGACCTTTTCTAGTCCTGTGGCCATTGCTGAGTTTTCCAAATTTGCTGGCATATTGAGTGCAGCACTTTCACAGCATCATCTTTCAGGATTTGAAATAGTTTAACTGGAATTCCATCACCTCCACTAGCTTTGTTTGTAGTGATGCTTTCTAAGGCCCACTTGACTTCACATTCCAGGATGTCTGGGTCTAGATGAGTGATCACACCATTGTGATTGTCTGGGTCGTGAAGATCTTCTTTGTACAGTTCTTCTGTGTATTCTTGCTACCTCTTCTTAATATCTTCTACTTCTGTTAGGTCCAGACCATTTCTGTCCTTTATCGAGCCCATCTTTACATGAAATGTTACCTTGATGTCTCTAATTTTCTTGAAGAGATCTCTAGTCTTTCCCATTCTGTTCTTTTCCTCTATTTCTTTGCATTGATTGCTGAAGAAGCCTTTCTTATCTCTTCTTGCTATTCTTGCCATTCTCTGCATTCAGATGCTTATATCTTTCCTTTTCTGCTTTGTTTTTCACCTCTCTTCTTTTCACAGCTATTTGTAAGGCCTCCCCAGACAGCCATTTTGCTTTTTTCATTTCTTCTCCATGGGGATGGTCTTGATCCCTGTCTCCTGTACAATGTCACGAACCTCATTCCATAGTTCATCAGGCACTCTATCTATCAGATCTAGGCCCTTAAATCTATGTCCCACTTCCACTATATAATCATAAGGGATTTGATTTAGGTCATACCTGAATGGTCTAGCGGTTTTCCCTATTTTCTTCAATTTGAATCTGAATTTGGTAATAAGGAGTTCATGATCTGAGCCACAGTCAGCTCCTGGTCTTGTTTTTGTTGACTGTATAGAGCTTCTCCATCTTTGGCTGCGAAGAATATAATCAATCTGATTTCGGTGTTGACCATCTGGTGATGTCCATGTGTAGAGTCTTCTCTTGTGTTGTTGGAAGAGGGTGTTTGCTATGACCAGGACATTTTCTTGGCAAAACTCTATTAGTCTTTGCCCTGCTTCCTTCCACATTCCAAGGCCAAATTTGCCTGTTACTCCAGGTGTTTCTTGACCCCATTACTTCATGGCAGATAGAAGGGGGAAAAGGTGGAAGTAGTGAAGATTTCCTCTTCCTGGGCTCTAAAATCACTCCAAATGGTGATTGCAGCCGTGAAATCCCAAGAGATTTACTTCTTGGCAGGAAGGCTATGACAAACCTAAACAGTGGGTAGAAAAACAGAGACATTACTCTGTGACTACGGTCCATATAGTGAAGGCTATGATCTTCCCAGTTGTGAGGCTATGATCTCATAGTGTACAGTTGTGAGAGATCGACCATAAGGAAGGCAGGATGCCAACAAATTGATGCCTTTGACCTGTGGTGCTGGAGAAGACTCCTGAGATCCAAGATCTCCTTGGACAGTAAGGAGATCAGACCAGTCAATCTTAAGGGAAATCTACCTTGAATACTGGTTGGAAGGACTGATGCTAAAGCTGAAACTCCAGAACTTTGATCATCTGAGGTAAAGAGTTGACCATTGGAAAAGTCCCTGATGCTGGGAGAGATTGAGGGAAGAAGGAGAAGAGGCACCAGGGGATGAGATGGATGGATGACATCACTGATGCAGTGGACATGGACTTGGGCAAACTTTGGGAGATGTTGAAGGACAGAGAGGCCTGGCATGCAACAGTCCATGGGGTCGCAAAGAGTTGGACACAGCTGAGCAACTGAACAACAACAATGATATCTTAGTACAGTGGTCTCAAGTTTTTTCTTTAGTTGATAAATCTTGTCTTTAATCAAAATATTATTGTCATTCTAAGCATAAAAATGTATAAAGATATTTTAGTTGGAATGAAGGTTTTTGTATGTAGAATTATGTTCTCAACTTGAGTGCAGCGCTTTTAGAACTTTTGTAGATTTTTGTTACTTTTGTTTACTTCTGTACTGTTAGTACACAGAGAAGTACCTCAGACAAAGCAGGCTTATTATTCCCCCAGCCCTTGAGGGATTTGTGTTGAGTATAGCTTTAAAAGGGGTTTCCAGGTAAAGAATTGGTCTGCATTGCAGAAGACACAGGTTCCATCTCTAGGTTGGGAAGATCCCCTGGAGGAAGACGTGACAACCCATTCCAGTATTCTCACCTGGAGAATCCCATGGACAGAGGAGCCTAGCAGGCTACAGTCCATAGTGTTGCAAAGAGTCAGACATGACTGAAGCAACTGAACATGCACATGCAGCTAAGTTACCCTGGAACTAAGTCCGCAAAGCTTCAATGTGTAAAATATGCCCTTTGTGAAATGTCTTCCCCCTCACCACAGATAATGAAGGGTTTGCTTTGTGATCTGACAATTATTTTTATATAGTAGTATTTTGTGTGATGACACAAATACATTTGTTCAATGACATCTTCCAGGTAAGAGTCTATAATGAGACTGAATTGTTCTTGATACCATAACGTCTGCATCTTTTTGTTGTTGTTGTTTTTTAAAGAGTTAATCTGACTAGGAAGCGCATCTATCATTTTTACTATTTTATCATGATTTCCTTCTGATCTATAAGGTAGATTTTGTCCAGAATCTATATTTTATATTCACACCCAGTTTACTGATGGTGAGGACATTGCTAATGTGATCATTAAAGTGATATGCACTGCGTATTCTACAGTATATTCCTTAAAGGAAATCTAGAATTGTAATATTAATTTTAAAGTCCTAACATATGGCAATTAATTAAGCTGTCAACACTCTATTTCAGTAGTGGCAAAGTAATGACAAAGATATAGTATTGAAGTAAGTGAGTTAATTTTAGTAGGTAGCTATGTACTTTAACATTGCTTACTACAAAATTAAAAATATTGAGAGGAAAAATCAGATAGTAAGGAAAATATTTTTTAAAAGATATTATTAATCAAAGCATTATAGATATTAAAACATGTATCAGTTGCTTATATATAACTGCTGTTTAGATAAATGCATTGTTTATTGAATAATTTTGAGTTATTACCAAGTATTATGAATAAATTTTCAGAGACTAAGGAAGGAAAAATAGCTAAAGCTATGGACAACTAGAAGAAAATTAATTGAGATATTTGGTCTCATATTTAGAAATGTGATATAAAAAATAACTCACACTGTATATATAATCATTATTTTGGTACTGCTGATAATGTAAAATGGAAGATATCTTTATTTCTCAGTTGTATATGTAATATGCTTTAACAAAACCTAACAGAGCAGACATTTTTGGTAGAATAGAATAATTTCATCATACACTATTACTGACCCAAGGCTGTTAGTGTAACTGAACAGTTAATAGTAATTTACCCATATATATTTCTGATTCAATTGTATTAACATAAGCTATGTATGTTAGATACTCAAAAGGGCATTTTCTCACTGTCCTAAGAATATATTAACTCTAGGAATAAAGAAGTGTAGTGGAGATTGAGGGATGATATCTAGAAATATCCAGAAGTGGTAAATTCTGATCTTTTTTGTCCTTATATCTCCAGTTTATTTTATGTGCATCTTTATTTTGTATAGAAGATATTATGAAAGACAGCACAGTAAAAACAACTGTGCATAAAAGAAGAGCAGGCAAGTTGTGTAGAGAATGAGATACTCTGTGAAATGTATTTTTATAAGACCTGATCATATCCCCTAGGGTGTGCTTCAGTGAACAAGAGAGAGGAATATTCATCACGTGAGGAAGTATTCCTTCAGTTGCTATTTCCTGGCTGACTAGACTACTAGGATAAGGAAGAGAGTGAGTCATTTTGTGGTAGTCGTCCCCAGGTGCAGAAACAGGAATAGGGTGTGTGTAGTGGGAGGAAGGAAATAGAAAATATAAGTGGCCTTATCTCTGGTGGTTACTGTTTTAATCACAATTCAGGAGTAGTTAACAGAACCTGGAGATGATAGATTACCTATTTTAAGAACTTTCTCAGTTTAGGAACTTTTTTGGTTTTTACATTTTCTTTAAGATGTTTTAAAGTTTGTGGTATAAATCAGATTTCTCTTAATTAACTCAGAAGTTCAACATTCTCCTTCCTTTGTGAAACAAATTTGTTGAAGTTAAAACATATAAAGAGTGAAAGACAACACACCTTTCACTATTTTGTTTGATTTAAAAAAACTTCAGTTGTTGGTTTTGTTGTTGGAATAGGTATTGTTTGTTTCCTACCAGCTACTATCTAGTGCTTAAAAACGTTTGTTCATCTGCTGCCAGAAAACTCTAAAGGAGATCAATTTTCTCCCAGATCATTTTGCTGAGGGCAATTGTTGATATTGCAGACAGAAAAAAAAGAGGAGTGTTGTGTAGGTGGAAGAGTATTAGTTATCTTAGGTCATTGGCTGTACTGAAAAATCAGAGGAAAGCTTTGGATTCTTTGACTTTATATTTTCTCAATATCCTGTGTGCAGTTTAAATATTTTCCTGGGGTGTCAATAGTATTCCCAATACTTTAGTTATGACATTATCCCTGTGTCTCTCTCTAGCCAGCAAGTACCTCATTTAGGTTGCTTCTGCCTGTCACACCTCCACAAGTACATCTTTGAAGGTCATTGTAAGCTTCACCCTGAGGAAAGGGGGAAATAAAATCAAAATCAGCATGCTACGTACTAGATTGAGCAGTAACAACCCTAGCTCTAAGACTCTTAGTTCGTATCACTGGGATCCTGCATTGCTCTCCAAGTCATTTTCCTGTTGAGTAATCCTGTGTTGTGCTGTGCTTAGTTTCACAGTCATGTCTGACTTTTTGCAACCCCATGACTGTAGCCAGCCAGGTTTCTCTGTCCATGGGGATTCTCCAGTCAATAATACTGGAATGTCTTACCATGCCCTCCTCCAGCGGATCTTCCCAATCCAGGTATCAAACCCAGGTCTTCAGTATTGCAGGTGGATTCTTTACCATCTGATCCACCAGGGAAGCCCATGAATACTGGAGTGGGTAGCCCATCCCTTCTCCCAGGGATCTTCCCGACCCAGGAATGGAACCAGGATCTCTTGCATTGCAGGCAGATTCTTTACCAGTTGAGCCCAGGGAAGCCCATAGCTATATGGTACTCCAGCAATGATCACCAAACATTGAAGCTCATTTTACACATGGATGTTCAATTCAGTTATGGTGGGGTGTGTGTGTGTGTGTGTGTGTGTGTGTGTGTGTGTGGTGGGGGATATACTGGTCTCTTAACCTTGGCATCAGAACTGAGTCCCTGTTATACTTACTTATTTTTAAAATGATTTTATCTAATCTCAGTAACTATTATAAAGATAAAATTGAGAAAAGTTAGTACTGTGAGATAATAGGTCTGTGGTCAGTGGAGCATGAGGAAGGTTGTTACTATACCTTTCTTTGTGAATTCACAATGCGTGTTAGCGTATATCCTCAGTAGCATCTCAGTAATGGAAACTGGCCCTTAAATTCTGTTTCACCCAACAGTTTTGAAATAGATTTGCATACATAACTTTTTATAGCATACTAATTAATAATATTATATTGATACTGTAGAAAGCTTGCTGTTTTAGAAACTCTGAACTAGGCAATTAGGGAAATGCTTATCTATAAAAGTAACTTGCAAAATACTATGTTATGGCCACCAGTACTTGAGATCCTTACATGGAAATTATGGTTTATTAACAATGCTCATTTATTTGGTTTTACTATACTCATACATAGCAGAAGTGTGCATAAGAGACAGCATGGGGCTGGCAAATTTAAAACCTTTATGAAATGTTTTCTTTACATAACTTTCTTAGAGAAAAGATGTAGAGTCAATGTATTTCAATAAGACATTTCAGAGGTCTCTTTTAATGTTGCTCTTGGCAAGACTGAAAAATATTGACCAATAATAGAGCCAAGCAGGATTATAATTGGTTGAAAGGTCATATTTAGATAACCCTGAGTTGTAGATTACTATTAACTGTAAGGCAGATAGATTTTTAGTGCTTTGTCATAGAACTCCATCCTTGACTTTGTCATATTCTAAAAATCTTAATTAACTTATATAAGAATGTTTGAAACAGTCTTTTCTAACTTGCTTGTGCTATGCAGCTGGAAATACTATTAAATAAGTTGAATATGTTGAATTACAAAAGAGAAATTCCAGAAACTGGGAAAAATAAAAATAGTAGTTGAAGATTTTCAAATGTTTAACAGAATTAACTCTGAAATCTTTTTTTAAAAAACTAGTGTCAGTAAAAACAAGTGCACAGTTACAGATAAGGATGCTACATTTTATTTGACTGTAGCATGCATAACTGAAGTCTGCACTTAGTATGGGAAAGAGAGATAAACTAATGTTAATTGAATGTATGCTACATGTGTACTTTGGGCTAGTGGCCTACATAAACTCACCTTTGTGTTCAACAACAAACTAATGAGATCAAAATTACTATTATTAGTATACCAATAAAGAAGATTTAATGAATGGATATAAATAACCTGCCCCAAATCATTCAGCATATAAATATTAGAACCGTCTTTTTTCCCAAGGTATACCTATTAGAATTCATTCTATTATCAGTAGACTATAAAACTATAGGATTCAGGAACAAAGGGTAAAAAAGGTGATTGCCTTGATCCAGCTATATCTGGTGCTTGTTTTTAAGTCTGGCCTTAGTTGTAGAGGGACACTAATAGAGTAGATCAATTTCACAGGAGCACAGACAAAATTATTTCATGTCATGTGCATTTAATTCAGTTTAGCATTAAAATTCTGTGTATTTTACATAATAAAGATTTCTGGTAGGATGTTAGGTGATTTAACAAAATTCAAGAGTTATTATCTTAAAACTTAGATTACTTTCCTCCTGCTTGCCTCTACAGGGAAAACCTAGGATTAAAGAAGGAAATCTGTAAAGTTGTAGATTTCACTCAACATAAGAGAATTTTTAAATATTACTGTTTTAGTTTTTATCCTATCTCTTATTATCTTATGATATACACTGTATTTTTGTCTTGAATATTTTGTTTTTCTCCTTGTATAAAAAATTCCTAATGATGTTAGGAATTTATATCTGCTTAACCATGCCAATACAGGAGATGTGAATTCCATCCCTGGTTTGGGAAGATCCCCAAGAGAAGGAAAATCGCAACCCCTTCCAGGGTGTTTGCCTGGGAAGTTCCATGGACAGAGGAACCTGGTGGGGAACAGTCCATGGGGTCGCAAAGAGTCAGTCAGACAGGACTTAGTGACTAAACGACAAAAACAAACCATGCCTATCTGGTGCAGAAAACTACCTGGGATAAAACAGGCAGTGAATAAAATTTGTTGAATGAATAAAATCAAACCAGAAATGTTGGGGTTAAGTTTTTACCCTGGCACATAACATTTTCTTTATTAATAAAAAGCATTTTCCTTATTGCTAACTGAAGAAATATTCAAATAATTTTTGAATTCGTAAACTCACAAAAATTTATGTAATTTGATGTCAAGGAACATTGGATACCCTAAAAGTTATATTAGAAATAGTGACCCATAATGATTATTAATCAGTCTTTATATGGAATAACACAAGATAAGACTCTACACATGAACATCACCAGATGGTCAATACTGAGATTAGATTGATTATATTCTTACCACCAGAGATGGAAAAGTTCTATACATTCAGTAAAAACAAGACTGAGAGCTGACTATAGCTCAGATCATGAACTCCTTATTGCCAAATTCAGACTTAAATTGAAGAAAGTAGAGAAAACCACTAGATCATTCAGGTGTGACCTAAATCAAATCCCTTACAATTATACAGTGAAAGTAACAAATAGATTCTAGGGATTAGATCTGATAGAGTGCTTGAAGAACCACCAACACAGGTTCGTGACATTGTAAAGGAGGCAGGGATCAAGACCATACCCAAGAAAAAGAAATGCAAAAAAGCAAAATGGCTGTCTGAGGAGGCCTTATAAATAGCTGAGAAAAGAGGAGAAGCTGAAGGCAAAGGAGAAAAGGAAAGATATACCTATTTGAATGCAAAGTTCTGAAGAATAGCAAGGAGGATAAGAAGGTCTTCCTCAGTGATCAATGCAAAGAAATAGAGGAAAACAATAGAATGGGAAAGACTGAGATCTCTTTGAGAAAATTAGAGATATGAAGGGAACATTTCATGCAAAGATGGGCTCAATAAAGGACAGAAATGGTATGGACCTAACAGAAGTAGAAGATATTAAGAAGAGGTGGCAACAAAACACAGAAGAACTGTACAAAGAAGATCTTCATGAGTGAGACAACCACGTTGGTGTGATCACTCGCCTAGAGCCAGACATCCTGGAATGAGAAGTCAAATGGGCCTTTAAGAAGCATCACCATGAACAAAGCTAGTGGAGATGAAGGAATTCCAGTTGAACTATTTCAAATCCTAAAATATGATGTTGAGAAAGTGCTGCACTCAATATGCCAGCAAATTTGGAAAACTCAGCAGTGGCCACAGGACTGGAAAAGGTCAGCTTTCATTCTAATCCCAAAAAAGGGCAATGCCGAAGAATGTTCAAACTACCGCACAATTGCACTCATCTCACACACTACCAAAGAAATGCTTAACATTCTCCAAGCCAGGCTTCAACAGTACATGAACAGTGAACTTCCAGATGTTCAAGCTGGATCTAGAAAAGGCAGAAAGGCAGAGATCAAATGGCCAACATCTGTTGCACTATCAAAAAAGCAAGAGAGTTCCAGAAATATACCTATTTCTGTTTTATTGACTATGTCAAAGCCTTTGTGTGGACAAACAGTTTCAACAAACTGTGGAAAATTCTTCAGGAGATGGGAATACCAGACCACCTGACATGCCTCCTGAGAAATCTGTATGCAGGTCAAGAAGCAACACTTAGAACAGGACATGGAACAATGGACTGGTTCCAAATTGAGAAAGGAGTCAGTCAAGGCTATATATTGCTGTGCTTATTTAACTTATACTCAGTGTACATCATAAGGAATGGCAGGTTGGATGAAGCAGAAGTTAGAATCAAGACTGCTGGGAGAAATATCACTAACCTCAGATATGCCGATGACACCATCCTTATAGCAGAAAGGGAAGAAGAACTAAAGTGGTTCTTGATGAAAGTGAAAGAGCAGAGTGAAAAAGTTGGCTTAAAACTCAACATTCAGAAAACTAAGATCATGGCATCCGGTCCCATCACTTCATGGCAAATAGATGGGTAAACAGTGGAAAGAGTGACAGACTATTTTCTTGGGCTCCAAAATCACTGCAGATGGTGACTGCAGCCATGAAATTAAAAGTCGCTTACTCCTTGGAAGAATAGCTATGATCAATCTAGACAGCATATTAAAAATCACAGACATTACTTTGCCCACAAAGGTCCATCTGGTCAAAGCTGTGGTTTTCCAGTATCATGTATGGATGTGAGAGTTGGACTATAAAGGAAGCTGAGTGCCGAAGAATTGATGCTTTTGAACTATGGTTTTGGAGAGGACTCTTGAGAGTCCCTTGGACTGCAAGGAGATCAAACCAGTCACTCCTAGAGGAAATCAGTCCTGAATATTCATTGAAAGACTGTTACTGAAGCTGAAACTCCATTGCTTTGACCACCTGATGCGAAAAACTGACTTACTGGAAAAGACCCTGATGCTGGGAAAGATCAAAGGCATGAGGAGAAGGATACAACAGGTTGAGATGGTTGGATGGCATCACCAATTTGGTGGACATTAGTTTGAGCAAGCTCTGGGAGTTGGTGATGGACAGGGAGTCCTGGCGTTCTGCATTCCATGGGGTCACAAAGAGAGACTCAAATGAACTGATATGGAATAAAATTTGAAACATTTTATACATTGTGATTTTACCTATTTCCATCCAACTGTTTCATAGAGATGTGAGCTCTGAAGTTAAACTGCCAAGCATTTTACTTGCTAGCTGTGTAATCTTGACCAATTTATACTTTGTGATTAATTTTACTTCAAATGAAAGTATCAGTATCTAACTCATTAAATTATGTTAGGTAATAAATGCTATAATGTATGTAAAAAAGTGAGTATAAATACGAAATAATATTATCAATATTAGTAGGAAATAATAGTGTAACTCTTATTATGACTACTCCTCAAACTCTTTAATAAGTACTAAAGTTTATAATAATCATTTAACATTTATAACTGTTTCCTGGGGCTTTTACCTAAAAAGCTCTAGTTCTTTTGACCTTTATATATAAAAGCAAAATATTAGAATTTGGGATAAAGAGAGGACTGAATGGATTACAAATAAGTTTGTCCTCAAGTAATATGTATTGTCTCTGGACCCATTTTTGTCCTCTATCTACCAACTTTTTAGGTACAACCCCTTTTCTCTGCTTCCCTTCTTTCTGTTGAAGGATTGAAGCATAATACCAAGTGGAGTTGCCAGAGGCAGCTTTGCTGTAGAAGACTAGCACACTTTCTCCCATTAGAGTATTTTCCTGGCTTTTTTGAAAAGATTCTCACACTGTTGTCTGCTGCTGAAATTGATTCTGAAACATCCATTTGAAAAAAAATGACCCTCCCTCAGGCCATGAAAGATCTGTCGTGGTTCTTTGTCTTCACTCTGTTTTTTGAGAAATCTTTAGTTTTTTATTTTGCGTGTGTGTGTGAAACTTTATTCTGCTTTATGAAAACATAACACTGATAAATACCGATAGGATTCAGTATGACTTTAGTCATTGCAAATTTACATTGTTTGACCTATGGTACGTTTCACTTGCAAAGCCTGAGCATTTATCATCTCTTTACCATTTTTCCTTTTTAAAAATTACATGTGTTACTGTGAACCATGAAGTGTAAATTGCGTACATGATAACTCTTTAATTCCAGATATTTCAGTGTTCATTTCCAGAAAATACAAAAGGGATCTCTTATTTATATACATAGCTGCAGTAGTTACCAATTAGAACATTAATTCTGACACCATACTTCCCTGGTGACTCAGACAGTAAAGAATCTGCCTGCAATGCAAGATACTTGGGTTTGATCCCTTGATTGGAAAGATACCCTGGAGAAGGAAATGGCAACACACTCCAGTATTCTTTCCCGGAGAATTCCATGAACAGAAGAGCCTGACAAGCTACAGTCCATGGGTTTGTAAAGAGTCAGACATGACTAAGCGATTAACACTCATAATACTTATTGAAACTATAGGCATTATTCAAATATTGTCATTTTTATCAGTAACATTTCCTTTATAGCTAACGGAAAAGAACTGTGTACATCTGGGGAATACTATTTCACCTGAGTTTTCCCTGCTGTCTTTCCTATCTTCCATTATTGAAAACTGTTTTTAGTGATATTTGCTCTAAAGTTCAGTTCAGTTCGGTTCAGTCGCTCAGTCGTGTCTGACTCTTTGCGATCCCATGAATCGCAGCACGCCAGGCCTCCTTGTCCATCACCAACACTTGCAATTCACTCAAACTCATGTCCATTGAGTTGGTGATACCATCCAGCCATCTCATCCTCTGTCATTCCCTTCTCATCCTGCCCCAATCCCTCCCAGCATCAGAGTCTTTTCCAATGAGTCAACTCTTCACATAAGGTGGCCAAAGTATTGGAGTTTCAGCTGTACCATCAGTCCTTCCAGTTAACATCCAGGACTGGTTTCCTTTAGAATGGACTGGTTGGATCCCTTGCAGTCCATGGGACTCTCGAGTCTTCTCCAACACCACAGTTCAAAAGCATCAGTTTTTTGGCACTCAGCTTTCTTCACAGTCCAACTCAGCTTTAAAGTTAGTGCCAGTCATATTCATCTATATCGTTATCTTTCCTACATCATTTGTGTAGGCAATTTATAGAATCATGGATATAAGCTTAAATGATTTCTCTCTTAATGTTTGAACTTTTCTTAAGGTGTAGAACAAATTAAATTCCGTGTAAATGTATAATTCTTATATAAAAATTAGAGACACATGAATACTAAACCCACAAAATGTTGATAAGTATAATATGGAGTTAAAATTCATTGTAATATGATCATGTAAGTCTCGTAATTTTAATTGTTGCTTCCTTTCATAATTTTAAGTGTGGATTTAATTTAGGGTTCTTGTTGGTATTCTCTTGTTAAGTCATGTCCGATTTTTTTGAACCCATGGACTGAAGCATGCCAGGCTTCCCTGTACTTCACTATCTCTCTGAGTTTGCTCAAGCTCACATCCACTGAGTCAGTGATGCCATCCAACCATCTCGTCCTCTGTTGCCCCCCTTCTTCTCTTGCCCTCAGTCTTTTCCAGCACAAGGGTTTTTTCCAATGAGTCAGCTCTTTTCATCAGATGACCAAAGTATTGGAGCTTCAGTTTCTGTAGCAGTCCTTCCAATGAATATTCAGGGTTGATATCCTTTAGGATTGACTGATTTGATCTTGCAGTCCAAGGAACTCTCAAAAGTTTCCAACATCACAGTTCAAAAGCATCAATTCTTCAGTGCTTAGCCTTCTTTATGGTCCATCTCTTACATCAGTGCATGACTACTGGGAAAACCATAGCTTTGACTGTATGGACTTTTGTCAGAAAACTGATGTCTCTGCTTTTTAATATGCTGTCTAGCTTGTTCATAGTTTTCTTACAAGGAGCAGTGGTCTGTTAATTTTGTGGCTGCAGTCAACATCTACAGTGACTTTGGAGCCCAGGAGAATAAAACTGTCACTGTTTCCATTTTCCCATCCATTTGCCATGAAGTGACGAGGCCAGAGGCCATGATCTTTGTTTTTTGAATGTTGAGTTTTAAGTCAGGCTTTTCACTCTCCTCTTTCACTTTCATCAAGAGGCTCTTTAGTTCCTCATTGCTTTTTGCCGTAAGAGTGGTATTATCTGCATATCTGAGGTAATTGATATTTCTCCTGGCAATCTTGATTCTACCCTTTGATTCTTCCAGCCTGGCATTTTGTATGATGTATTTGTATATAAGTTAAATAAGCAAGGTGACAATATACAGCCTTGACATATTCCTTTCTCATTTTTGATCCAGTCTGTTGTTCCATGTTCTAGTTCTTAACTGTTAATTCTTGACCTTCATGCAGGTTTCTCAGGAGGCAAGTCAGGTGTTCTGCTATTCCCATTTCTTTAAGAATATTCCACAGTTTGTTTTGATCCACACAGTCAAAGGCTTTGCATAGTCAATAAAGCAGAAGTAGATGTTTTTCTTGAATTCCCTTGCTTTTTCTATTATCCAGTGGATATTGACAATTTGATCTCTGGTTCCTCTACCTTTTCTAAATCCAGCTTGAACATCTGCAAGTTCTCAGTTCATGTATTGTTGAAGCCTTGCTTGGGGGGTTTTGAGCATGACTTTGCTAGCATGTCAAATGTATGCAATTGTAACATAGTTAGAACATTCTTTGGCAATGCCCTTCTTTTTTTTTCTTTTTTGTCTTTTTAAAAAAATTTAATTTAAATAATTTTAAAATTTAAATATATTTATTTTAATTGGAGGATAATTACTTTACAATATTATATTGGTTTTGCCACACATCAACAAGAATCTGCCACGGGTGTACACGTGTTCCCAATCCCGAACCTCCCTCCCACCTCCCTCCCCAGACCATCCCTCTGGGTCATCCCAGTGCACCAGCCCCAAGCATCCTGTATCCTGCATCGAACCTAGACTGGCAATTCATTTCTTATATGATATTATACATGTTTCAATGCCATTCTCCCAAATCATCCCACCCTCTCCTTCTCCCACAGAGTCCAAAAGACTGTTCTATACATCTGTGTCTCTTTTGCTGTCTCGCATACAGGGTTATCATTACCATTTTTCTAAATTCCATATATATGCATTAGTATACTGTATTGGTGTTTTTCTTTCTGGCTTACTTCACTCTGTATAATTGGCTCCAGTTTCATCCACCTCATTAGAACTGATTCAAATGTATTCTTTTAATGGCTGAGTAATACTCCATTGTGTATATGTACCACAGCTTTCTTATCCATTCATCTGCTGATGGACATCTAGATTGCTTCCATGTCCTGGCTATTATAAACAGTGCTGCGATGAACATTGGGGTACACGTGTCTATTTCAATTCTGGTTTCCTTGGTGTGTATGCCCAGCAGTGGGATTGCTGGGCCATAAGGCAGTTCTATTTCCAGTTTTTTAAGGAATCTCCACACTGTTCTCCATAGTGGCTGTACTACTTTGCATTTCCACCAACAGTGTGAGAGGGTTCCCTTTTCTCCACACCCTCTCCAGCATGCATTGCTTGTAGACTTTTGGATTCCAGCTATTCTTACTGGCATGAAATGGTACCTCATTGTGGATTTGATTTGCATTTCTCTGGTAATGAGTGAATGTTGAACATCTTTGCATGTGTCTGTTAGCCATCTGTATGTCTTCTTTGGAGAAATGTCTCTTTAGTTCCTTGGCCCATTTTTTGATTGGATCGTTTATTTTTCTGGACTTGAGCTACAGGAGTTGCTTGTATATTTTTGAGATTAGTTGTTTGTCAGTTGCTTCATTTGCTATTGTTTTCTCCCATTCCGAAGGCTGTCTTTTCACCTTTCTTATAGTTTCCTTTGTTGTGCAGAAGCTTTTAATTTTAATTAGGTCCCATTTGTTTATTTTTGCTTTTATTTCCAATATTCTGGGAGGTGGGTCATAGAGGATCCTGCTGTGATTTATGTTGGAGAATGTTTTGCCTAGGTTCTCTAAGAGTTTTATAGTTTCTGGTCTTATGTTTAGATATTTAATCCATTTGAGTTTATTTCTGTGTATGGTGTTAGAAAGTGTTCTAGTTCCATTCTTTTATAAGTGGTTGACCAGTTTTTCCAGCACCACTTGTTAAAGAGATTGTCTTTACTCCATTGTATATTCTTGCCTCCTTTGTCAAAGATAAGGTGTCCATATGTGTGTGGATTTATCTCTGGGCTTTCTAGTTTGTTCCATGGATCTATATTTCTGTCTTTGTGCCAGTACCATACTGTCTTGATGACTGTGGCTTTGTGGGATAGCCTGAAGTCAGGCAGGTTGATTCCTCCAGTTCCATTCTTCTTTCTCAAGATTGCTTTGGCTATTCGAGGTTTTTTGGATTTCCATAAAATTGTGAAAGTATTTGTTCTAGCTCTGTGAAAAATACTGCTGGTAGCTTGATAGGGATTGCATTGAATCTATAGACTGCTTTGGGTAGTATACTCATTTTTACTATATTGATTCTTCTGATCCATGAACATGGTATATTTCTCCAACTATTAGTGTCCTCTTTGATTTCTTTCACCAGTGTTTTACAGTTTTCTATATATAAGTCTTTAGTTTCTTTAGGTAGATATACTCCTAAATATTTTATTCTTTCCATTGCAGTGGTGAATGGAATTGTTTCCTTAATTTCTCTATTTTCTCATTATTAGTGTATACGAATGCAACGGATTTCTGTGTGTTGATTTTATATCCTGAAACTTTACTATATTAATTGATTAGTAATTTTCTGGTAGAGTCTTTAGGGTTTTCTATGTAGAGGATCATGTCATCTGCAAACAGTGAGAGTTTTACTTCTTCTTTTCCAATTTGGATTCCTTTTCTTTTTCTGCTCTGATTGCTTTGGCCAAAGCTTCCAGAACTATGTTGAATAGTAGTGGTGAAAGTGAGCACCCTTGTCTTATTCCTGATTTTAGGGGAAATGCTTTCAATTTTTCACCATTGAAGATAATGTTTGCTGTGGGTTTGTCATATATAGCTTTTACTATGTTGAGGTATGTTCCTTCTATTCCTGCTTTCTGGAGAGTTTTTATCATAAATGGATGTTGAATTTTGTCAAAGGCCTTCTCTGCATCTATTGAGATAATCATATGGCTTTTATTATTCAAAGGATCAATCCAAGAAGAAGATATAAATTATAAATATATATACACTCAACATAGGAGCACCACAATATGTAAGACAAATGCTAACAAGTATGAAAGGGGAAATTAACAATAACAAAATAATAGTGGGAGACTTTAATGCCCCACTCACATTATGGATAGATTAACTAAACAGAAAATTAACAAGGAAACACAAACTTTAAATGATACAATAGACCAGTTAGACCTAATTGATATCTATAGGACATTTCACCCCGAAACAATGAATTTCACCTTTTTCTCAAGCACACACACAACGTTCACCAGGATAGATCACATTCTTGGCCATAAATCTAGCCTTGGTAAATTCAAATATTTGAAATCATTCCAAGCATCTTTTCTGACCATGATGCTGTAAGATTAGATCTCAATTTCAGGAGAAAAGCTATTAAAAATTCCAACATATGGAGGCTGAACAATATGCTGCTGAATAAGCCACGAATCACAGAAGAAATCAAAAAAGAAATCAAAATATGCATAGAAACAAATGAAAATGAAAACACAACAACCCAAAACCTGTGGGACACTGTAAAAGCAGTGCTAAGGAGAAGGTTCTTAGTGATAGAGGCATACCTCAAGAAACAAGAAAACAGTCAAATAAATAACCTAAATCTATACCTAAAGCAACTAGAAAAGGAAGAAATGAAGAACCACAGGGTTAGTAGAAGGGAAGAAACCTTTAAAATTAGGGCAGAAATGAAAACAAAAATTAGGGCAGAAATAAGTGCAAAAGAAGCAAAAGAGACTATAGCAAAAATCAACAAAGCCAAAAGCTGGTTCTTTGAAAGGATAAATAAAATTGACAAACCATTAGCCAGAATCATCAAGAAACAAAGGGAGAAATATCAAATCAATAAAATTAGAACTGAAAATGGAGAGATCACAACAGACAATACAGAAATACAAAGGATCATAAGAGACTACTATCAGCAATTATATGCCAATAAAATGGACAACGTGGAAGAAATGGACAAATTCTTAGAAAAGTACAGCTTTCCAAAACTGAACCAGGAAGAAATAGAAAATCTTAACAGACCCATCACAAGCACAGAAATTGAAACTGTAATCAGAAATCTTCAGCAAACAAAAGCTCAGCTCCAGATGGCTTCACAGCTGAATTCTACCAAAAATTTCAAGAAGAGCTAACACCTAGCCTACTCAAACTCTTCCAGAAAATTGCAGAGGAAGGTAAACTTCCAAACTCATTCTATGAGGCCACCATCACCCTAATACCAAAACCTGACAAAGATGCCACAAAAAAGGAAAACTACAGGCCAATATCACTGATGAACATAGATGCAAACATCCTTAACAAAATTCTAGCAATCAGACTCCAACAACACATTAAAAAGATCATACACCATGACCAAGTGGGCTTTATCCCAGGGATGCCAGGATTCTTCAATATCCGCAAATCAATCAATGTAATACATGACATTAAGAAATTGAAAAAAAAAAAGCCATATGATTATCTCAATAGATGCAGAGAAAGCCTTTGACAAATTTCAACATCCATTTATGCCCTTCTTTTTTATTAGAATGAAAACTCACCTTTTCCGATCTTGTGGCCACTGCTGAGTTTTCCAAATATGTTGGCATATTTAGTGCAGCACTTTCACAGCAGCATCTTTTAGGATTTGAAGTAGCTCAGCTAGAATTCCATCACCTCCACTAGCTTTGTTCATAGTTCATGCTTCCTAAGGCCAACTTGACTTTGGACTCCAGGATGTCTGGCTCTAGGTGAGTGATCACACCACCGTGGTTATCCAGTCCTGAAGATATGTTTTGTATAGGTTTTCTGTGTATTGCCACCTCCTAATCTCTTCTGCTTCTGTTCGCTCCATACTGTTTCTTTCCTTTATGTGCCTGTCTTTGCATAAAGTGTTCCCTTGGTATCTCTGATTTTCCTGAAGAGATCGCTAGTCTTTCCCATTCTATTGTTTCCCTCTATTTCTTTGCATTGTTCACTTAGAAGACTTTCTGGTGTCTCCCTGCTATTCTCTGGAACTAATCATTCAGTTGGGTATATCTTTCCTTTTCTCATTTGCCCTTCTTTTCCCTTCTCAGCTATTTGTAATTTTGACTTAATTAACAGATATTTTTATTTACATAATTAAAGGATACATTTACTAATATACCAAGGAAGCCTTTCCCTTGAACACACACATACAGACATATATATATTCAGTTTAAACAGATGACATTGTTAAGATATTGTAATTACCCTGAAAATGCCTAGTAAAAATCTTAAAATGAGATATAAAATTATTAGCTATCAAATGCTATATTTTAATGAACCTATTTTCAATAACTACATTTAAATGTATTTTCAAGGAATTTACTAATAGTCTTGATGGTTTTCCTAATCAGGTTTTAAAAATGTCAGAGTTATTGCTTTTTTAAACTGATCAAAATGTTTCATTGTATACATACTGCTGTTATTCATCTGATAAGCAGCAACAAAACACTGAGTATTGCCATCATGCCATCTGTGTACTTTTAGCCCTTTTGATTGATGATTTTATTTAAATAATGTTTTGACAAACCAGTAATGGCATAGTTCTTAATCCTTTTAGTGCCAGATTGCACATTTCTCCTTTCAGGCCCCATTGGCTTGAAATGTAGTGTGTGATTACATCTAAGTTCTTCAGCTAAAGTTCAGTTAAAGGATAAGATAGAAATATCAACAGAGCTATTATTTTCCATTAGAGTTTTAAACCATAGTAGAAACTGTAAGAAATTATAATTATGGGAACAAGAAATTGTAAAGAGCTTTCTTCTTTTAAAATTACTTACAAATTTATGTAAATGACCTATTCTGTTTTTTGATACAAAGAACACTGTGTAATACAAATAGGAAAAGTGAGCACATAAAGTGCATCAGTGCAACACATGGTTATATGAAAATATTTTCTTCATTAAAGTCTGAAATCTTGAAAAAATATTGGCAGTAACTTAGTACAACTGGTGCTAAGGAAAACATCAATAGAGTCAGTTCTCAGAATTATACTTTCTTTTTTTTGCTTAACCTTTATTCTTTTTATTGAAGTATAGTTCAATTACAGTATTATTTCAGTCATTTCACATAGTGATTTAATGTTTTCATAGATTTACTCCTTTTAAAGTTATTATAAAATAATGTGGATATATCTCTTTGCTGTATAATATAGTCTTCTTACTTATTTATTTTATACATAGTATTTAGTTCATATTTCTTAACCCCATAACCCTATCTCGCCCCTTCCATTTTTCTCTCCCCATTTTTAGCCACTAATTTGGTCTCTATATATGAATCAATTTCTGTTTTGTTATATACATTCCTTTAATTTTTAGATTTCATATAAAGTGATAACAGCATGTTTGTCTTTCTCACTCATTTATTTCACTAAGCAAAATAGTCTCTACGTCTACTCATGTTGTTGTAAATAGCAGAATTGCATTCTTTTATGGCTCAGAATCAGAATGATACTTTCTGATACTTCTGTTGAAGAAATTAAGACCTAACTTCTCTAAATCTAGATCTTCATCATTCACCTTGTGACTCCATTATGCCTTTCTCTTCTGATCTTATTGTGACACATTATACTGCACACCTAATATCTGCAAAAATATACATAGGTGTATACACAGAACAGTAGTGGAACAAGGAGTTTTCTGTGAGAAAAGGAAATGTGAAAAAAGGAGGAATAAGACCAACAATGGAGGCAAACCCAAGTCCTCAGCATGTGAACAAAAGAATAAAGAATGAATGGAAATATGCAAATGAATGGTTAGATATTAACTGGATGTTAGTAAATGAGAATAATGAAGAAACAAAATATAGTAACTGAAAACAAAAAAAGAGGAGTGATAACCCTCATATCTTTTTGTCCTTTTAAAAACACGGGCAGAAGAAGAGGGTGTCAGAGGATGAGATGGCTGGATGGCATCACGAATACAATGGACATGAACTTGGGGAAACTTCAGGAGATGGTGAGGGGCAAGGAGGGACATGGACTGCGTGCTTCAGTCCATGGGGTCACAATGAATTGGACACGACTGGGTGACAGAACAACAACAAAAATTCTCATATGCAAAAAGTGAGAAAAAGTACAAGCACAAACATATAATGAATTTGAAAATAGGGAAAGTAAGAATGACTGGTCTTGAAATTTCCATGATCACACCTGTGGTAATTACTTTTTCTAAATTTTTATTTCGTAAACCTCATTTCACTCAATCCATGTGTAATCAGCATAAATCAGTATTACTGAATTTAGAACTCTAGAACACATATGTGTTCTAAACATATGTGATCTGCATTTAATTCTGTAGGGATATATCTGTTCTATATAATTTTCTCCTTCATTTATCTCCATCTTTAAAATGTTTAACTGAACAGTTTTTATTATTTTATTCAAGGAATTCCTAGGCCATGTTCTCTCTTTTTATAAAATTTGTGATAGGTTTCCATAAATAACACATTGTTTCAATTTAAAGAATTTAAAGACAGCCACGTTACTGCTCCTGTTTCATAATACTATTTTTGTGTCAAAACATGGAAGATGTTTATTAATTTTTCCCCCTGGGGATTCTTTGAATAGATATAGATTTCTATCTCCATCATCCATCTGTATTATTTAATGGCAAATAGTAGCAGTCTGGATACCATAGATTATCCCCATTTTGGGACAGTTTTATATAGTCTGAATCCTCAGAATTCAGTAGTATTTAAGTTTTTATTGTTACTAAGTGCATCTACCACTTGACAATTAATACATATGAGGCAGATTCATAGGATAGTTGACAAAACAGCATAATTGAATTCATAACTGAATTTAGTACCTGTATTCAAAATTGGAGACAGATACAATAATTCCCAAACTAGAAGAAATTACCTGGAAAACATTTATCTTTCATATGTAATGGTCCATTTGAAGAAAAAAAAGACTATTTGCCAACTGAGTAAATATTACTCATAATAATAATATCTGGATATTCATTCTTTTGAAATGTTCATGTTAAAATCTGGTGATCTGATGAAATGTCTTCCTGGTTAGATACAGTTCTACAAATAGTCATTTGGAATAATATCAATTTGAGTTTATGTATGTCAGTCACCATGTTTTCAAACATTAGGAAGTCAAGGCACAAAAGGTGATTTGGTTTGTCCAGAGTTACTCAATGAACCAATGGAAATACTGCTGATCTCTCTCTCTTTATTAAAAAATTATTTAATTTATTTTAATTGGAAGCTAATTATAATATTGTAGTGGCCTTTGCCACACATTGACATGAATCAAACATGGGTGTGCATGTGTCCCCCATCCTGAACCCCCTCTCACCTCCCTCACCATCCCATCCCTCAGCGTTGTCCCAGTGCACCAGCTTTGAGTGTCCTGTTTCATGCATCGGACTTGGACTGGTCATCTGTTTCTCATATGGTAATATATGCTTCAATGCTATTCTCTCAGATTATTCCATCCTCGCCTTCTCCCACAGAATCCAAGTCTGTTCTTTATATCTGGGTCTCTTTTGCTGTCTTTCATATAGGGTCATCATTACCATCTTTTTAAATTCCATATATATGTGTTAATATACTATACTGGTGTTTCCTTTCTGACTTCAACTTCACTCTGTATAATAGCCTTTAGTTTCATCTACCTCATTAGAATTGATTCAGATGTGTTCTTTTTAATGATCTCTTTTATACTATCTGCTAAAGTGGCTCAGTAGTAAAGAATCTGCCTGCCAACAAGGAGATGTGGATTCAATCCCTGGGTCAGGAATATCCCCTGGAGAAGAAAATGGCAACCCACTCTAGTATTCTTGCCTGGGAAATCCCATGGACAGAGGAACCTGGTGGGCTATACCCCATGGGGTTGCAGAGAGCCAGATACAAGTTAGTGACTAAAAAGTAGCAATAAAAATGTTGTTTTATGTTTTTTATATTTTTTTTCTTGAGGTTCTCAAGGAAAGAATGCTGAATGATTTGCCATTCCCTTCTCCAGTGAAATACATTTTGTCATAACTCTCCACCATGACCCATCCTTCTTGGGTGGCCCTACAGAACATAGTTCATAGTTTCATTGAATTGGACAAGGCTGTGATCCATATGATCAGTTTGATTAGTTTTCTATTATTGTGGTTTTCATTCTGTCTGCTCTCTGATGGGTGAGGATAAGAGGCTTGTAGAAGCTTCCTGATGGGAGGGACCGGCTGTGGGGAGAACTGGGTCTTGCTCCAGTGGGCAAGGCCATGATCAGTAAATCTTTAATCCAATTTTCTGCTTATGGGTGGGACTGTGTTCCGTCCCTGGTAGGTGGGTCTGTGTTCCCTTCAAAAGAACTTATACTGGCATGCCTCCCAGGACTACTGCAGTTAGAGTCCCTCACCCCACAGCAGGCCACTGTTTACTCACACCTCTGCCTGAGACTCCCAAACACTCAGGCAAGTCTGGCTCAGTCTCTTGTGGGGTCACTGCTCCTTTCTCCTGGGTCCTGGTGTGGATAGTTTTTGTAAGAGTAACTGTATCCCCAGTCCTGTAGAAGTTCTTTAGTCAAATCCCACTGACCTTTAAAGTCAAATTCCCTGGTGGTTATGACACTGAAAGATGAACTTCCCAAGTCAGTAGATGCCTAGTATGCTCCTAGAGAAGAGCAGAAAAATAGGTCCAGAAGGAAAGACAAGGTTAAGCCAAAGCAGAAACAATGCCCAGTTGTAGATGTATCTCGTGATTAAAATAAAGTCCAATGCTATAAAGAGCAATATTGCATAGGAATCTGGAATGTTAGGTCCATGAATCAAAGTAAATTGGAAGTGGTCAAGCAGGAGATGGCAAGAGTGGACACTGACATTTTAGGAATAAGTGAACTAAAATGGATGGGAATGGGTGAATTTAATTCAGATGATCATTATACCTACTACTGTGGGCAGAATCCCTTAGAAGAAATGGAGTAGCCCTTATAGTAAAAAAAAAAAAAAAAAAAGTCTGAAATTCAGTCCTTGGGTACAATCTCAAAAACAAAAGAATGATCTCAGTTCGACTCCCAACCAAACCATTCAATATCACAGAAATCCAAGTATGTGCTCCAACTAGCAGTCCTGAAGAGGCTGAAGTTGAACAGTTCTATGAAGACTTAACAAGACCTTCTAGAACTAACACTGAAAAAGAAATTCTCCTTTTCATCATAGGGCACTGGAATGCAAAAGTAGGAAGTCAAGAGATACCTGGAGTAATGGGCAAGTTTGGTCTTGGAGTACAAAATGAAGCAGGGTAAAGGCTAACAGGGCTTCCCTGGTGGCTCAGAGGGTAAAGTGTCTGCCTGCAATGCAGGATACCTGGGTTCAATCCCTGGCTCAGAAAGATACCCTGGAGAAGGAAGAGAACACACTGGTCATAGCCAACACCCTCTTGCAACAACTCAAGAGGCAACTCTACACATGGACATCAACAGATGGCCAATACCAAAATCAGATTGATTATATTCTTTGCAGCCAAAGATGGAGAAGCTCTATAAACAAGAGCTGACTGTGGCTCAGATCATGAACAGCTTATTGGAAAATTCAGACTTAAGTTGAATAAAATAGGGGAAACCATTAGGCCATTCATAAATGTCCTAAATCAAATCTCTAATGGTTATACAGTAGAAGTGACAAATAGATTCAAGGGATTAGATCTGATAGAGTGCCTGATGAACTATCAATGGAGGTTTGTAACCTTGTACATGAGGCAGTGATCAAAACCATTCCCAAGAAAAAGAAATGCAAAAAGGCAAAATGATTATCTAAGGAGGCCTTACAAATAGCTGAGAAAAGAAGAGAAATGAAGCACAAAGGAGAAAAGAAAAGATATACTCATCTGAATGTAGAGTTTCATAGAATAGCATGGAGAAATAAGAAAGCCTTCCTAAGTGAACAATGCAAAGAAATAGAGGGAAAAAATAAAATGGGAAAGTTTAGAGGTCTCTTCAAGAAAATCAGAGATTCCAAAGGAACCTTTCATGCAAAGCTAAGCACAATAAGGACAGGAACAGTGTGGAGCTAACAGAAGCAGAAGAGATTAATAAGAGGTGGCAAGAATACACTGAAGAACTATACAAGAAAGATTTTAATGACCTGGATAACCACGATGGTGTGATCACTCACATAGAGCCAGACATCCTAGAATCTGAAGTCAATTGGGCCTTAGGAAGCATCACTACAAACAAAGCTAGTGGAGGTGATGAAATTCTAGCTGAGCTATTTCAAATCTTAAAAGATGCTGCTGTGAAAGTGTTGCACTCCATATGCCAACAAACCTGGAAAACCCAGAAGTAGCAATGGGACTGGAAAAGGTTAGTTTTCATTCCAATCACAAAGAAAGGCAGTGGCAATAAAATATTCAAACTACTGTATAATTGCATTCATTTCACATGCTAGCAAGATCATGCTAAAAATCCTCAATGCTGGGCTTCAGAAGTCTGTGAACTGAGAACTTGCAGATGTAAAAGTTTCATTTAGAAAAGGCAGAGGAAGCAGAGGTTGAATTACCAACATCTGCTGGATCATATAAAAAGCAAGGGAATTCCAGAAAAGCATGTACTATTTCTTCCTTGACTATGCTAAAGCCTTTGACTCTGTGGATCACAACAAACTGTGGAAAATTCTTCTAGAGATGGGAATTCCAGATTGACTAACCTGTCTTCCAGGAAACCTGAATGCAGGTCAAGAAGCAACAGTTAAGAAACAAACATGGGAAAACAGACTGGTTCCAAATTGGGAAAGGTGTGTGTCAATGCTGTAAAATGTCACCCTGTTTATTTAGCTTATACGCAGAGTACATCATGCAACATGCCAGGCTGGAAGAAGCAAAACATGGAATCAAGATTGCTGGGAGAGATATCAATAACCTCAGATATGCAGATGATACCATTCTTATGGCAGAAAGTGAAGAGGAAGTAAAGAGCCTCTTGATGAAGTTGAAAGAGGAAAGTGAAAAAGCTGGCTTAAAACTCAAAATTCAAAAAACAAAGTTCATGTCATGTGGTCCAGTCACTTCATGGCAAATAGATTGGGAAACAATGGAAACAGTGACAGATTTTATTTTCTTGGGTTCCGAAATCACTGTGAACAGTGATTGCAGTCACAAAAGTAACAGACCATTGCTCCCTCTAGGAAAAGCTATGACAAACCTAGATAACATTATAAAGCAGAGACATTACAGAGACATTGCCAACAAAATCTGTCTAGTCCAAGCTATGGTTTTTCCATTAGTCATATATGGATGTGAGAGTTGGACCATGAAGGCTGAGCCCTGAAGAACTGATGCTTTTGAACTGTGGTGTTGGAGAAGACTCTCTGAGAGTCCCTTGGACTGCAGGGAGATTGAACTACTCAATCTTAAAGGAAATAAACCCTGGGAATATTCATTGGACGGACTGATGCTGAAGCTACAATAATTTGGCCATCTGATGTGAAGATCCAACTCACAGGAAAAGACCTGGATACTGGGAATGAGGATGCAGGAGGAGAAGGGATGACAGAAGGTGAGATGTTTAGAGGCATCATCGACTCAATGGACATGAGTTTGAAGAAGCTCTGGGAGATGGTGAAGGACAGGGAAGCCTGGCATGCAATAGTCCATGGGGTTACAAAGAGTCTGACATGACTGAGTGAACAACAGCAGCAACCACAATGTAACACCTCAATGCCTAATTGTTCAACTTTAATTATTTATTTTAATGAAGACCACCAAAACATATTTTTGTATTTGTAGTAATATAGATAACCATTTGCAGGTTCATATTTTTTTCATAACATGTTATTTTTCTCAATTATTTTCATTTGGTATTATGTACATTTGTTCTTGTTTAGTTGCTAAATTGTGTCTGACTCTTTGGGACACCATGCACCGTAGCCTGCAAGGCTCCTCTGTCTATGGGATTTCCCAGGCAAGAATACTGGAGCAGATAGCCATTTCCTTCTCCAGGGGATCTTCCTGCCCCAGTATTGAACCTGTGTCTCCTGAATTTGCAGCTGGATTCTTTACCACTGAGCCACCCTTACCTTAGCAAAAAAGTGAAGAAATAGTTACTTTCACTGATTTTATTTGAGGATTATCCTTTACTGATGGTTAGTAGGACACCATACTTTTCAAATAATCTACTAAAAGTGTAGGGCTGATGAATTCCAAGGACTAATATTATCCATTATTCACAAACTCTAGAAAACTTTTCTTACAGAAGTAAACTTCCTGGTCTTGTCCTAGATGCTGCAGTATGGCTGGTTTTGGGTCCTATGGTTCATTGATTACAATGTGTATAAAACTCCCTACTGATATTTAAACTCATATTATACTATTTAACTTATTTTATACTATTAAAATAGTATATTTAACTATTTTAATATACTCATATCTAGAGTATAAATACTTTAAACCAGGGCTGATAAACAAACAACATTTTACAAAAATGAAAGTAGTTGTAGATAAAGACTGATTAAATGTAAACTTCTAAATATCTAAACTGAATACTAATTTTTTATTCTTAAAATTTATTTGGTTTCCTTGAATTTTGACTTGAAAGAATTATTTCTGTTTTCTTTAATTGTATGTACTCTCAATAAACATTTATTTTGACTTGATATAATTACCAGTTTGCAATCCTTAATTGAAATAAATTTGTTTATGTAAATCAGTTTAGTTCTTTCCCCATAATTATCTTTTAATAGCTATGATATTTTATAAAAATTTTTTCCTTTTAAAATATAATTTTGCTATTTTTCACTTATCTAATATGACTTTTAGACTTCTTCACAATAGTTTCTTTTCCAGTAGCTCTTCTTGTTCAGTGGTAATGAAAATTAATCTCTACTTTATTCTATCAGTGATATATTTTGACAGTATTAACAAAATCACTGATATATATTTTAATTAAAGTTATTTCAAGTTCTAAATCAAATGAACATTGCCAGTGGTAACATTTTATTTAAAATATAGTGATTATTCTCATAATTATTCAAAAATTAATTTGAATGTTCACATATTTTGTTTGCATGCTTACTAATATCAGGGAATTTTTTAGAACAAAAAAATTAATATTGTGATTTTTGAAAAGTCAAAAATTAGGGAGGTAGCATGATTTCTGCCCTGTGGAGCTCACGAACTGCAAGAAAAGACAGCTGTTGAATTCATCTGTGTAGTCAATATTATGAAGAAATGCAGATACATAATAATAGTTTATAGCTCTTTAAAGAAGGTGTACAATAATATTGACTTATGATCTAGCAAAAGTCTATACTGCATATTATCAGTTACTGTCATTTTTTTACTAACCAGAAAAGTAAAATTTACCTCAAATTATTTGTGCAAGGTATATAAAATGTTAACTAAGCAGAGCCAATGCTCAAACCAGGACTTCAAACGTAGTCTTAATCTTGACAATAGCAAGATCTCTTGCCCCTGATATTTATTCTGTGTAGTTTGTTTGGGAGTAGAAATATGTCTTATGGTTAGACCTGCATGAGATCCACAAGATATGGGATTTAGCTGTAATAAAATAGTTACATTTACTGAGTATACATTATCTGTCATATTTTAAAAATATTATGGTAATTCCTTGCAATACTCTAAACTCTTTAGACAATGGTATTATTAATCCTATATTATAGATAAGAATGTGAAAGTTCAGTAACTGATAAGTGTTAGTTATTATTTTCAAACCAAAGTTGGCTCTGAAGCTCAAACTCTGCTTTTTTGAATATTTGTATTTATAGAAACTATTTTATAAAATTAACATGTACTTTTTGTCTCAGAAACCATATTTTTCTTTGAAATATGCAATTACTCTTGGATTTCTTAAGCTTATGTAGTTTTTAACAAGACAAAAGAATCGGGGATTATAAAGATTTTGGTTTTACTTATTAAAGCCATACTGATTTTTGAAAGTGTTTCCTTAAGTAGCTTGACATATTGTCTGAAATGTTCAAACTCATTATTGGTGAAGTATTCCAGGAACAACTTCCCAGGGGACACAGTGGTAAAGAATACACCTGCCAATGCAGGAGATGCAGGGGACACAGGTTTGATCCCTGGGTCAGGAAGATCCCCTGGAGCAGGAAATTGCAACCCACTCCAGTATTCTTGCCTGTGAAATCCCATGGACAGAGGAGCCTGGTGGGCTACAGTCCATAGGGTTACAAAGACTCAGACAGAACTGAGCGACGGAGCGTGTTCGCAAATTCCAGGAACATTTTTAACCTAGCATTATTTTATCCAGGGGCAAAGAAATTTACCTCAATAGTAAGATATTATTTTATTTTATAGTGGAGAAATAGAATTAACTTGCTAAAGGGATATTAAAAAGCTTGTACTCTATTATGTTTTTAAGAAAACTGAGCCCCAGATTGTCTTCCATGTCTTATTTGCCAAAGATATTTGATAAATGCAGGAAACAAACACTGAGATTGTTGTATAAATGATATATGTGCTCTGTGCTTTTGTATATATGTCTTAATGATTTTATTTAGTTAATATGTCTTTCATTATCATAATTATAGTCATTTACTGCTATCAATTTTTAAGGTTCTTCCACTAGTGTGTGTGTTTTCTCAGTCACTTCAGTCATGTCCAAGTCTTTGTGACACTATGGACTATAGCCTTCCAGGCTTCTCTGTCCATGGGATGCTCCAGGGAGGAATACTGGAGTGGGTTGTCATGCCCTCCTCCAGGACATCTTGCAATAGAGACAGTGAATTGGATGATTTAACATATACAGTGACATAACCTCAGGCATTAGAACCTAATTATGGAGGTAAGATCTGAACATAAAACCATAGAGACAGCATGTAAGTGAAGAAAGAAGAGCATAAGCAGTAATTGTTATGGATATTCAAAGCAAGAAAATAATTGTTATGAAATCATTACAACCCATTAGTTTTTGTTATCATCCTAGCAGATGTCAGGAGCTAAAAGATAGTTCTGCAGAGCAGGAAAGGTAAGAAAAAGTCCAGCAAAACAGGTGCCTCCAGGTGTGGGTGAATTCTAAAGAATGAGCTCAAGTGCAGTAGTGTTGCTCAAACTACCACACAATTGCACTCATCTCACATGCTAGTAAAGTAATGCTCAAAATTCTCCAAGCCAGGCTTCAGCAATACATGAACCGTGAACTTCCTGATATTCAAGCTGGTTTTAGAAAAGGCAGAGGAGCCAGAGATCAAATTGCCAACATCCTCTGGATCATGGAAAAAGCAAGAGAGTTCCAGAAACACATCTATTTCTGTTTTATTGACTATGCCAAAGCCTTTGATTGTGTGGATCACAATAAACTGTGGAAAATTCTTCAAGAGATGGGAATACCAGACCACCTGACCTGCCTCTTGAGAAATCTGTATGCAAGTCAGGAAGCAACAGTTAGAACTTGACATGGAACAACAGACTGGTTCCAAATAGAAAAAGGAGTGCATCAAGGCTGTATATTGTCACCCTGCTTATTTAACTTATATTTAACTTATATGCAGAGTACATCATGAGAAACGCTGGACTGGAAGAAATACAAGCTGGAATCAAGATTGCCGGGAGAAATATCAATAACCTCAGATATGCAGATGACACCACCCTTATGGCCGAAAGTGAAGAGGAACTAAAAAGCCTCCTGATGAAAGTGAAAGAGGAGAGTGAAAAAGTTGGCTTAAAGCTCAACATTCAGAAAAAGAAGATCATGGCATCTGCTCCCATCACTTTATGGGAAATAGATGGGGAAACAGTGGAAACAGTGTCAGACTTTATTTGGTGGGGGGGGGGGGGCTCCAAAATCACTGCAGATGGTGACTGCAGCCATGAAATTAAAAGACGCTTACTCCTTGAAAGAAAAGTTATGATCAACCTAGATACCGTATTCAAAAGCAGAGACATTACTTTGCTGACTAAGGTTCGTCTAGTCAAGGCTATGATTTTTCCAGTAGTCATGTATGGATGTGAGAGTTGGACTGTGAAGAAAGCTGAGCACCGAAGAATTGATGCTTTTGAACTGTGGTGTTGGAGAAGACTCTTGAAAGTCCCTTGGACTGCAAGGAGATCCAACCAGTCCATTCTGAAGGAGATCAGCCCTGGGGTTTCTTTGGAAGGAATGATGCTAAAGCTGAAACTCCAGTATTTTGGCCACCTCATGCGAAGAGTTGACTCATTGGAAAAGACTCTGATGCTGGGAGGGATTGGGGGCAGGAGGAGAAGGGGACGACAGAGGATGAGATGGCTGGATGGCATCACTGACTCAATGGACGTGAATCTGAGTGAACTCCGGGAGTTGGTGATGGACAGGGAGGCCCGGCGTGCTGCGATTCAAGGGGTTGCAAAGAGTCAGACACGACTGAACCGAACTGAACTGATCAACAATTTAAATAAAATCATTTTACTCTTTAATTTGTTTTCCTGAAGCATGGGCAAACCATTCATTAACAGTAAAAACAAGCTGATGCCTACTTTTTCAGTTATTTGAAGTAGGATAAAATCAAACAGTAGTAAATTAGAATGAATCATATGGTAAAGGTTGAAAAGTAAAACACTTTTTATTTCTTGTGAAACAAATAGTCCAAAACCAACATTAGATATAATTATGAAAAATTAAATCCCTTTGAAATAGCTATGTAAAACATAAAATTTAGAACAGTATAATAATTATCATAGATAATACGAGGAGGATCACTTATTTTATAAATACTTTCTGTAAACTATAGGTTCTTATAAGCTAAAATATTGTTAAAGTTATTTTATAAAAGCCACAAATTCTCCATAACAGCTCTCATTACTAACTGTAGTGAGAAAGGACAAAAGAGATAATTAAAAGGACAATTACAAATAGTGTGTTTGTATGTGTGTAACTAAAAGGACATTTAAAATTTGTGATTGTGCATGTATGTGTAGATTGTGCACATGTGTTTATCCATCTTCAGGTTCTCTGTTGTTCAGTTGCTCAGTCATGTCCAAATCTTTGCGACCCCATGGACTGCATGCAGCATGCCAGGCTTCCCTGTCCTTCACCATCTCCTGGCACTTGCTCAAACTCATGTCCATTGAGTCAGTGATGTTATCCAACCATCTCATCCTCTGTTGTACACTTCTCCTCCTGCCTGTACTGAATAAATAATGGAGGAGCTTAGGTTGTTAGAAAGCCTATCATTGGCTTCAGTCAAGAATCATAGAATACTATAGTTAGAAGTCATCTCTAGTTTGACATATTGTTTACTATTGGAAATCTCAAGATCAAGAATATGGGAAAATAAATTGTTTATATCACCTGTCTGTATGGAATAAACTGAGAAAGAAAGGAAATGCTCCGTATCATAGGGTAGAGTGATGAAGATAACGTTGCAATAGACAAGTGCCATAGAAATCCATGGGGTAATAGCAGGAATAGAGGACAACAGAAGCATGGAAATAAAGCAAAGTCACAAGAACAACCTGAGACTCTTATTATGCTCTTTTTGCACATGACAGAGGAACAAGGCTAATAAAGAAAACAGATCAGTAATTGTAAACGATAGAAAAGGAGTTTTGACTTCTTCCACATAAGTGTTGAGGGTTGTGTTTGCCACAAACTGATGTTGCCTGTGGAAATAGGAGTTTCACCAAAAATCATGTTTCAGTGGAGCTGCTTCAGAATGTAGGTGATGCATTTAAATGTAAATAGTGCTCCATTAATATCTCTTTTAGGAAATTTATCTTATAGATATGCTGGCACCCAAACACAGTTACAAACGTTCATCTGCAGCAGTGTTTAGAATGGCAAAAATTTGAATGTACCTAAAAAGTTAAATAAACTATGAAACATTTAAAAATAGAATAGTATAACAAAAATGTTAAGATGAAAAATCTCCATTTACTGATATGGACATATTTCAAAACAAACAAACAAACAAACACAATTTAACAGGAAAGTAGGGTGCAGAAGAGCAGCGTACATCGTGTATAATCTTTGAAGTGTGAGATGAAAATGTCCTTTATTTATGTTTTCTTTTACATGCATGAAAACTGGAATTGGACTTAAGGAACTCAGAATACTTATCATTCTTGGGAGAGACAGATGTAGGCATTAATAGAAGAGTGAGAATGATAGAAAAGAGGCTAGAAATTCATGATTATATAAATTTTTAGTGTTTTCTAGATATTCAGTTATATTTTTTGGAAGTGAAATTAAAAGAAACATACTCCGTCTAATAAGCATGTTACTAATAGAAGTGGGACTGAACATCCTCTGAGCTTTAAAGGGGATGTAACTACTTGCGTATAAATAAAGAATTAGATGTTTTCATAAAGTCTATTACAATTAAATATCTATTATTCTTTAAAGTGACTCTCTGTTCTTTTTTATTTTTGACATTTAAAGCTAGTTACATCTTGTTTAGTCAGAGACTAAGCTATTGGTTATCCATTTTCTTTCAGCTGTATACATTTTACTTTTATGAGAAGAGAAATAGCAAGTAAACATGCAGATATAAGAAAGGATTCTTGAGTTATGTCATTAAAGTATTACTGATTTAGTGCAACTTTCTTCATTCTATGCAGCACAGATTTCACTTTCAACGTTTTCAAAATAATGACCCTGAGGACAGCTTGCTGTCTTCAGAATTTTGAACTGAACCATAGTTATGTTTGTGCTCTGTTGATTGCTTTCACCCTTCTCATGTTAAACCCGTAAGTCCAGACCCCTCAAGGTAGTCTCAGTTCCATTCAGTTGCTCAGTCGTGTCCGACTCTGTGACCCCATGAATCGCAGCACACCAGGCCTTGCTGTCCATTACCAACTCCCGGAGTTCACTCAGACTCACGTCCATCAAGTCAGTGATGCCATCCAGCCATCTCATCCTCTGTCGTCCCCTTCTCCTCCTGCCCCCAATCCCTCCCAGCATCAGGGTCTTTTCCAAAAAGTCAACTCTTCTCATGAGGTGGCCAGAGTATTGGAGTTTCAGCATCAGTCCTTCCAATGAACACCCAGGACTGATCTCCTTTAGGATGGACTGGTTGGATCTCCTTGCAGTCCAAGGGACTCTGAAGAGTCTTCTGCAGCACCACAGTTCAAAAGCATCAGTTCTTCGGTGCTCAGCTTTCTCCACAGTCCAACTCTCACGTTCATACATAACCACTGGAAAAACCATAAGGTAGTCTCATCTTCTCCTAAACCTACTGAAAATTGCAACCTTTCTACCTCACTAACAACTGTTGAGCCTTTTCCCATGTAACATTATGCATGTTTTCTTTACAAATGGCAGTTACATTGAAAAGATGATGAATATATGACCAGATCCAACATTCAGTGTTAAATATATTAAATTGTATTCTCCTTTTCCAATAAAGAAATTTTTTGTAATCTGTTAATTGAGATGTTTCATAAAGTTGCTTTATATAGTTGTAAAATTAAGACATTCATAATTCTGCATTTCTTGATATAACTTTATCGTGTAGAATTGAATTCTCCAGACCAGAATAATGGAATGGGGAGCCATTACCTCCTCCAGGGAATTTTCCCAACCTAGGGATCAAACCCAGGTCTCCCACATTGCAGGTGGATACTTTACCATTTGAGCCACCAGGAAAGACCAAAAATACTGGAGTGGGTAGCCTATTCCTTCTCCAGGGGATCTTCTTGACCCAGGAATTGAACCAAGGTCTCCTGCATTGCAGGCAGATTCTTTACCAGCTGAACTACCAGGGAAGCCCTGTGTAGAATACTAATTGCAACTAATTAGCTTTATATGTGGAATATATATGTGTGTATGTGTGATATGTGTGTATGTATCATTATATAATGTTTCAATTATGCAAAACATATTTCATTATGACTGTAATTTCAGAGCTGGAAAAGGTCCTAAAGAAAAGTCTTGACTATTCATTTCATGTTGTAGAAACTGAAACTTAGAATGAATAAATATATAGTCATAGATGTAGTTACTATAAGTATTGCAACCAGAACCCATTGTCTCATTTACATTTTTAAATAACAGCTTTATTGAGATATGATTCACATACCATAAATTCACTCTTAATGGTTCAGTGTTCACAAGTTTGTGCACTCATCACCATTGTCTAACTTGAGATCATTTTTTTTTTTACCACTGCAAAAAGAATATCCATACCCATTAGCTGTCAATTTCAATTCAGTTCAGTTCAGTTCAGTTTCTCAGTCATGTCCGATTCTGTGCGACCCAATGGACTGCAGCACACCAGGCCTCCCTGTCCATCAACTCCCAGAGTTTACTCAAACTCATGTCCATTAATTCAGTGATGCATTCCAACCATCTCATCCTCTGTTGGACCCTTCTTCTCCCACCGTCAATCTTTCCCAGCATCAAGGTCTTTTCCAGTTTTTGCATCAGGTGGCCAAATACTGGAGTTTCAGCTTCAGCATCAGTCCTTCCAGTGAATATTCAGGACTGATTTCCTTTAGGATGATTGAATCTTCTTGCAGTCCAAGGGACTCTCAAGAGTCTTCTCCAACACCATAATTTAAAAACATCAATTCTTTGATACTCAGCTTTCTTTATAGTCCAACTCTCACATCCATACATGGCTACTGGAAAAACCATAGCTTTGATTAGATGGACCTTTGTTAGCAAAGTAATGTCTCTGCTTTTTAATATGCTGTCTATTGGTCATAACTTTTCTTCCAAGGAGCAAATGTATTTTAATTTCATGGCTGCAGTCACCATCTGCAGTGATTTTGTTTGTTTTTTTTTTTTTTTTTTAAATTTTAAAATCTTTAATTCTTACATGTGTTCCCAAACATGAACCCCCCTCCCACCTCCCTCCCCATAACATCTCTGTGGGTCATCCCCATGCACCAGCCCCAAGCATGCTGTATCCTGCGTCAGACATAGACTAGCGATTCAATTCTTACATGATAGTATACATGATAGAATGCCACTCTCCCATATCATCCCACCCTCTCCCTCTCCCTCTGAGTCCAAAAGTCCGTTATAGACAGCTGCGTCTTTTTCCTGTCTTGCATACAGGGTCGTCATTGCCATCTTTCTAAATTCCGTATATATGTGTTAGTATACTGTATTGGTGTTTTTCTTTCTGGCTTACTTCACTCTGTATAATCGGCTCCAGTTTCGTCCATCTCATCAGAACTGATTCAAATGAATTCTTTTTAACGGCTGAGTAATACTCCATTGTGTATATGTACCACTGCTTTCTTATCCATTCATCTGCTGATGGACATCTAGGTTGTTTCCATGTCCTGGCTATTATAAACAGTGCTGCGATGAACATTGGGGTACATGTGTCTCTTTCAATTCTGGTTTCCTCGGTGTGTATGCCCAGCAGTGGGATTGCTGGGTCATAAGGGAGTTCTATTTGCAATTTTTTAAGGAATCTCCACACTGTTCTCCATAGTGGCTGTACTAGTTTGCATTCCCACCAACAGTGTAGGAGGGTTCCCTTTTCTCCACACCCTCTCCAGCATTTATTGCTTGCAGATTTTTGGATCGCAGCCATTCTGACTGGTGTGAAGTGGTACCTCATTGTGGTTTTGATTTGCATTTCTCTGATAATGAGTGATGTTGAGCATCTTTTCATGTGTTTGTTAGCCATCCGTATGTCTTCTTTGGAGATGTGTCTATTTAGTTCTTTGGCCATTTTTTGATTGGGTCATTTATTTTTCTGGAATTGAGCTGCATAAGTTGCTTGTATATTTTTGAGATTAGTTGTTTGTCAGTTGCTTCATTTGCTATTATTTTCTCCCATTCAGAAGGCTGTCTTTTCACCTTGCTGATATTTTCCTTTGTTGTGCAGAAGCTTTTAATTTTAATTAGATCCCATTTGTTTATTTTTGCTTTTATTTCCAGAATTCTGGGGGGTGGATCATAGAGGATCCTGCTGTGATTTATGTCTGAGAGTGTTTTGCCTATGTTCTCCTCTAGGAGTTTTATAGTTTCTGGTCTTACATTTAGATCTTTAATCCATTTTGAGTTTATTTTTGTGTGTGGTGTTAGAAAGTGATCTAGTTTCATTCTTTTACAAGTGGTTGACCAGTTTTCCCAGCACCACTTGTTAAAGAGATTGTCTTTACTCCATTGTATATTCTTGCCTCCTTTGTCAAAGATAAGGTGTCCATATGTGTGTGGATTTATCTCTGGGCTTTCTATTTTGTTCCATTGATCTATATGTCTGTCTTTGTGCCAGTACCATACTGTTTTGATGACTGTGGCTTTGTAGTAGAGCCTGAAGTCAGGCAAGTTGATTCCTCCAGTTCCATTCTTCTTTCTCAAGATTGCTTTGGCAATTCGAGGTTTTTTGTATTTCCATACAAATCTTGAAATTATTTGTTCTAGTTCTGTGAAAAATATGGCTGGTAGCTTGATAGGGATTGCATTGAATTTGTAAATTGCTTTGGGTAGTATACTCATTTTCACTATATTGATTCTTCCGATCCATGAACATGGTATATTTCTCCATCTATTAGTGTCCTCTTTGATTTCTTTCATCAGTGTTTTATAGTTTTCTGTATATAGGTCTTTAGTTTCTTTGGGTAGATATATTCCTAAGTATTTTATTCTTTTCGTTGCAATGGTGAATGGAATTGTTTCCTTAATTGCTTTTTCTACTTTCTCATTATTGGTGTATAGGAATGCAAGGGATTTCTGTGTGTTGATTTTATATCCTGCAACTTTACTATATTCATTGATGAGCTCTAGTAATTTTCTGGTGGAGTCTTTAGGGTTTTCTATGTAGAGGATCATGTCATCTGCAAACAGTGAGAGTTTGACTTCTTCTTTTCCAATTTGGATTCCTTTTATTTCTTTTTCTGCTCTGATTGCTGTGGCCAAAACTTCCAGAACTATGTTGAATAGTAGCGGTGAAAGTGGACACCCTTGCCTTGTTCCTGACTTTAGGGGAAATGCTTTCAATTTTTCACCATTGAGGATAATGTTTGCTGTGGGTTTGTCATATATAGCTTTTATTATGTTGAGGTATGTTCCTTCTATTCCTGCTTTCTGGAGAGTTTTAATCATAAATGGATGTTGAATTTTGTCAAAGGCCTTCTCTGCATCTATTGAGATAATCATATGGTTTTTATTTTTCAGTTTGTTAATGTGGTGAATTACATTGATTGATTTGCGGATATTGAAGAATCCTTGCATCCCTGGGATAAAGCCCACTTGGTCATGGTGTATGATCTTTTTAATGTGTTGTTGGATTCTGATTGCTAGAATTTTGTTGAGGATTTTTGCATCTATGTTCTTAGAAAAGTACAATTTTCCAAAACTGAACCAGGAAGAAATAGAAAATCTTAACAGACCCATCACAAGCACGGAAATTGAAACTGTAATCAGAAATCTTCCAGGAAACAAAAGCCCAGGTCCAGACGGCTTCACAGCTGAATTCTACCAAAAATTTCGAGAAGAGCTAACACCTATCCTACTCAAACTCTTCCAGAAAATTGCAGAGGAAGGTAAACTTCCAAACTCATTCTATGAGGCCACCATCACTCTAATACCAAAACCTGACAAAGATGTCACAAAAAAAGAAAACTACAGGCCAATATCACTGCAGTGATTTTGGAGCCCAGAAATATAAAGTCAGCCACTGTTTCCACTGTTTCCCCATCTATTTATTTGCCATGAAGTGATGGGACCAGATGCCATGATCTTCTTTTTCTAAATGTTGAGTTTTAAGCCAACTTTTTCACTTTCATCAAGAGGCTCTTTAGTTCTTCTTCACTTCTGCCATAAGGGTGGTATCATCTGCATATCTGAGGTTATTGATATTTCTCCCGGCAATCTTGATTCCAGCTTATGCTTCCTCCAGCTCAGCATTTCTCATGATGTAATCTGCATATAAATTAAATAATCAGGGTGACAATATATAGCCTTGACATACTCCTTTCCCGATTTGGAACAAGTCTGCTGTTCCATGTCCAGTTCTAACTCTTGCTTCCTGACCTGCATACAGATTTCTCAGGAGGCAGGTCAGGTGGTCTGGTATTCCCATCTTTTTCAGAATTTTCCACAGTTTATTGTGATCCACACAGTCAAAGGATTTGGCATAGTCAATAAAGCAGAAATAGATGTTTTTCTGGAACTCTCTTGCTTTTGTGATGATCCAATGAATGTTGGCAATTTGATCTCTGGTTCCTCTGCCTTTTCTAAATCCAGTTTGAACATCTGGAAATTCATGGTTCATGTACTGTTGAAGCCTGTCATGGAGAACTTTGAGCATTTCTTTGGTAGCCTATGAGATGAGTACAACTGTGCAGTAGTTTGAGCACTCTTTGGCATTGCTTTTCTTTGGGATTGGAATGAAAACTGACTTTTTCCAGTCCTGTGGCCACTGCTGAGTTTTCCAAATTTGCTGGCATATCGAGTGCAGCACTCCACCCCTTCCTTTTGTCTCTGGTCACCACTGATCTACTTTTAGTCTTCATGAATTTGCTTTTTCTGGACATTTCATATAAATAGAATCATAGTATATGTGGCCTTTTGTCACTGGTTTCTTTCATTTAGTAAAACGTTTTTAAGGCATCCATATTGTCATATTATTTTTTTATTGACAAGAATATTGCTTCAAATTTCCAAGGTGGCACAGAGGTAAAGAATCTACCTGTCCAGTGCAAAAGAGTCAGGTTTGATCATTGTGTTGGGAAGATCCCCTAAAGTAGGAAATGGCAACACACTCCAGTATTCTTGCCTGGAAAATTTCATTGACAGAGGAGCCTCAAGGGCTACAGTCCATGGGGTCACAAAGAGTCAGACATGCCTGAGCACACACAACACATACACACACACACACTAAGGACTTGCCTCTTTTGCTGATCCATTCGTCAACTGATGGGCATATAAATTGTTTTTCCCTTTGGGGCTATTATAAACAATGCTGCTGTAAATATTTGTGTATAAGTTTTGTGTGGATTTATGTCTTTGGTTTTCTTGAGTTTTATAATACTTTAAGAATTGGATTGCTGGATTTTGCAATAATAGTGTTTTAACATTTTGAGAAGTACCAAACTGTTTTCCAAAATGGCTGCACCATTTTATAGTCCCATCACCAATGTATGAAGGCTTCAGTTTCTCCATATCTTCCCTAACACTTGCTGTTGGCTGCCCTTAAAATGCATGTATGTGTGTGTGTGTGTGTATATATATATATATATATATATATATATAGATAGATAGATAGATAGATATATAAGCCCTACTTGTGTGTGTGACGTGATATCTCATTGAAGTTCTGATTTGCCTTTCTCTAAAGACTCATGATGTTGAGTATCTTTTCATGTACTCATCGACCACATGTGTATATTCCTTGGAGAAATAATATTTTGATTTTTTTTAACCAATTTTAACTAAATTATTTGATTTTTCCTTTTGAAGTTCTAAGAATTCTTTGTATATTCTCAGTACAAGTCCTTATCATACATATGATTTGCAGAAATTTTCTCCCCAATTAGCATGTTGTCTTTTACTTTTTTTGTGGTGTCCTTTGATACACAGAAGTTTAAAATTTGTATGAAGTACAGTTTATCTCTTTTTATTCTTTTATACATTCATTGTCATTTAAGGACCATTTGTCTAATCCAAGGTCAGAAAGATTGCACTTGTGTTTATTCTAGAAGTTCATTTGCATTTTTAACACTTATTTTCCCAAAGTAGTTGATTATACGCACTTTGGTTATAGGTTAAAAAATAAATAGGCAAACAAAGAAATATAATAGGAAGGATGTATTACAGGTAGTTCATATAGTAACTTTGCCTTCATTTATTCAACAAATATTTTTTGGATACCTGCCCTGAAGCTGGCACAGTATTCTGAGCTGGGTATTTCTATATCAGTTCAGTTCAGTTCAGTCACTCAGTCATGTCCAACTTATGTGACCGCATGAACCACAGCACCCCAGGCCTCCCTATCCATCACCAGCTGCCGGAGTCTACCCAAACCCATGTCCATTGAGTCGGTGATGCCATCCAACCATCTCATCCTCTGTCGTCCCCTTCTCCTTCTGCCCTCAATCTTTACCAGCATCAGGGTCTTCTCAAATGAGTCAGCTCTTTGCGTCAGGTGGCCAAAATATTGGAGTTTCAGCTTCAACATCAATCCTTCCGATGAACACCCAGGACTGATCTCCTTTAGGATGGACTGGGTGGATCTCCTTGCAGTTGAAGGGACTCTCAAGAGTCTTCTCCAACACCACAGTTCAAAAGCATCAGTTCTTCGGCGCTCAGCTTTCTTCACAGTCCAGCTCTCACATCCATACATGACTACTGGAAAAACCATAGCCCTGACTAGACGGACCTTTGTCAGCTTTTTAATATGCTGTCTAGGTTGGTCATAACTTTCCTTCCAAGGAGTAAGCGTCTTTTAATTTCATGGCTACAGTCACCATCTGCAGTGATTTTGGAGCCCAGAAAAATAAAGTCAGCCACTGTTTTCACTATTTCCCCATCTATTTGCCATGAAGTGATCGGACCAGATGCCATGATCTTCTTTTTCTGAATGTTGAACTTTTAGCCAACTTTTTTACTCTCCTCTTTCACTTGCATCAAGAGGCTTTTAGTTCTTCTTCCCTTTCTGCCATAAGGGTGGTGTCATCTGCATATCTGAGGTTATTAATATTTCTCCTGTCAGACTTCATTTCAGCTTGTACTTCCTCCAGCCCAGCGTTTCTCATGATGTATTCTGCATATAAGTTAAATAAGCAGGGTGACAGTATACATCCTTGATGTACTCCTTTTCCTATTTGGAACCAGTCTGTTGTTCCATGTACAGTTCTAATGGTTCGTATCTGACATATAATGACATTTAATTTTATAACCAGTTCCTGTGGTAGTTATGTATTAATTTTTTTGAAAAGGAAATAGAGTTAAGTAACTTTCCCTCAGTTACTGTGTTGATAAAGAGTGGGACTAGAGTAAAAGCGGGCAGTCTGATTTTAAAACCTCCTGAAAACAAACCAAATAGCATAGTCATTACAAACCCAAATTCAAGAGGCGGAGATCTGCCTGGGTTTGAAGAGTGGCCCCCTATTTCCCAGCACTTGAACTTAGGTTAGTTAATTGATTTCTTTCTATTCCTTCTTTGCAAAGTGCAAATAATAATAATAGAACCGTTATGAGCATTAAATGGATTCATGTGTTTAAAGTACTTAAAACTGTATCTGGTCCTTTATTAATGCCTACAAAATATCAGTTATATATATTTATATAATTATAAATGATCACTGATCTTATGCAATTGGCATTTCTATTAGAAGACACAGACATTGAACTAATAACTGTATATGTAATTACAGAATTATGAATTTTGATAAGTGATATATAGAAAATAGTAAATTAAAAAAAGTTATGAAAGAGATTAGGTAGTTCAATATACTCAAGTAGTTCTTTCTTCGTTCTTTGCTATTGAGGATAAGGTCTTTTTCACTTGGTGTCACAGATGTCTATACAGCAGTTCATGTTTTAATATGTGTAGAGTTTCAACATAGCAGTATATAAGGAGAAACATTTTGATTAGGATAAAAATGTCCTGAGTCTCTACTAAAAAGTAGGTCATAGCCTACATTCAGATATACAGAAAACTTTCAGCATATGAAAATGTTTCCTGAAGTCATTATTCCACTAAATTTAGTATGCTACTTCAATTTCTGTTTAGAAACAGGGGTTTTAAAGTATACCTCTACTAAAAACAGCAAATTAAATAATATCAAGATAATAAAAATCCATTTATTCTTGTAAATTCCAGACCTTTTGTCTTAAAAGTGCTCAAAAGTCAAACAGGTCACCATCATTATAGTGTTACTATTGAACATCTAGTGACATAGGCATAGTGATTATGTTTTGAAACATATTCATAAGAATCTTGGCCTAGGAACCGAAGACGAGAGAGCATTATGTACATATGGTAGGAGTATTTTGCCTTGGGGAGGACCTAAAGCGTTCTTTCCTCAAATATAAGAGGTTTATCTTGTTTCCTTATTCCTACTGAGTTGTCACACATCTAAGCTTCCTCTTTGGGAAACTATGAAGTCAAAACTAATCTTTCATAACTAAATTTTTCACATAAATTATTAAGTATAATATAGATTTGCATCTCCCAAATTTCTCCATCATATATAATGTTCTGTTTTAAAATGTATGTTCTTTAATTAAAAAAAAATAACACAACCATTTTTTCTTTTTTCACAGCCAAGAACACACTGACCTACTGTTAATTCTGGCATTAGAGCTTGCTGGCTAGAAAAAGTGTTAGTAATTTGGAAAGAAATATCATACATAAATGAGACTGAGAGCTAGACAAGGCCATGGACTGCTTCATAATCCACCTAAGCAGATTTTTTTTATCCCCAGAAACATTTCTACTTGTTAACAAAAGTAGGACAAGGGAAATGTGTGTTTTGTGTATGTGTGTGTGTATATGTCTTTTGTGTATGTGTGTGTCTTTTGTGTATGTGTGTGTGTGCGCATCTTTTGTGTATGTGTGTGTCTTGTGTATGTGTGTGTGTGTGTGTCTGTAGAAAGAGGAATATCCAGTAAACATGACTAGTGACTCCTTAAGTAAATTGTAAATGCTTATATAATATATACTTGAAGATAAAAGCTGAATAAATGATAGGAGTTGCTCAGTGCCACCCTATGTGTAAGAGCTGAATAATCACCCAACATAACATTAAGAATTTTCTGCAATGAAGGTTGGAAGGTTGGAATTTATTTTTCAAATAAATTTTTAATTTTTCTGCCTTGTATATCATTTAGAGGATATTATTGTCTTCCTCTTCCCCCTCCCCAGTCCCTCCCACTACTAGACACACCTGAGAGTTAGCTGGTCCTTGGATGAAGAACAGTAGCACTATTCTTAGTACACTGGCTAAGTTTTGGCTAGAAAAAAAGGACTTTGAGATTCAAGGCTAGAGAATAAGGTGTAGAAGCACACAGAATTACTTATAAAACTCTAGGCTTAGCTTCAGATGTGGCCTCTTTGTCTTCTGTGTCCCAGTATCTAGTAAGGTGGCAAGTCAGATCTCTAACAAGTGTGCGTGTTAGTTGCTCAGTCATGTCTGACTCTTTGTGGCCCCATGGGCTGTAGCCTCCCAGGCTCCTCTTTCCGTGGAATTCTCCAGGCAAGAATACTGGATTGGGTAGCCATTCCCTTCTTTAGGGGATCTCCCTTACCCAAGGATCGAACTTGGGTCTCCTGCATTTGCTGGCAGATTCTTTACATTGGAGCCCAGGGAAACCCAGACTCCTTACCCTCTGTTACCTACTCAGATGTGGTCTCATTATGCCTTGCTAACTTGACCTTGAGGAATGAGGAAGGGGTGGAAATGGTACAAATGAAAAGAAAGATAAGAAAAAATGTTGGGGGATATGGAGAGGGATAAATAATACATGGTTCAGGTTTTAAAGGTAGATTGGGAAGCCTGCAAGGCTGGGCTAGGCATTGCTCATTCTAAGGAAACTGACATTTCTGTGTAGAAAGGTTAATCCTCGAGTGTTATAACTATAAATGTGCATTCTTAAAACTGTGGGAGCTGGTTGAAAGAGAGAAAAAATGTAATGGCATCTCAGTCATCTGTACCCACTAGTATGTTCAGTTAGGGAGATTATACAGTTAAAGTATCAGACATTACTTTCAGCACCAGATGCATCCACAACTGGGCATTGTTTCCACTTTGGCTCAGCCTCTTCATTCCTTCTGCACCTATTTCTTTGCTCTTCTCCAGTAGCATATTGCGTACCTACCGACCTGGGGAGTTCTTCTTTCAGTTTCCTATTTTTTGCCTTTTCATACTGTTCATGAGACTCTCAAGGCAAGACTACTGAAGTGTTTTGTCATTCCAGTCTCCAGTGAACCATGTTTTGTCAACTCTCCACCATGACCCACCTGTCTTGGGTGGCCCTACATGGCATGGCTCATAGATTCATTGAATTAGACAAGGCTGTGATCCATGTGATCAGTTTGATTAGTTGTTTGTGCTTGTGGTTTTCATTCTGTCTGCCCTCTGATGGATTAGGGTAAGAGGCTTATGAAAGCTTCCTGATGGGAGGTACTGGATGTGGGGCAAACTGGGTCTTGCTCTGATGGGCCAGCCTATGCTAAGTAAATATTTTTTTCATTAATTTATTTTTTTTATTGAAGGATAATTGCTTTACAGAATTTTGCTGTTTTTCTGTCAAACCTCAATCAGCCATAGGTATATATATATATATGCTCAGTAAATCTTTAATCCAGTTTTCTGCTGATGGGTGGAACTGAGTTCTCTCCCTGTAGTTTAGCCTAAAGCTAAATTATGGTAGGAGTAATGGCAGTAATTGTGACATCCTTCAAAAGGAATTATGCCTGGTTCCAAATTGGGAAAGGAGTATGTCAAGGCTGTATATTGTCACCCTGCTTCTTTAACTTATATACAGAGTACATCATGAGAAATGCTGGGCTGGAAGAAGCACAAGCTGGAGTCAAGATTGCCAGGAGAAATAGCAATAACCTCAGATATGCAGTTGACACCACCCTTATGGCAGAAAGTGAAGAAGAACTAAAGAGCCTTTTGATGAAAGTGAAAGAGGAGAGTGAAAAAGTTGGCTTAAAGCTCAACATTCAGAAAAAGAAGATCATGGCATCTGGTCCCATCACTTCATGGCAAATAGATGGGGAAACAGTGGAAACAGTGGCTGACTTTATTTTTCTGGGCTCCAAAATCATTGTAGATGGTGATTGCAGCCTTGAGATTAAAAGACGCTTACTCCTTGGAAGGAAAGTTATGACCAACCTAGACAGCATATTACAAAGCAGAGACATTACTTTGCTAACAAAGGCCCGTCTAGTCAAGGCTATGGCTTTTCCAGTGGTCATGTATGGATGTGAGAGTTGGACTATAAAGAAAGCTGAATGCTGAAGAATTGATGCTTTTGAACTGTGGTGTTGGAGAAGACTCTTGAGAGTCCCTTCCACTGCAAGGAGATCCACCCAGTCCATCCTAAAGGAGATCAGTCCTGGGTGTTCATTGAAAGGATTGATGTTGAAGCTGAAACTCCAATACTTTGCCCACCTGGCACGAAGACCTAACTCATTTGTGAAGACCCTGATGCTGGGAAAGATTGAGGGCAGGAGAAGAAGGGGATGACAAAGGATGAGATGGTTGGATGGCATCACCGACTCAATGGACATGGGTTTGAGAGGACTCCGGCAGTTGGTGATGAATAGGGAGGCCTGGCATGCTGCAGTTCATGGGGTCGCAAAGAGTCGGACACGACTGAGGGAGTGAACTGAACTGAACTGACTACACGGACCTTTGTTGACAAACTAATGTTTCTGCTTTTTAATATGCTGTCTAGGTTGGTCATAGCTATTCTTCCAAGGAGCAAACATCTTTTAATTTCATGACTGCAGTCACCATCTGCAGTGATTTTGGAGCCCAGAAAAATAAAGTCTGCCACTTTTTCCATTGTTTCCGCATCTATTTGCCATGAAGTGATGGGACCGGATGCCATGATCTTAGTTTTTTTAATGTTGAGTTTTAAGAAAGCTTTTTCACTCTCCTCTCTTTCACTTTCATCAAGAGGTTCTTCAGTTCCTCTTCGCTTTCTGCCAAAGAGGTGGTGTCATCTGCATATCTGAGGTTATTGATATTTCTCTCATCAGTCTTGATTCCAGCTTGTGCTTCATCCAGTCCAGTGTTTTTCATGATGTACTCTGCATATAAGTTAAATAAGCAGGGTGACAATATACAGCCTTGACTGATTCCTTTCCCAATTTGAAACCAGTCTGTTGTTCCATGTCCAGTTCTAACTCTTGCTTCTTGACTTGTATACAGATTTCTCAGGAGTCAGATAAGGTGGTCTCATATTCCCATCTATTGAAGAATTTTCCACAGTTTGTTGTAATCCACACTGTCAAAGGCTTTGTCATAGTCAATAAAGCAGAAATATATGTTTTTCTGGAACTCTCTTGCATTATCTCTGATCCAATGGATCAGAAAGCAGAAAGCAAAGAGAAACTTAAGAGCCTCTTGATGAAAGTAAAAGAGGAGAGTAAAAAAGCTGGCTTAAAACTCAGCATTCAAAAAACTAAGATCATGGCCTGTGGTCACGCACTTCATGGCAAATAGATGGGGAAATAATGGAAACATTGAGAAACTTTACTTTTGGGGGACTCCAAAATCACTGCAGATGGTGCCTGCAGCCATGATTTTAAAAGACTCTTGCTCCTTGGAAGAAAAGCTATGACCAACTTAAACAGCATATTAAAACTCAGAGATATTACTTTGCCAACAAAGGTCCATCTAGTCAAAGCTATGGTTTCCAGTAGTCGTGTATGGATGTGAGAGTTGGACCATAAAGAAGGCTGAGTGCCAAAGAATTGATGCTTTTGAACTGTGGGGTTGGAGAAGACTGTTGAGAATCCCTTGGACTGCAAGGAGTTCAAACTTGTCAATCCTAAGGAAATTAGTCATGAATATTCATTTGAAGGACTGATGCTAAAGCTGAAACTCCAATACTTTGGCCACATCAACTAAAAACGTTGATCAACTTGAGAGTTGTGAAATGTTTTATTTGGGGCAAAATGAGGACTTCAGCCTCAGAGACAGCATCTCAGATAGCTGTGAGACACTGCTGCAAAGTGGCTGTGGGTGAAAGTCAATATATTAGGTTTTGGTGAAGGGGGAGTTCAGTACCATCAATCACTCATTTTACAAAATTTTTGGATAGTCACGAGGATCTGATGTCACCATGAAGGGATTTAGTGCTTCTCTAGGTATGAGGATATGGAAGGAGTGAGATCATAAAATCTATTCATAAGAATGTGTGCTTAGTTGCTCTGTTGTGTCTGATTCTTTGCAACCCCATGGTCTATAGCCCACCAGGCTCCTCTGTCCATGGGGATTCTCAAGGCCAGAATACTGGAGTAGATTGCCATGCCCTCCTGCACGGGATCTTCCCAGTCTAGGGATCGAACTTAGTTCTCATGCATTGCAGGTGAATTTTTTACCTCTGAGCTGCCCAGTAAGTTCAAGAACACTGGAGTGGGTAGCCTATTCCAACTCCAGGGCAACTTCCTAACCCAGGAATCAAACAGGGGTCTCCTGCACTACAGCTGGATTCTTTACCAGCTGAGCTATCAGAGAAGCCCTCCTAAAAACATCCAACTCTCCAAAGACCTGTTCCACCAGATTCCCTGGAGCATGGAGTGCCTCACTTCACTCTGAACTCCCTCAGGGATTGTTGAAAGTCAACAGCTATAGCAGCACAGGCTTCAGTCTCCTCACTCATCAGTAGAGGCAGATAGCAAATGCATTTGTTATTCAGTTGTTGGCAGTGCTCTTGGTAAGTGTTAGTTTGTAGTTGACAACCACCTGATGTGAAGAGCTGACTAAGACCCTGATGCTGGGAAAGATTGAAGGCAGGAGAAGCAGACAACAGAGGACGAGATAGTTGGATGGCATCACTGACTCAATGGACATGAGTTTGAGCAAGCTCTGGGAAATGGTGAAGGACAGGAAAGCTTGGAGTGCTGTAGTCCATGGGGTTGCAAAGAGTCTGACATGACTGAGTGACTGAACAAGAGAAGTTAAAGCAGAAACTGACTGCCACACCCTTGAGAGACAGCTTTTTAGGAATGGCCAGGGATTGTGTTCCTTATTTGTATCTCTCTGTTATTATTTTTTTTTTTTCCCACCACTTTGAAAGTTTGTATTCAGTAAAGAAACATGTTCCCTTTTCTAAAGCTTTATACTTACTACACTGCCTTCATGGCAAAATTGAAGCAGTACTGCATTCATGTATTCTATTTTGCTAGTAATACTTCTTGGCATTATTTTAAAATTTTCTATAATATATGGTATTTATACTTTTTAGAGTCAAATATGGTTTTACCTTTTTGGTGCTTCATTTCTTATTCTTAATCCTCCTAAATGTAAAAAGAATTCCAATTTTAAATCTCCTGGCTTTTACTTTTCTTTATATCTTTCTCGACAGCTTTCCCTGATTTTAGTATGTTACAGTTTCTTTTAGGGAATTATGTCTTTTCTCTGATTTTCATCTATTTTATTTATCAGTGTCAGTGTCTTCTAAGTTTTTCTATCTCTCATTTGTTTCTAATTCTTTTAAACTTTATTTTGTTTTTATGCCATATCTTCTCATGATATTTATTTTTTGAGTTGTTTCTCTGCAATTTTTCTTGTATTTTTTATAATATGATTTGTGATTACTATGCAAAAATAGAAGTATGCCATAAGACCTGTGGCATGGGAAAAGAAAGCCTCTTTTCCTCTAGTTGTCACATAATTGCCTTTCCAGTTTCACTTAATAAATTTAAACTTCTCATTTTGTAAAGATTTTTTTTAAAATGTGGACCATTTAAAAAGTATTTTTTGAATTTGTTAAAATATTGTTTCTGTTTTATGTTTGGCTTTTTGGCCACCAGACATGTGGGATCTTAGCTCTTGACCATCTATCCTCTCCCTGGCATCAAATCTCTATCCCTTGCATTGGAAGGCAGAGTCTTAACCACTAGACCACCAGGGAATTCCTTCCCATTCCTTTAGGCACATAGTCTCCAAAGATTCTAGAGACCTGCAGATTAACTCTGTAGAGTGCTATGGTATATTCTATGTAGGTAGAATATTTAATTTACAGGCATACCTTGAAGATACTGCTGGTTCAGCTCAAGACCACCGCAATAAAGTGAGTGTTGCAATAAAGCTAATTGAATTTTCTGGTTTGCCAATGCGTATGGAAGTTATGTCTATACTATATTGTAGTCTATTGAGTGTGCAGAAGCATCAGGTCTAAAAAGCAATGTTTGTACCTTAGTTAAAAAATACATTATTGCTAAAAAACTCTAACCATCATCCAAGCCTTCAGCAAGTTATAATTTTTCTGGTGGAGGGTCTTGCCTCCATGGTGATACGTGCTAACTTATCAGTGTGGTGGTTGCTGAATGTTGGGGTGATTATGACAGTTTCTTAAAGTAAGACAAAAGGAAGTTTTCTCCATGGATTGACTTTTCCTTACTCAAACCATTTCTCTGTAGCATGCAATGCTATTTATAGCATTTTACCAACAGTATTAGTTTTTTGGAAATTGGAGTCAATTCTCCCAAACCTTCTCACTGCTTATCAGCTAAGTTTATGTAATATTCTAAAGCTTTTGTTACTATTTCAAGTCTTTACAACATCTTTGCCAGAAGTGGATCCCATCTCTAGAAAGCACTTTCTTTGCTTATCCATAAAATCCAACTCCTTATCCCTTAAAGGTTTATCATGGTATTGCAACAGTTCAGTCATGTCTTCAGGCTCTACTTCTATTTCTAGTTGTCTTACTGTGTTCACCACATCTGCAGTTCCTTCCTCCAGTGAAGTCTTGAACCCCTCAAAGTTATCTATGAGAGTTGGAATAAACTTTCAAACTCCCAAAATGTTGATGTTTTGGCCTCTTCCCATGAATTGTGAATGTTCTTAATGACCTCTAGAGTGGTGAATCCTTTCCAGAAAGTTTTCAGTTGACTTTTCCTGTCTATCAGAACAACCACAATCTATGGCAATTTTAGTCTTATGAAATGTGTTTCTTGACTAGTAAGACTTGAATGATAAAATGGCATCTTGGTCCATGGGCTGCAGAATGAATGTTGCATTAACAGGCATGAAACTATAAGAATACTGTTGCATGTCTACATCAGACATCTTGGGTGATAAGTGCATTGTCAATGAACAGTTATAGTTTGAAAGGGATTAATTTTTTCTGAGGAATAGATCGCAACAGTGAGTTAAAAATATTCAGCAAATCTGCTTATAAACAGATGCCCAGGATGTGTCATTGCATTTATGGAGCACAAGCAAGAGTTGTCATTACTTAGGTGCTAAGTCATATCTGACTCTTTTGTGACCCCATTGTCTGTAGCCCACTGTGCTTCTCTGTCCATGGGATTTCCCAGGCAAGAATACTGGAGTGGGTTGCCATTTCCTTCTCCAGGGGACCTTCCTGCCCCAATGATCAAACCCACATCTTCTGCATTGGCAGGCAGATTCTTTACCACGGAGCCACCAGGGAACTCTGATTTAGCATAGAGTAAACTCTGATTTAGCATAGCAAAGTAGATTTAGCATAATTCTTAAAGGTCTAGGACTTTCAGAATGATAAATGAGCATTGGCTTCAGTTTAAAGTCACGAAGTGTATTAACCTCTAGCAAGAGAGTCAACCTGGACTATGAAGTTTGAGGCCTGAAATTGTTCTCCTGTCTAGCTGTGGAAGCCTTAGATGGTGTCTTCTTATAATCTAAGGCTGTTTGGTTTACATTGAAAATCTGTTTAGTTTAGCCACCTTTTAAAATTATTTTAGCTAAATCTTCTGGATAACTTCATGCAGCTTCTGCCTTAGCAGTTGCTGCCACACCTAACTTCTTTGTTATGGAGATGGTTTCTTTGCTTAAACCTCAGGAATCAACCTTGCTGGCTTCAGACTTTTCTTCTGCAGCTTCCTCACCCCTCTCAGCCTTCATGGCGTTGATTAGAGTTAGGGCCTTGCTCTGGACTAGCTTTGTCTTAAGGCAGTATTGTAGCTGGTTTGATCTTCTGTCTAGACCAATAAAATGCCCTCCATATCTGCAGTAAGGCTGTTTCACTTTCTTAACATTTGTGTGTTCACTGGAGTAACAATTATAATTTCCTTCAGGAACTTTTCCTTTGCTTTCACAACTTGGCTAACTGGCCAAGAGGCCTAGCTTTTCAGCTGTCTTGGCTTTTGACCTGCTTTCTCACTCAGCTTAATCATCACTAGCTTTTGATCTTAAATGAGAGACCTGTGTCTCTTCCTTGCACTTGAACACTTAGTTGCTATTGTAGACTTATTAATTGGCCTAATTTCAATATAGTGTCTCAGGGAATAGGGAGAACCAAGGAAGGGAGAGAGGCAAGGAAATGGCCAGTTGGTGAAGCAGTCAGAATACATACATTTATTAAGCTCATCGTCTTATATGGACATGGTTCTTGGCATCCCCAAGCATAGTAACATACATAGTAACACCAGAAATCACTGATCAAAGATTGCTCTAACTAATATAGTAATAATTAAAAAGTTGGAAATACTGCAAGATCACAAAGTGTGATACAGAGACTCAGAGTCAGCAAATAATATTGGATAATGACACCAAAAGACTTACTCTGTGCAGGGTTGCTCTCACCCTTTATTTGGTTTAAGGAAAAAAAAAAAAACCTAAAACAAACAACAATCAGTATGTGCAAACCCCAGTAAAGTAAAGCATAATAAAATGAGGTATATCTATATAGATATTTGTTGCTTTCTGATACATGTGTCGCTCAACTTAAAATTCATGGTATTTCGGACAGTGTTATTTTTGCAGGTGAATTTACAAGTTGCCATTTGAGATCATTTTTTTCTGAAAATTGGGACTGGAGAACATTTAGGAACTTGAATTTTTAACATATATGAGTTACTGGTATAGCAAAACAATTGTTTTATGTAACATAGTAATATGTGAATATATAAAATGGAAACCAATGTGCAATATAAATTAAAAATGCACATTATAAACATATTGTATATATGTGTTATATGATAAGTGAAACTAATCCAATAATTTATTTAAATGATATGAAACTCCTTCCTACGTATTCAGATTCGGCACCATGACAGAGATTCTGGTAAGAAGGCAAGAGGTACAACTGGCATACTTAGAATTTGTTCAAATGGATGTGCACAGATCACAACAGTGGTGTTCTTTTTCTTTGTTAACTTGGTGGAATCTTTGCTGCATCACTTTACCCTCGGATATTTCACTATCTTTCCTCTGCCATCAATACTCATTATAAAGAGAGAAGTAGGATATGGCTATCAAAAGATGCTCTGGGTATGGCCACTCAGGTTCATTAGACTACTGAGATTCCTTTTTTAGGAAAATTAAATTTGTTACATCCAAACCCAGTGTAGCCCTTTAGCTTGTTTCTAGGCTCTCCTAATTGTGACTATATCCTTCACTATGGTGTCACAGCAAATCTGACATTATTTTCTGAGGATTGTCTTTTCTTCTGCCTTTGAAAACTCTCCAACTCTGTCTTTTTGTAGGGAGTGGGCTTCTATTGGGCATATATTCTCAGTAGGCTTCTTTCCTTCATGGTGAGATTTAGTATTGTACCACATTTATTGACTCTAGAGCAGAACATGTAACTGTAATATAGGTTAGCTGTTCTTGTTAAAGACTATATTTCAAAGTTACTGTACATCAGTATCAACAGAAAGCTCTATTGATGGATACAATTCTTGCATCCATAAACATTTATTGCATACCTATTTTGTATACGGTGAATCCCCAAGAACTATTCAGGGCATTGGAAACCCCAAACTGAACAAATTAGGCCAAAACTGTGGATCCATAGAATTTTCACACAGAAACAGGATGGTAAGAGCCTGCAGTCTGAAGTTAAACCTGGATCCAAATTCTACTTTGAGTATATTTTAGATTTTTTATCTTGGGCCTCTCATTTCATTTATGATACAGGTTAATAATCCTTTATCTCAAACTCTGGGGGCAAATAGGTTTCAGAGTTCAGAAATATTGGGTTTTTGGAAAGGTAATATGGTATATATCTATTCAACACATAATACAGGACCCTGTACTTTTTGCAAAGAAACATACTGATTCTCAGCAGGTCTGCAGGAGGACCCTGTACGTTTTGCAAAGAAACATACTGATTCTCACTCTTGGTGGAACAAGTGAAAAGTGCCAATAGCCTTATCTCAGTTCAGGTCAATATTTGCCACCAAAATGGCTTAAGTGTCAGATTTATGAAAAAAACAACAACAACAGAAATGAGTTTTGGTTTTTACTGTTCAGTTTCAAAACTGTAGCTGAGAGTTATGAATCTATAGTATCTACTCCCCAGCATTGTTTTAAAAACTGAAGAAAGCAGTTCATGTCTTCCCAACACAGGTTCCAGCATGAGGTCAGTGCCTATCTATTATTAATATCAGCTTCTGTCTGGCTATTCTGTTAACAAGTGAAAATTATTATTGACTCAGCTATTTCAGCTGAAAATTCTATACTTGAACTTCTTTCATTTGACACCAGACCTCACCTCAAATTATCATTGTAAAATGGACCTTGAGGATTTTACTGTGGAAACATTATGAAACAGAGTTTCGTGAAACTTGCTTCACTTTTTACTTGTTCTTGATATTGATTTTAAAATCCCACAATTTCCCCACCACCTGCTTATTATATTTTTTATCAGTTGCTTAATTTTTTTCCATCTGTTGTATCTTAAGGATTTTCATATGTTGTTTCAAAATGTTATGAGGCATTCTTAATAATAGATTTGTAACTTTTGTGTTTATAGTATATTTATTGTTTTTGCTGCCTCCAAATTTTTAGATCTAAGACAAATTCAATGTCCATCATTTCTTCGCTAAAATATCTTTATTTTCTATATTCATTGCAAATATATGATATCCTATTATTTGCATCAGAGTATGAGTGTATGTGTGTGTGTACGTTTTAAGTTGCCTCTGTTGAGTTAGCCTAGAAAAGTAACTATCATTATACTCTGATTGTTTCAGGAAATATGTTAGTAGCTTTATGTACAGTTCAGTTTTGAAATAAGACCCATTTCTATATTGGAGACTATACTGTGAGCCAACTAATTTGTTGTATATTTATGAAGAGTATTTGTGTTTCATCATAAATCATATTATTTCTTTGTAATATAAATTGTGTCTTCGGTTCAGTTCCATCACTCAGTCGTGTCTGACTCTTTGAAACCCAATGGACTGCAGCATGCCAGGCTTCCTTGTACACCACCAACTCCTGGAGCTTACTCAAACTCATGTCCATCGAGTCAGTAATGCCATCCAACCATCTCATGTCTGTCGTCCCCTTCTCCTCCTGCCTTCAGTCTTTCCCAGCATCAAGGTCTTTCCAGTGAGTCAGTTCTTTGAATCAGGTGGCCAAAGTATTGGGGTTTCAGCTTCAGCATCAGTCCTTCCAATGAATATTCAGAACTGATTTCATTTAGGATGGACTGGTTGGACCTCCTTGCAGTCCAAGGGACTCTAAAGAGTCTTCTCCAATACTATAGTTCAAAACCATCAATTCTTTGGCACTCAGCTTTCTTTATAGTCCAACTCTCACATCCATACATGACTACTGGAAATATCATAGCTTTGACTAGATGGACCTTTGTTGGCAAAGTAATATCTCTGCTTTTTAATATGCTGTCTAGGTTGGTCATAACTTTTCTTCTAAAGAGGAAACATATTTTAATTTCATGGCTGCAATCACCATCTGCAGTGATTTTGGAGCTCCCAAACATAAAGTCTATCATTGTTTCCCCATCTATTTCCCATGAAGTGATGGCACTGGATGCTATGATCTTCATTTTCTGAATGTTGAGTTTTAAGCCAACTTTTTCACTCTTCTCTTTCACTTTCACCATGAGGCTCTTTAGTTCTTCTTCACTTTCTGCCATAAGGGTGGTGTCATCTGTATAGTTGCAGTTATTCATATTTCTCCCAGCAATCTTGATTCCAGCTTGTGCTTCATCCAACCTGGCATTTATATGAGGTACTCTGCATATAAGTTCAATAACTAGAGTGACAGTATACAGCCTTGATATACTCCTTTCCCGATTTGGAACCAGTCTGTTGTTCCATGTCCAGTTCTAACTGTTGTTTCCTGACCTGCATACAGGTTTCTCAAGAGGCAGGTCAGGTGGTCTGGTATTCCCATCTCTTTCAGAATTTTCCACAGCTCAGTTTGATCCACACAGTCAAAGGCTTTGGCATAGTCAATAAAGCAGAAATAGATGTTTTTTCTGGAACTCTCTTGCTTTTTTGATGATCCAGCAGATGTTGGCAACCTGATCTCTGGTTCCTCTGCCTTTCCTAAATCCAGCTTGAACATCTGGAAATTGATGGTTCAAGTACTGTTGAAGCCTGGATTGGTGAATTTTGAGCATTAGTTTGATAACATGTAAGATAAGTGCAATTGTGCAGTAGTTTGAGCATTTTTTTGCATTGCCTTTCTTTGGGATTGAAATGAAAACTGACCTTTTCCAGTCCTGTGGCCACTGCTGAGTTTTTCCATTTGCTGGCATATTGAGTGCATCACTTTCTCAGTATCATCATTTAGGATTTAAAACAGCTGAACTGAAATTCCATCACCTCCATTAGTTTTGTTTATAGTGATGCTTTCAAGGCCCACTTGACTTTGCATTCCAGGATGTCTGGCTCAAGGTGAGTGATCACACCATCATGGTTATCTGAATGATGAAGCTCTTTTTTGTATAGTTCTTGTGTGTATTCTTGTCACCTCTTCTTAATATCTTCTGCTTCTGTTAGTTCCATACCATTTCTGTCTTTTATTGTGCCCATCTTTGCATGAAATATTCCCTTGGCCTCTCTAATTTCCTTGAAGAGCTCTCTAGTCTTTCCCATTCTGTTGTTTTCCTCTATTTCTTTGCACTGATCACTGAGGAAGGCTTTCTTATCTCTCCTTGCTATATTGTATTTACATTGTGTTTTTGAAAGTCCTAGTCCTGAAAATATAGAAGCAAAGAAAAGAAAGAGAACAGCATCAACATTTTACCCTAGGTAATAATGGTTTCTGTAATGTTGATTTATCATTTTTATATTTCTCTTTAATTTCAGAGATTTTCTTATATCACTAAAAGCATTTTAATTTTAGAATTAAATTATATTAATTAAACACATCTTATTGTCTATGTTCACATTAATTTATTATACTTAAAACCTCATTAACTAATAATTTGTGATAACAACTATTCATTTCTGCCATACTATATAGTATCATTATTAGCCTATCCACATACCCTGTCACACTTTACAAGACAGAAACACTGAATTGCTTATAGGTCACCAAACACACCTTGGCATTTCAGACTTTATCTCTTTGCACTTGCTTTCCTTTTGCGTGTAATAAATATCCTCCTCTTTTTTGTTCTCTGGAACCAATCTGATGTGACCTTCACAATGCAAATTGAAGGTCATTACTTTAATAAATATTCTAGACAGTCATAGGAATCATTTCTTTGCTTTATTTTGGATATTTTTGTGTATTTTCTCTTCTGCATGTCTTTTTTTTAAAATTCCATTATATTTTATTAAATTTCTTTGCGTTTCTTAAGAGGAGACTCATTTATCTCTGTACTCCTAACAAAGCATTCCCTATATTTTTCTTGTTTGCCATGGGGTTTAAAATAAATTGAACTGAATTTAAACCAAGTTTATTAGGCAAAGAATGATCTAGTTCATTGAAATACTTAAAAATTATGCTGAGACTTACTAATAAATGCAATGGGGGAAGAGGTGGAGAAGTTTAGATTCACCTTGAATATGTGATGCTAATGCCCTGCCCAAGTCCATAGTGAGATTGGGCCCCAAGAGAAAGATTACACATGATCTATGTAACAAAAGGTAAGAAAGGTGGTCAAAGTGATAACACATCAAAAAATTTACCGAAAAAAAAAAACTACATCTTGTTGAATGCTGCAGTTTAAGGAGTTTACATATAGAAAGTGATTGTGTAGAATTCCAAAAGGATGGGATGAGGTATACAGTGTGAAAAAATGGGAGAGATTATTGTCTTGGAGACTGAGAGGTGAAGAGAGTCTCACAAAGAAGTAACGTTAATTGTGTTAAATGAGTGTATTTCAGAGACGTTGATACTGAGTGATAGTAATTTCATTTCAGCAAGAAATAAAGAAGCTCGGATTTTTGATGGGCAAGTAAATTTTAAGAAAAAAGAGATGGTAGTCTACAGATTGTGGAGAGAAGCATGCCTGATTGCAGTAGACGAGGCTGTGGGATTGTCAATGGATTTATTTTTAAGTTAGAAATAACCTGAGCATGTTAAAGTTAGGTTAAAAGAAACACTAGAGAGAGAGAGATTGAGATATATAACAAAATAAAACCAGAGATCATTTGATAAGTAGAATAGCTTTCCCCTGAGACAGGTGATATGTAAAGATGTGGTATCATAAATAAGAAAATCTGTAGAGTGGAGAATGTAAGTTGAGAAAGTTGCTGTTATCATGCCCCTCTCTTTTCTCAATGAAAGTATAAAATAATGCTTTTATTCAGGAGAACAGCTAGTGGAAAAGTAAGGCTTTATCAGAATGATAAAAGTCAAGAACAGCTCTTTTGGGGGCAAAAGAGGAAGCTGACTAGATTATATAGAAAGATTGTCAGGCAGTCATGAAGATTCAAAAATAAGGCTGGACACATTGTAACTGTGGGGCACAAATCTGCAGAACTTTTGTGATATTTCTCTAGGGGCCCTGAGCAGCTAGGGAAGGGAAATAGATAATTATGGTAATGCATATTTGGAGTTTTTCAGAGTAAATATTACATAAAGAAAAGCAAAAAAAAATTTAAAAAGAAGCAAGTAAGGTGACAGTATCATTCAGATAACAATAAAAGGGATAAACACTAGGTTGAATCTGAAGTAAAGACATAAGGCAAAAGGGGGTTGATGTGAGTTTATCATGTGGCTGATGGTATCAGTGACAGCTATGAGCTTTTCTAGAGCTAGAACAGAGGCACACTTTGGATTGTGGACAGTTAGTCTATAAAGTAACTTCTCCTCAGAAATATTTTGATGTCTCTAGGGTTCATCTGGGTTATACATTTTATAGAAAAGCATGTACATTCTGCTTGGAAATTTCTTTTCAGAATTAGTTTACTGTAGCAGTAATTTTCAGTGTCAGTCATTTGTAGGGTTAGATCCAAGATGGATATTTATATAGGAAAAAAATCGACTAAATACTAGCCCTAAATACTATATTTTACAATGAAACTGAAAACATGAATTTAAAATTTCCAAGGTTGAGTGTAGTGTCATGATGATATGTCTCAGCTTTCATTATTTCTTAAAAAATCTTTTTCCATATTTATATCCAGATATCTTACATAAGAGTTTTTTTAGGACAGATAGAATATGCTTTTTGCTCTGCCTTATGTTTTATTAGGAAAGAACAAGATAAATTAAGTGAGTCATCCTTAACCTGTAACATTGTCTTTTATAACTTCTTACAAATAAAAAGCTTTTCTGATTTATAAACTTCTTATCTATTTTATTTACATGTATCATTGCTAATATATCCTACCAGAAATAGTTGATATTAGCAATAACTCACCTTCCTACATCAATTTATTGTTAAAAATCACTTTTATGTCAATTATGTCATGTATAGTAAGTTGCATTAAATGCTACAGGAAAGATAGACCATTTTATTGCCTAATGAGGTAGCAAAAATAATTGTCAACTAGTTTATTAATGTTAATGTGATAATTAATGAAATAAAATTTTCTCTTTGAGGAAAGAAGAATATACAATGATTATGTTTCTAGAAGTAGTACAAGTTAGAATACTAAATATTCTATATATAGCTGAGAGAAAACATTTATGAAAATGATTTGGGAGGAACATACTCTGAAACATAATGCCAAAATCAATTCAATAGGTTGTCTTGAACAAATGGTCATACATCTATTTTATTTATTGTATTTCATGTTAATAACTACTGATAGGGTTGGCTTCTAAATAATAAATAATTATATAGTTGGAAATATATATATATAATAAGGATTTGAATAGGGAAAATAAAGCACCTACGTTCAAGGAACTCACATCCTAGTAGGGTATATGATTGTAATAGAAAGGTAAAGATGGAATGATTATCACTTAGTCACCAATTGAGCAAATTTTTTTTTCAATACAGGTATGTACTAAGCATTGAATATAATAAGATTCAACTATTGTCATGTTAAATACTATTTGTGGGGCTTGTAGTCTAACATGAAGAGGTGAGTGTGAATCAAATAATTAACTAAAATGTACAATGGCAATGGTTATAAATGATAAGGAGCAATACATGGAGTTACTATTTTGTATTATGGAGAATCTAAGGTAGTTTTGGTGGTCAGAGATAATTCTCTTGAAAAAGCAATGACTGAGCTAAAATGTGAAGAATGAATGTGAGTGATAGCAATGACCGTTTTCATAGATCCCAGGACAGGAGTGGGACTGGTGAATGCAGTAAGTTAAGGGAGGCCCGGATGTCTGTGAATTGAGTTAAATGGAGATGATATAAGATGAGACTGAGTAACAGGTGAAGAGCAGACTATGAAAGACATGAAGTTTTTAAAGGGTACAGAGGCCGTGGGACAGGACAGGGATGGGTGGAAGATTGTGACTCGACTGTATTTGCGTTTTTGGTGTCACTTTGGGTGTAGTATAGAGGAGAGTTTGGAGAGGGCTAACAATAATATAAGTAGATGAGTGGACAAGGAGAAAGATGATGGATGGAGAGAATTATTAGATTATAAGATAGAGATGAATGCTAATGATTTTGTGAAGAGATCAAGAAAGAAAAGATGTCAAGGACAACATCTAGATTTCTGATCGACTTAGATGATGGTGGTGCCATTCACTGAATTCAGATCTGCTCCTCTTGACCCAGAAGAACATCAGTGTAATGTTTGCTGAAACACTTAAATGGTACGTTAAGTAGGTGATGCTGGTGGGTAGCCTCCATTTCCATGGTCTCATACTTTTGTGAGGAAACTCTTCCCCACACAGTAATGACCTGGGTCTTTTAGGTTACCTTTTTACTCATGCCTTTTCAGCGTAGGTGGAAAGATTATCTAGTTAATAATTTGGTGGGAAAGAAAATGATTTAAGCATATTCTCTGTAACTCTGTCCCTCCTCTGTCTCTGTCTCTCTTTTGTAGTGAAGAAATATTTCTCCTTATCTCCAGAGAACTTAAGAGATTCATTGGTGAATCTTTACTGTTTGAGATAGGCTTGGAGTTGTCCTTGCTGCTTGTGACAACGTAGACCAGTCTGTCCTTTTCAAGTGTGGTATGTTATACACCTATATCGGTCACAGACATAAGCTGAACTTGAAGCATGCTACTTGTAGTGAAACTGGCATTTTAATTTTCCATTTTTTTCCTCAAGTAATTGTCTCTTAGTTGGATTTAACTTAAATGAGGAAGGGAATGTGGTTAAACTTCCTGACACTTACATGGATCTCAGGAAATGGGTAATCTGCCTCTAAGAGTAACTGAAGCTATGGATATGGATGCCACTGCCTTGGGAAAGAACCAGGAAGTATATGAATAACCAAAGAACCTGAATATCTGAATGGCAACTGAATGTCAGTCATGAAAACTTTAGATGGAGGCTACAGTACTTTGAATAAAGTTTAACAACATGGATATTATATTTGTGAATTTAGCAAACACTGTAAAAGTGGATGGTCATATTGAAGTAGTATCTGATGCCTTTTGGTGTTGGTGGCAGATTTAAGTAGAAAGTAACTCTTTCAAGGAATATTTCTTGCACTGCTTTTTAAAGTTGAGTAGATACTATAAAAGGAAAGAGACTGAACAAACTTTGGGAGGAATAAGATCCTGCACAGTTTCCAAACACTGTCCTGCTTCCTTTTGTTCTTTTAAAGAATATCTCTAATAACAAGTACTTATTTAGAGCAGTAATACTTTTTTTTTTTTAATTGAAGAACACAAGCTTTACCAGAACCATTCTAGAATGCTCATCATAGTAGTTGTTTGTAGAATCAGGAGTAGTAATCATCAGAGAAGAAAATCTGAAAATTTAAAAATATACCTATTTTAATAACTTGAGTAATTCAAACTTTACTTGTTCTTCTTTAAAATTATAAAAAGGCCATTTCATTAGTTTCTTAGTCTTTACTATGAAGTATCATGAAATTTTAAATGTGAATTTGTTCAAACATAATTTACATATGACTTATTCTTGGGGTTTATAGTAATATCTGTGTCACTCTTTACACTTTAGCTCATCCTTAAAAATTCAGTTTCATGAAAGTCATTCAACTGGAAAAATCACTTTCCTTCAGAGAGCTTGCAGTGACTACAAACTCATCCTTGGCAATTTTATACCATAACTCTGCTAGGTAGTATATACTATATAGCATTAAACTCTAGTATAAACTTTACTTGGTTAATTCATTATGTGTATGCTGTCTAGATATTATCACCCTTAACATACAAACAATAAGGTTTAAAACTTAGTATGTGCCATGATGTTTGTGTGCTCAGTTGCTCAGTCGTGTCTGACTCTCTGCTGACCCATGGACAATATATAGACTACCAGGCTCCTCTGTTCATGTACTTTTCCTGGCAAGAATACTGGAGTCGGTTGCCATTTCCTACTTAATGGGGTCTTCCTGACTCAGGCATTGAACCTGTGTCTCTTGTGTCTCCAGCTTTGGCAGGCAGATTCTTTACCACTAGTACCACTTGGGAGCTCATTATATACACAGTTACTATTAGTGCATAAAATCAGAGAACTTGATGACAATTTTGTGATCAGTCTGTCTGAGCACCATCCTAATACAGGAGTCTTTTTATCCCGTAGACCGGTTCTTAGCGTCTATAAAACAACACTGACAAATGGGAGATCACATGCTTTTGAAACATGGTACTTTTTGTTGGATACCGTTTTTTTTTTTTTTTTTTTCATATTTGATTTGCTTCATACTAATTTTAATTTCTGGTTTTATCCTTCACACAATACATAAATATGATAATTAGTTAACGATTACAGATGATAGCTTTTCAAATAGATGAAGCTGAAATGGCATTCATTCACACAGCAATTTTTCAAAACTCATTTTTCTCTGCCAGTTACTACACTGAATATAAAAAGGTAAAAGAGAAAAGCTCTTGATTTTCTTCAGTTCTATCCCTTATTCTTTCATATGGCTGGTCTTTAAATGCCTCGGTGTGGCGCGTGACCACCTCTGAGGGCATTACTATTTTATTTTCATTTATTAATCATAATTATACAAGTAATGACAAATAATATTATTGAAGGCTATTTATGTGCTAGAATATACATGAAGTGCTTTATATTTGTTAATTAAATAAGTACCTAATGAGTGCCTTCTACATGTCTAGTACTTTGATACAGTGGGAGAGGTAGGAGGCAGAACTCATACCATTGTAGGAGGAGATTGGGAAGTGAAGATGTGGAGAGGGGCATTAGAGGATCTGAGAAGAGCTCATGAATAAGACTTCTGGTACGACTTTCAAGAGCTCACAGGAGAACACTGAGTCCCAAGCCACATTCAGTTGCTAAGGTGGACCTGCAAATGGAAGCTTGTGGAGGGGCTGGTTAGAAGCTTTTGTGTATGTGAGCTCTATCTCCTTTCCATTCACTGCAAGTGGACCTATGGCTGCTGTTTCAGGCAGTGCTGCTAGTTGGAAAGAAGAGTTTGACAGAAAAGAGGGGAGTGAGGACAGGCTAGAATCTGCTGGCCAGCTCTGCATCAGTCACTCTATTTGATACCAGAGTACCCTTAAAGAGTAGTGACCACTGCTTGACTTTCATCTCCCCAATTTTTCCTTGTTTCTCTTTTGTCCCTCTCTAACCCAGAGCTATAAAGAGAAGACGACTCTGGGCAACATAACTAACAGTTGAACTAAGTAGACAAGAATAAACCTGCAAGATACTGTTTCAAACGGGATCAGTAGTGAGTAAACAATACAGAAAGTGTTCCTGACTTTTTACATATTACATCCTAGTGGTAGAGTCAAAATAATTGAAAAAGTGTTTAATTTCAAACAGTGGGAAGTACAACAAAAATAATTATGCTGTATAGAGAGTAGGTTATAGTGAACTAATGGTAGAAACATGGAAACAGAGACTTTTGCAGTAGTTTAAGTGAAAGATAATGATCACTGCAGCTGGTGACTGCAGCCATGAAATTAAGAGATGCTTGCTCCTTGGAAGAAAAAATATGACCAATCTAGGGAGCATATTTAAAAGCAGAGACATTACTTTGCCAACAAAGGTCTGTTTAGTCAAAGCTTTGGTTTTTCCAGTAGTCGTGTGAGAGTTGGACTATAAAGAAAGCGGAGCACTGTGGAATTGATGCTTTTGAACTGTGGTGTTGGAGAAGACACTTAAGAGTCCTTTGGGCAGCAAGGAGATCCAACCAGTCAATCCTAAAGGAAGTCAGTCCTGAATATTCACTGGAAGGACTGATGCTGAAGCTGAAACTTCCATTATTTGGCCATCTGATGAGAAGAACTGACTCATTTGAAAAGACCTTGATGCTTGGAATGATTGAAGGTGGGAAGAGAAGGGGCTGACAGAGGATGAGATGGTTGGGTGGCATCACCAACTCCATGGACATAAGCTTGAGTAAGTTCTGGGATTTGGTGATGGACAGGGAAGCCTGGCATGCTGAAGTTCATGTGGTCACAGAGTTGGACACGTCTGAGTGACTGAACTGAACTGAATGATCACTCAAACTGGGAAGACAGAGCAGCCGTCTTTGGGGTGAGAAATGGTCATATCCTGAATATATTTTATAGATAGAGCTGGGTAACCAAATTTGCTGATCAACTGGGATTAGTTGTTAAGAAAATGGAGTTAAGGATGATGCTAATGTCTTTGAACAAATGAATGTAATTTTAGTGATATTTGCACTAGTGAGGAATGATGGGGAATAAGAGAGTTTGAAAGAGAAATTAAGATCTTTGGAAAGTTAGAGTAGAGATTTTATGTTGATTAAGCTATTACACTGAAGAGAGTTTAGAACATGGGAGAGGTGGAACTTGAGATCTATATTTTGGAGTTTTTTGGGATGTATATTTGTGAGTGAGTCCATAATGTATTTAAAGATAGAAATACTGGAAGAGATCAGTTGGAAAGATGGTGTAGATTTTTAAAAGTGTACAGATGTTATAGACTGGTCCATATGCTTACACAGAGTGGGTAGTGCTTCTTATCCATAATCTTATTATTAATATAAAATCTTTTCATTTATGAACATTAGAGCTAATTTTCAATCATAAGTTCAACACTCTTGAAAAGATTTAAACATACCAAAGTTAGGTACAGGAGAGATGCAAGGTTGTTAAATTATGAAGCCAAAAGTAAATTAGCCTGCCATTTTTGAATAGAGATGAGCTGAAGATTTGTTTTCAGTAACTAAAACAAGAGGAGCAACACAATTAAGATCATTAAATTATAATATCTTTAATATTCACAAATGTAGAAATAGATGAAGAGAGACTAAAACGGAAAAGTTGTTCTGGAAATAACTGGGAAGTGCCCATAGCATTTGGGTTTTTTATGACATCCCATTACTGAAATGAAATTCAACAGAAATAGTTCTACAGGAACCCAAAAAGTCTGATACTAGTTCATAATTCTTTAGTAGTACATCTTGATTCATGATAAAATTCATTTATTTCAAGTAATCTTCCATGAAATTCTTTCAAGCAGGATTTAATAATGATTATAGAGAAGAGTTCATGGCTCTCCTCTCTTCAAAAGACCTGCCTTTCTTTTTCTTCCTGTCCATCTGGGAGATATATATTAGACTATACATTCTATTTTTCCTCTGTATTCTTTAGGGTGTTGTATGTAGTACTGGAACATGAGTGTGTTCTAAGTCACTTTAGTAGTGTCCAACTCTTTGGGCCCCCATTGGCGGTAGCCCATCAGGCTCCTTTGTCTGTGGGATTCTCCCCGTGCTCTCCTCCAGGGGATCTTCCAGACCCAGGGATTGAACCTGTGTCTCTTATGTCTCCTGTGTGGGCAGGTAGGTTCTTTATCACTAGTGCAATCTGGGAAGCCCCATGTACTACTGGACAACAGTTCAAATACTCTGTCATCCTAGTATGATATGGCAAGAAGACCAACTCCTTTTGTTGAAGTAAACTGGCTTTTAAAATTAAGTTGCAAACTTGATAAACTTTTTGGTAGTTAACTGCTTATGATAATGATTAGAGTGATAAACTGGAAGTAATTGCCTATGACCGATGACACACTAGCAAAAAAATATATATAGTTGGAAATACCTATCACATATTTATAAAAAGATTAAATGTCACACACGTACACCAATTGCCGGTTCATGTCAATGTATGGCAAACCAATATAATATTGTAAAGTAAAAAAATAATTAATTAAAAAAAAGAAGACTAAATGAAATAGTAACAACCACCCCTGCCCCCCACATACACACAACTTGATGAATATGGAAAGAAAGTCTCAAGGCCAATGTATGAGTTAATTAACAATATTATTTTCTTGTCATTTATACATGGTAACAATATTATTTTGAACTAAATGAAATCACAGGACACATTTCTAGCTATTCTAATATTTCAACCAAAAATTTTTCACAACAACAAAATGGACTTTTATACTTTTACAGGTAAGAAAAGACTCAAAAGTTGCTTGTAAAGAGATGAGCTACTAAGTATTGTTAAGTACTTACTATAAATAAAACAACTTAATGAATGAAAATAAAACAATTCCCATGACTACCTAAATTGCGTTTTAAATGGTAAAATTAAGTTTTAAGTTGTTATTAAATAGTTTAGAAAGACATTTAAATTTTCAGTTGCACTGATTTTAGCAGAATCTTTGAGGTTATATTAATAATTACAAGATTTTTTTTTTGGCTACTAAGCAAAACAAGTGTCTTGTATCAAGTAGTTTAAATATAATTTTCTGTAGAAAAGAAGTATGAAAGATGATTTTTTTTTCACATGAGTATGATTATTAAGTCAGCAACAGCAGATTCAACCAAGAAAATTCATCCTTGAAGAGTGCTAAAGGGTGACTGGTTTAGATATGGCAATTAATCACTTTATTATTTATAGTACTTTAGGAACAGCTCACAGTACATTAATCAGGAATAACTTTTACTTGATTAACAAGACTGCCAAAAAATGTCAAACATGAGTGCAAAAACACAATTGAGTAAATATATATACATATATTAGCTAAGGACTGATAATCACAAAGTAAAAAATTTTAACTTGCATCTAAATCATTCACCTGCTTGAACTCTTATGCTTTCACTGGATAGTTTATGATTTAATACTTTTTTCCAGGGTTGATGGCTCAGATGGTAAAGAATTTGCCTGCTTGGGTTTGACCCCTGGGTCAGGAAGATCCCCTGGAGAAGGGAATGGCAACCCACTCCGGTATTCTTGCCTGCAAAATTCCATGGACAGAGGAGCCTGGCAGGACATAGTCCATGGGATTACAAAGAGTTGGATTTGACTGATTGATAGACACTTTCACTTTCTTTCCTGGTGTTGGAGAGTAGCATTTAAGATACATCAGATAATTTATGGTCTGTGGAGTTTCAGAGCTTCCCTCATGGCTCAGTGGTTAAGAATCTACCTGCCAATGCAGGAGATGCGAGTTCGATCCCTGGGTCAGGAAGGTCCCTGAAGGAGGAAATGGCAACCCACTGCAGTATTCTTGCCTGGGAAATGTCCATGGACAGAGGAGCTGGCAGGGTACAGTCCACGGGGTCGCAAAGAGTAGGCATAGTGACTAAACAACAACAACAAATAAAGTTTCAATCTGGATCAGCCCTTCTCTAGTATGTTTGTAGCTTATTCTGTATAGGCAGATGTTTTCCTTCATGGATTGAGTAGCTCTAACCGGAGTTAGATGCCCTGGTTTAAATTATAGCTCTGTCATTTCCCAGCTGTGGGTCTTAAGGCAAAGTTAATCCACCACTCTGTACCTCTGTTTTGTAATTTATAATTAGCTGTTCATAATGTCACCTAATTTATAAGGTGGGTATGAGAATTCAGTTAGTATATTTAAAGTATTGAACCATGTTTAACAGCACAATAAATACTACCTAATATTTTCATTTGTATTATTGTGATCAGTACTGGTGTCCTTTACCTTCTCTAGCTTTCTTTAGGCCAGTTTTCCTTAGCCTCTGAGACATGCCCTGTGTGCGTGTGTACTAAGTCATTGCAGTCGTGTCTGACTCTTTGCAACCCTGTGGCCTATAGCCCTCCACAGCTCCTCTGTTTAAGGGATTCTCCAGGCAGGAATACTGGAGTGGGTTGCCATGTTCTCCTCCAGGATTTATTCCCGAGCCAGGGAATGAACCCATGTTTCTTACGTCTCTTGCATTGGCAAGTGGGTTCTTTAACACTGAGCTACCTGGGAAGCCCTGAGACATGCGCTAGTCCCGTCTGTTTTCTTCAGCATGTCACTTCAGTGACTGTTGAGCAGCTGAGCAAGTGTTGTATGCATAGTACAAATACGATAAATGCTTTATGATATAAACATACAATTCAGCTTTCTGTTGAACTTATACTAATATATGTCTTACATATAGTTGCTTAACATATTTGATGAATTTCATGTTTTCCAAATTGAGGCTGGCTTTTTATGAAACTATAACTAATGATGAGACCCCAGAACACTCACTCGTGATCAGCATTGAAATACGTAAGAGTAGTACAGATTCCTAGGACTTGTATGTGTGGAGTGTGTGTGACTGCATGATACACAAAGAGAGAGCATTAGAATGATGATTGCAACAGGAAAATGGAAGTCAAAGTGGACAAAGTAAATACTGAGTTGAAATAGTTTAAAAAAATGTGACATAATTGAGAGTAACAGAGAACTTCAGATGTCTAATAAACCTAGTGTACCCATTTTACATGAAAGCAGTAATCCAACAGCTAATGGTAAAAGGCAGGATTAGAATCATAGAAAAATCTTCAGACATATATTTAGAAGTGAATTCAGAAGATAGTGTTTGTTATTTGAAACACCTTAGACACTCAGATGAGAGCAGTCATGTGAAAACAGTTCAGTACTTTTTGAAAAGGAAATATGACAGCAAAGAACAAAAATAAATGTATTTTCTTTGATTTTTAAATGGTACAATAGCCTAATATTCAGAGTTAAAAGACTTGACTATATATTATGTATGTTTGTACTTAGTTGCTCAGTTGTGTCCAATTCTTTGCAATCCTGCAATCCCATGAACTATATAGTCTGCCAGGCTCCTCTGTCCATGGGATTCTCCAGAGAAGAATACTGGAGTGGGTTGCCATGCTCTCCTCCAGGGGATTTTCCCAACCCAGGGATCAAATCCAGATCTCATGCATTGCAGGCAGATTGTTTTACCATCTGAGTCACCAGGATGCTAAAGAATCCACCTGCAATGCTGGAGACCCAGGTTTGAGCTCCTGGAGAAGGGTATGGCTCCCCACTCCAGTATTCTTGTCTGGAGAATTCCATGGACAGATGAGCCTGGTGGGCTATAGTCCATGGGCTTGCAAAGAGTCAGACATGACTGAACGGCTAACATTGTGTATAATCCACCTTATTTTTCCACCTATCTTTCCAGTGATCTTAAGCTCTTATTTATGGACCAGAAGGGGTCATTCTTATTTCCTGTCTTCTCTCCTTGTGTAATGTGCTCAGAGAGCATAAAGTCACCTCCTAAGAAGTTTTTTGACATTAACTGACAAGGAAAAAATATTTAGCTGGAAGCTAATCAACAGCTCATGTGTTTTAGAATGGGGGAGGGTGGACACAACTGCCTGTGTTCCTTTCTGGATAGAGGTTTTGATAAATGATATCTAAACTCACTGGATTTATATTCTTTCAATCTTACCTAGTAGGAACTCACTTCATATTGAATAGCTAGTTGATAGACTTGATTCTGATTTTGGTCTTTCATATGTTTGACTTATCATTGACTTGAAGTCTTACTAACTTCATGAATTGTGTTCTGATAGAAAATATCCCAAGGATGTTCTAAATAAAAACCTAGATTTTCATTCTTATATTAATCTTATTTTCTCCAATATCAATTCCAGCTTCTTTAGTGTCTTTTAATTTTTAGAACCCTCATATAATACTTACACTGTATTATGAAGTTAAATTGAAAGTGTTAGTTGCTTGGTTGTTTCCAACTCTTTCCAAATCCATGGGCTGTACTCTGCTAGGCTCCTCTGTCCATGGGATTTCCCAGGCAAGAATACTGGAGTGGGTAGCTCTTCCTTTCTGCAGGGCATCTTTCTGACCTAAGATCAAACCTGGGTTTCCTGCATTGCAGGCAGATTCTTTCCCATCTGAGCCACCATGTATTGATCTGTTATGTTCCCTGCAGCCTACCCCAAAGATATTTTTTCTCAAATGAATGAAGAAATGAGTGGAGTGGGAGAAATGGCCCTATAAGGTTGCAAAGGACAGCATACATAGTTTTGGTGTATTATGAACTATATCAGAACCGATTTTGTTGGTAGAAGATGTTTTGTTGTTGTTAAACACTCTGTTTTCATGGTACATCTCAAATAAATAAGGCATTAGAAAGATAAACTAAGAAAAGCTGATGCAAGAATGTTCCTTAAATCCTCTATCTTATCTTTCTTTATATAATCACATAATAAATTTTTAAGAAAATATGAGACAATCACTAGAAGATTATTTTTTTTTAAAAGTAAGAAGTAGTACATTAGTATTTTCCCTCCAATTATCTTGGTTCCATTTGATTGTTAAGTTTAACTAACTGAATTAAATGAATGCTAAAATCAATTTTAAAAGTACAAAGTTTTATAATAAATGATTTAATTTTGCTTATTTTCTTATCTCAATGAATGTAAATTTCTTGTGTGTGTTTTCTAGCCTGACTGATCAATAGAAAATATTTTAAAGGCTTACCAAAAATCAAGCCGTTGTGAGTGAAGTAGTGGTCTGCTTGTGCTTCCTTGGAGATTAGGATTATTATTTTGTTTTAAATATTTGATTAGTGCTAATAAAAGAGAATGTTTTTGAATAGCATAGTGATTGACATTTATTTCTTAAGTTTCTAAGCAATTTACTGGAGGCATTACAATAAATTCATCTCAGTTTTTATTGTCTTATCTTCTCTACCTTCCCTTAACTTCTGACATTTCCCTTGATAATTTTGTTTATTACAGTTTCTAAATTTTTAACATAGGAAACAAAGGAAGATAGCATATATATAATAATTTACTTCTCTTTTGGACAGTTGTTACATACACATATATTTTCCCATGATTTTAATGAAATATAGTACTTGTAATAATTTTCTTTTTATTTAATGTTTTTACTTTTTGTATTATATTGTGTGTGTTAGTTACTTAGTCATGTCTGACTCTTTGCAACCGCATAGACTGTAGCCCCACCCAGCTCCTCTGTCCATGGGATTCTCCAGGCAAGAACACTGGAGTGGGTTGCCATTTCCTTCTCCTGTATTATATTGTATCTATTATCTTATTTACTAATAAGAACAACTAAGCAAACTAGGTTATTATTGTTTACTACTTTCTCTTGCAGGGAAAAACATGCATGTCAGAGATACGATGTGAAGCCAAAGAGCCACATTTTTTGGCTTTTACCGTTATTTTACTGTGCTGCTTCTGTGATGCTTAAAATATCATTTTAATTTATCATCTCAGTTATTAACTTATTTCCTTCCTTATTAAGTGACTTACAAATATTAAATGAAGATTAAAAGAGAGAGCAAACAAGTAAAAATAAATCAGTGGCTTCAAAAGTGGAACCTAAACTGAGATGAAAAGTTTCTATCATATGCTTACTGCAGGTGGGTTATGGTTTTAGCTATTAGTTTTTTTTAGCAGCAAAATTCAAAATGGAAATGTAATCAGTTATACAATTTATGGCGCCCATAAGATAAAAAACAACCAATTATTCTTTGAATTGAAAAATTGTACACAGTAATAATATTAGATGAGAAATTTACCAAGTAGAGTGGCTCTCCCAGACACTGTGTAATAAAATAAAATTGTTCTTAACGTTCTTCCAGAGATTCCACAGTGACTCTTGTACTTTTTCTTGTATAACCTATGTTGGCATCATACTAAAATATAATAAGCAGAAGCAATTTATGGAGAAGATTGTAAAGTTAAATAGATGGGTTTCTTGGTTGGATCAAGGAGTGGAGGTATCTTTAGGACTTTGGGTAGCCTCCTTATTCCTCAAGCAAACTTCCCTCACTGATCAATATGCATAAGTTAACATTTTATTCAGAATTATCTTATTTGCCTTGTGCCTCTAATGAACTTAGGTAAAATCAAATTCACAGGACTTAAAAGCAGTAAGGTAAGCAGTAGAGACCAAAAAAGAAAAAATCAGTAAGGTAAGCAGTAAGGACAAAAGCTTAATGTGAAGGCATCTTAACTCCACTTGGATGCAAACCAAGTAAATAAAATCCAGGTGGAGTAACTTTATATTACTTAGTTTTCACATATGTTATTATTTTAGGTTTAAATAAATATTTCTTTTAGAAAAATATTTCAAATAAATAGTAGTGAAGTCACTCAGTCGTGTCCAACTCTTTGCGACCCCATGGACAGTAGCCAATCAGGCTCTTCCGCCCATGGGATTTTCCAGGCAAGAATACTGGAGTGGGTTGCCATTTCCTTCTCCAGGGGATCTTCCAGACTCAGGGATCGAACCCAGGTTTCCCACATTGTAGGCAGATGCTTTTACCATCTGAGCCACCAGGGAAGTCAAATTAAATAAATTATACTCTAATAATAAAATTGTGTCTAATAAGGAAATGAATGTAATGTGAATATTGAGTCAGATATATCCCCCTGAAAAGAATTATGTTTTCTACTGCTTATTTTAGAAAATACTAGCATGAAAGTTCAGCACCCACTAATCCTGTGTGGGTCACAATAAACTGTGGAAAATTCTGAAAGAGATGGGAATACCAGACCACCTAACCTGCCTCTTGAGAAATCTGTATGCAGGTCAGGAAGCAACAGTTAGAACTGGACATGGAACAACAGACTGGTTCCAAATAGGAAAAGGAATACGTCAAGGCTGTATATTGTCACCCTGCTTGTTTAACTTATATGCAGAGTACATCATGAGAAACGTTGGACTGGAAGAAACACAAACTGGAATCAAGAGTGCTGGGAGAAATATCAATAACCTCAGATATGCAGATGACACCACCCTTATGGCAGAAAGTGAAGAGGAACTCAAAAGCCTCTTGATGAAAGTGAAAGAGGAGAGTGAAAAAGTTGGCTTAAAGCTCAACATTCAGAAAATGAAGATCATGGCATCTGGTCCCATCAGTTCATGGGAAATAGATGGGGAAACAGTGGAAACAGTGTCGGACTTTATTTTTTTGGGCTCCACAATCACTGCAGATGGTGACTGCAGTCATGAAATTAAAAGACACTTACTCCTTGGAAGAAAAGTTATGACCAACCTAGATAGCATATTCAAAAGCAGAGACATTACTTTGCCGACTAAGGTCCGTCTAGTCAAGACTATGGTTTTTCCTGTAGTCATGTATGGATGTGAGAGTTGGACTGTGAAGAAGGCTGAGCGCTGAAGAATTGATGCATTTGAACTGTGGTGTTGGAGAAGACTCTTGAGGGACTCTTGGACTGCAAGGAGATCCAACCAGTCCATTCTGAAGGAGATCCGCCATGGGATTTCTTTGGAGGGACTGATGCTAAAGCTGAAACTCCAGTACTTTGGCCACCTTATGTGAAGAGTTGACTCATTGGAAAAGACCCTGATGCTGGGAGGGATTGGGGGCAGGAGGAAAAGGGGACCACGGAGGATGAGATGGCTCGATGGCATCATGGACTCGATGAATGTGAGTCTGAGTGAACTCCAGGAGATGGTGATGGACAGGGAGGCCTGGTGTGCTGCGATTCATGGGGTTGTAAAGAGTCGGACACGAATGAGCGACTGAACTGAACTGAACTGAAATATGTTTTCTACTGCTTATTTTAGAAAATACTAGCATGAAAGTTCAGCACCCACTAATCCATTTACTACTATAGAATCTCAAATATTTAAAAAAGGTAGTAAATTATATGCTATTGTTGATCATATGGATGTAAAATTTACCAATTCAAATTTAACATTCTTATTTTAATCCTGTAATAATTAACTATAATATGAAAGGAGTTATTCATATTCAAGATTGTTAGGTAGTATGTCTGTTTTCTATGTATTGCTGTGCTGTGCTTAGTGACGAAGTCATGTCCAACTCTTTATGATCCTGTGGGCTGTAGACCACCAGACACCCTCTGTCTATGGGGATTCTCCAGACAAGAATATTGGAGTGGGTTTCCATGCCCTCCTTCAGGGGATCTTCCCAACCCAGGGATCTAACTCAGGTCTCCTGCATTGCAGATGGGTTCTTTACCATCTGAGCCACCAGGGAAGTCCAAGAATACTGGAGTGAGTGGCCTATGCCTTTTCCAGAGGATCTTCCTGACCCAGGATTTGGACCAGGGTCTCCTGCATTACAGGCAGATTCTTTACCAGTTGAGCTACCAGGGTATCAAAGAATCAGATATCTCTCCCCTTTTATATTCACTAAGCCCTGTGCAAGTTAATATCACACCTGTACTTTTACTACAAAGTTCTTTTGTTCTTACGCTATAAAGTCCCCACATTTTTTCATTTGTGACAGAGTTGAAGAGATTATTGAGACCTTTTCCAAATTTCTTTTATGATGTATGTAGATTGTTTTGACATGACTGTAACATTGTGGTCAACAATATTTTTTTTTTTAAACAACTTTTTATTTTGTTTTGGGAGTATAGCTGATTAACAATGTTTTGATAGTTTCCAGTGTACAGCAAGGAGACTCAGCCATACATGTATCCATTCTCTTTCAAACTCTCCTCACATCTAGGTTGCCACATAACACTGGTTATCCATTTTTATTATAGCAGTGTATATATGACTACCCAAACTCCCTAGCTCTCCTTGTCCCCTATTCTTCCCCCTTGCCAACCATAAGTTCATTCTCTAAGTCTATGAGTCTCTTTCTGTTTTGTAACTAAGTTCATTTGTATCATTTCCTTTTAGATTCCACATATAAGGGATGCCATATGATATTTCTCCTTCTCTGTCTGATTTACTTCACTCAGTATGGCAATTTCTATACCCATCTATGTTGCTGCAAATGGCATTATTTCACTGATGCTGTAAAAGTGCTCTACTCAATATGTCGATAAATTGCTGCACTCAATATGGCAGCAGATTTGGAAAACTCAGCAGTATCCACAGGGCTGGGAAAGGTCCATTTTCTTTCCAATCCCAAAGAAGGGCAATGCCAAAGAATGTTTAAACTAGCATACAATTGTACTCATTTCACATGCTAGGGAGATTATGCTCAAAATCCTTCAAGCTAGGCTTCAACAGTAAATGAACTGAGAACTTCTAGATGCACACGTTTCAGAGAGGCAGAGGAACCAGAGAATAAATTGCTAACACTCGTTGGATCATGAAGAAAGCAGTGGAGTTCCAGAAAAACATCTATTTCTTCTTCATTGAATGTGTGAAAGCCTTTGACTATGTGGAATACAACAAAATGAGGAAAATTCTTAAAGAGAGGTGAGTACCAGACCACTTTACCTGTCTTCTGAGAAAATTGTATGCAGGTCAAGAAGCAACAGTTAGAACTTGACATGGAACAATGGACTAGAGAAATATAAACAACCTCAGATATGCAGATGATACTACTTTAATGACAGAAAGAGACGAGGAGCTAAAGAACTTCTTGATGAAGGTGAAAGAGGAGAGTGGAAAAGCTGGCTTGAAGCTCTGCTTTCACAAAATGTGATCATGCATCTAGTTCCATCATTTCATGGCAAATAGAAGGTGGAAAAGTGGAAGCAGTGACAGATTTTCTTTTCTTGGGCTCTAAAATCACTGCACGCGGTGACTGTAACAATGAAATTAAAAGATACTTGCTCTTGGAAAGAAGCTATGATAAACCTCAACAGCTGAAGCTCCAATACATTGACCTCCTGATGCTAAGAACTGCCTCATTAGAAAAGACCCTGATGCTGGGAAAGAGTGAAGGCAGGAGAAGAATGGAGCAACAGAGAAAGAGATAGCTGAATAGCATCACCAATTCAATGGACATGAATTTGAGCAAATTCTGGGAGATGTTGGAAGACAGAGGAATCTGGTGTGCTAAGTCCATAGGATCTCAAAGAGTGAGAAACAGACTTAGTGACTGAGCAACAATAACAACAAATGGCTGAATAATATTCTGTTGTATATATGTAACACATCTTCTTTATGGATATTTAATTTGCTTTCATATTCCGGCTATTGTAAATAGAGCTGTAGTGAACACTGGGGTGCATGTATCTTTTCCAGTTATTGTTTCCTCAGGATATATGCCCAGGAGTGAGATTGCTGAATATAAATATATTATATAGTAGCTCTTTTAATTTTTTTAAGGAACCTTCATACTGTTCTACTTAGTGGCTGTACCCAATTTACATCCCTACCAATACTGTAGGAGGGTTCCTGACAGGGTTAACAAGTAGGAATGCCAGAGGTCACCAAGAGGCTGGAGGAAATAAAATGCAAGTGACAGATTTTTTTTTTTTTTCTTTCCCTTCTCTGTTGAGAACACCTGTTTCTTCCTGAACTTAATTTTTCTCAAACCTTGAGCTAACCAATGCATTTTTCTTATGGAAATGTTTTTCTTAAACTCTGTTAATGAAACTGTGTATTTGCTTTGGAATCTGCCTTTCTTCAAATCAGTTCCGCCTGACACTAACTTTTTTTTCTTTTCTTTTCTCAAACCCTGGGCTGATAATGGCTCAACAGACCAGTTCATGTCAATTGTTTTATGGCCAGGGATAACACACCTCTTGCCATCCTATCTCAAAAATGCATAATGTGGAAGAGGGGCCTGGTGAAACTCCCTCAGCCTTGAGGTGTTTCTTTTATTTGATTATAAGCTTGTTAAGAGACAGAAAATTGAAGTCACTCAGTCCTGTCCCACTCTTTGCGAACCCATGTAGAGTAGCCTATGAGGCTTCTCTGTTCATTGGATTTTCCAGGCAAGGGTACTGGAGTGAGTTGCCATTTCCTTCTCCAAAGAGACATAAAACGCCTTGCTAAAAACTAGCAAGGGGGCATTTTTTCTGTCCCTTTCTGATGTCTATGTCAGAAACTTTCTCTGTCTCTTTCATACTTTAATAAATCATTGCTATACAAAAAGCTCAGAATGGTCAAGCCTTGCCTCTGGCCCTGGATTGAAATCCTCTCTGGAGGTCATGAATCCTGGCGTAGCACATGGCTCACACCACAACCTTTCATTCCTTTCTCTTCACACCCTCTCCAGAGTTTATTGTGTGGATTTTTTGATAATAGCCATTCTGGCTGATGTGAGGTGATACCATTGTAGTTTTCAACAGAATTCTTAAAAGAAAATAATAATAAGCCATAACTATCAAAAAGTAAATGAGGAGCAAATCTAGCTGAAGACAATGTACAGAAACACAGTATCACATCTGTGAAAAAGATAAATGTGTTTTGTACAATGAGTAACAAAAATGTGCTACACCTCTCATGAGATCTTGTGTATCTAAATCAGAGCAGGTGTTAGTTCTCTTCTTCTTTTATATCGGATTATACTTTATGAGAAATATTTGATAAACTGGACCCTGTGTGGAGCAAAATAAACCAGAGAGTGAGTCCATGTGTATCACAATGTATGAAGACTTGCTTACGGTGCTAGGAGCTTTGTCCTGGAGAATAAACAATTTTTACTGTTTTTCTGAATACTAGCAGAGTTCTCTTGTAAAAGATGCTTTAACGTTTCTACAGCACTGCAGAGGAAAGAACTGGGATTCATCAGTGAAGTTGTAATGAGGAAGACTTTAAACTTACCCTGAGGAATAAGTCTCTATGATTGGTTCTAGAATGGGGTGCCTTAGGAAACAGTGAATTCTGCATTACTGCAGACACCTAGTCCTAGGGTATATTTTTCCAGGATATTGTCATAGAGGGGTTATGTCAGAATAATCTGATAGACTGCTTTCTTTTAATCCTTAAATTTCCTTTACCCCTTGTGAATTTGTGTTGTATCTGACACTATTTGGTGTGGTTTTGGGGAACCTAGGAATCACTATACTATGTGAGAAGATATTAAGATTCATCTAGAACTTCACATAGAAGATTTTCTGATAAGTGAGGATTTGGCACTGGCTTCCGTGTCTTCATATTGAAAAGAACATTAACATAATTGTGGATCTTGCTGTCTGTGAAAGCATACCCCAAATTTGTAAACATTACATTAAAGTCATCTTCCAGGATTTGAAATAGCTCAACTGGAATTCCATCACCTCCACTAGCTTTGTTTGTGATGATGCTTTCTAAGGACCTCTTGACTTCACATTCCAGGATGTCTGGCTCTAGGTGAGTGATCACAACATCATGATTATCTGGGTTGTGAAGCTCTTTTTTGTACAGTTCTTCTGTGTATTCTTGCCACCTCTTCTTAATATCTTCTGCTTCTGTTAGGTCCATACCATTTTTGTCCTTTATCGAGCCCATCTTTGCATGAAATATTCCCTTAGTATCTCTAGTTTTCTTGAAGAGATCTCTAGTCTTTCCCATTCTGTTGTTTTCCTCTATTTCTTTGCACTAATCGCTGAGGAAGGCTTTCTTATCTCTCCTTGCTGTTCTTTGGAACTCTGCATTCAGATGCTAAAACATTCCTTTTCTCCTTGCTTTTCACTTCTCTTCTTTTCACAGCTATTTGTAAGTCCTCCCCAAACAGCCATTTTGCTTTTTTGCATTTCTTTTCCATGGGGATGGTCTTTATCACTGTCTCCTATGCAATTTGGAAAACTCAGCAGTGGCCACAGGACTGGAAAAGGTCAGTTTTCATTCCAGTCCCTAAGAAAGGCAATGCCAAAGAATGATCAAACTACTGCACAATTGCACTCATCTCACACGCTAGTAAAGTAATGCTCAAAATTCTCCAAGCCAGGCTTCATCAATACATGAACTGTGAACTTCCAGATGTTCAAGCTGGAACATCTTGAGAAACTTATATGCAGGTCAGGAAGCAACAGTAAGAACTGGACATGGAACAACAGACTGGTTCCAAATAGGAAAAGGAGTACGTCAAGGTTGTATATTGTCACCCTGCTTATTTAACTTATATGCAGAGTACATCATGAGAAACGCAGGGCTGGAAGAAGCACAAGTTGGAATCAAGATTGCCGGGAGAAATATCAATAACCTCAGATATACAGATGACATCACCCTTATGGCAGAAAGTGAAGAGGAGCTCAAAAGCCTCTTGATGAAAGTGAAAGAGGAGAGTGAAAAGTTGGCTTAAAGCTCAACTTTCAGAAAACTAAAACCATGGCATCTGGTCCCATCACTTCATGGGAAACAGATGGGGAAACAGTAGAAACAGTGTCAGATTTTATTTTGGGGGCCTCCAAAATCACTGCAGATGGTGACTGCAGCCATGAAATTAAAAGACACTTACTCCTTGGAGGAAAAGTTATGACCAACCTAGATAGCATATTCATAAGCAGAGACATTACTTTGCCAAAAAGGTCCATCTAGTCAACGCTATGGTTTTTCCAGTAGTCATGTATGGATATGAGAGTTGGACTGTGAAGAAAGCTGAGCGCCGAAGAATTGATGCTTTGGAACTGTGGTGTTGGAGAAGACTCTTGAGAGTCCCTTGGACTGCAAGGAGATCCAACCAGTCCATTCTAAAGGAGATCAGTCCTGGGTGTTCTTTGGAGGGACTGATGCTAAAGCTGAAACTCCAATACTTTGGCCACCTCATGCAAAGAGTTGACTCATTGGCAAAGACTCTGATGCTTGGAGGGATTAGGGGCAGGAGGAGAAGGGGACGATTGAGGATGAGATGGCTGGATGCCATCACCGACTCAATGGACATGAGGTTGGGTGAACTCCGGGAGTTGGTGATGGACAGAGAGGCCTGCTGTGCTGCAGTTCATGGGGTTGCAAAGAGTTGGACATGACTGAGTGACTGAACTTCACTGAACTGAACGTTAAAGTCACAATTGCCTTTAAACGAACGATTCTTGGAGGACAAAAATAATATTATCTATATTAACCATCAGTATGTGAAAGTGCTTTCCTTTGGGGGATGGGCAACATACTTTTAATTTAATAAATATGAAAATACTAAGTGTTTGAGCTAACCGAAAACTTCTGGAATGCATGTAACAATTAATTAAAAATTTTTCAGTGCAGTATACTGTTGTTGTTCAGTTGCTTAGTCATATTTCACTCTTTGCAATACCATGGACTGCAGCACACCAGGCATCCCTGTCCTTCACCATCTCCCAGAGCCTGTTCAAAATCAAGTCCATTGAGTCCGTGATGCCATCCAACCATCTTTCCCTCTGCTATCCCCTTCTCCTCCCACCTTCAAACTTTCCCAACATCAGGTTTTTCCTAATGAGTCAGTTCTTCACATCAGGTGGCCAAAGTATTGGAACTTCAGCTTTAGCATCAGCCCTTCCAGTGAATATTGAGGGTTAATTTCCTTTAGGATTGACTGATTGGATCTCCTTGCAGTCCAAGCAACCTTCAAAAGTCTTCTCTAACATCACAGTTCAAAAACATCAATTCTTTGGCATTTAGCCTTATTTATGGTCCAGCTCTCACATCCATACATGACTGTTGGAAAAACCATAGCTTTATCTCGATGAGTGTTTGTCTGCAAAGTAATGTCTTCGCTTTTTCATATGCTGTCCAGGTTGGTCATGGCTTTTTTCCCGGGGAGCAAGCATGTTAATTTCATGTCTACAGTCCCCATCTACAGTGATTTTGGAGCCTAAGAAAATAAAGTCTGTCACTGTTTCCATTGTTTCCCCATCTATTTGCCATGAAGTGATGGGACCAGATGTGATGATCTTTGTTTTTTAAATGTTGAGTTTTAAGCCGACTTTTTCAATCTCATCTTTCACTTTCATCAAGAGGCTCTTTAGTTCCTCTTCGCTTTCTTCCATAAGGGTGGTATTACCTGCATATCTGAGGTTATTGATATTTCTCCTGGCAATCTTGATTTGAGCTTGTGCTTCATCCAGCCCAGCATTTCTCATGATGTACTCTGCATATAAGTTAAATAAACAGGGTGAGAATATATAACCTTGATGTATTTCTTTTCCCAATTTTGAACCAGTCTTTTGTTCCATGTCAAGTTCTAACTTTTGTTTCTTGACCTGCATACAGGTTTTTCAAAAGGCAGGTGAGTTCGTCTGGCATTCCCATGTGGTAATTAAAGAAAAACATTTCTTCTAACATTCTTTCTTTCAAGATGAAATTCTCACAAGTTGATATTATAGAGCTAAAAAATTCTGTGCATAGTTTTGAATATCTAATTTTGGTTCATTTATTAAAAACTACTACTATTCAGCATATCCTGTTTTTTTTGGGGGGGAGGTCTTTGTTTTTATTTTTAATTTGTTTAACTTATTCCTTTTGCTGTTTCCAACTGTGAAGTATAAAAATAATCTTGAACAACTACAGTGCAATGGAATATTAACAGGGATAATACACTGTGTTGTAACTTTATAGAATCCTTCTGGAGGCTGTATGTGTATGTATGTACAGACATATATACATATACATATATAAAATATATATATATACACACACACATATATTTCCTTTTCAGCTCAAACAATCTTAAGTGTTTGTATAGTATATTACTTTTCTCTGTGTTCTTTGATGCCTATATTTTATCCACAGGCATATGTTCCTGCTGGTTGGTCCAGCTTTTCATTGGCTACTATGCTACCGACTTAACGTGTCCTCTTCTCATTGAAAAATCCTACCATTGCCTTTTAATATTTATTTCCAAATTTTCTTCTTTGCTCTGATTTAACTCTCAAGTTTTCTGAAAGAAAACACTTAGATACACAAACCTTGCTCTTTCAACAGTGTCTCTTGTGCAATGTGTTATTCAAGTAGTATATCACAGAACTACAGCCAAATCTGGTAAAATGGGTTTCTGTCTTACTGCCAATTCTTTGAGAGAGTTTCATAGCATGTTCTGCTTCCTCTCAAGCACATGCATATGTACTAAGTCACTTCAGTCATGTCCAAGTCTGTGCAACCCTATGGACTCTAGCCCACCAGTCTCCTCTGTCCATGGGATTCTCCAGGCAAGAATACTGGAGTGGGTTGCCATGCCCTCCCCCCGAGGGATCTTCCTGACCCAGGAATTGAACCCATGTCTCTTATGTCTCCTGTATTGGCAGGTGGGTTCTTAACTATTAGCACCACATGGGAAGCCCCCTCTCAAGTAGAGATGCCATTTATACCACGAGGATTAACGAAAAAAGAATTTCCCTTTGATTTTCTTTTTAAACACCTTTACAGTCTCTATAACAACAAAATAAATGATGACAGCCAGAATATATTCTAAAAGTTTTGCACAGTTGGACAGTTTATTTACATAATTGATACATTTTTTGAGGTCACTTGTTCGCTATTTAAACAATTAAGTAAATATTTTTTCAAAAATGTGAAGAAAACTTTTTCAGACAAATCTATAAGAAATTATTAGAAAAAATAATAACCAGAATCTGGATTGGCTTTACAGAATGAAAGGTTGCCCACATTGCAGGCGGATTCTTTACCATCTGCGCCACCAGGGAAGCCCAAGTTATGCCAGATATACATTTATATTTGTTTGCCTGTGATAGGATTGTGATTATTAGGCAATTGTAGTCAATGTCCTGTATCTGGACTTTAATAACCATCATCTAGTAAAAATATCTAATATTTATATAAGAGTTTTGTATACCTGATATTTCTAATTATTTCATATTTCTTAACTCATTTGATCTTGTCAACAGTTCTATCATCTAAGTAGATGATATTACTTTCTTCATTGTATAAACTCAGGTCAACCAGTAGCAGGCGTGTAGTTTTAATCACAGATTGTCTGGTCCTGGAATTCAGGTTTTTAACCATAATGTTATATCCCAGTCAGTTGAGGGAGATGGGATATCATGGAGATCTTTGCCTTTGTGCTCCATAATAGAAGTGTGTGCGTTCTCAGTTATGTGCAACTCTTTGTGACTCCATGGATTGTAGTCTGCCAGGCTCCTCTGTCCATGGGATTCTCCAGGCAAGAATATTGGAATGGGTTGCTGTTTCTTAGGTCAAGATCTTCCTTACCCAGAGATTGAAACATGTCTCCTGTACTGCAGGTGGACTCTTTACTGCTGTGCCACCTCTATCAGCATATAAAAGTAGAGAAAGCTTCCTTCAGTTAAGATTCAGGGCCCTTGCCTGAATTTTCTCTCATTTGTTTCAAATCTTTGAAACAGCCATGAAAACATTGAGGGAGCCTATATCAAACTTGCAAGTTAAAGTTGAGAGAGATAAAAAGGTGATATGCTGAATGACAGATGTGGGAAACAAAAAGAGCAATGGGATAAATCTTACAATAGATACAGCAGTTATAAATATCTGGTACTGTGCTCAAATCCAACAAAACATGAAATAAGGACAGCATAAGGAAGAGCTGACTTAGAAACAAGCCAGGTTTCTTAGGGATTTTAATAGAGACTAGCCCCACTGTGATGTAGTTCCAAAAAAAGTAAACTTAAATTTCTATAGTCTGTATTAATATATTTTGCTTGATTTATTGAGTAGTCTTACTTCGGTTTGGGCATAATTATGAATTTTTCCCAATGAATAGTTTCATCTCAGATAATCATGCCCCATGCTTTAATGCCATTGGTATAAATTTTTAATTTTTTCTAATCCATTTTGTTATTAATATTCAGTTATAACTCTGGTCTCAAGTTTGGTTTAAATTGTGTTTTCTTCCATCTTTCCTGTGTGACTTTAAACTGAGAAAATGATAGCTTAGAGTGGAAAGGAGGCTGATCATAGGCTGACTCTGAGATATATATCCCTCTCTTTCTTTTTAAGGTATAACTACTCCAGTGTATTTGGTTAGAGAAGAGAGGTAGAAAGTGTTGTGTGCCTTTACTAAACAGTTGCTACTGTAATTCTTTCTTACTTTGCTAAGTTTTGCTTGGCTCTCTCCTGAGCCTCAATGTGAATTCTTTGCCCTGACTCCACCAGAGAGTTATCTGATATGGGAGATCCAATCTGAATCTTAGCTAGGTTTCACTGAAACAAATTCATAGCTGTATCCTCAATATCTCCTTGGTTTGGGGGCCTTCTTTAGTGACTCTATCTCTGTTTAATGTGTTCACTTGACTCTTGCAAAGTGACCTATAATGTCTGTAAATATTTAGGCTGCTCCACTGTAGCAGGAGCTTCCCTGGTGGTTCAGCTGGTAAAGAATCCACCTGCAATGTGGGAGACCTGGGTTCGATCCCTGGGTTGGGAAGATATCTGGAGATGGGATTTGCTACCTACTCCAGTATTAGGGCCTGGAGAATTCCATGGACTGTATAGTCCATGGGGGTCACAAAGAGAAGGACATGACTGAGCAACCTTTACTCACTCATAGCACTTTGTAAAGGTTACTGGACCATTTGGGTGAAATGTGAAGGACAGAAATCTCTTCATAAAGCAGAGGTTTCCAGATTTTGCCTGGTGGCCTTCTTTAAGTATAGTTGATTTACCATGTTAATTTCTGCTGTAAAGCAGTGATTCAGTTGTATATATCTATTCATTCTTTTTTATGTTGTTTTCAATTATGGCTTATGCCAGGATATCAAATATAGTTCCCTGTGCTATATAGTAGGACCTTGTTTGTCCATTGTATATGTAATAGTTTTCACCTTCTAACCCCCCTCAGTTCCCAGTCCATCCATGCTTACTCCTTGGCAGACATAAGTCTATTCTCTGTATCTGTGAGTCGAATTCTGTTTTGTAGAGCAGTTCACTTGTGCCCTATTTTATATTCCACATATAAGTGATATCACACAGTGTTGATATTTGTCTTTCTCTTTCTGATTTACTTCACTTAGTACAATAATCTGTAGTTGCATTCATGTTTCTACAAATGGCATTATTTTGTTCTTTTTATGGCTGAGTAATATTCCATTGTATATACGTACCACATCTTCTTTATACATTCATCTGTCAATGAATTGGAATACACCATCACACCATGCACAAAAATAAATTCAAAATGGCTTAGAAACATAAATATAAGAAAAGACACCTAAAACTCCTAGAAGGGATCATGGGCAGAGTATTCTTTGATATAAATCTAACCAATGTTTTCCTAGGTCAGTCTCCCAAGGCGGTAGAAATGAAAGCAAAAATAAACAAATGAATCTTAATGACGCTTACAAGCTTTTGAACAGTAAAGGAAACCAAAACCAGACAGCCTATGGAATGGGAGAAAGTATTTGCAAATGATGAGACCAACCTGGTAACTTTCAAATTAATACAGAGTCCTAGATTTATTCTTGTACTATCCCTTTTTTCAGTTCCTTTCAGCAGATCTTCTGTAAAGCCTGAGAAAGTTTTGTTTATTCATTTCTTTAAAGCATCTCAAATATTCAGTAGGGCTGAGAAACACTAAATGAGATTACCAAACAGTACTTGCAATCCTAAGAGTTCATATATTAATTATTTTCCTTAAATGAAATACTTTTATAATAGTGGTATTATATTTAGTATTTAAAAGCAACCGTAAGTATATACGTCAGATATTAATGCATTTAGTTTACAAAAATAACTTTACATAAAATATATTGCAGTTCATATGTATGTAATGATGTTTCTTCAGTCCTCAAAAGTAGATTTGTTTTGTTGATGTGATTTCCTTCTGTCAGTAAAGTAAAAAAATTAAAGGGTTAAGACCCTGTAGAGAAAAAAAATAAAAATTTCTTTAGAAGTGTCTATGGTAATATCGCCCTAGGCAAACTGTTGGCAGACCAGCTAAGGGCAGATTGTGTACATCTGTGTGAGTGAAATCAGCTGAAGGGTGTCAAGTGCTCTTCTGAGTCACAGTAGAGTCCCTTCATGTTTATTTTCCAAACCAAATAATAGTTGCCATTTCCATCAGCTCACACAGTCATATTATTTTCCAATCTTTCCTTTATAAATAGCTGGTTCTCACAGCACTAAACTTCTTGTTGAAAATTAATCAAATAATAAGTGCATTTCTCATACTTGGGGACTCCATGGCCAAGTAAACTTACATGGTCCACAGACGTGTTCAAATAAGTCTCCTCTGGGGAACAGCAATATTGATTTTCATTTTTAGTGAATTAGTTTTAATGCAGATTTGTTTTACTATAACCTTAGTAAATTATACACTGACTGATTAGAAAAATGGTATATTGGTAATTAATACAGTATGAAGACCAACATGTACAAAAACTTAAGTGAAGGGAAGAGAACCTAAAAATGAGAAGTTTGTAAAATGTATACATTGTTGAAATCAAATAAAACATGTAGTAAAGACTGCATGAGGTATAGTTGAGTACATATGAATATAAACACACTTAAATATTTTATCAAAATTTTTATTGGCTCACAATATGAGCATAATCAACATAATAAAGAAATATTATTCTCAGTCCCATTTATGCTCAATCATTGCCAACAATGCCAAAGAATGATCAAACGACTGCAAAAATGTACTCATCTCACACGGTAGTAAAGTAATGCTTAAAATTCTCCAAGCCAGGCTTCGGGAATACATGAACCGTGAACTTCCAGATGTTCAAGCTGGTTTTAAAAAGGCAGAGGAACCAGAGATCAAATTGCCAACATCCGCTGGATCATGGAAACAGCAAGAGAGTTCCAGAAAAACATCTATTTCTGCTTTATTGACTATGCCAAAGCCTTTGACTGTGTGGATAACAATGAACTGTGGAAAATTCTGAAAGAGATGGGAATACCAGACCACCTGACCTGCCTCTGGAGAAATCTGTATGCAGGTCAGGAAGCAACAGTTAGAACTGGACATGGAATAACAGACTGGTTCCAGATAGGAAAAGGAGTACGTCAAGGTTGTATATTGTCACCATGCTTATTTAACTTCTATGCAGAGTACATCATGAGAAACGCTGGGCTGGAGGAAGTACAAGCTGAAATCAAGATTGCTGGGAGAAATATGAATAACTTCAGATATGCAGATGACACCACCCTTATGGCAGAAAGTGAAGAAGAACTCAAAAGCCTCTTGATGAAAGTGAAAGAGGAGAGTGAAAAAGTTGGCTTAAAGCTCAACATCAGAAAACTAAGATCATGGTATTAGGTCCTATCAGTTCAGTTCAGTTCAGTCGCTCAGTCGTGTCCAACTCTTTGTGACCCTGTGAATTGCAGCACACCAGGCCTCCCTGTCCATCACCAACTCCCGGAGTTCACCCAGACTGACGTCCATCAAGTCAGTGATGCCATCCAGCAATCTCTTCCTCTGTCGTCCCCTTCTCCTCCTGCCCCCAATCCCTCCCAGCATCAGAGTCTTTTCCAATGAGTCAACTCTTTGCATGAGGTGGCCAGAGTATTGGAGTTTCAGCTTTAGCATCAGTCCCTCCAAAGAACACCCAGGACTGATCTCCTTTAGAATGGACTGGTTGGATCTCCTTGCAGTCTAAGGGACTCTCAAGAGTCTTCTCCATCACCACAGTTCAAAAGCATTAATTCTTCAGCGCTCATCTTTCTTCACAGTCCAACTTTCACATCCATACATGACCACTGGAAAAACCATCGCCTTGACTAAATCGACCTTTGTTGGCCATGTAATGTCTCTGCTTTTGAATATGCTATCTAGGTTGGTCATAACTCTCCTTCCAAGGAGTAAGTGTCTTTTAATTTCATGGCTGCAGTCACCATCTGCAGTGATTTTGGAGCCCCCCAAAATAAAGTCTGACACTGTTTCCACTGTTTCCCCATCTATTTCCCATGAAGAGATGGGACCACATGTCATGATCTTAGTTTTCTGAATGTTGAGCTTTAAGCCAACTTTTTCACTCTCCTCTTTCACTTTCATCAAGAGGCTTTTGAGCTCCTCTTCACCTTCTGCCATAAGGGTGGTGTCATCTGCATAGCTGAGGTTATTGATATTTCCCCCGGAAATCTTGATTCCAGCTTGTGTTTCTCCCAGCCCAGCATTTCTCATGATGTACTCTGCATATAAGTTAAATAAGCAGGGTGACAATATACAGCCTTGACATACTCCTTTTCCTATTTGGAACCAGTCTGTTGTTCCATGTCCAGTTCTCACTGTTGCTTCCTGACCTGCATGCAGGTTTCTCAAGAGGCAGGTCAGGTGGTCTGGTATTCCCATCTCTTTCAGAATTTTTCAGTTTATTGTGATCCACATAGTCGAAGTGTTTGGCATAGTCAATAAAGCAGAAATAGATGTTTTTCTGGAACGCTCTTGCTTTTTCCATGATCCAGCGGATGTTGGCAATTTGATCACTGGTTCCTCTGCCTTTTCTAAGACCAGTTTGAACATCTGGAAGTTCACAGTTCACGTATTGCTGAAGACTGACCAGCCTAGACAGCATATTAAAAAGCAAAGATATTATTTTACCAGCAAAGGTCTGTCTAGTCAAGGCTATGGTTTTTCCTGTAGTCATGTATGGATATGAGAGTTGTGGTATAAAGAAGGCAGAGCGCTGGAGAATAGATGCTTTTGAACTGTGGTGTTGGAGGATACTCTTGAGAGTCCCTTGGACTGCAAGGAGTTCCAACCAGTCCATCCTAAAGGATATCAATCCTGGGTGTTCTTTGGAGAGACTGATGTTGAAGCTGAAACTCCAGTACTTTGGCCACTTGTTGAGAAGAGCTGACCCATTTGAAAAGACCCTGATGCTGGGAACGATTGAGAGCAGGAGGAAAAGGGGACGATAGATGATGAGATGGTTGGATGTCATTATCGACTCGATGGACATGGGTTTGGGTGAACTCCAGGATTTAGTGATGGACAGAGAGACCTGCTGTGCTGAGGTTCACGGAGTCACAAATAGTTGGACAGGTCTGAGAGACTGAACTGAACTGGAATGATTGCCAACTTTCTGGAGCCTTAGCTTCCATTTTTTTATTCTATGATATTTATTGGCAAAGATTATTGCAGTCTTAATACCCATCTAAAAAATAATCCCTTTATCAACTGACATTATAACATTTTCCATATTATTACCTATTAAAATAATTACAAATTATTGTTCAACATTTTATTAGATGACATGATTTAGTTGGTTATTTTTTGACAATTACATATGTCTAACTGTCAAGTTTTACTATATATGGGACTGTTTTTGGGGTCTATGCTGCTGCTGCTGCTGCTGCTAAGTCGCTTCAGTCATGTCCAACTCTATGCGAGAGCCCACCAGGTTCCACCAGGCTCCTCTGTCCCTGGGATTCTCCAGGCAACAATACTGGAGTGGGTTGCCATTTATCCCAAGGATATTACCATATTTTGGAATATTTGCTTACAGTGTTGCCAGAAGGTAAACATTCAGTTCAAAAACTTATTATTTGGTGCTCATTTCTTTAATTTATGGAAAATGATGCTTCACTGTTTCTCAGTTGTTTGCAAAATGCTAGTTATTGGGTTTAGAAGAACTTACTGTTGAAAATTTATTTCAAATGTGGAGAATGCATTTTTATTTGTCTTGTACAAAATTTCTTTGGGTGTACTCTTCCTTTTTTATAGTAGGAATTTTAGTATTTTTCTGATCTTTTATATAGGCTCTTTATAAAGTAACTTTTTGTTTGTTGTAAGTGCAAAATATTATGCCTATTTATTCTTATTTTTATTGATTTATTATATTTAAGATTTTACTTGTAGTATGATCTAATCTTTCTATATTTTCTTGCTGGTATGTATAACTTAAGACAATTTCATTGATATATGAGAATTTATATATAAATTTACAAGTTTTATATAGATTTATAAATGTTTCATTAGCTCTTTCCTACCATTATATTTAGTTTTATAAGTCACATCTGCAGAGCACCAAAAGTTAGTGGATATAATTTAGTCAGTGAGGAAAGCTCTTCCTTGTGGGGAAGCACCTTTATCAAAGCATTTGGATCAAAGCAGGCTTTGAGTCTCAGAGAAAGCAATCAGATTAAAAGAAATTGAGGATGTTGGCTCACAGTATGAGCATGTGAAACATAATTCATGTTGATTCAAAGTTTTTAATCTTCTGTCACTGGGTATCAAATATGTCATATAAGAAAAATAACTTCAGCTTTGTTTACAGCTTGCTAAGTTTGGTCACTATTCCTTATAAACAAAAGTTAAGTTCTTCTCATATTAGAAAATAAAGTTGTTTTACAATTGTTAAACACACACACATACATCAGACTTCATCAATGATAAGTTTACATTGCTAACAATGTCTTATACTTTGATCTACTGTGCCTATCTTGGCTCTTGATATGTGCAGAATTTAAAATTGTACAATGTGAATGGTTGGATTCCCTGCAGTAGAATGTGATAAGTCGTTAAGCATGTCTTCATAATGCCTTTAGGAGTGCAAAAAAGGCTTGCTTACTAGTTGAAAAAGAAATAGTAAGAAAATGATATGCTCTTGAAAGAACAGGCAAACACAGCTCAATGAGCACTGAAAATCAATGAAGTAAATCTGGTCCGTCTCTGAAAATGAACAAGGTGAAAATGGACCATTTTTTGCCTTCATTGATTTTCACTGCTCATTGAATTGTGTTCGCCTGTTTTTTAGTTGTGCTCTATTCTCTTATTTTCTTTTTTCAGCTTTACTTCTGTGTTTTATTTCAAACTGTGATTGTTCTGAGGTAGGCTTTGATGGAGGAATTTTAGCTCAATAAGACCATTTCTGCTTACTTGAATTTATCTAGATGTTATCCTTACTTTTCATACTTTTTAGTGGTATTTTTCTGAAGAATCTTCTGTAAATGTTTTCTTTATTTTGATATGTCAGATTTTTATGGGTGAAAACTATTCCTATAAAATTGAAAGTGAAAAATAAAATTATTTTAATTTATTATAGGGTAACCATTTAAATGGAGAAGGCAATGGCACCCTACTCCAGTAATCTTGCCTGGAAAATCCCATGGGCGGAGGAGCTTGGTAGGGTGCAGTCTGTGGGGTCACTAAGAGTTGTACACAACTGAGCAACTTCACTTTCATTCACTTTCATGCATTGGAGAAGGAAATGGCAACCCACTTCAGTGTTCTTACCTGGAGAATCCCAGGGATGGAGGAGCCTGGTGGGCTGCTGTCTGTGGGGTCACACAGAGTTGGACACGACTGAAGTGACTTAGCAGCAGCAGCAGCAGCAGCAACCATTTAAATAAGGAATGTTACTATTCAATCCACATATAAAAAACCTGCTACAGGCATATGTTCGGCATCATATATACAATACGCTTTCATAACTGCCTAGTACTGTAATTTATATAGGTGCAGTTCAGGGAATTCTGAAGTTGCAAGTTCTGATTTTTGAGAATTAGATGGATTTGGACTAAAGTGACTCACATGATTTTGAAACTGACAAAAAGTATAATAGTCCAGATCACAGCACTCCTAGCTAATTAATGAATAAATATTTGAGTCAGATTTATGAATGCTGGGTGTGTCATAAAAGCAGGTTCTTCTAAGTATTAGTGATATTCATTATGTCATCAATATTTGTCTAGGTTCACTCTGGATTTAGGAGGAATTCATCTAGAGATTTGAAGGCAGGAAAATTGGAGGCCAATATTTTGAAAGATAAAAATGAGAGAAATAAATTATTTGAACCCTAGGCATTTACAGTTTTTTAAAGTATATAAATCATTTGCTACGTATAGACAGATACATGCAATAGAATTGTAATAAGATGCAGTCAATTCCTGATTTTTTATGGATGTACTCAGGGTAGAAATAATATATTATGTTAAAATATAGAGTTTGATAAATGCATAATAAAAATAGAGGCAAATCCTAATCCATGTTATGAAGAGAAGAAATCCATTCAGAAAATTTATGGCCTACACAGGAGTTCAACTTTGATTTCAGGCTAAAGTGGTAGCGTTTATTGGCAATCTGGAACATTCTTGGCTGAGAAAAGACAGTTAATTCACAGAAACTAGGGTATTGAAGAGTATTTTCTCAGAATAATTTTATTTGGCCCAAATGTAAGAATAGCCCAGATATAAGAATTTATTTTAAAGTGAACTTAGAAAATGAGGCATTGGACGGGTGTAGAAAGATGAGTTGGAGGTGTCTGGACTTTAATATAAACAGAGATTAAACACTAAGGCAAAGCCAGGATTAGGCTATCTTGTATTTTGCTTACTTAGTTGTAACTATGTTGTTCTATGAATGTGTGTTCTATGAATTAGCACAAGTATGTGCTAATCATATTTGAATTTCTTTATGTTCATTCAGTCCGTCCTCATTCAGTTCATTATCCACTCATAACTATTATAAGCCATAAGGACCCAGTAGTACAAAAAATACGTTCAGTCTCCTTTCATGGAACTTACACTAATAGAAATCTACTTTTATATTTATTTGGCTACTAAACATAGATGCCCTAAAAGTGAATGTTTAAAGCGCATCTGGAAATGTTCTCTATTACTAGTATCAACATTGCCTAACTATCGTACTTTGGTTAGCAAATTTATCAAGAGTAAATTAACTGTTGTCCCCTCAGACTATTAATGCAGGCTTTAAGAAGGGTTCTGTGTGATTTTAAGCATAAGAATGAGAGTTACACACATAAGTGACTTCCCTGGTGACTCAGTTGGTAAAGAATCTGCCAGAAATGGAGGAGACTGGGGTTTGATCTTGGATTGGGAAGATGTCCTGGAGAAGGGAATGACTACCCATTCCAGTATTCTTTCTTGGAGAATTCTTTAGATAGAGAAACCTGGCAGGCTACAGTCCATGGGGCCACGAAGAATCAGATATGACTGAATGACTATCACTTTCACTTTTCAGTTTCCACATAAAAGTAGAGTTGTGAGAAACGCCATGTTTCGTAAGTTGTCACCTACCACATTCACGAACGGTTTACAGAGGTGTATTTATACATATCTATTAATCTTTTTTTCTGTTTATCTACTTATGAATATGTGATAGATGTAAGTAAGCATATATGCATGCTCAGTTGCTCAGTCATGCCCAACGCTTTGCAACCCCATGGACTATAGCACGCCAGGTTCCTCTGTCCATGTAATTTTTCAGGCCTTTTTTTTTTTTTGGCTATTTCCTACTCCAGGGGATCTTCCCAACCTGGGATCAAACCCATCTCTTGTGTCTCCTGCAGGTGCATTGGCAGGCACATTCTTTATCACTGTGCCACCTCGGAAGCCTGTGAGTATATGTGCATGTGTGCAAAGTCACTTCAGTTGTGTCTGACTGTTTGTGACCCTGTTGACTGTTGCCTGCCAGGCTCCTCTGTCTATGGAACTCTCCAGGCAAGAATACTAGAATGGGTTGCCATGCCCTCCTCCAAGGGATCTTTCTGACCCAGGGATTGAAACTGTGTCTTTTATTATCTCCTGCATTGGCTGGCAGGTTCTTTACCACTAGCGCCACCTGGGAAGGCCCCATATGTGAGTATATATACATGGATATTGTTCTCTAAAATGCAAATTCCATATTCTAATTACTTATGCAAGATATTTATTGGGGAAATGTCTGTAAGGGAAAAAGGGAAAGAATCCAGAAGAGGCAGGGGGAATTATTAGACAGTGATGCAGGTATGATCCCTGTGAACGAAGATGGGAAAGACAGAGAGAAGGAAGAAAGGTTGGATTAGCAGTCTTGGATTTAGCAATGTTCTTAGAAAATTTCAACCAGGCCAGTCAGGAGTCCTTGTACCAAAGTTGCTTGTCAGAAGGAGCCTTATTTCTTTCAGGAATTAGCCTGACTTAGTGATCCTGTCCTGCTCAATCATTAGCTAAGAATAATCCATGAGTAACACGGCCTTAGCAGTAATGCAGTGGTCTATTATAGCGCACTGCAGTTGGGGCTGTTGGTCAATTATCATTTGAACAGCAGGAAGCTTGAGACATGCATTTTCATGGATAGCACAAAATACAGGGGAGTGAGTATAAAGAGCAGGCGGAATTGGCATTAAACACAGTAATAAGTTTGGTCAGAATTGTACATGTTTCTTGATGTACATTTTTTGAAACTTTAGGAAACTAAATGTTGATTCTCCATAGAAATACAGTAAAGTACATCAAGAGCATAGCTAAAAATATATTATGTTTATCTCTGAAATATGTTATGTGAATCTTGTTGTTGTTTAGTTGCTAAGTTGTGTCAGAGTCTGCGATCCTGTGGGCTGCAGTATACCAGGCTTCCGTGTTCTATCCTGTCTCCTGGAGGAGTTTGCTGAATGTGAACCTTATGTATATGCAAATGCTGTAGTTACATATAGCATGGGGGGGCATTCATATCAAATCTGCACTTCTTCATTGTGTCTGGATCACTTTTCAAATATTCAAATTTTTGTGTTACCCAAACTTACTAAACACAACACTGTGGTATTAAAGATAAATCCTTTCTAAAATGTTGAGTTTTAAATGTCATTTAATATATTTTCCTAAATGGTTGAGACTCTACTATGCTTCTAACCAATATTTGACAGCTTCATGATTACAGAATGAAAATTAGTGTGACCTTTTTACTACTTTAAATATGTATTAATTAAAACAATTTTAAGGGAAATTACTTCTCAGTTTTACTCAGTGAAACAATTAGAAAAAGCCTAATAAAGCTCATTTCCTTGAAGGACCTGGAATTTATATGAAGGAAAGAATAATGTCTCATTTTAAAAATTTGGAGTAATATTTTAATTCATTTATTCAATTAGAATTCATTGAGTTTTACAGGCGAAATACTTCTCATCTACTAACTTTTAGGTGAATAACAGAAACATTTTCCTGCTCTTTTAAAACTTGTATCCCAATATTATTTAAATCAAAAAGCTTATTTTCTAACATTCTTAAATTCCTCAAGCAGACAGAATTGATTATTTGATTGCAACTAGGAAGCATGTAGGAAGGAAAAGTATAGGATGTCAGAAAGCATATATAATTCAGAAACTAGACCTAGTGTTGAGCCAGGGGAGCTGTTCTTGAGGGAGTGGTATTGGAGAAGAAATCTGGAGAACAAGGAGGCAGCAGAAAAGGAAGTGGTGCAGGAAGAGTGTTCCAGTGAGAGGGAAGAGGAGAACCTAAGAAAATCCTTGAGGAAGTGAAGAAGACCACTGTGACTGGGACTCTGCAAGCTTGGCACTAATGACATGGGAAGTGAGGCTGAAGAGAGGGTTAGGGGGTCTCTGTGCCTACGACTCTTTGCAAACCTATGAGCAGTAGTCCACCAGGCTCCTATGTCCATGGGCTTCTCCAGGCAAGAATACTAGAGTGGATTGCCATGTCCTCCTCTAGAGGATTTCCCCAACCCAGGGATTGAATCTCTGTCTCCTGAGTCTCCTGAATTGGTAGGTGGATTCCTTACCACTGAGCCACCAGGGAAGTCCAATGTGGGGCAGGGGGAGTGGTCTCTGAAGGTGTCCTAATGTAACCAGTTAAAAATAATCTTCAGGTGAATGTCATTCTACTTTGGGAGCCTTAATAAACTTTGGTTCACTTTTTGATGCCAGAATGTAATAGTAAATTATACTCTTTTATGTTGCCTGTGATCTTTTGATTAAATCACAGAGATTTTTATTTTCAGCCAAAGACAAACTGCTGCCACCTCATGCATTTAAAAAAAATCTTACTGAGCAGTTTTTTAAAGACTGTATCCTTTTTGTAGGTCGCTTATCTTACTTATTTGGAGATTATTTACATTAGTTGGTAGATGATGCGTCAGAAATTTAGAACTTTCTCTCATCTTTCCAAGTTCCTAAATTATATTGCAATGGAAAGTTTTCTTTCTAAAAGTGCTAAAGGTGTTTCTCAATGGAAGCATTAAAATGAACTTTTTTGGCAGGTCTCCCAGAAAGAAATCATCCCTCTAGCATTTTTGGAAATGAGTAGGGAAAAAATTATAAATAATCTAAAATAAACTCACATTAGTGGCTTATATGAAATATTATGCAGTGTGTATTGAGAACCACATTTTCTTCCTTTATACTTTTAGGATTTTCTATAAGAATGGGAAAGTTTCCCATGAGAAATTTGGCATTGACATCAAATTCTACACTGAAAAATCTTGAGAAGTCATGTATCATCTTGAAATCTATTTTTTAAAAAGCAATTTTATTTGGAGGATAATTGCTTTACAATGTTGTGTTGGTTTCTGCTACACAACAATGCAAATCAGCCGTATATCTTCCCTTCCTCTTGAACTTCCCTCCCACCCACACTCCCCATCTTGCCCCTCTAGGTCATTGCAGAGCACACGGGGGGCTCCCCATGTTATATAGAGGCTTCCTGCTAGCTATCTATTTTACATGTGTTAATATATATATGTCAGTGCTGCTCTCTCAGTTCATCCCACCCTCTCCTTCCCTCACTGAGTTCACAAGTCCATTCTCTACATCTGCATCTTTATTCCTGCCCTGCACATACTTCATCGGTACTATTTTTCTAGATTCCATATATATGCATTAATATATGATATTTGTTTTTCTCTTCCAGCCTTACTTTGCTCTGTATAACAGGCAAAGTACTGTTCATCCACCTCAGTTCAACTTTGAAATCTATTTTTATAGTAAGACCTAATAAGTGGGAAAATAGTAGAGTTTGATTAGATCATTTTTTTTCCACACCACATTAAAAATTACAGTATTGGTATCTACTGAATACATTAGGTAGGGGAGAAGATGAAATTCTGATGAAAATGTTGGAGGTCTCCAAAAGCCACCTTACATTAATGAAACAGAAAAGGTGTGTGTGATGTGATTCTAAAGGAAGTATTTATTTTGTGAGTCACTTTTGGAATCTGTCAAATACTAGCACTTATACCTTATGTGTGGAATAACAATTTGTAAATTACATGGATATGTAACTGTACATTAATAGGAAATTGTTGCTGTTGTTCAGTTGCTAAATCACGTCTGACTCTAAGACCCCATGGACTGCAGCATGCCCTGTCTTTCACCATCTTCCAGAGTTTGCTCAAATTCATTTCCATTGAGTTGCTGATGCCATCCAACCATTTCATCCTCTGTCACCCACGTCTTCTCCTACCCTAAATCTTTCCTAGCATCAAGGTCTTCTCTAATAAGTTGGCTCTTGGCATGAGGTGGCCAAGGTATTACAAATTTAGCTTCAGCATCAAGTCTTTCCAGTGAATATTCAGGGTTCATTTCCTTTAGGATTGACTGGTTTGTTCTCCTTGCTATTCAGGGGCCTCTCAAGAGTTCCTTGAGAGACTCTCCAGCACCACAGTTCAAAAGCAGTTCTATGGCACTCAGCCTTCTTTATGGATCAGCTCTCACATCCGTACATGACTACTGGAAAAACCAGAGTTTTGACTAGATGTTAGACTGGATGTTTGTCAGCAGTGATGTCTTTGCTTTTTAATGTGCTGTCTAGGTTTGTCATAGTTTTTCTTCTAAGGAGCAAGTGTCTTTTAATTTCATAGCTTGTCACCATCCACAGATTTTGGAGCCCAAGAAAATAAAGTCTGTCACTCTTTCCATTTTTCCCTTATTTGCCATGAAGCAATGCTTAGTTTTTTGAATGTTGAGTCTTAATACATTTTCCATTTCTCCATCTCTGTCCTGGCTTCTTATGGTAGCTCCCTAAGCAATCATCTGATTCCTTGTATCTACCTATTATTTAAATTATGCACATGTGTATTGTTCTTTTGCCTAACATCCCATAATAATTCTCTTCTTCATTATATGGTAGGGGTTAATATATCTTATCTTCGACCTCTTTTTCTTGGCTTATTATCCACACTTCCTGTGACTGGCATGAGCCTCTTACCACATTGTGTATATATTTCATGTTTTCTTACCTTCTGGCTTTTGATTGTATTATTCTTCCTGCTTGTTATTTTCTCTTCCCTCTGTTTATTCCTTCTGTTACCTCAGTTTATAACTTCTTTAAAGCTAAGTTCAGATAATGTGAATTCCATGAGACTTTTCCTTACCTATATGGAAAGTAATTGTATTTTTTCTCATCAAATAATTCTCTCTGATATATTAACTATACTTCCCTTATAGCATTTATCACAATTCACATTACATTATTTATCTCTCTCTGCTGCGTTATAAGGAATTTAAAAGTGAGGATTATATCTAGGTCATTTAGCTCAATGCCTTGCTTAGTACATATACATAGAAAAAATAAAGTGTAAAATATATTACTTTCATTTGCGTCACAGACAATGCAGGCTTTATCCATATATACAAGTCAGATTGAGTATTAATCTCACATGAAGGAGGAATGTCTCATTAGTATTAATTACTTATTTATTCATTCATTAAATGATTTTCCCCCCAGGATCACTTGTTGATCATCAGCTTTGTGCTAGGAACATATTAGTAGTTTGTGAATTCAAGATTGATATGAAATTTAGCAGAGTTTTTCAAGAAATATGGCATTTTCTTTCAAGAGAGAAGGCATAAGAGCTTATGCAGAAAATGTAAAAGAAGATACAGTCAAAATTTAATCATGTTGGGTCTTTATCAGTATGTATATCGAAGTTTATATTGAACTGTTGCCCCTTAATTGTTAAAGAAATTCGTCTATTACAAGTTTTCATTGCTACGAAATGAAAATAATAGTTTATGCCATTATAATACTGATCTTGCAAATAATTTCAGCACCTAGTATAAATGAGACCATTTTTCAGTATGAGTCAATGACATAAAGGAAAGTGATGAAATGTTGTGAACTGTATAGTTAGAATAGCCTGAAGTACTTTTCTTTCAACACAGCTGGCATTTGAGTTATGTGTGCCAAGAAGTTCTGGCTAAAAAATGGTCATGTTTTTTCCTTTTTTAGCATGAGACAGAAATATTTGAACCTTTAATTTTTTTTAAATTTTTTTTCCCAAAATAAACACTGGGGGAAGCAAATTTTTGCGAAACTGTTAGTCTCTGTGATATACAAAGTGACAACAGAATGAAACTGTGAATCAGAGGACTCAAGTTCAAGTGCTGAGTTAGCAGTTGAATTAAATTTGTGATCTTTATCAAGTCTAATTTCATCATCATATCAACCTTAAAAACCTTCATTACAAAATTTAGGGGTTAGTCTTTAGCATTAAATTTTAAAGTGCTCAGAGGAATTTCAGTGGTTCATAGAGTCCCTTTAGGAATTGCTTTCCAAGAAAAAGAAGCCTGGTGTGCCAAGTACCACAACTTTTAATATTTGCTTTTGTCTTCTGTTTTCATTATGTGTTATAATTCTCTTCACAATACATTCTGTGGCAGAAACAAAAAATAATTACATAAAAAGAAAAAATTCCCTGGATTGGATTATTTCTAGATTTCACACATCAGTAATCTTACATTTTACCTTTCTGTTGAGCATGGATAGAGACAGGTAAATATAATTATCATTTTTATCATTTTCTTTACACACCAAACACTTATTTCTCTGAGAAGTTTGCTACATGTCAAAGTTTGTGTCCAGTGCTGTGGACATTCCAAGGCCACAGAGTTCAAAATTTACTGGAGAAGATACACACATAAATAGCTAAGGAAAAAAGTCCTTAGATAAGGGATAAGGGTTACACCCAAACTATGGATAAAGTGACTTGAATCATAGCCTGAAACTGTATGCTTCATATGTTTCACGAATCTGGCAGGTACAGAATCCATAATAGCAGACTGACACAAGTATGTTTTCATTCTAGTGTTTTCATGTTTTGTTTTGGAACTGAAGCACTTTCTATTGCAGAACCATTGATTTTAAAGCAAATGCCTGAAGAAATGGTATCTTTGAAACTTTTTATTTTAAAATCATCCTGACTTATTAATGCATGTAGTGATTTTAATACAAATGCCATTTTTCTTAACCTTTGCCAAAAAAGTGTTAAAGCATACTACTTAAAGTCCATAGGCTATAAGAAGCTTGGAGATCATTATAATAGAAGGATAAAAAGGGAAATGTTCATGGTTGCTATAAATGATTCAATATATAAATATCTATGTCAAAGTCCAACTGACATATCCATTAAAACATGAACACTATTAAGTGTATTGTAGTTTGGGATAATTAATGTAGTTCCAAATGGTAATGATTAAGCACCTGAAAACACTCCTTATGATCTTCAGTATTAACTTGAATAACCTCAAAGTGAAAAGTAGTACTGCATGAAAAAAGAAATATAAATACAGATTATTACCTGTAAACTTTGAATTTAGTCTACCAAAAATATAACCATATATCTTGCTTACCACAAATTTTATTTGGCAGTAATTGAAATATGTATTTGCTTGTGATGGTTAATTTTTTTGTGTCAATGTAAAGAGGTTATGGTACTCAGGTATTTGGGCAAACATTCTAGATGTTTCTGTGAAGGCATTTTTAGATGAGATTAACATATAAATCACCAACTCAATGAACATGAATTTGAGCAAACTCCAGGGACATAGTGAAGGACAGGGAAGTCTGGTGTGCTGCAGTCCATGGAGTTGCAGAGAGTCAGACTTAGTGACTGAACAACAACAACATTTAAATCAGTAAATTAGGAATAAGGCTGATTATCCCCTGTAATGTGGATGGGCCTCATCCTTCAATCAGTTGAAGAGTTTAATAGAAAAAGATTGACCTCCAAAGAAGAAGAGGGGATTCTACTAGCAGATATGTTTAGGCTCAAATTACAAGTTTTACTTTTGTTTCCAGCCTGCTAGCCTACCCTGCAGATTTTGGACTTGCTGAGTTTCTGACAGGCCAGTTTGGCCTAGGAATGCGAAATGAAGCAGGGCAAAGACTAATAGAGTTTTGCCAAGAAAATGCACTGGTCATAGCAAACACCCTCTTCCAACAAGACAAGAGAAGACTCTACACATGGACATCACCAGATGGTCAACACTGAAATCAGATTGATTATATTCTTTGCAGCCAAAGACGGAGAAGCTCTATACAGTCAATAAAAACAAGACCAGGAGCTGACTGTGGCTCAGATCATGAACTCCTTATTGCCAAATTCAGATTCAAATTGAAGAAAATGGGAAAACCGCTAGACCATTCAAGTATGACCTAAATCAAATCCCTTATGATTATACAGTGGAAGTGAGAAATAGATTTAAGGGCCTAGATCTGATAGATAGAGTGCCTGATGAACTATGGAATGAGGTTCATGACATTGTACAGGGGACAGGGATCAAGACCATCCCAATGGAAAAAAAATGCAAAAAAGCAAAATGGCTGTCTGGGGAGGCCTTACAAATAGCTGTGAAAAGAAGAGAAGCAAAAAGCAAAGGAGAAAAGGAAAGATATAAGCATCTGAATGCAGAGTTCCAGAGAATAGCAAGAAGAGATAAGAAAGCCTTCTTCAGCGATCAGTGCAAAGAAATAGAGGAAATGGGAAAGACTAGAGATCTCTTCAAGAAAATTAGAGATACTGTGGGAACATTTCATGCAAAGATGGGCTCAATAAAGGACAGAAATGGTCCCGACTAAGAGAAGCAGAAGATATTAAGAAGCGGTGGCAAGAATACACAGAAGAACTGCACAAAAAAGATCTTCATGACCTAGATAATCATGGTGTGATCGCTAATCTAGAGCCAGACAATGTGAAGTCAAGTGGGCCTTAGAAAGCATCACTATGAACAAAGCTAGTGGAGGTGATAGAATTCCAGTTGACCTATTTCAAATCCTGAAAGATGATGCTGTGACAGTGCTGCACTCAATATACCAGCAAATTTGGGAAACTCAGCAGTGGCCACAGGACTGGAAAAGGTCAGTTTTCATTCCAATCCCAAAGAAAGGCAATGCCAAAGAATGCTCAATCTACCACACAATTGGACTCATCTCACATGCTAGTAAATTAATGCTCAAAATTGTGCAAGCCAGGCTTCAGCAATACGTGAACCGTGAACTCCCTGATGTTCAAGCTGGTTTTAGAAAAAGCAGAGGAACCAGAGATCAAATGGCCAACATCCGCTGGATCATGGAAAAAGCAAGAGAGTTCCAGAAAAACATCTATTTCTGCTTTCTTGACTATGCCAAAGCCTTTGACTGTGTGGATCACAATAAACTGTGGAAAATTCTGAAAGAGATGGGAATACCAGACCACCTGACCTGCCTCTTGAGAAATCTGTATGCAGGTCAGGAAGCAACAGTTAGAACTGGACATGGAACAACAGACTGATTCCAAATAGGAAAAGGAGTATGTCAAGGCTGTATATTGTCACCCTGCTTATTTAACTTCTATGCAGAGTACATCATGAGAAACGCTGGACTAGAAGAAACAGAAGCTGAAATCAAGATTTCTGGGAGAATTATCAATAACCTCAGATATGCAGATGACACCACCCTTATGGCAGAAAGTGAAGAGGAACTCAAAAGCCTCTTGATGAAAGTGAAAGTGGAGAGCGAAAAAGTTGGCTTAAAGCTCAACATTCAGGAAACGAAGATCATGGCATCTGGTCCCATCACCTCTTGGGAAATAGATGGGGAAACAGTGGAAATAGTGTGAGACTTTATTTTGGGGGGCTCCAAAATCACTGCAAATGGTGATTGCAGCCATGAAATTAAAAGACACCTGACTCCTTGGAAGAAAAGTTATGACCAACCTAGATAGCATATTCAAAAGCAGAGACATTATTACTTTGCCAACTAAGGTCCGTCTAGTCAAGGCTATGGTTTTTCCTGTGGTCTTCTATGGATGTGAGAGTTGGACTGTGAAGAAGGCTGAGCACCGAAGAATTGATGCGTTTAAACTGTGGTGTTGGAGAAGACTCTTGAGAGTCCCTGGGACTGCAAGGAGATCCAACCAGTCCATTCTGAAGGAGATCAGCCCTGGGATTTCTTTGGAAGGAATGATGCTAAAGCTGAAACTCCAAGTACTTTGGCCACCTCGTGCGAAGAGTTGACTTATTGGATAAGACTCTGATGCTGGGAGGGATTGGGGGCAGGAGGAGAAGGGGATGACAGAGGATGAGATGGCTGGATGGCATCACTGACTCGATGGACATGAGTCTGAGTGAACTCCAGGAGTTGGTGATGGACAGGGAGGCCTGGCGTGCTGTGATTCATGGGGTCGCAAAGAGTCGGACAAGACTGAGCAACTGAACTGAACTGAACTGAGTTTCTGCAATGCGTGAGCCAGTTTCTTAAATAAATCTCTCTTTCTCTTTGTATCCCTTGTCTGCATGCATATGTGTGTGTGTATCTTCTTGGTTCATTTTCTCTGGAGAAACCTGACAGATAAATACTTGAAGGTCTGTGTGGTACTGACAATTTTATAATAGCTTGAACCAAAAAATTTGGCCTCAAATCATCCTATTTTATGTAATGTGATATATTGATGTAGATATTGAAAAAGGAAGATACAGTATAATCAAGATAACAAGTGAGAAGATATTGTTCCAGACATAAGATACAGTGGCATTAATATGCATGCCAGTTAAATACTCAGTAGTTTTATTTACAGAGGGTCTTCAATGAACCCTACTAAGCTATATTTCTCAGGAAAGATTATGCAGCCTCTCTTTATATCTTCCTTCCTGAATGTCATGGAAACAGGCCTGGATATTTGTATAAAAGTTTCAGAAGATATAGGTGGTAAAATTTGAGAATTATAGGCATGTTCACCTGTAATAAAGAATTGACTTCAATGATAGCTCTCTTAAAATTGTTATTTATGATCATTAATTTTAGTTCAAAAATCATTTTATATTCCCATTGCTATATTTACTTTCTTTTATCTTATTCAAGCTTTTAGTGGAAATATAATTATCATAAGTTCTCAAACTCCTAGAATAAGCAGGGATCATTTGAAATTCTGAACTCTGAATTTCACATATATTTCCTGAACTTTTTTTCCCCCTGAATTTAGTAAAATTAGATTCTTGATTGTTTTTATTTTTCAGAAAATACATGATATAAAAAGAAATAATCTAGGAAAAATAGTGTACATCAGTAACCTTTTTTTCAGTTATGAATATTTTGATAACTAGATTGCTTTGGAAATGAATGTTGCACGAAAGAAACTTAAGAAGCTCAATATTCGCGTCACCCTGATTCATTTTCTTTTCTTACTTATCATACCTATTTTGCTACATATGTATTTGTCATAAATATTTATATATTATTTTTATTCTAAAATTGTTATATAAATGATGCATAGTACACCTATATTTATATAACTTATTTTTGTCAGTTAACACATTCCAGATGTTTGCCATTTATATATGCATAGATCTGGTTTATGCACTTTCATTGCAACTGAGTATTTCACTTAACAGATATATCACAAACACTTTACTCATTCCCTTGTGTCATTTCTTATTCTAATACAAGCAGTTTCCACAGTTTTACTGGAATGTTTTTAGACAAATGTTTACAAAATAATGTTTTATTGGATAATCTTTACATATCTCATTCTGTATTGAGACTTCCAACAATTTTCAAGTTTGTGAACAATGACATTTAAGATGATAATATTTCATAAGTATTGTAGTTGAAATTATGACATATCTGAAGACTTACACTAGTCTGCTCAGATAGTTACAAGCATACATTTATGCATACAAGCACAAGCACACTTTTTATACTTATTTCTGCTTTTTAGTTATGGAGATAGGATAGAATTTGATCTTGTGGAACTTCCTAATGAACTCAGGGAGGAGTATGTTAAGTATCTGTCAAGCCAGGTTACATAATGTTAATAAGGTAGTAAATGATATTTTTAAATAAAACATTTGACAGATGTACTTGTCACTTTTCTAACCAAAAAGGTACAAGAAGTTTGAATTAAGAAACAATTCCATATACCCCTCCAGATACTTTTTTCCCTAAAATGTCAAATACTCTTTCAGTATAGATGATCATATAGCTACTTCCTATTAAACTGAATTCTTTATGAATATTGGTGGTCATGTACTTTATATTCTCTAAGAAATATATAACCTTAAACCTTTATTTTCTTCCTGATCTCTGACACATACTTTCTATAGGAAGTTTTTGAGATTGTTTTTCATATCAAAACCTTAAAAATTTAAATCCAATTATATCAAATACTAATTATGCACTAGTCTCTTCTCTGGGTGCTTTATACAGGATATGTGGTATCTCCTTTTGAATTCCAAGGGAGCTATGGAATGACTGTGTATGGTGGGGTTTGTTTTTTGTTCTTTTTTAGATTTGGCATATGGTCACAGTGTAAACTGTAAGTTAATATTCATGCATCCTTTCCAAAATACTGAAGCAGATTTGATACAATGATTTTTTTTTCTAAGGGGAGTGCATTCTTAAGCTAAATTGGCAGAGAATGCATAGGTATTATTCCCAAGTACGAGCTTCACTGACTTGGAATTGTCTACTATAACTCCCTGGTGGTGGTGTTTTTACCATGCCAATAAGATTATTGGTTTAATCTTATATAGCTGAAATTTTTGTCCTGTAGAATGCATGGCAATCTCTGTAGAAATAAAATGTACTATATTCAACTATTAATAAACATTGCTCCAACATATAGCACTTTAATTTATGAACACATATTTCCTTTAGGGCTGCTGGGCAGGGATTTTGCAACACAAAGTAAACATATTTTTGTTTTTCCCTCAGAAAAGTCAATAAATAGCTCTCTCTCTCTCTCTCTCTCTCTCTATATATATATATATATATATATATATATATATACACACACACACACACACAATTACAACTCAGGATACTCACATCACCATAATAAATTGTACCTATGACTGATGTCAAAGACAGTAATTGCCTACTATCACTGTCTGGCAAGGGGCATACTTAACCTTTGATTGTGTTATACTCAAGCAGGATTCTTGACCATCCTTATCACAAAGTCTGCTATTAGGCATAAGTAGTGGGAATGAGTCAACTTCATTGCAACTGTGTCCTTTTGCATAGGACAGATGATAAATTAGAAAGGGTGTGGTTGCTGATTTTTTCCCCAACAACCATTGACTGAAAGCAAAAATATATTTTGGTTCAATAATAAAGTTAAAGTTTTTAATTTGTGGTGAAGGTTCACCATTCAACATCAAAATATTTTTGTTGTTCTTATTTTCTGAAAACTCAAGAAATGAAATTGGCTAAAGATAAGGAAAATAGCTTTATACTTGTGGACATGATATTCTTTGTAAATTAACGCCTTCCCTGACCAAAAATTTATTCCTAAAATGGTTATTTTCTAGTAATTTGAGTTAAATCATTAAACCTTGCTTTAAGTAAAATATGTAAATATCTCCCCATAGTACAGACCTAAATTCATCTCAGTGTATCATTGTGGTCTTACAAATAGATAAAACCGGTGAGACTCAGTGTGCAGATACATACAACTACTCAAGTGTATTGTGATGTCTGACAAAACTGTTTTCTACTGAGGCCCATAAAGACCAGAAAAAGTAGATACACTCATTATGGGAGCACAGTTTTCTCTGGTTCAAATTTGGACAGGTTTTACTTCAATTTCCTTGCAAATCTATGTGTATATAAGAGATAGGAGTACATTTATTGCATTATAAAATAAGACATGTAATATAAATTTTTATAAAATAGCTTGATGCTTTATAATATCTCTCTCAGTTGTTAAAGGCTGTTATTACATGGTTCATTTTTATTTTTATTTTATTGAGAACTAATTGACATACATCACTGTGTAAGTTTAAGTTATGTATAGCATGATGGTTTGATTTATTACATTCTGAAATGATTACACAACAGGTTCAGCTAAGATCCATATTTCTCTTGTGATGAGGACTGTGAGGACTTATTCTCTATTTTGTTTAAGAAATTGCATTTAGAGACTGAAACTGTCCTTGCCAAAAGTTGATTTAACACAGGTACACTGTGTTGTAACATTTCACAAGCTGGTAGCACACAAGATAATGATTCTTAATAAAGAAATAACATATCCCCAAACTGTAATAGATTAATCACACTATTGATCCAGGCAAAATAGAGGTTAAAAGATACAAAATCCAAATTTAGTTGAGGTGTTCCTTTCTATGTGGTGGTTCTCAGAAGAGTTGGCAGAGCTAATCAAGGAGCTGATGTTCTGCTGCCATTGTAAATAGAATGTCCTTTGTTGGTAGAACAAAATGCTAGCAAAGAAGGTGCCAGTGTTGGTGGGCAAGATGATCTCCTTCTGGGGGCACTGCATGATTTTCACCACTGCTAGCAAAAAGTAGCAGTGCTCTTCACAGAGCAGGAGCTAATGTTCTAAAGTCGTTGGAGAGCTATTTAGATCAGCAAAGAGTAGCTTTGTCCAAACTGAACACTCTTGGTAAAGTCCTCAGGAATTCCTGGTATTCAAAGCTTAAAGCTAGAGCTTAAAACTGTGACATCTATTGTGTCATAGTTGCTTCTCTGTATGTTTATATTGATAAGAATTCAGTGCATATGTACTCAGTCCCTTGTCATGTCTGACTCTTTGCCACCCTGTGGAATGTAGCCACCAGGCTCCTCTGTCCATGGAGTTCTACAGGCAAAAATACTGGAGTGGGCTGCCATGCCCTTATCCAGGGAATCTTCCTGATTCAGGGTTTGAACCAACAACTCCTGCATCTCCTGCTTTGCAGGCAGATTCTTTACTGCTGAGCCCCTGGAGAAGCCCAAGCATTCAGTTGAACAATAATTTTGCTAGCATCATCCTGACATGGCCTCTTCAGTGTAAACAACAACAACAAAAAAATTCACCCGTAGGTCAAAACAACTTCACCTAAGCCATAAACAGGTAAATTTGAGATTATAATAAACCAATACATAACCGACCCTGTGATTTCAAGTAATTCACACACTAATTAATCTGAAGGGCCTAATGCCCAATACCCTGTACAAATCTAAGTTCACAAAAATATCAATTCACCCTGTGAATCACCATTGATTCTACATTGCTTACAATCGAATTTTCCTTTAATTTAATCCCCCATAGTTTTGTTACTGCATGCTGTGTTAAATAAGTTCCTGATATTAAAAGCAAAATCATGATCAAGAGTTATTTAATATGGTGTCAGATCCAGTCACACAAAAAAAAAAAATCCCAACAATTAAATTTTTTAAACCACTCAGTTAAGCTTCCTTGACAGTTGCATTTCCATGTAAAATTCATTTTTTATAAAGCTCCTAGGGTTATAAGCTTGCTAGCGTTCACTATTAAGCATGTATATGTTCAATTGACATGATATCATTACTTTAAGGAATGCATGTTTCTGTTCTTTTTTCAATTCTTGAAGAGTCATTTTAACTTTAACATCCTCCAGATGTTCTTTTACTTATCTTAATTTTTTAAGTGTATAAGTTATTAGATTAATTTTAGGAACCTCAAAGTGAAATATTTCTCTGGTTATTTTAATTGTTCCTTCATCTTCTAGTGAACTCAGATACTTATCCTTTTGCTTTTGTTATCACATTCATTATTTCTTCCATATTTAGACATCCCATTATGGTCTGTTCCTTATTTTATCTTTGACTTCAATTGGATAGGTTAAGATTTGGCACAGAGAATACTGTCATGGTCCAGTTTCCCATATTATAGCTTCAGGAGGAATCAAGATCATAATCATGTGTGGCTGCTGTTGTTCAGTCGCTCAGCCACATTCAGCTCTTTGCAACTCCATGGGCTGCAGCAACACCAGGCCTCCCTGTTCTTCACCATCTTCTGGAGCTTGCTCAAAGTCATGTTGATTGAGTCAGTCATGCCATCCAACCATCTCATCCTCTGTTGTCCCCTTCTCCTCCTGCCTTCAATCTTGCCCAGCATCAGGGTCTTTTCCAATAATCGGCCCTGCGCATCAGGTGGCCAAAATATTGGAGCTTCAGCTTCAGCATCAGTCCTTCCAATGGGTACTTGTATGAGAAGTAGATCCAAAGGACTAGCAGTGATAGAGGTATTTTGGTTCCGTTTTACCAACATAACCCTAGTAATATATTATTTTCTTTAATATAGTGTAGTATGCTTATTCCTTTAGTCACCAATAGATTTTATTAGTGGCAGATAGTATAATTTATATAGTACCATATGTATATCTCAATTATATATATATATATATATGTGTGTATGTATGTGTGTATATATCATTATGCTTTTTGATTAATACTTTTTATTCTATTTTTTTTCTAATATGGATTTTGGGATATTGATAGTGCTTATTCGTATCTCTGGGTACCTCGAATATTAATTCAACAGGAGTTTTTTCAACCCTTCTATATCTGTAGTTTAGAGTTCTAACTGTCTCCCAGACTGCTTTAGTCCAAGCTTTTATATCTAGATTGCTAGTAATCAACCTAAGATTTGCTTGGGCAAGTCATCTTACCTTTTAGTTCATCCAGAGACAATTGGGTTGTAACATAAGTGAAAGTTCCACATCGTGTTCTGTTTTTTTTCTTTTTCTTTTTAATTATTTTTTTTAATTGAAGGATAATTGCTTTACAGAATCTTGTTTTCTGTCAAACCTCAGCATGAATCAGCCATAGGTATACATGTATACCCTCCCTTTTGAACCTCCCTCCCATCTCCCTCCCCATCCCACCCCTTTAGGTTGATACAGAGCCCCTGTTTGAGTTGCCTGAGCCATACTGCAAGTTCCCCTTGGCTATCTCTTTTACATATGGTAATGTAAGTTTCCATGTTACTCTCTCCATACATCTCACCCTCTCCTCCCTTCTCCCCATGTCCATGTCTATTCTCTGTGTCTGTTTCTCCATTGCTGCCCTGTAAATAAATTCTTCAGTACCGTTCTTCTAGATTCCATATATATGTGTTAGAATATGATATTTAACTTTCTCTTTCTGACTCACTTCACTCTGTATATAAACTTGGAAGGGTATGTCAGTTTTGACCTTATCTGGAGTATTTATTAATGGCTTCCAGGCTTTAAACTTGGTGGGAGTTATTTCTCCTATGTCTTAATTTGAAGTTTGAAGTATTTGGTAGGCATATGGACCTCTCTGGTAGCTCAGCTGGTAAAGAATCTGCCTGAAATGCAGGAGACCCCAGTTCAATTCCTGGATCTAGAATGTCTGCTGGAAAAGGGATAGGCTACCCACTAGTATTCTTGGGCTTGCCTGTGGCTCAGCTGGTAAAGAATCTGCCGGCAATGTGGGAGACCAGAGTTTGATCCCTAGGTTGGGAAGATACCCTGGACAAAGGAAAGGCTAACCACTACAGTATTCTGGCCTGGAGAATTCCATGGACTGTATAGACTATGGGGTCGCGAAGAGTCGGACACGACTGAGCAACTTTCACTGGTAGCTATATACATGCTTCTTTCGTCTAACTGTGTTCTACTGTTCTGTATCACTATGAACAAAGCTAGTGGAGGTGATGGAATTCCAGTTGAGCTATTTCAAATCCTGGAAGATGATGCTGTAAAAGTGCTGCACTCAATATGCCAGCAAATTTGGAAAACTCAGTAGTGGCCACAGGACTGGAAAAGGTCAGTTTTCATTCCAATCCCAAAGAAAGGCAATGGCAAAGAATTCTCAAACTACCACACAATTGCACTCATCTCACATGCTAGTAAAGTAATGCTCAAAATTCTCCAAGCCAGGCTTCAGCAATATGTGAACTGTGAACTTTCAGATGTTCAAACTGGTTTTCGAAAAAGCAGAGGAACCAGAGATCAAATTGCCAACATCAGCTGGACCATGGAAAAAGCAAGAGAGTTCCAGAAAAGCATCTGTTTCTGCTTTATTGACTATTTATTGACTTTTATTGCCAAAGCCTTTGACTGTGAGGACCACAATAAACTGTGGAAAATTCTGAAAGAGATGGGAATACCAGACCACCTGACCTGCCTCTTGAGAAATCTATATGCAGGTCAGGAAGCAACAGTAAGAACTGGACATGGAACAACAGACTGGTTCCAAATAGGAAAAGGAGTACGTTAAGGCTGTATATTGTCACCTTGCTTATTTAACTTATATGCAGAGTACAACATGAGAAACGCTGGGCTGGAAGAAGGACAAGCTGGAATCAAGACTGCCAGGAGAAATCTCAATAACCTCAGATATGCAGATGACACCACCCTTATGGAAGAAAGTGAAGAGGAACTAAAAAGCCTCGTGATGAAAGTGAAAGTGGAGAGTGAAAAAGTTGGCTTAAAGCTCAACATTCAGAAAACTAAGATCATGTCATCTGGTCCCATCACTTCGTGGATAGATGGGGAAACGGTGGAAACAGTGTCAGACTTTATTCTTTTGGGCTTTAAAATCATTGCAGATGGTGATTGCAGCCATGAAATTGAAAGACGCTTACTCCTTGGAAGAAAAGTTATGACCAACCTAGATAGCACATTCAAAAGCAGAGACATTGCTTTGCCAACAAAGATCGGGCTAGTCCAGGCTATGGTTTTTCCAGTGGTCATGTGTGGATGTGATAGTTGGACTGTGAAGAAAGCTGAGTGCTGAAGAATTGATGCTTTTGAATTGTGGTGTTGGAGAAGACTCTTAAGAGTCCTTTGGACTGCTAGGAGATCCAACCAGTCCATTCTAAAGGAGATCAGTCCTGGGATTTCTTTGGAAGGACTGATGCTAAAGCTGAAAGTGAGTACTTTGGTCACCTCATGCGAAGAGTTGACTCATTGGAAAACACTCTGATGCTGGGAGCAATTGGGGGCAGGAGGAAAAGGGGACCACAGAGGATGAGATAGCTGGATGCCATTACCAACTCGATGGACATGAGTTTGGGTGAACTCTGGGAGTTGGTGATGGACAGGGAGGCCTGGCGTGCTGCAATTCACGGGGTCACAGAGTCAGACATGACTGAGTGACTGAACTGAACTAACTGTATACTGGGATAACCTGTTAAGTGATGTGCCCATATAATGGTCCTGTCATTTGGAATATCTGTTTGTTCAGGTTTTATGTTCCACTGTCCTTGTTTATGTATGCTTATTTTTTTAATTGTCAGGAGACCAAAGTTAGATCCCTGGGTTGGGAAGATCCCCTGGAGAAGGGAATGGCTACCTACTCCAGTCTTCTTGCCTGGCAAATCCCATGGACACAGGAGCCTGGCAGGAGATAGTTCACGGGGTCGCACCAAGTTGGACACCACCTGGTGACTAAAAGCCACCATCTCTTACACAAGAATCATTGTGTTTCTTAAGATACATTTTGGGAATTCTCACTTCTTTCATTTTCCTGTTGAGTTCTGACCTAATTATTAAATTTGGTTACTTAACAGTTAATCTTCTGATGTGTGGAGACATATGTGATGAAACAGCCAGTGCTGTTTGCTGTCATATGTCCTTATTTTCTATGTTTTAGTCATTTTTCTGCATGTTCCTGGTCAAATAGCTATTCCAAGAAAAGATATATCTCCTTCTGATTTACCTTAACAATTTAATACAGGGAATTGACCTTGTAGCCATATGTCTTATATCTACTGCCTGGAAATACACCATTTCCATATTAGGACTTTATGGTCAGGGGTAGTTTTCCCTTGGTATGACAGGGATCTGTCTTCCCCAGTCCAAGACAGACTGTTAGAGTTTGTATATAAATGATTTATTTTCTGTTAGTAGCCCTGTATTTTGTAGGGCAAGCTTTTCAAGCATATCTATTCTTAGGCCACAGAAAATTCCTAGTCTAAAACTCAATCAGGTAAAATTTGGGGTTCACAGTGACCACATTGTAAATTCTTGTAAGTACAGATCCTTGAGTGTTTATTTGGAGTTCTTATGTATTAAAGAGCTAATGTGTTACAAATTCTGATAGCATTTTTTACATAACTAAAAGCTGCTTTGATACTCTTAATATCTAATTTTCCTACATTTCCTAGTTATTTCATAGATGGGTTTTAATATTATCCCCATTTGAAGTATATGCTGTTTCTAGTGTTCAAACCGTCCTATCATTTCTGAGATTATTTTGCAGTAGAAGTTGGTATGCAGTCTATCTTGTTTATGATGGAGTCTGATATCTTCCTACCATCAGCGAACCTAGTTATGCCTAGAGTTTATTGTAGTTTGGGGTGTTTGGACCTTCCCTGGGTTTGTACCTTCCATGCTCAGAGTATAAGGAATTTATTTAACTCTAACCTGTATTTCACATTTGACATGGAGTATGGTATGTCCCATAGCACCAACTGGTATTAATTATTACAACTTTGGTCAGGTTGAGGACTCTACCAATTTTTTTTTTTTTTTTGGCAAATTATGCTCAGAGACTGAGATTGTATTTGCAAATAGTTTATTTAATACTGGTTCACTATGGGAATTATGCTTTATAATAACATTTCTCAAGCCAGTGGCATATAATACATCTTTTAATAAGTCAATAAAGAAATAACATCCTAATTTCGCCTTTCCTCTACTTCTCTTCAGTTGAAATGGCTGCCTTCCCCCATTCAAATGATAAATCATTTTCAGGTACTAATCGCCATTCTATTTTCCAACGTTCATAAAATAGACTTTCCTAAATTGTTGAAAATGTGATCTTCCTCTCATCTCCAGCTTTACTTGCTAGAATCTCATGTGTGTGTGCACACTCATAGTCATGTCTGACTCTTTGCGACCCTGTGGCCTGTAGCACACCAGGCTCCTCTGTCCATGGGATTCTCCAGGCAAAAATACTGGAATGGGTTGCCATTTACTTCTCCCCCGGATCTTCCCAACCAAGGGATCAAACCTGCATCTCTTGTGTCAGCAATCAGATTCTTTACCACTAGAGTCACCTGGGAAGCCCCATAGGCTTTCATAGCAAGAAACAAAGTCATGAGAAAGGGAGTGAAAAATAGCTTAGCTATGGTTGCAGTTGCTTTCACCTTGCCGTTCTATTGGTAGGAACTCACTTCCAGTAGGAGATATTTTCACTATTTTTTCTTTCCTATCCTAACCCTAATTCAAACAAAGGTTTCAGAGTATCTCAGTTCAGATAAGAAAAAATCTGTTATCATTAATGTTAAACATAAAGTGATCGCTTTCCATACCAGAAGGGTTTTAGTGGATATTTTAACTTTTTCTGTATCCGTTTTCTATTCTATTTGAATTAGGATAACATATTTAATTATTTCCTTTTGATAAGAAAACAATATAATGCCTACTAAAACTGTTTAAATTTTAAGAATGTCAGAACTCCTCAAAAGTAAAAGGTAATGTGTAAATCCATATATCATATTCAATTCAACCACCATTTGATAGCATGTGTTAGGCTCCAAGGAATCCAGAAAGAAAAAGACAAGTACATTGATCTTAAAGAGCTAGGGGAGCTAATAATGTAAGCACATGAATATTAAAGGGATTGTTTTATTTAAGAATAAGAGTATGTATAAAATATAGCTATTGCACAGAAAAGTGCCTAATTCTCATAGGAAGCTAAGGAAAGTGCTTCATAGAAATAAATTCTCCTGTGTACTTTTGAAAGATAAATTTGAACATTTGTCAGAAAAGGAATAGAAAGGAAATTAAAGGAAATATCAGGCAGAGAGAACACATAAAAGCTTTTAAAGATACAGAGACTTTACTCAATTAAAATCAATAACTTTTTGCTAAAGAACATTTTGAATTAGATTACATATGTGCCAAAACAGGAAAATATCATAATCCTAGTATGAAGTCTCATTTCACCAAATTACTTAATTTATTTGCACATTGGTTTTATGAAGTCCATTTGACAAATATTTACACAGAGGTATTATAATTTGCCAGCAGCAAGAAAACACCAATAGGGATGTGAATGATGCACTTTCCTTGTAGTTTCACCGAAGTCTTCATTGAGGAAGAGGTTATGTTCGATCTTTTCTTTTAGAAGTACCCAATTAAATGTTTATTTCCAGTTCATAAAGCATCATAATCTTATTTATTTGAAAATCCTGTTTGATATGCTGTTCTGTTTAGTTTTAGTATTAAATTAGGTGTCAATGGAATGAATAATAAGGTTGTGAGATGTTACTTCAGAGATTATTTCAATTTTCTGATTATTTCCAATAATTAATTAATAACAAATAAATAAATAATTGTTATAACATTGACTTCATGTATTGAAGAAATCCAGTGAGAAGAAGGGCTAGTCTAGTTGATGCTGGATCTGGACAAGAGATACAGGAAAAGGGCACAAATAACAAGATCAAACAAAAACCAAAAACCACAACAAAAATACAGTATTTTGGAGAATAACACCAAATCCATCAGCTTTAATATCCCTATAATTTTTATTTTCTATGAAGGCATATTAACAGTTAATGAGAGATGTATGAAGGTAATAAAGCCTGAGGAAGCTTAGTCACGGAGAAACTTAACTGCTCTCTGAATTATTTTCATAGTATTAAAGGCCCAGATTATTTTTATGAGACGAAATTTTGAAAATGTAATCATGTAACTAAAGGAAGCATTGATTTTCTGATAATCTAGGAGACATACTTGTATATACACAAAAGCTGTAGAACATTGGAAGTGTTACTGAAAGCATGGACAGATATATCATAGATATATTAAAATTTTACTTAGAATTTATAAAATTATAAATGCAGATGCCAAATTTTTTTAAACTAAGTAAGAGAATAGGAGAAGATATTTTCCTTTTGGTATTTCCAAAGGCTCTAAGTAGATTTCTTGAGGTTTAATTTGTTGTGGGTCTTGAGTTTGGGAGATGATTTTCTCAGAATATTAAATTTCTCTCTTTTTTAGTCAGCTAAAAAATGAAAAGAAAAAAAAATCCCAAACAAAACTTCCAAAAGAATTTAAAATAGAGAGAGGCAAACAGTTTTCAATTTAATTGTAACCCTGAATGGAAAAGAACTTTTCATATCTGGCCCAAGATTATTTCAGGTTTTCAACTAAAAATAATGCCAATGACTAAATCTGTAAATAGACACATAGGTCAGTGGAACAGATTAGAGAACTCAGAAATAACACCTATGCATATATAGTCAATTAATGACAAAGGAGTCAAGACTATACAATGGGGAAAGAACAATCTACTCAGTAAATAGTGTTGGGAAAACTGGATAGCCAAATGGAAAATAATGATACTGGACTACTGTTTTTTGCCATATACAAAAATTCACTGAAAATGAATTAAAGACTAGAATGTAAGAGCTGAAACCTAAAATTCTTAGAAGAATACATAAATGATAAGCTCCTTGACATTGGTCTTGGCATTGATTTCTGGGATCTGACATCAAAGTAAATGCAACCTAAGCAAAAATAAACAGATGGGATTACATGAAACTAAAAACTTTCTGCACAGCAAATAAACCATTACTGAAATGAAGTGGCAGCCTTCTAGATAAGAGAAAATGTTTGCAAATCATATATCTGATTAATGGTTAATAGTTAAAACATGAACACTTCATGTAACTCAAAAACAAAACGAAAAGCAAAAAAAGCAATCTGATGAAAAATAGGCATGGGATCTGAATAGGCATGTTTTTTTTCCAGAAGACATACAGATGCCCAACAGGTTCATTAAAAGATGCTCAATATCACTGGCCATCAGGGAAAGAGAGATAGCACCTCACATCTTTTACAATGACTATTATCAAAAACACAAGAAGTAACAAGTGCAGGCTAGGATGTGTATAAAGAGAAACTCTTGTGCACTGTTAATGGGAATGTAAATCAGTTCAGCTATTATGAAAAACAGTATGCAGATTCCTCAAAAAGTTACGAAGTTCTACCGTATGATCTAGCAGTTCTGCTTGCCAATATTTATCTGAAGAAATCTGAATTAAAGTGAAAAGATACCCCCACTCCTGTGTTTGTTGCAACATTATTTACAATAGGCAAGAAACAGACATGATCTCAGTTTCTATCTATTGGTTAATGGATAAAAACAATATGATATTTTGTGTGTGTGTGTGTGTGTGTGTGTGATGGAATATTATTTAGCCATAAAGTGTGAAATTGTGTCATTTGTAATAATGTGAATGGACTTTGAGAACTTTATGCTAAGTGAAATAAATCAGAAGAAGGTACAAACTGTATGATCTCATTTATATGTAGAATCAAAAAAATCTGAAAAAGAAAAAACAAAACTCAAGCTCATGGATATACAGAAAGGATGGTTGCCTGAGCCAGGGGTTCAGGGATAAGCAAAGTGGGTGAAGGGGATCAAAACATACTGATTTCCAGTTATAGAATTAATAATTCATGGGGATGTGATGTACACCATGGTGACTATAGTAAATAATACTGTATTTTAATTTGAGGGTAGCTAGGAGAGTGAATTTTGAAGGTTCTCATAACGAGAAACAAATGGACTTACGTGTTGTGAAGGAAGTTATCTGGACTGTTGTGATCATTTTGCAGTATATATAAATATCAGATCATTATGTTGTGCACCTGAAATCAATAGGATATTAGGTCAATTATACCTCAATAAACAAGGATAAAAAATACTGATCAGTAACCATTAAAATAGTGTAAACCTTTCATTCATTTCTGTGGAAGATATAAATTTATTTTACGATTGTCAGTGCAAGTCCTTAACTCCTTTTAATAGAGACTATGCTTTGTGAAACATTTCTAAATATAAATAATTGCTTAGATTTCTTTGAAAACTTTGCCGTAACCTAACCAAGGAGTAAAGTCTATCCTAAAACTGAAATGTATTAGAAATAATAAAAGGGACTTTAATCAAGAACTGGCTGAAATATTTCAGAATTACATCTGTAACCTGAGTAATGTTCAAGGACACAGAACAGAACTACTCGTGTCTCATAGGTGAGCAGATTTTACATTTATTGTGTCAGCTATATAAAGGCATTATCTCTTTAGCACAACAAACTAGATATGATTTTTCAGATTTTATAGATATAAACGTAGTGGCCTGAAACAGACTAGTCTAAGGATTGTTTGCTACAGTGATCTTAACTGCTTCATAAGGATACTGTCCAATTTTGTGAGACAAAAGCCTCCTGAGAAATCTTTATGCATGTCAAGAAGCAACAGTTAGAACTGGATATGGAACTACAGACTGGTTCCAAATAGGAAAAGGAGTACATCAAGGCTGTATATTGTCACCCTGCTTATTTAACTTCTATGCAGAGTACATCATGAGAAACGCTGGGCTGGAAGAAGCACAAGCTGGAATCAAGATTGCCGGGAGAAATATCAATAACCTCAGATATGCAGATGACACCACCGTTATGGCAGAAAGGGAAGAAGAACTAAAGAGCCTCTTGATGAATATGAAAGAGGAGAGTGAAAAAGTTGGCTTAAAGCTCAACATTCAGAAAACGAAGATCATGGTATCTGGTCCCATCACTTCATGGAAAACAGATGGGGAAACAATGGAAACAGTGACAGACTTTATTTGGGGGGGGGCTCCAAAATCACTGCAGATGGTGACTGCAGCCATGAAATTAAAAGACACTTGCTCCTTGGAAGAAAAGTTACGACCAACATAAACAGCTTATTAAAAAGCAGAGACATTACCTTGCCAACAAAGATCCATGTAGTCTAAGCTATGGTTTTTCCAGTAGTCCTGTATGGATGTGAGAGTTGCAGTATAAAGAAAGCTGAGCACTTAAGCATTGATGCTTTTGAACTGTGGTGTTGGAGAAGGCTCTTGAGAGTCCCGTGGACTGCAAGGAGATCCAACCAGTCCATCCTAAAGTAAATCAGTCCTGATTATTCATTGAAAGGACTGATGCTGAAGCTGAAGACCCTGATGCAGGAAAAGATTGAAGGTGGGAAGAGAAGGGGATAACAGAGGATGAGATGGTTGGATGGCATCACGGACTCAATGGACATCAGTTTGAGTAAACTCCAGCAGTTCGTGATAGACAGGGAGGTCTGGTGTGCTGAATTCTGTGGGGTTGCAAAGAGTTGGACATGACTGAGTGACTGAACTGAACTGAATACTCTCTACATATACAATGTTTCTGGAAGATTTTAAAGTGCATTGTCCAGTATGTTGTAACTTTGGTTACAAATCCTGATGTAAATGATAAATCTAACAGTAAGTTCAAGCCAATTTCAAGGAAAGATATTGTATTTCCTGGAACATATGAGAACTCTGCCTCTTGTATGTAGAAGATAATAATGTAAGGACAAAAGGACATAATAGAAAGGCAATGAAATGTCATGTTAAATGTGAACTATTTCATAATTATTGTGTGGTTTTGATATAAGGTCAAGATTGTGTTGATCTGTAGAACATTCTGTCCCTCTAATTTCCCAGTCTTAAAAATTAGAACTAAAAAAAAAAAAATTAGGACTAATTGTCTATGAATCTGAATAAGATTGAAGACCAACAATCTTCTGGAGCTCTTTTACTTAATAGATGATTAAACTGAAAACTTGAATGACTCAATGATTTAACCATAGTCAGTAAACCTATCATTACATAACCAAAACTAGAACGAAGATTTCTTAATGCTTTTACCCATTGTGCATATTCACATCCTATGCAGCATAAGCAGAAGATAGTTGTAAAATTTGTATTTTTTTAACTCTGACTAGTAAGACTGATAAATGACCAAAGAAATCAAACAAAATAATTTAAACGTGCATTTGAAATGTTTCATTAGGGTATGAGTGATATACAATACATTTCATGTGTCTAAATTGAACAATTTGAACACATTTTGAGATATTTATAACCATAACCACAGTCAAGATAATAATTACCTTTAAAATTCTGTTTTGTCTCTTTTTATTCCTCCATGGTTTCCTCCAGGAAACCTTGGTTTCCTGGTGGCTTCCCTTGTGACTTAGATGATAAAGAATCCATCTGCAGTGTAGGAGACTTGGGTTTGATCTCTCAGTCAGGAAGTTCCCTTGGAGAAGAGAATGACAATCCATTCCTGAATTCTTGCCTAGGTTATCCCATGGACAGAAGAGCCTGGCAGGCTATAATCCATGGGGTCACAAAGAGTTGGACATGATTGACTGACTACTACACAAATGTTGGTAATTCTCTCACTATATTAATATGCATTTTCTAAGGATGTAAATATATAGAATCATAAATACATTGTCCATTTTTGGCTTTGCTTCTTTAACTGAGCATAATATTATGGAAGCTATCCATGTTTCTATGTTTATCAATAGCTCATTGCTTTTCATTGCTGAGTAGTATTTCATTATATGGATATACCATATATTTTTCTGTTTGTCCTTCTATGCTTTGCTTTCTTGTTCAGCTTTCTTTTGTATTAATTGAGCATTTGTTTTATGATTCTCTTTTGCCTTCAGGCTGACTCAGCTGTTGACTTTGTTGCATTATTTTAGAGATGGCTCTAGGGCTTATTTGTGGTTGTTCAGTTGCTCAGTTGTATCCAACTTTTTGTGATCCCATGGACTACAGCACACCAGGCTTCCCTGTCCTTCATGTTCTCCTGGAGCTGGCTCAAACTCATTTCCATTTAGTCCGCGATGCCATCCAACCATCTCATCCTCTGTTGTTCCTTCCCCTCCTGCCTTCAGTCTTTTCTAGCATCAGGGTCTTTTTCAATAAGGTGGATCTTCATATCAGGAGAGTGAAAGTGTTAGTTGCTCAGTCGTGTCCAACTCTTGCAAGTCTATGGACTGTAGCCCACCAGGCTCCTCTGTCGATGGGATTTTTCAGGCTAGAATACTGGAGGGGGTTGCCAGCCCCTTCTCCATGGGATCTTCATAACCCAGGAATCAGAGTGGGTTGCCATTCCCTTCTCAAGGGGGACTTCCTAACCCAGGCATTGAACCCAGGTCTCCTGCATTGCAGGCAGATTCTTTACCATCTGAGAAACCAGGGAAGCCCCTTCACATCAAGTGGCCAAAGTATTGGAGCTTCAGCTTCAGCATCAGTCCTTCCAGTGAATATTCAGGGTTGATTTCCTTTAGAATTGACTGATTTGAACTCCTTGTTGTCTAAGCGACTCTCAAGAGTCGTCTCCAACACCCCAGTTTGAAGGGAAATAATGACTCTGCTTTTTAATACACTGCCTAGGTTTGTCATTGCTTTTCTTCTAAGGAGCAATTATCTTCTAATTTCATGGCTGCAGTCACCAACTGCAGTGATTTTGGAGTCCAAGAAATAAAGTCTGTCATGTTTCCCCATCTGTTTGCCAGGAGATGATAGGACCGAAGGCCATAGTCTTCATTTTATGAATGTTGAGTTTTAAGCGAGCTTTTTCACTCTCCTCTTTCACCTTCATCAAGAGGCTCTTTAGTCCTCTTTACTTTCTAAGGGCACTGTCATCTGCATATCTGAGGTCATTAGTATTTCTCCCTGCAATCTTGATTTTAGCTTGTGCTTTATCCACCCTTTAACATGATGTATTCTGCATAAAAGTTAAATAAGCAGAGTGAAAATATAGAGCCTTGACATACTTCTTGTCCAATTTGGAATCAATCCATTGTTCCATGTCCAGTTCTAACTGCTGCTTCTTGACCTGCATACAGGTTTCATGCTGCTACTGCTAAGTCACTTCAGTCGTGTCCGACTCTGCGTGACCCCATAGACGGCAGCCCACCAGGCTCTGCTGTCCCTGGGATTCTCCAGGCAAGAACACTGAAGTGGGTTGCTATTTCCTTCTCCAGTGCATGAAAGTGAAAGTGAAGTCACTCAGTCATGCCCGACTCCCAGCAACCCCATGGACTGCAGCCTACCAGGCTCCTCTGTCCATGGGACTCTCCAGGCAAGAGTACTGGAGTGGGATGCGATAGGAGGCAGGAAAGGTGATCTGGTATTCCCATCTTTTTAAGAATTTCCACAGTTTGTTGTGATCTACACAGTCAAAGGCTTTAGAGTAGTGAATGAAGCAGAACTAGATGTTTTCTGGAATTCTTTTGCTTTTTCTGTGATCTGCCGGTTGTTGGCAATTTGATCTCTGCCAGTAGAACTGGTTCTTCTGCTTTTTCTAAATCCAGCTTGTACATCTGAAAGTTATTGGTTCACACATGTTGAATCCTAGTTTGAAGGATTTTGTGCGTTACTTTACAAGCAGGTGAAATGAGTGCAATTATGTGGTAATCTGAACATTCTTTGGCAATGCTCTTCTTTGGGATTGGAATAAAAACTGACCTTTTCCAGTCCAGTGGCCACTGGTGAGTTTTCCAAATTTGCTGCTGCTGCTGCTAAGTCACTTCAGTCATGTCTGACTCTGTGGGACCCCATAGACCGCAGGCCACCAGGCTCCCCCATCCCTGGGATTCTCCAGGCAAGAACACTGGAGTGGGTTGGCTTTTCCTTCTCCAATGCTTGAAAGTGAAAAGTGAAATTGAAGTCGCTCAGTCGTGTCTGACTCTTTGCGACCCCATGGACTGCAGCCTACTGGGCGCCTCCATCCATGGGATTTTCTAGGCAAGAGTACCGGAGTGGGTTGCCATTGCCTTCTCCCCAAATTTGCTAACATATGGAATACAGCACTTTCACAGCATCATTTTTTAGGATTTGAAATACCTCAGCTGGAATTCCGTCACCTCTACTAGCTTTGATTGTTGTGATGCTTTCTAAGGCCCACTTGACTTCACACTCCAGTATGTCTGGCTTTAGGTGAATGATCACACCATCATGTTTATCTGAGTCATTAAGATCTTTTTTGCATAGTTCTTCTGTGTATTCTTGCCACTTCTTCTTAATATCTTCTACTTCTCTTAGGTTCATAGCATTTCTTTCTTTCATTGTGCCTATTTTTGCATGAAATGTTCCCTTTGTATTTCTGATTTTCTCAAAGAAATCTCTAGTCTTTCCCATTTTATTATTTTCCTCTATTTCTTTGCATTGTTCACTTAAAAAGGCTTTCTCATTTCTCCTTGCCATTCTCTGGAACTCTGCATTTAGGTAGGTGTATCATTCTTTTTCTCCTTTACTTTTTGCTTCTCTTCTTTTCTCAGCTATTTATAAGGCTTCCTTGGAGACAACCATTGTGCCTTTTTGCATTTCTTTTTCTTGGGGATGTTTTTGAGCACTGCATCCTGTTCAGTGTTATGAACCTCAGTCTGTAGTTCTTCAGGCACTTTGTCTATCAGGTCTGGTCCCTTGAATCTATTTATCACTTTCACTGTATAATTGTAAGGGATCTGATTTAGGTCATACCTGAATGGCCTAATGATTTTCCCTACTTTCTTCAATTTGCAATAAGGAGTTCATGATATGAGGCATAGTCAGCTCCAGGTATTGTTTATAGAACTTCTCCATCTTCAGCTGCAAAGAATATAATCAATTTGATTTTGATATTGGCTCTCTGGTGATGCCCATGTGTAGAGCCATCTCTTATTTTGATGGAGGAGTGTGTTTGCTATGACGAGTGTATTCTCTTGGCAAAACTCTGTTAGCCTTTTTCCTGCTTCATTTTGTATTCCAAGGCCAAACCTGCCTGTTACTCACAGGTATCTTTTGACTTTCCTACTTTTGCATTCCTGTCCCTTATGATGAATAATACATCTCCCCCCCCCCCCTTTTTTTTTTTTGATATTAGTTCTAGAAGATCTTGTAGGTCTTCATAGAACCATTCAACTTTAGTTTCTTCTGCATTAGTGTTTGGGACAAAGACTTGGATTAGTGTGCTATTGAATGGTTTGCCTTAGAAACAAACCAGGATCATTCTGTCATTTTTGAGATTGCACCCAAGTGCTGCATTTTAGACTCTTTTGTTGACTATGACCAGAGTTTATGGTATTTATATTTAACATATCATATTCTACCTGTAAGCAAAATTATGCCACTTCAAAATAGAATAAGAAACCTATATTCATAATTTTCTTCTCCTGGCCTGAGTGTTGTTGTTGACATACATTTTACTTCTATATATTTTATAACCCTATACTACATCATTTTCATCTTTAAGTGATCAGTTGTCTTCTAAAGACCTCTACATGATATGGGGCTTCCCCAATAGTTCAGTGGGTGAAGAATTCTTCTGCAGTGCAGGAGACCCAGGAGACATGAGTTTGATCCCTGGTTTGGGAAGACCACCTGGAGGAGGACATGGCTACCCACTCCATCATTCTTGCCTGAAAAATCCCACGGATGGAGAGCCTGGTGGGCTACACTCCAGACGGTTTCAAAGAGCCAGTTATGATTAAATGACTAGGCACAATGGCCTATGTAATATGAAAAATGGTGTTATATTTATCCATACAGTTACCATTCCTAGATCTCTTCATTCATTTGTGTTAATCCATATTTCCATCTTGGATCATTTCGTTTATACCTGAAGTTCTGCCTTTAGCATTGTTTGTAATATAGTTCTGCTGGTGATGAAGTTTCTAATCTTTTGTAGTCTGAAAATGTCTTTATCTTTCACTGTTACTTTCTTTGAGCAAGAATATCACTAGTAGACAGATTTTTTTCTCAGTTTTTAAAAAATGTTGATCCATTGTCTGCTGGCTTGCTTTGTTCTGATGACAAATCAGCTTGTTTCCTTATCTTTGTTCCTTTGTATATAATGTCTTTTTTTCTCAGTTTTTAAGACATTATCCTTTTTGTTGTGTTCAAGTAATTTACTTATGATATGCCTTGCTTTTATTCTCTTGATATCTCTTGTGCTTGGGGTTTGTTAACCCATGGGACTTTTTAAATCAATGTATGTATAGTTTTCTTTGAATTTGGAAAAAATAATGAACCATTTTATTTTTCTGCTCCTCCTTTCTTTTTCAACTACATGAGTATTAGACTTTTTGAAGTTTTTGTCTATTTTACTGATATTCTATTTCATTTTTTTTTTTTTCTCCCCGTGTTTCCTTCTGAGAGTTGCTGGTGGTGTTTCTTCAAATTTACTTACTTTTCTTCCGCAAACTGTTTTGGGTACTCTGTGTCCTCTTAGGAAGTATTCCATTTTAGCCTTATGAACAGTCTTTGGTCTCAACAGCCTTATGTATACCTTGGTGAGTGGTATGTCTACACTGTTTGTGTTTCCTTCTCCTGTTTTTGATACATTTATTCACACATATGTTGCGCTCAGTACTCTGCTGAGTACTTTAGGGAGGAATATTAAGGGAGTATACTAGACTCTCTTGTTCCCCTTCCATTGCTGTGGTCTAGAAATTTTCTTGAGGCTGTGTAAGCACAGGTAATTGTTTGGCTCACTTTGTTTCTTGTGTCTCAGTCATCACTTTCCTTTTTTGCCTGATAACCAATAATTTAAAAACTTTTGTTGCATGTTTTGCTCATTTTTTAGTTATTTTGGTGGATCAATAAATCTAGTCCTTGTGACTCCCTCTTGGCTGGGAGTGAGAGTGCCTCATGCATATGTATTTTTCAATAACAGTTTTTTTATTATTGGAAAATTCTTCCATAATTTTTGAGGCTCTTTCATAAAAATGTCATTTCCAAGTTCTAATTGTTAATGCAACGTGTATTCATGAATAATAATTAACATTATTATACTGTGCACTTGAAAACCTTTTAAGAGAATAGAATGAACACACACACAGTGAACATAGAAAGTCTGCTGGTGGTGATGGATATGTTTATTACCTCGATAGTGGTGATGGTACCGTGGATGCATGCACATGTCCAGACATGTATTAAACACAGAAACATTATATTAACTATACCTCAGTCAAGCCAAAAAAAAGAAAAAGAGTAAATACCTATCATAGTTTCCTAGAAACTCAGTGATAATTTAACAATTTCATCTTTGAATTTTCTCTATAAATATATGGCTTTATATATTTATTGCATTAAATACTTGTATACAAAGTAACCATATTAAAATGTTTCTTTTAATGACATATACTAAAATAAATCATTTAGGAATACATTTACTTATAATTATTTCATTTTTTTGAAAAATAATAGTAAAATAAGACTCACTATTAATTTTCAAATGTACTGTTCCAACAAGAATTTATTAAATGCTTGTTTAGTGGACATATATTTCTTACCATAGGACATATAAAAAACAAAAAAAATTAGAATATATTTGCTTCAAAAAGTTATCAGTGATGATGGTGATATGAGATTTAGATGAAGTCTTACAGTTGCCTCCTGTGAGTGAGATGTTATCTAGGGTGTTTCAGCTTTATATAGGAATTTAATATGATGATAAATTTTCTTTTCTATTTTAAATTTCCTTTAAGAAACTCAGCATTTCTTTTCATTAAACATAAGATATTATTCTAAAGGTTTTAGAAATATTTTCTCATTTAATCATAATAACTCAATGTAGTAAATTCTTACATTATCTCTAGATTAGAAAACTGTGTCAAAAAAGAATTAAATAATGACCAAGACCCTACAGCAAGTAAAATCTTATGATATATTGAAATATAGTGGTTAAGCATCCTAAGTATTGCATTGGTTTACTTATCCCAATCCTGTTCACTGGATAAAAATGATTAAAATAATAAAATAATTCATTAACAGTGAATAAAAGTTTACATATATCATATCCTATTTACATTATCATAAGTAAAGACACTTGATAGACTTTTCTAAATATCATAGTATTGAAATCTGTAGTTTTACGAAGATTGTATGCATCATTTTATGTATCTAATTACTTTGCCAACATGTAGCCAAATATAGATTTTGAAATATTCTATTATACAATGATAGTTTTAAAAACACATCAGTGAAGTTCATTTAGGAATGAAATGCCGGTATTCAGTCTCTATAAGGCTAATACAGTTGATAAAATTTTTGAGCTGATTAAATGAAATGTGATCATTTAATACTCTATCTAATGTAGGAGGTATGTGCATGCTCAGTGGTGTCTACCACTTTGCCACCCCATGAGCTATAGCCCACCAGGCTCCTCTTTCCTTGGAATTTTACAGGCAAGAATACTGGAGTGTTTGCCATTTCCTACTCCAAAGGGAGGAAGGGGGAGCCTGAAGATACAGAGATGGCTAAAATACATGATTAATCTGAGAGAGAGAGAGAAGAAAGGAAGGGAAAGGAAAGAAGGAAAGGTAGTGGGAAGGAGAAGAAGAAAGGAGGGAGAGAGGGGTTGAATGAGTGCATGTGAGAGAGAGAGAGAGTGGGTGTGTGTATGTATGTGTTTAGTGTTGTTAGATGTACAAATATGTACTTAAATCTTTTCAGTGTGGAAGAATATTTTTGTCACAGTGCAGCAGATCTGACATTGGAAAAGTTTAAACCCCATTTTTTGAAAAACTACAGCTGTTTTGCTTTGCTAATGTAGCACTCACTTTCCCAGATGCAGAGATATTTAGTGTTTCAGTGATTAACCTTATCTTAGTATCTCTGTGGAGAGAGTAGCAATCTGAATCTAGAATCAAGTCATTTAGTTTAGAATTAGTGGGCAGACATATCTTTTTATTTTAAAGACTCAGTTTCCGGTGGCCCAGTTTTTGGCATATTACTGTCAGGGTTCACTCTAGGTTTTCCAAATATTGTTTCTGTGCTTACTGATCCAGACAGCATACTTGGTTTTGTCAGTTTATACTTCAATTCCTTTAATATGTGAATCCATGCATCCTACTCACCATTTATCACTCTATCCCTCTAGGGCAGATAAACACAAACACACAGATGCATTTTGTTCTCTAAGTATCATAAATATCCTGGGATGTATTATATAAATAGTAAAAGATAAATGCTTTATATTGCATTTCTGAAACATTGTTTTAAAATAAAATTTGAATCCACGTAAAATTTCGTATAAATATACACATGTGTACACACACATACATGCCATAAACTGTTATTTTTATGTATAAGAGTTATATCTTTTAAAGAATAACACCAGCTCTGGAAATAGTATATACTAAAGAAATATTTGTTGACTTAATGACAGAATACGTAAATGAAGAAATTACCAATGAAATCAATCAAAATAACTTTGAAATAAATAATTATATCCCATCCAGTATCATAGTTAATGTTGTCTATATTACCGTAATTGCAATGTCATTGTTTTTCTTTACCATCAAACTTTCATTTATATAGCTCCCTCTTCCAGTAGGCTCTCCCTTTGCCTTCTTTCCTGCCCAAGCTAGGCATGTAACTGAAATCTGAAATGTAACTATACTGAAATGTAACATCATGAAAGCTTTTTAGCTTATTTGGATGTAATCAGTGGCTTTTTACCTCCACAAAGTGAATTTTCATGTTTTAAGTTTATTCCTAAATAAACCTTGTTTCATTGTTTTTTATAAAATTGTATGAAAATTAGTGATAGGAAATATCTTCAGTTCACTTCAGTTCAGTTCAGTCGCTCAGTCGTAATCGCAGCACGCCAGGCCTCCCTGTCTATCACCAACTCCTGGAGTTTACTCAAACTCATGTCCATTGAGTCAGTGATGCCATCCAGCCATCTCATTCTCTGTCATCCCCTTCTCCTCCTGCCCCCAATCCCTCCCAGCATCAGAGTCTTTTCCAATGAGTCAACTCTTCGCATCAGGTGGCCAAAGTATTGGAGCTGATGATATGGCTATCAAAATGTATTGCTCTTATGAAGAATACATATCAGACATTTAATTTTTGCTTTTAAGTTTTAAGTCTCCGCTGCCTTCTAAATAGTCATTGACAGATTTTGCTAATATGGGAACCACAGTATTTTGTAGTTTTCTGTAAAAATTCAAACTTAATAAATGAGTCAGATTTTTGGCTTTTATTATCAAGTATATAAACCTTACCTAGCATTACAAGTTTTTTCACTTATCTTAATTATTTTCTTAAGTGTTATTTTCGTTAGACCTTTTCTAATTTTAATTGCTGAATCAGTACATGGGCTAATTGACCAGTAGGAACAAAATATGTTAAATGAGAAATAAGTAGTACAAATTAATCAATTCAGAGAAGGGAGATTACACTGGGTGGCAGCAGGCTAGAAACATGTTAGAGAGGAAATGAGGCTTGATTTTGATTTTGACAATAATAGGCAAGAGTGAGGTAGTCTGTTGGGATGAGTTAGTATAGTATTCAGACAAATGTAAACTACTAAAGCATTTCATGAAGTCAGTTTTAGCAGTCAGTATAAATCTTATATATATTTTGAGTTATATTTTCCCTTCTGTTCAGTTTTCTTAAGAGATTTGCCATCTGCAAATAATACTTTTTCTAAAAAATACATCTATTCTCTTAAGTTCTGCTAAAAAGAGGTTTAATATTATTAATTTTTTAGAGTAAAAGAAGGAAAGATGATCAGGATCTGCAATTGAGGAAGACAGAATGGAGTTGATTGGGGAGACTTTTCATAAACAGCTTAGTTGAAATATTTTTCATATGTATATTTAAGGTATGTCTGTGTCTAGTCTCTCAGTCCTGTCTGACTCTTTGCCACCCCATGGACTGTAGCCCGCCAGGTTCCTCTGTCCATGGGATTCTCCAGGCAAGAACAATGGAGTGGGTGGCCATGCCCTCCTCCAGGGGATCTTCCCAACCCAGGGGTCGAACCCAGGTCTCATGCATTGCAGGAAGATACAGATTCTTACCATCTGAGCCACCAGGGAAGCCTATTCAAGGTGTACTCATTGATGTTTTGATACATGTATACATTGTGAAATAATCACTACAATCAAACCAATTATCATACTTGTCACTTCTACAGAGTTCAGTTCAGTTCAGTAGCTCAGTTGTGTCCAACTTGTTGCAACCCCATGGACTGCAGCATGCCAGGCTTCCCTGTCCATCACCAGCTCCTGGAGCTTACTCAAACTCATGTCCATCAAGTCAGTGATACCATCCAACCACCTCATCCTGTGTCATCCCCTTCTCCTCCTGCCTTCAAGTTATCATTGTTTATGTGTGTGTTGAGAAGATTCAAGATAAGATGTATACTCTTTGAAAATTTCAAGGATATAATACAGAACAGTTTACTATTATCACCATAACATTAGATCTCTATAACTTGTTGATCTTACATTAGTGATACTTTGTAGCTTATGATCAACATCTCCCTGTTTTCTCCTTCTCACACCCCCTGACAACCACCATCCTACTCTGCTTCTTTAAATTTGACTATTTTATATTCTGTGTTGTTCAGTTGCTAAGTCATATCTGACTCTTTGCAACCCCATGGACTGTTGCATGCCAAGCTCATCTGTTCTCCATTGCCTCCTGGAGTTAGCTCAAATTCATGTCCATTGAGTTGGTGGTGCTATCTAATCATCCCATCCTCAGCTGCCCTTTTCTCCTTTGTCTTCGAAATTTCCTAGCATCTGGCTCTTTTTCAATGAGTTGGTTCTTTGCATCAGTGGCAAAAGTATTGGAGCTTCAGTGCTAGCAACAGTCCTTTCAGTGAATATTCAGGGTTCATTTCTTTTAGGATTGACTGGTTTGACCTCCTTGGGGTTCAAGGGACTCAAAACAGTCTTCTCCGGCACCACAATCCAGCAGCATCAGTTCTTCAGCACTCAGCCTTCTTTATGGTCCAACTTTCACATCTGTACAGGACTATTGGAAAAAAACATAGGTTTGACTGCATGCATCTTTATCTGCAAATTAATGTCTGTGCTTTTTAATATGCTGACTATGTTTGTTATGGCTTGCTTTCCCAGAAGCAAGTCTCTTTTAATTCCATGGCTGTAGCCACTATCCACAGTGATTTTTGAGCCAAAGGAGAAAAAAATATCTGTCACTGCTTCCACTTTTCCCCTTCCATTTGCCATGAAATGATGGGACCAGATGCCATGATCTTAGTTTCTTTAATGTTGAATTTCAAGCCATCTTTTCACTCTCTTCTTTCACCCCCATCATGAAGCACTTTAGTTTCTCGTCACTTTCTCCCATTAGTGTGGTATCTGAGGTTATTTATATTTCTCCCAGTTTATCTGAAATTGTTGATATTTCTCCCAGCAATCTTGATTCCAGCTTGTGATTCATCCACCCTGGCACTTTGAATGATATATTCTGCATACAAATTAAATAAGCAGGCTGACAATATACAGCTTTCTTGTACTGCTTTTCCAAAAACTACAGGAGTCAGTTGAACCAGTCATTTGTTCCATGTCGGATTCTGTTACTTTCTGACCCGCATACAGTATTCTCCAGAGACAGGTAAAGTGGCCTGGTACTTCCATCCGTTTAAGAATTTTCCATAGTTTGTTGTGATCCACACAGTAAAAGGCTTTAAATGTAGTCAAGAAAGCAGAAGTAGATGTTTTTCTTTTCCTTGTTTTCTCCATGATTCAGCAAATGTTGACAATTTGATCTCTGGTTCCTCTGCCTTTTCTAAACCCAGCTTGTACATCTGGACATTGTTGGTTCACGTACTGCTGAAGCCTAGCTTGAAAGATTTTGACCATAACCTTACTAATGTGAAATAAGCACAGTTGTATTGTATATAATTTTAACCATCAAGTCCAGCTCGGACAAGCAGGGTTTTCAAAAGCTTGATGTGGTGGGAGAATGAGAAACAAGATGCAAGAGTTCATTGAAAGGCAAGGATCAGGAGACCAACACCACTCCAAGGTGAAGGTGCTGAAACTGAATCCAGGCCAGCTTTATAATACTCTCAGCTATGAAGGAAGGAATGTGCAGGGAGTTAAGCTATAATTCATGTGGCCTTCAAGGCAAAAGAACAAAGTGATCATTAACCACTGAGTAACTAAGAAACAGTAATCAATATCAAATCAGTGACTAAGACTAATATTCTTATCTGTAGATTTTCCTCCAGATACATATAACATGTGACTCTGAGATGCCAGTTGGGAAACAGTCTGGTGTCTGTTTTCTGACCCCAGGATCATATCTGGGTTTCAAGATTATGAACTGTTCCCTCTGAATTTGTTCCAAGAGTTTCATGCCTTATAGCATCCAGTTTATCAATAATTATAAATTCCTTTTGCGACCCTTGCCATGGCCTGCTTTTCTTTTATTCTTCCGGTCTCCTACATTAACATTGTTTGTCATTGCCCTTTGGAATTGGAATGGAAACTGAGCTTTTCCACTTGTGTGGCCACTGCTGAGTTTTTCAAATCTGATGATATTTTGAGTGCAGCTCTTTAGCAGCAGCATCTTTTATGATTTTCAATAACTCAGCTGGAATTCCATCACCTGCATTAGCTTTGTTCATAGTAATGCTTCCTAAGGCCACTTAACTTCATGTTCCAGGATGTCTGGCTCTAGATGAATGACTATACCATCATGGTTATCTCAGTTATTTTATATTTTACATATAAGTAAAATTATGCAGGATTTCTGTTTCTTTGTCTTGCTTATTTTGCTCAACATAATATCCTCCAGCTTCACCCATGCTGTCACTATGTATCTCTTTATCCATTTATCTATGGAAGGACCTTACATTGTTTACAAGTCTTGACTATTATAAATAATACTGTAGTAAGTTTTGGAGTGCAGATGTCTAATTTTGCAATACTGATTTCAGACCCTTTGGCTATATATACAGAAATGGGCTGATAAATCATATAGTGGTTCTACTTTTATTTATTTTTTGTTCTCTTCATTTTTTCTTTCTGCTTTTTATTTTGTTTTCTTTTTTTTTTTTTTTTTCCATAATGGGCACCCTAATCCTTGTGATTTTGATTTCTCTGAAGATTATATCTCTATGAAAATCCTGATGGCATTGTGTACAGAAATTTAAAAAATAATCCTAAAATCCATATGGAAATAGAAAGGAATCCAAATCATCAAAATAATCTTTAGAAAGAAGAATAAAACTGGTGTTTTCATGCAATCTGATTTTAAAACATATTACAAAGCTACAGTTAAAAAAAAAAAAAAAGGTACTGATATAAAGAGACATTTAGAGCATTGGAACAGAATGTAGAGCCCAGAAATAAATCGTATGTATACAGTCAATTTGAACTTTGACAAAGGTGCTAAGAATACACAGTGGAGGAAGGATTATCTTTTTAATTATGTTTGGGAAATTGGATATCTGCATGCAAAAGAATGAAGTTTCATTTGTCTTATATGATACACAAAAATCAACTCAAGATGAATTTAAGACTAAAAGCTAAGACCTGAAACTGAAAAACTCCTATATAAGGAAAACCTTCATGAAATTGGTCTTGGCAATGATTTTTTGGATATAACCCCAAAAGCACAGGCAATGAAAACAAAAATAGACAACTAGGAGTACATCAAACTAAAAGTTTTCTGCAGATCTGGTCACTATCTAAAATATATAAGGAACTCCTATGACTCAAGAGCAAAGAAGTAAATAATTCAAGGAAAAATAGGGGAAAGCACTTAGTAAACATTTCTCTAAAGAAAGTTTAAGTTGGCCATGAGGTACTTGTAAAGATGCTTAACATCTGTAATAGACTTTTAATGTTTTGTGTTGTAAGGACACAGCTCAGAGAAATGGATACAAAGCATAATTAAAACATAAAACTATTACTGCTTCCTTTTGCTAGATTGTTTTACATTCATTTCATGTAAACTATCAAATTTATTGACATGTATTATTTATAGTCTTTCATTCTCATCCTTTTAGTGTCTTTGGTATCTGTCGTTATATGTTATCTTTTATTATTGATATTGGTTATAGTATAGCTTCTCATTTTTAATGCTCCATCTGGTTAGAGGTATGTCATCTTTATTGATCTTCCCAAGTTATACTTTTAATTTCATTGCCTTTTCTTATAGTTTTCTGTTTATTTTTTTCTCATTTTATTTGTTATTTCCTCCTTTCAAACAGGTTTAATTTGAATTTAATTTGCTCACTTTTTCTATTTTCTTAAGGTGGAAACAGGCCTTTATTAATTCTTATCTTTGAATCTAAGCATTTATTATGTTACATTTTATAGTTGCCTTATTTTTACATTTTGGTACTCTTCATTCTTTATGAAAGTGACTCAAGTTTCAATTTTTTTCATACTTCTTGTGCTGAAAAATTTCCTTAGCATTATTGGAAAAGGTTTTCTGGCATTTAAATCTCTCAATTTTTGTCTGAATATGTTTTCAATCCCATTTTATTTTTAGAAGATGTTTTTACTTGGCATTAAAGCACTGAATTAAACTGATTTTCTTTCAGTGCTTTCAACATATCCAAGATAGCCTGCACTGTCTTTATGCTCTTAATAATTGTGCTCTGTAATCCTTGCCTTTTGTTCTTCCATATGGTATATTCCACCCCACCTCCATCTCCCTCAGCCAACTTGTTTTCAGCATTTCCTCTTTTTCTTTGATTTTCAACAGTTTGTCAGTGTGGCCTCTAGATATTAGTGTGTTTTTAAAATATTTTGTTTGCTCATTTTTCTCTTCTTACATTGTGATATCTGGTATTCTTAGACTGGTGTTTTTTGTTTCTTTGATTCCTGGCTATCATTAACTGTGTTGAATTCTGGTCATTATCTGTTCATATATTTATTTTGCCTATTTGCTTTTCTCCGTTTGAGACCCCAGTTTCATATATACTAGATAGACCATTTGATATTGTCTCATAGCTTATGAGTGCTCCATCCAGCTTTTATTTATTCCTTTTTCCCTTTCAGTTTATAAAACTTCTTTTGATCTGTCTTCAGGTTCACTGCCTCAGCTGCATCTAGTCTGTTGATGAATCCATTGATGTAACTTTTGTTTCTGATATTTATATATAGTTATTGGCTGATTTCTACACTTTTAATAATGTTTAAACATTATTTTACTCTATTTAGGTATAAAAAATTGCAAGAGAATGCATGTCCCAATCACCAGTAGGAAAAAGGTGAACAATTTACAAAATCATAAGTTTTGTTTAGCCCATCAAAGAGCAGAAGTCACAAGGCAAACAAGTAAACCTATTCCCTAGCATGTCAATTTGAAGTTACTCGGATACCCTGTCACAAGGGAACTTAGTATTCACTCACAGCTGTCTTCATTGGGTGCTTTTGAGGACTATTGGTGGTATGAGAGAACACTAGAGAGATACTTCAGTGGTACTGGAAGGAATGAAGTAATTGACTGCTTCCGACAGACAGTTGTGAAGTTCCAGCCACTTCTAGACTCTCATATGAAACTTCTAAAGTCACTGGGATATGAGAAACAAATTCACCCCTAGGAATAAGGCAAAACTCCATTGTTTCTGAAGTCAAAATATATGCAAATCCGTTCTGACTCTGGGGAAGGGATAGGAAATCCTATTGCTTCCTGGGACCCAGTCAAAGACCCATTCATGCTGGGTAAAGGTAGAAGAAAATTCCCGATGAATTCCTCCTTGAATTAGTATTGAGGAATCATGTCAGGCGTTTGTACTGAGAGGAAAAGGCCTTTCCTTTGGGGGAAGGACTACAAATTATCTTTCAATGAAGACTAATCACAGATAAAGGCAAAGTTTTTGGCTTCTATGGGGAGCAAGGATAGATTTAAATGCTAAGAATCTCCAACCAAGAAGACTCAGGAACACAGAAATTGTCTTAAAATTGTTACTAAGCCAGGGCAGCAGAAAAACCACGCAGTTTACACCACAAGTTCACTTATAGTATTTTTCTCATAGTACTGTTGTGATGATTGTATTAGCCATTAGATATAAAGCATAGTAACCTGGGTTCAATCCCTGGGTTGGGAAGATCCCCTGGAGAAGGGAATGGCAATCCACTCTAGTATTCTTGCCTGGAGAATTCCATGGAGAGAGAAACCTGGTGGGCTACAGTTAATGGAGTACCAAAGAGTCAGACATGACTGAGTGACTAAGTTTTTCAGTTTCTTTTTTTTTTAAATATAAATTTATGTGTTTTAATTGGAGGCTAATTACTTTACAATATTTTGTTGGTTTTGCCATACATCAACATTAATCCGCAACGTGTGTACACGTGTTCCCCATCCTGAACCCCCCTCTCTCTGCCCTCCCCATGCCATCTCTCTGGGTCATCCCAGTGTACCAGCCCCAAGCATCCTGTATTCTGCATCGAACCTAGACTGGCAATTCGTTCCTTATATGATGTTATACGTGTTTCAATGACATTCTCCCAAATCATCCCACCCTCTCCCTCTCCCACAGAATCCAAAAGACTGTTCTAGACATCTGTGTCTCTTTTGCTGTCTCGCATACAGGGTTATTGTTACCATCTTTCTAAATTCAATATATATGTGTTAGTATACTCTATTGGTGTTTTTCTTTCTGGCTTAGTGCTTGGGTGGGTAAGGTCTCAGAAAATGTTACTACCAATAAAAGTATTCCAAATGGATAAGTTAAATATGGAGTAAATATGGTTACTTTTACTATTCCTATTACTGCAAGTAATAATAATAAAAATGGGGATTTGGGAGGTTTTGATTGTACTCTAATGTCGGTAACTGCACGTGTGCTCAGTCATATCTGATTCTTTGTGACCTATAGCCCAGCAGGTTCCTCTCTCCATGGCATTTTCAGGCAAGAATACTGGAGTGGATTGACTTTAAAAAGTACTTTATCTTAAAATTAAAAAAAAAAATATGTATGTAGCCTTTGGGCTTCCCTGGTGACACAGGCAGTGAAGAATCTGCCTGCAGTGCAGGAGACTCAGATTCATTCCCTGGGACAGGAAGATCCTGTGGAGGAAATGGCAACCCACTCCAGTACTCTTGCCTGGATAATTCCATGGACAGAGGAGCCTGGTGGGCTACAGTCCAAGGGGTTGCAAAGAGCTGGACATGCCTGAAGCTACTAACACTTTTGGTGCATAAAATATATATTTTATTTAATTATTTAAAAAAATATTTGCTTCCTTTTTACAACAAGTCTTCTGGGCATAGAAAGAATGATGGAAATGAGTTATTTTAATGAAAATCACTTAAAAACTTTGCTGACCAAAGATTTTAAAAGGATCTTGAAGTCTTTGTTTTTGAGATAATAATTCCATTGTAGACTTTTCCCATTTTTCACTTGCTCCTTTCACAGTTGGCATTGGGGATATAAGGAAAAGGCTTGTATGACATTGAACCATTAGGAAAAAGGAAGAACTCCTGCATGTTCCTCAGGCTAGTCCTAGGGTATGTACAAATTTAAACAAATCTGGACTTAGTAAGGAGAAACTTCATTGAAAGGGTTATTGCACTTAAGGAGATGAGGACTGATGTATTGGTGCAGGGATGCTCTTGTAATAGGGGTAGGGGATTATTGCAGTATGGAAAATCTACAAGTAGATCTGCAGGTGTGTCAAATGGCATCAGAAAAAAGCTTTTCTTTGGCAAGGAGGAGTATATAGGCTAGAAATAACTGGATGTGGAGAAATGGGATGAGTGGTAGTGTGATAGGACAGTTATCAGTGAGTATTTTTCCCTGAGGTTAGCCAGTTCTCAAGAGAGACTATGAAGAAGGAGTTTTTCAATATTGCAGTGTTGGGTAAACATCCAGGAACATAGGGAAGGAAACATACCTGATTAAAGTTTAGTCAAGTTGGTGGGCATTTCGTCCAGATTGTTCAGTGGGGATGAACAGTTTACCTAATAATTTAGGAAGTAAAGAATAAGAATTTCAAGAGTCTTTGTCTGCCCTTGTCATGGGTACATAGAGGTTCACCGATGAAGCTTGTATGGGCTTCCCCTGTGTCAGTAGTGGTAAAGAATCTGCCTGCCAATAAAGGAGATGCAAGAGATGCAGGTTTGCTCCCTGAGTTAGGAAGATCCCTTCGGGTAGGAAATGACACCTCACTCCAGTATTTTTGCCTGGAAAATTTCGTAGTCAGAGGAGCCTGATGGGCTACAGTCCAGTCCATGGGGCCACAAAGAGTTGGATCCAACTGAGCTACTGAACACACAGCAACACATGAATCTTATCTAAGCCTTTCAAGGAAAAGTTTTCTTTGTAGTTAGCCATTTCTGGGAAAAAGATTGTGGAAGACAAGCGCCTCAGCCACAGAGAATTATAAATCAGACTGGCCAATCATTACCTTAACTAACATACCACCAAGGAACTGAAGGGTACAAACCAGAAGAACTGGCTGCCTGACCTTATTATACTCTACCAATACATCATGAACAAAAGTGTTGGTGCTAGTTCACCCTATGCCATAATTTTCACCACAATATGAGTTTTGGAATGGTGACTATCTTCCTTTTGTTTTTCATTATTTTTTTTTCCCTCCACTTTTATTGAGATATAGTTGGCATATAACATTATACTAGTTTAAAGTATGCAGTATAATGATTTGATATATGTAGCATATATTGTGAGATGATTATCACAAGTAGTTTATTTAAATCACAGTTATACATTAAAATATTTTTTCTCTGCATATTAATACTCAAAACATGTCAGAAACATATTATTAGATCCATAAAAGCATATTCAGATACTCACTAGTTAGTCAAAGTTTCAATTTCATGAAAGTCTTTCTCAAAATTGTTGGTTTATTTTGATTTTCACAGATGAGTATATCCATGTATAACAGTAGAAACAAAACTATGCTGTTGGAGGAATGGAACTATCTTTTTAATTAAACACTGATGAAATGAAGCATTTAATTTATTCATCGTTGAAAGCAAGTGATTCCTCTTGAAATAAAAGATGAATGTCCTAATCAATTTATTAAAATTTAAAATTGAAGAAGGTGATGTTTGTAGAAGCTACTTCTGTGTCTGAGGAAGTGTTTCAAATAATACAACTGAAAGACTGTTTCCCCAAACTTAGTCACCAAGGTCACTGTTTTTAAATAATTAATCTGATTGTGATTTTGCTGAGGAAGAATTTTATCTGGGAGCTAAGAAATCTCATGGTCATGTTTTATAACAACAGGTCGTGTCATTTTGTCATTAAAGTTCTTTGACTCTGTGTTCTCTTTCTGGCATAAATTGATGAGATGGTAGATATATGGAAATTTATTCTGCCTGCTTATAGCCCTCATATTCAGAATTAAAAGATGCATTTGTATGGTGTGGGTTGTAGAGGATGGCAGGTGATCAGAATTAATTAGCAATGCACACACAAGAATAGAGTTAGATGTACAAATTATAGATGTCCTCATTGGTGGTTTGTGAAAATTGAAATGCTAGCTTTCTTAGATGCTTATTTCTGTTCATTTCATAAGCCACTACACATCATTGTGATCCTATCAGTTTAGTGTATTTATCTTAAGTCTTTATTAGAATTACAAATGTACACATGCTTTATTCAGGTGGACAGCATGCTGAAGTCAATAGATTTCCAAGGTGATTTAGACTCTGAATAATTATTTCACTGGTTTATTGAGCTCACATCAATTAAAGACAATTACTATATCATATTGAAAAAGTCATGTTGAGTAATTGTTATAGCATACTCATTGACTTGGGAAAACTGAAATGTTGATTTTAAATCAGTATTATTAACACTAAATTACTATGTACTCATCCTTTTTGTGACAAAGGTCCGTATAGTCAAAGCTATAGTTTTTCCAGTAGTTGTGTATAGATGTTAGAGTTGGACCATAAAGAAAGCTTGAGTGCTAAAGAATTGATGCTTTTGAACCTTGGTGTTAGAGAAGACTCTTGAGAGTCCCTTGGACTGCAAGGAGATCCAACCAGTCAATCCTAAAGGAAATCAATCTGGAACAATCATTGTTTGGCCACCTGATGCAAAGAAGTGACTCATTGGAAAAGACCCTGCTGCTGGGAAAGATTGAAGGTGGGAGGAGAACGGAAGGACAGAGGATGAGATGGTTGGATGGCATCACCGACTCGATGAACACAAGTTTGAGCAAGTTCTGTTAGTTGGTGATGGACAGGGAAGCCTGGCATGCTGCAGTCCATTGGGTCACAAAGAGTCCCACACGACTGAGCAACTGACCTGAACTGAACACTTATACTGAAACCCAGTATAGAATTCTATATGGAACAGTCTCTTCTTAGCATAGTGTTTATGGAAATTTCAAAGGAGGTAGTTACTCCAAAGTTTCTATTATAAGTATTTTGAGATCTTGATGCCATTTTGATTCTCTTCACATTATCAATATTAATCTTAAAAAGTCTACAAAGAACATATTCAGATACTAATGGATTATTTTTATTTTGCATTGTTAATTAACCATAAGTGTCCTAAATGAATACTTCATTTCATTTTCGTTTCATTTCAGTCGCTCAGTCATGTCCAACTCTTTGCGACCCCATGAATCGCAGCATGCCAGGCCTTCCTGTCCATTACCATCTCCCGGAGTTCACTCAGACTCACGTCCATCCAGTCAGTGATGCCATCCAGTCATCTCATCCTCTGTCGTCCCCTTCTCCTCCTGCCCCCAATCCCTCCCAGCATCAGAGTCTTTTCCAATGAGTCAATTCTTCGCATGAGGTGTCCAAAGTACTGGAGCTTCAGCTTTAGCATCATTCTTTCCAAAGAAATCCCAGGGCTGATCTCCTTCAGAATGGACTGGTTGGATCTCCTTGCAGTCCAAGGGACTCTCAACAGTCTTCTCCAACACCACAGTTCAAAAGCATCAATTCTTCGGCTCTCATCCTTCTTCACAGTCCAACTCTCACATCCATACATGACCACTGGAAAAACCATAGCCTTGACTAGATGGACCTCAGTCAGCAAAGTAACGTCTCTGCTTTTGAATATAGTATCTAGGTTGGTCATAACATTTCTTCCAAGGAGTAAGCGTCCTTTAATTTCATGGCTGCAATCACCATCTGCAGTAGTTTTTGGAGCCCAAAAAAATAAAGTCTGACACTGTTTCTACTGTTTCCCCGTCTATTTGCCTTGAAGTGATGGGACCGGATGCCATGATCTTCATTTTCTGAATGTTGAGCTTTAAGCCAACTTTTTCACTCTCCTCTTTCACTTTCATCAAGAGGCTTTTGAGCTCCTCTTCACTTTCTGCCATAAGGGTGATGTCATCTGCATATCTGAGGTTATTGATATTTCTCCCGGCAGTATTGATTCCAGCTTGTGTTTCTTCCAGCCCAGTGTTTCTCATGATGTACTCTGCATATAAGTGAAATAAGCAGGGTGACAATATACAGCCTTGATGTACTCCTTTTCCTATTTGGAACCAGTCTGTTGTTCCATGTCCAGTTCTAACTGTTTCTTCTTGACCTGCATACAGATTTCTCAAGAGGCAGGTCAGGTGGTCTGGTATTCCCATCTCTTTCAGAATTTTCCACAGTTTCTTGTGATCCACACAGTCAAAGGCTTTGGCATAGTCAATAAAGCAGACGTAGAATATTTTCTGTAACTCTCTTGCTTTTTCCATGATCCAGCGGATGTTGGCAATTTGATCTCTGGTTCCTCTGCCTTTTCTAAAGCCAACTTGAACATCAGGGAGTTCACGGTTCACGTATTGCTGAAGTCTGGCTTGGAGAATTTTGAGCATTACTTTATTAGCATGTGAGATGAGTGCAATTGTGCGGTAGCTTGAGCATTTTTTTGCATTGCCTTTCTTTGGGATTGGAATGAAAACTGATCTTTTAAATCCATGCAATTGAAACTCAAAATTCATTACTCTACCTAAGAGTAAAAACAAACAGATTAGAAAGGAAGAGGAGAAATATCTGGAATAGGAGTTGATCAGCTAGTGTTGCCCTTATTTATTTTATCTTCCTTTACTTATCTCTCTTCCCTACTGGATAGTAAGCAACTTATAATAAGGCAGATTCTGGGTCTTGTACATGATTGCATGTTAGGCACCTCACCTTTTCCTTTGATATATTAGCTTAACAAATATTTGCTGAATCACTGTTCTGAAAATAGTCAGTGGCTGACTGAAACACTTATTTGTAAACTTCTTGAAAGGAAGTTTTGTGCCTGAAAGATCAACTACAAGTGTATATACTCATCTTGCATTAGTAACATCTTGGTTACATAATATGTTGTACTTCCATTTCTGTAGATTCTAAAAGCACTAGTCCTGCTTTTCTCACTGTATATTAATGCTCTTATGTTCTGCTGTAACTACATATTCCCCAAGTGTAACATGAGCCTTCTAATGTCCTTTGCTCATAGCTATCAGCTTAATTCAGTTCACATAAAAATTGGTTTACAGTCATAAACTAAAAACTGGTATCACTGCAAAAGCAGAGAGTGTTTTACTTCATTCTCTTTTCATACCATTTGACAATGGTGCTATCACTGCTGACATTTCTTATTATATTGAATTTTAATTTTTTCATTGTCATGTTTTACACATTTTTCTGGATCAAGATACTGTCTTTTACATAGGTGGAATTTCTTAAGTAAATTTTGATTACCTTATGTTATTCCCATCTGTGAGGCCATTTCTGTTCCCTTTGTATTTTCCCTAATTTTTAGATGTTTTAGAGAATACAGTCTTAGCTTTGTTTATGTGTTTAATGCTTAGCCACTTAATTTTTCTAATCCTTTAAACCTTTGATTAGAAAACAAGAATATGGTCTCTTTTGCTGGATCTGTCTATGTGTATGTAATGTATATGTTGACATGATGTCAAGGCAAGAGCACTTCATTTTCAACATTGTACAGATTCACTGTGTGTAAAATTAGATGAGTATTAATTTTCTATGATTTATTCAGAGGACGTTAAGGACACTGCAATTTCTAACCCTTTATTGTGTCGTTGTATAGAGCACTGTTTGGTCATGTGCATTAAATAGCTAAGTCAACGTGATTTTTAGATTAATTTAGTAATACTGTTTTCAAACGAGGCATTGTATATTTTTCTTACGTTTGCAAAAAATATATATAAAGGTGAATAAAGAGATTTTCTATGAAATGTTCTTGCCTTGAAGTCAGCATAGCCCCAGAATCTGAATCTCTAGTTATTCGTAGGCTTGATTATTTAAAATAGATTTTGACTCTTCCTGTCTTGAAAGGCTTGTTTACATCCACCAGGACCAGGGGGAATTTATAAGGATGATCTCTCCTTAAGACAAGTCTTACAAAGACTTTGAATATAAAAATGGACTTTATTAAAATTGCTGGTTTCCAATAAGCATATTCTAGAAAGAGTCTAATGAACCGTCTGTCAAGAGCAGTTCTCTTCCATGGCTATTAAAACTTGGCTGTAATCTCTGACATTAGAGCATTCTCTGATAGTAAAGTAGTCTCAAGAATTAAATTTGCCTCAGTGGTAATTAGCAACAAGTGGAGCCAAATATTTTGAGTAAAGTGGGTTTTATAACCAGTGTGCTTATATTATACTGTGCTTGCCTGCATATGTAGTCACTTCAGTCATGTCTGACTCCTTGTGATCCTATAGACTGTAGCCCATCAGTCCCCTTTCTTCATGGGATTTTTCAGCAAGAATACTGAGGTGGTTATAACAAGGTAGGCAATTGGGTAAATATATCCTAGCATGTACCATTGAGCATTTGAGTAAGGATATTTTCCTAATGACCACTATTTAGAATGCTGATGTTCAGAGTGTCCTGTCACATACTCCCGAGTACAGAACAGGAGCACATTTTTATATCTACAAAGCTTCTGTCTAGTTTAAGTCCATTTTTGTATATGATCTGAGGCACAAACATGCTTCTTTGGTGAATAAGTGGTACCACTCTAAACCTGGAATATGAAGCTTAAAGGCTTCTTGAGACCAACAAATTCTTAAATGATAACGTGACATAATAAGTAGTAAGGAGTCATACGTGGAATCCTGTGACATGAATATAATTGTCAAAAATGACCTTAATGGGACAATGTTTGGGGGAAAATTGAATATAAATTTTTTAAGGGTTGATATTACTGTTTTTTCCATGGAGGAATAGCAATATAATTCAACATTTAATATCACATTTGAATGATCTGACATTTTTTAAAATCTAATAACCTTTAGCTGTTTCCAAAGCAGATAACAAGAAGTCATACACAAAGTAACCAGTTAAATATTTTCCCCCAAATTGAAGCATTTGCAAGACTACATCACCTATACTGATTTAATCTCACATAGCTAGGTTAAATATAAGCACAGCATGATTTGAAGATGGCTTCCCTGGTGGCTCAGAGGGTAAAGAATCTGCATGCAGTGTGAGAGACCTGGCTTCAGTCTCCTGGGTAAGGAAGATCCTCTGGAGAAGGGAATGGCTACCCACTCCAGTTATCTTGCCTAGAGAATTCCATGGATAGGGGAGCCTGGTGGACTACAGTCCATGGGTTTGCAAAGAGTCAGACATGACTGACTGACTCACACACACACACACACACACACACACACACACACACACACAGAGATTTGAAGAATCTATAGGAAATACAGAGCTAGACCAAAAAAATAAAAAAGTATCAACACTTTGTACTTCTACTACTTAACTAAATTTATAATATCTTCTTTCTTCTCTTGTCTTCCCTTCCCTCCTCTCCCCCAGCCTTCCTTTCCCTACCCTTTTTTCTTCCTTTTATTTGGACATTTTTGTCCAAGAGCCAAATGTCTCTGTGTTGTACCCCTTATGAGACTGAAAATTCTCTGAAAGCAATCAAACTTATTTATCTCACCAATGATTTCTTTCCAGATTAAACTTTATTTTGTTCACGTGAACATATATTTGTGTCTTTGGACCTTATTTTTTTGTTTTAGGGAAAGAGTTTTTGAAATTTTATTTTTTTCTTTTCTTTAATCCTGGATAGTTGACCAGCTTTTTCTAGGAAATAAGATTAGTTTTGTACACTTGTTACATGTATATCAGAAGATATTTTATTCATTGACCATCAGATACAGGATCATTAGAATTAATTAACAGGATGGAGACATTGAAAAATTTAAGTGTATTACTTATTTTACTTGTTACATCAGAAAAATAATACTGATTTTGTTGATTATCAATGATAACAAAATCATTGAACAGGTTCTATGAGTTAGTATTATCTCATCTAATCTTCACAAAGGTCTAAAGGAAAACTTGCTAAGGGTTACCAAGATACAGAGATATCAAGTGCCAGAGTAAAGTGTGAGACTGCTTGTATACTTGCTGGCACTCATAAACACTGGACTGAAATGATTTTGTTATATAGGAATTACAAAATATGTATTTTAACAGTAATTTTGCTTGATTTTATGCATTTTACATTTATGCATCATATCAGTAATATTTCTGATATTTACCAGAAAAAGGACTATGCACATAATAGACACTTAATGCATATTTTAAAAAAGGAAAATTACTATTAAAAGTAATTCAACTTTAATATCATTCTGCAATAATATTGCTTGATTAGATAAGTACAACAGTAATTTTATGATAACTTTTATATATTTGACTTAGGATGAACACAAAGTAAATGCTATAATAGAAGATATAAGTAACAAGTATCAAACTCCTTTCACACATACAGAAAGTGTGAAGAGTATTTAAAAATCACTTTTCTGGTAGTAGAGCAATGAGAGCATTCATGTGAAACCTATTTCATTTTAGAATGTATTTCTAGTCAAGCAAAACCAGAATTTTCCCCAGAAGAGAGTGTCTACATCAAAGAAACTGTTTCTTCCTTCTGATTCTGAAGCCACAAAAATATTTAGAACACAAGCTCCCTGTGTCTATATAACTTTCCCACTAGGTTTATTCTAACTCTGAATATCTGATTACTGTTCATTGGGAAAAAAAAAAAAAAATCCTTCTCAGAATATATAGTTAGTTGCTATGGGAGAGCAATCAACATGGATAATAGCAGCATACTTTCCCAACTGTACAATGAAAGAAATAAGGTGGGATACATCTAGTTTAAAAAAAGATGATGAAAGAATATTAGATGGCTGAGGGGGTTTCAGGCAAAAAGGATGATAATTTTACATAGCTATTGAGAAAATTAGAAGGACTGGCATGATTGTCCTTTTAAGGCATAAAAATGGAATGTTGGGTATTTATACAAGAATTAAGTGACCTAACTAAAATATAGGCAAGAATGAATGAGATCAAGGTCCACAGATACCATAGGATCTGAAAGAGAGGTTCCACCAGGTTCATGTATCATTTAAAGTTGTTATTATTGCATAGTATTTATAATATATAATGTAAAGAGACCTGTTCAAGACAGTTAGAGATATCAAGGGGATATTTCATGCAAGGATGGGCATGATAAAAGACAAAAATGGTTAGGACCTAACAGAAGCAGAGGAGATTAAGAAGAGGTGGCAAGCAATGGGAATTTGCTGTATGGCTCAGGAAACTCAAATATGGGTTCTGTATCAACCTAGAGAGGTGAGATGGGGAGGGATATGGGAGGGAGGTTCAAAAGGGAGGGAATATATGTATATCTATACATGTTTATTTGAAGTTTAACAGAAAGCAACAAAATTCTGTAAATTATCCTTCAACTAAAAAATAAATTAGAAGTAAAAAACCAAAAAGAAGTGGCAAGAATACATAGAACTGAACAAAGAATATCTTAATAACCTGGATAACCATGATGGTGTGGTCACTCATCTAGAGCCAGACATCCTGGAGTGTGAAGTCAAGTGGGCCATAGGAAGCACTACTAAGAATAAAGCTAGTAGATGTATGGAATTCTAGCTGAGGTTATTTTAAATCCTAAAAGATGATACTGTTAAAGTGCTGCACTTCATATGCCAGCAAATTTGGAAAACTCAGTAGTGGCCACAGGACTGGAAAAAGTCAGTTATCATTCCAATACAAAAGAAGGGTGATGACAAGGAAGGATCGAACTACTGTGCTCTTGTTTCACATGTTAGCAAGATTTTGCTCAAAATCCTTCAAGGTAGGCTTTAGCATTATCTGAACCAGAACTTCCAGATGTTTCCAAGAGGGTTTTGAAGAGGCAGAGGAACCAGAGATCAAATTACCAACATTCATTGGATCATAGAAAAAGCAATAGAATTCCAGAAAAACATATACGTCTGTTTCATTGCCTATATTAAAGCCATTGTGTGGATCAAAACAAACTGTGGAAAATTCTTAAAGAGATGAGAGTACCAGTATGCAGATCAGGATATAACAGTTAGAACTGGACAAGAAACAGTGGATTAGTTCAAAATTGGGAGAGGAGTATAATGAGGGTGTATATTGTTGCTTGCTTATTTAACTTATTTGCACAGTGAGTGAAGTGAGTGAAGTCGCTCAGTTGTGTCCGACTCTTTGCGACCCCATGGACTGCAGCCTCCCAGGCTCCTCCGTCTATGGGATTTTCCAGGCAAGAGTACTGGAATGGGTTGCCGTTGCCTTCTCCAGAGGATCTTCCCAACTCGGGGATTGAACCCAGGTCTCCTGCATTGCAGGTGGACGCTTTATCCTCTAAGCCACCAGGGAAGGCAGTACATCATGTGAAATGCCAGGCTCCATGACTCACAAGCTGGAATCAAGATTGCTGGGAGAAATATCAATGACCATAGATGTGTAGATGATATCACTTTGATAGCAGAAAGTGACAAACTAAAGAGCTTCATGATGAGGATTAAAGAGGAAAGTGAAAAAGCTAGCTTGAAAATCAACATTAAAAACCTAAGATCATGGAATCTTGTCCTATCAGTCAGCTCACTTGAGTCACTCAGTCATGTCCGACTCTTTGCAACCCCATGGACTGCAACATGCCAGGCCTCCCTGTCCATTACCAACTCCTGGAGTTTACTCAAAAACTCATGTCCATTGAATCGTTGATGCCATCCATCTGTCACCCCTTCTCCTCCCGCCTTCAGTCTTTCCCAAAATCAGGGTCTTTTCCAGTGAGTCAGTTCTTCGTATTAGTGGCTGAAGTGTTGTAGTTTCAGCAGCAGCATCAGTCCTTCCAATGAATATTCAGGACCGATTTCCATTAGGATGACTGGTTGGATCTTCTTGCAGTCCAAGGCACTCTCAAGAGCCTTCTCAAAAACCACAGTTCAAAATCATCCATTCTTCAGTACTCAGCTTTATTTATGGTCCACCTCTTACATCCAAACATGACTACTGGAAAAACCATAGTTTTGACTAGATGGAACTTTGTTGGCAAAGTAACATCTCTGCTTTATAACATGCTGTCTAGATTGGTCATAACTTTTCTTCCAAGGAGTAAGCATCTTTTAATTTCATGGCTGCAAGTCACCATCTACAGTGATTTTGAAGCCCCCCAAAAGAAAGTCTGTCACTTTTTCCACTGTTTTGCCATCTATTTGCCATGAAATGATGGGAGCAGATGCCATGATCTTAGTTTTCTAAATGTTGTTTTAAGCCAACTTTTTCACTCTCCTCTTTCACTTTCATCAAGAGGCTCTCTAGTTCTTCTTCGCTTTCTGCCATAAGGATGGTGTCTTCTGCATAACTGAGGTTATTGATGTTTCTCCCGGCAATTTTGATTCCAGCTTGTGCTTCATCCAGCCTAGCGTTTCTCATGATATGCTCTGCATATAAGCAAGGTGACAATATACAGCCTTGATGTACTCCTTTCCCTGTCTGAAACCAGTCTGTTGTTCCATGTGCAGTTCTGTTGCTTCTTGACCTGCATATAGGTTTCTCAAGAGGCAGGTCAGGTGGTCTGGTATTCCCATGTCTTTCAGAATTTTCCACAGTTTGTTGTGATCCACACAGTCAAAGGCTTTGGCATAGTTAATGCTTTGTTGATGATCCAGGGCATGTTGTCAATTTGATCTCTGGTCCTTCTGCTTTTTCTAAATCCAGCTTGAACATCTGGAAGTTCACGGCCCACATACTGTTGAAGCCTGGCTTGGAGAATTTTGAGCAATACTAATGTGTGAGATGAGCGCAATTGTGCAGTAGTTTGAGCATTTTTTGCCATTTCCTCTCTTTGGGCTTGGAATGAAAACTACCTTTTCCAGTCCTATGGCCACTGCTGAGTTTTCCATATTTGCTGGCATATTGAGTGCAACACTTTCACAGCACCATCTTTAAGGACTTGAAATAGCTCAACTGGAATTCTATCACCTCCAGTAGCATTATTCTTAGTGATGCTTCTTAAGGCTCATTTGACTTCACATTCCAGGATGTCTGGCTCTAGGTGAGTCATGATTATATGATCATGAAGATGTTTTTATATAGTTTTTCTGTGTATTCTTGCCACCTCTTCTTAATGTCTTCTGCTTCTGTTAGGTCCATACCATTTCTGTCCTTTGTTGTGCTCATCTTCACAACAGATGTTCCCTTTGTATCTCTAATTTTCTTGAAGAGATCTTTACTCTTTCCCATTCTATTGTTTTCCTCTTTTGCACTTATCACTGAGGAAGACTTTCTTATCTCTCCTTACTATTTTTGAAACCCTGCATTCAAATGGCTATATCTTTCCTTTTCTCCTTTGCTTTTCACTTGTCTTCTTTCAAATCTATTTGTAAAGACTCCTCAGTCAGCCATTTGCATTTTTGCATTTCTTTTTCTTGGGGTTGGTCTTGATCCCTGTCTACTGTACAATGTCACAAACCTCCATTCATAGTTCATCAGGCAGTCTGTCTATCAGGTCTAATTCCTTAAATCTGTTTCTCACTTCCTGTGTATAGTCATAAGGGATTTGATTTAGGTCATACCTGAATGGTCTAATGGTTTTGCCTCATTTCTCCAATTTAAGCCTGAACTGGGCAATAAGGAGTTCATGATCTAAGCCATAGTCAGCTCTTGGTCTTGTTTTTGCTGACTCTGTAGAACTTCTCCATCTTTGGCTCCAAAGAATATAATCAATCTGATTTTTGTATTGACCGTCTGGTGATGTTTATGTGTGGAGTCTTCTCTTGTGTTGTTGAAAGAGGGTGTTTACTATGAACAATGCATTTTCTTGGCAAAACTCTATTAGTCTTTGCCCTGCTTCATTCTGTACTCCAAGACCAAATTTGCCTGTTACTACAGGTGTTTCTTGACATCCTCCTTTTGCATTCCAGGCCCCTGTAATGAAAAGGACATCTTTTTTGGGTGTTAGTTCTAGAAAGTCTTGTATGTTTTCATAGAACCGTTTAACTTCTGCATCTTCAGCATTACTGGTGGGGGCATAGACTTGGATTACCATAATATTGAAAGGTTTCCCTTGGAGGTGAACAGAGATCATTTTGTTGTTTTTGAGACTGCATGCAAGTACTGCATTTGGACTCTTTTGTTGAGTATGATGGCTACTCCATTTCTTCTAAGGGTATCTTGTCCACAGTTTTAGATATAATGGTCATCTCAGTTAAATTCACCCATTCTAGTCCAGTTTAGTTCGCTGATTCCTAAAATGTCTTTGTTCACTCTTGCAATCTCCTGTTTGACCACTTCTAATTTGCCTTGATTCATGTACCTTACATTCCAGGTTCCTATGCAGTATTGGTCTTATAGCATCGGACTTTGCTTTTATCACCAGTTCCATCCACAACTGGGTGTTGTTTTTGCTTAGGCTCCATCTCACATTCTTTCTGGAGTTATTTTTCCAGTGATCTCCAGTAGCATATTGAGCACCCTCTGACCTGGGGAGTTCATCTTTCAGTGTCCTATCTTTTTGCCTTTTCATACTGTTCATGGAGTTCTCAAGGCAAGAATACTGAAGTGGTTTGCCATTCCCTTCTCCAGTGGGTCATGGTGGAGAGTTCTGACAAAATGTGGTCCACAGGAGACATTCAAACACAGTTCTATCCCAGTCTCTGTGAGGTTTCTGAGTCCTGGTGTGCACAAGGTTTTTTTAAGCCCCCCAAGCCTTTGTCCCATCACTTCATAGCAAATAGAGGGGAAAAGTGGAAGCAGTGACAGATTTTCTTTTCTTGAGCTCCCAAATCACTGCAGGCAGTGATCGCAGCCATGAAATTAAAAGACACTTGCTCCTTGGAAAGAGTCATGACAAAAGTAAACAGCAGAAACATTACTTTACGGACAGGATTGCAAGGAGATCAAACCAGTCAGTCCTAAAGGAAATCAACCCTGAATATTCATTGGAAAGACTGATGTTCCACTGCCTTGATCTCCTGACGCAAAGAGCTGATTCATTTGAAAAGACCCCGACGCTAGGAAAGATTGAAGGGGAAAGAAGAGGGTGACAGAGGATAAGATGGTTAGATAGCTTCATCGACTGAGTAAATGTGAATCTGAGTAAACTCCGGGAGATAGTGAAGGACAGAGGAGCCTGACATGCTGCAGTCCGTGTGGTTGCAAAGAGTCAGACAGGACTTAGTGACTAAACAATGACTACAATATAAAATAAGACGTTATAAAATTCAGTAACTCTTACAGAGTTAATTCTAAGTTAAAATGCAAACTAATTATGTATAATGGTTATTATTTGACCTGAGCACTTTCTGGTAGGTGAGTAATATTTTGGGAGGAAGGAACTTCAGAACACGTAATTTTCTGATAAGGTCAGAAAGAATGTTAGGTAATTCTCGGCTACATGACATACGCAACTGCACCTAGGATGCTAACTTTTTGAAACAACTTTGAGTCATCATTATGGCTAAATGAATTGAAGAGAGATTTTAAAGAAATATATATAAATGAAACCTTATTTCCTCAAGACTGTGTGAACAAGTACTGTTCCTTCAACAAACGTTACTCTGCATCGAATACATATTTTTTTCAGATACCTGAATGTAGAATACCATATCCTTTAAATTAATATTAAACATTTTGAAAACAAATATTTACAAAGTACATTGCATTTTTTTATTCCCTTTCACCAACTGATATTAATATTTGAAATGACTCACACTCATTGAATTTATGCACATATTCCTTCTACCTTTTATTCTTTCTTTCTGGATGTCTGCAGTCCCTGCTTCTGGCAAATCATGACCCTCCTTCTAGTTTTACCCTCCCTTTGAAGATTTTAAATCTGCTGGGATCTCAAAAAGATGACAATCCAATTTCTTAGATCTTATTTAAATGAACAATAGTGAAGGTCGGAGAGAATATTTAGTCTTTGCTTTAAGTAAAATGGACTTCATACATCAGACTTCAAGTAAAAGTTGGACAATCATCACTAAAACTATAAAGGAAATTCGAGCACTACATTGAAAGAAGAAAAGTTCAAACTGAGGCCATTTTAGGTATTTTTCCAGAGAAATTTCATAGAGTCTTTCTTTTTTTTTGGTCTTCCAGATTTCCAGACATGTAATTTATGTTAATTAAAACTATTGAAGTTAGTTTTTAGAGGTCTTACATCATAGAGCATATAACTAAAGTGAAGGATGATAGTATCACTTAAATTGGGATATTTTGAGAATGAAAGAGTTCTATAAATACTTTTGTTAGGACAGTAAATATGAACTGAATCTTTCCATGGCTAACTAGACTGGACATGTGGTCATACTACTTAAGTGATATGTAATGCACAAAAGTTCTTCAGGTATAATTTTTAAATAAATTAAAAACATTTTTATTTAGTTCTTTCATTTTTAAGAGTTATATATATATATTTTAAAATTTTCAGCATGGAACACATTGATCTCTAGTTCCCTAAAACTGGTGTTCAGTTCAGTTCAGTTCAGTTCAGTCGCATCCGACTCTGCGACTCCATGAATCACAGCACTCCAGGCCTCCCTGTCCATCACCAACTTCTGGAGTTCAGTCATACTCATGTCCATCGAGTTGGTGATGCCATCCAGCCATCTCATCCTCTGTCATCCCCTTCTCCTCCTGCCCCCAATCCCTCCCAGCATCAGAGTCTTTTCCAATGAGTCAACTCTTCATTTCAGCTTTATCATCTGTCCTTCCAAAGAACACCCAGGACTGATCTCCTTTAGAATGGACTGGTTGAATCTCCTTGCAGTCCAAGGGACTCTCAAGAGTCTTTTATTGTTCAGTTCTTCAGCACTCAGTTTTCTTCACAGTCCAACTCTCACATCCAACCATGACCACTGGAAAAACCATAGCCTTGACTAGATGGACCTTTGTTGGCAAAGTAATGTCTCTGGTTTTGAATATGCTATCTAGGTTGGCCATAACTTTCCTTCCAAGGAGTAAGCATCTTTTAATTTCCTAGCTGCAGTCACCATCTGCAGTGATTTTAGAGCCCCAAAAAATAAAGTCTGACACTGTTTCCACCGTTTCCCCATCTATTTCCCATGAAGTGATGGGACCAGATGCCATGATCTTCGTTTTCTGAATGTTGAGCTTTAAGCCAACTTTTTCACTCTCCTCTTTCACTTTCATTAAGAGGCTTTTGAGTTCCTCTTCACTTTCTGCCATAAGGGTGGTGTCATCTGCATATCTGAGGTTATTGATATTTCTCCTGGCAATCTTGATTCCAGCTTGTGCTTCATCCAGCCCAGCATTTCTCATGATGTACTCTGCATAGAAGTTAAATAGAGTGACATTATACAGCCTTGACGTACTCCTTTTCCTATTTGGAACCAGTCTGTTGTTCCATGTCCAGTTCTAACTGTTGCTTCCTGCCCTGCATATAGGTTTCTCAGAGGCAGGTTAGGTGGTCTGGTATTCCCATCTCTTGAAGAATTTTCCACAGTTTATTGTGGTCCAGCACAGTCAAAGGTTTTGACATAGTCAATAAAGCAGAAATAGATGTTTTCTGGAACAATCTTGCTTTCTCGATGATCCAGCAGATGTTGGCAATTTGATCTCTGGTTCCCCTGTCTTTTCTAAAACCAGCTTGAACACCTGGAAGTTCACGGTTCAAACCTGGTGTAGCAGGAAGCAAATAGTTACTATTGCATTTCTCCTTTTAGATTTCTACCTTATTGTCATATAAGGAAGTCACAGATCCTTGTTCAGACCTTAGTTTACAACTTAATTTTAGTCTTCTTTCACATATTGTAGAACAGTTTGAGGGGATGAAAACAAATAGAATATTTTTTTCCCTAGGGAAAAAGTAATCTCTTGAGTCTTTGTTGTCCACCTTAATACTTCAAGATAATTCTAAGGCTTCTTTGCAGGCTTCAGAAAAGGTTTTGAGAATCCCAGTTAGTAGGTGCCAACACATATTTAGCAGGTGGTGTCTAATTTTCATTTTAATGAAGCTAATACTTTCAGAGTAGGATAACATAAGGTTTTACCATCTGTGTGTATCCTTTTAGTTTAACCAGGTTGGAGAAATCCAAAAGAAGGTCTATGAAACAAAAAGCTAGATGTTGTTCAACAACAGCCTTAACTACCTGAAAGCACTACTATTGTATTTACTTATCTATTTACCTATTTATTTATTTGAAATATAGTTGAATTGCAATATTAGTTTCTCATATACAACATAATGATCATAATGATTCAGTTTGTTTATAGATAATGTTCTGTTTAAAGTTATTACATAATAATGCTTGTATTTTCTTTTGCTGTACAGTAAATCATTCTTGCTTCTATAAAATAGAGAAGCACTTCTATTTTAAATAATATATATATGTGTGTGCGTGTATGTGTGTGTCTGTAAGGAGATTCTAGAAGTCAGTATATTAGCCTAAAATTTTCCTTAAATTATATCTTCACAATTCAGATCTGATGATATTTTAAAGTATTACTTAAGAAAAATTTTTGAAACAAGATTTTTAATGTAAGACATTTTAAAATTTAGCTGATAATTTCATCAGAACAGAAGTGGCTAAATATGTCTTTTAAGAATCTGAAAGTTATAAATATTTTTAAGTTTTTTCTCTCTTACAAGTCATCACAGATTGCTTTCCTACACAATCCTTGTTTTCAAATTTTGTTCTCATACACATTTAAACTCCCTGTTTGTTTCTGTTTTATTACTTGCAAAATTTAAGTACCTGTCATCTTTATGGTGGCGTGTAAATTTTAACACATGTAAATTTTTTTATGACAAAGGATTATGGTATATAGTTGTTTTTTATTTCAGGAAATGAAAAATTCTCATTACTTTTTAAAATCACTTCCCATATCTTATACTATGTAAGTAATAAATACAACGGTAAAGTTGAACATTTACTACATACTTAAATTAAAAAATAATCAGGGTATCATGAGCTCAATGAGGGTGAAAAACTGGTCTGAAAGAAGGTAAATATTTTATGACTCAAGATGAAATGAGATGCAGATAAAGGAAGATATTTAGCAGGAGGTATATGTGTTGGGTTGAGAGAGATATACCTATTGATTGTAGGTAAGATTGAAGTGGTAATGAAGAAAAAAAATACACACTTGCATGAATGATTTAGTTATACTTGCTTTTCGGTAGTCTTTTAGGGTTGTATAGAAATATAATATTGTTGAAAACTGAGAACTAGCATTGTTAAATGAGTCAAAGTCAACTCACAATTGATTGCAAAGCAGAATGAATTCCAGGAGCCTATTTAGAAGAAAGCACCACACTTCGTGGGCATTAAAGGGCATTTATATGTATGAATTATGCTTAAATAACAAAGATAACAAAACTTATTATGAAAAAGAAAATTTCTAAACAGATGAAGATAATAATATTAGAAAATAATTCTCTTTTCAAAAGAATTTCCTCAATTTCTCATTTTAAGAAAGATGCTTGGGCTTCCTTTGTTGTTCAGTGGTTAAGAAAGCATCTTGCAATACAGGGAACAACAGGAATATATATATATATTTTAACAGCAATATTTTGGGTCCAGGAAGATCTTGCATGCCACAGGGCAGCTAAGCCCATGTGCCACAGTTGTAGAACCTGTGCTTTGGAGCCAAGAGCCATAACTAGTGAGCCTGAATGCTGCAACTACTGAAGCCCACATGGCTAAAGCCTGTGCTCCGCAACTGGAGAGTAGCCCCAGCTCGCCACAACTAGAGAAAGCCTATGCACAGCAACAAAGACCCAGCACAACAAAGCATGAATAAATAAATATTAAATAAGGAAAGATACTCTAGTGGATTTAACCAATTTCAAAGTTATTAACTAATGAATAGATTGTCCAGGAATAAATAAAGCGTGACAAAATTAAAAGCAACTTAAAGTTTTAACCTATTAGGCACAAAATTAAAACATTTCTGATGGTATTGTGCAAATTAATTGGGGAGCTTAATCCAGTTGACATGTAGCTGATGTTGTTGTTGTTTGGTCACTAAGCCTTGTGCTACTCTTTGCGGCCACGTGAACTGCAGCACACCAGGCTTCCGTGTCCATCACTGTCTCCCTCAGTTTGCTCAATATCATGTCCATTTAGTTAATGTTGCTGTCTAACCATCGCATCCTCTGCCTCCCCCTTCTCCTTTTGCCTTCAGTCTTTCTCAGCATCAGGTTCTTTTCCAGTGAGTTGACTGTTTGCATCAGGTGTCCAAATATTGGAGCTTCAGCTTCAGCATCAGTCTTTCTAATGAATATTCAGGGTTGATTTCCTTTAGGATTGACTGGTTTGATCTCCTTGTAGTCCGAGGGACTCTCAAGAGTCTTATCCAACACCACAGTTCAAAAATATCAGTTCTTTGTTGCTCAATCTTCTTTATATTCCAACTCTCACAACCACACATAACTACTGGAAAAACCATAGCTTTGACTAGATGGACCTTTGTTGGCAAAGTGATGACTCTGCTTTTTGATACACTCTCTAGGGTGACTGCAGCCATGAAATGAAAAGATGCTTACTCCTTGGAGGGAAAGTTATGACCAACCTAGATAGCATATTGAAAAGCAGAGACATTACTTTGCCAAAAAGGTCCGTCTAGTCAACGCTGTCATTTTTTCTGTGGTCGTGTATGGAAGTGAGAGTTCGGCTGTGAAGAAAGCTGAGCTCCAAAGAATTGATTTTGAACTGTGGTGTTGGAGAAGACTCTTGAGAGTCCCTTGGACTGCAAGGAGATCCAACCAGTCCATTCTGAAGGAGATCAGCCCTGGGATTTCTTTGGAAGGAATGATGCTAAAGCTGAAACTCCAGTACTTTGGCCACCTCGTGCGAAGAGTTGACTCATTGGAAAAGACCCTGATGCTGGGAGGGATTGGGGGCAGGAGGAAAAGCGGATGACAGAGGATGAGATGGCTGGATGGCATCACTGACTTGATGGACGTGAGTCTGAGTAAACTCTGGGAGTTGGTGATGGACAGGGAGGCCTGACGTGCTGTGATTCATGGGGTCTCAAAGAGTCGGACACGACTGAGCAACTGAACTGAACTGAACTAGGTTTATCATAGCTTTCCTTCTAAGGAGCAAGTGTCTTTTAATTTCATGGCTGCAGTCACTATCTGCAGTGATTTTGGAGCCCAAGAAAAGAAAATCTGCCACTGCTCCTGCTTTTTCTCCTTCTATTAGCCATGAAGTAATGGGACTAGATGCCATGATTTTAGTTTTTTCCCATCTATGTTTTACTCTGGTTTCTGGGAAGATTTAAGTAGCTAAATCATGAAATTGATGTGCAGGTGTCTCTTTTACCAGTTGACATAAAATCTTTCTCCTTTCCACGAACCAGGTGAAATCTTGCCTGTTCCCACCCTGATTTTCTCAACCCTAGATATAGGCTCTGCCTTCCTCAAGACTCTCAAACAATGACCAACACCTGGTTTGGCAAGTCCTATGGGGCCACTGAAACCATCAGATCTTTTTGGTGTATGTTTCTTTTTTAATTTTTTTTAATTTAAATTTATTTATTTTAATTAGAGGCTAATTACTTTACAATATTGTATTGGTTTTGCCATACATCAACATGAGTCTGCCACATGTGTACACGTGTTCCCCATCCTGAACCCCCCTCCCACCTCCCTCCCCAGACCATCCCTCTGGGTCATCCCAGTGCACCAGCCCCAAGCATCCTGTATCCTCCATCAAACCTGGACTGGTGATTCATTTCTTACATGATAGTATACAGGTTTCAATGCCATTCTTCCAAATCATCCCCCCTCCCTCTCCCACAGAGTCCAAAAGACTGTTCTATACATTTGTGTCTCTTTTGCTGTCTCGCATACAGGGTTATCATTATAATCTTTCTAAATTCCATATATATGTGTTAGTATACTGTATTGGTGTTTTTCTTTCTGGTTTACTTCACTCTGTATAATCGGCTCCAGTTTCATCCACCTCATTAGAACGGATTCAAATGTATTCTTTTTAATGGCTGAGTAATACTCCATTGTGTATATGTACCACAGCTTTCTTATCCATTCATTTGCTGATGGACATCTAGGTTGCTTCCATGTCCTGGCTATTATAAACAGTGCTTTAATGAACACTGGGGTACACGTATCTCTTTCAATTCTGGTTTCCTCGGTATGCCCAGCAGTGGGACTGATGGGTCATAAGGCAGTTCTATTTCCAGTTTTTAAGGAATCTCCACACTGTTCTCCATAGTGGCTGTACTAGTTTGCATTCCCACCAACAGTGTAAGAGGGTTCCCTTTTCTCCACACCCTCTCCAGCATGTATTGCTTGTAGACTTTTGGATTTCAGCTATTCTGACTGGTGTGAAATGATACCTCATTGTGAATTTGATTTGCATTTCTCTGGTAATGAGTGGTGATGTTGAGCATCTTTTCATGTGTCTGTTAGCCATCTGTATGTCTTCTTTGGAGAAATGTCTATCTAGTTCTTTGGCTCATTTTTTGTTGTGTCATTTATTTTTATGGAATTGAGCTCAGAAGTTGCTTGTATATTTTTGAGATTAGTTGTTTGTCAGTTGCTTCATTTGCTATTATTTTCTCCCATCCTGAAGGCTTTCTTTTCACCTTGCTTATAGTTTCCTTTGTTGTGCAGAAGCTTTTAAGTTTAATTAGATCCCATTTGTTTATTTTTGCTTTTATTTCCAATATTCTGGGAGGTGGGTCATAGAGGATCCTGCTGTGATATATGTTGAGAGTGTTTTACCTATGTTCTCCTCTAGGAGTTTTATAGTTTCTGGTCTTACGTTGAGATCTTTAATCCATTTTGAGTTTATTTTTGTGTATGGTGTTAGAAAGTGTTCTAGTTTCATTCTTTTACAAGTGGTTGACTAATTTTCCCAGCACCAGTTGTTAAAGAGATTGTCTTTTCTTCACTGTATATTCTTGCCTCGTTTGTCAAAGATAAGGTGTCCATATGTGTGGGTTTATCTCTGGGCTTTCTATTTTTTTCCATTGATCTATATTTCTGTCTTTGTGCCAGTACCATACTGTCTTGATGACTGTGGCTTTGTAGTAGAGCCTGAAGACAGTCAGGTTGATTCCTCCAGTTCCATTCTTTCTAAGATTGCTTTGGCTATTTGAGGTTTTTTATATTTCCATACAAATTGTGAAATTATTTGTTCTAGCTCTGTGAAAAATACCATTGGTAGCTCGATAGGGATTGCATTGAATATATAGATTGCTTTGGGTAGTATACTCATTTTCACTATATTGAGTCTTCCAATACATGAACATGGTATATTTCTCCATCTATTAGTGTCCTCTTTGATTTCTTTCACCAATGTTATATAGGTCGTTAGTTTCTTTAGTGATAGATAGTGATAGTGAAGTTGCTCAGTCGTGTCCAACTCTTTGCGACCCCATGGACAGTAGCCAACCAGGCTCCTCCATCCATGGGATTTTCCAGGCAAGAATACTGGAGTGGATTGCCATTTAGTTTCTTTAGGTAGATATATTCCTAAATATTTTATTCTTTTTGTTGCATTGGTGAATGGGATTGTTTCCTTAATTTCTCTTTCTATTTTCTCATTATTAGTTTATAGGAATGCAAGGGATTTCTGTGTGTTGATTTTATATCCTGCAACTTTACTATATTGATTGATTAGCTGTAGTAATTTTCTGGTGGAGTCTTTAGGGTGTTCTATATAGAGGATCATACAATCTGCAAACAGTTAGAGTTCTTCTTTTCCAATTTGGATTCCTTTTACTTCTTTTTCTGCTCTGAATATGTAATTTATTTTTGGCTATACTGGGTCTTTGTTGCTTTGTACAGGCTTTCTCCTGGTGTAGTCTATGGGCTTCTTATTTTGACAGCTTCTCTTATTGCAGAGGACAGTCTTCACTAGTTGCAGCAAACAGACTCAGTAGTTGTGGAGCATGGGCTTAGTTACTCAAGGCATATGGAATCTTCCTTGACCAGGGATCAGACCCTTATCTGTTGCATTGGCAGATGGATTCTTACCTACTGTACCATCAAGGAAGTGCTTGGTGGATATTTCTTAAATGTGTATTCTTTGTAATTCATTAAGGCCTCACTGTATTACTTAAACCTATCAGAATCCCCCCCGCCGACACACACCCCCTTAATTTTTGTCTAGGATTCACTTATGTTCTTTTCCATGTCCGTATTTTCCAGCTCTTGTCTCCACTCTTTCATTATGTAAAAGAGTTGCGTACTACTTTTCTAGTGCCAATAGAAATTTAGTCCTATTTCAGATGCTCCAGCCTGTCCATCAGTCATAAAGATCCTTCTCTCTGGAGGAGTGTGGGTTAATTGAATTAGATTAGGGATGTAAGGACAGCAGGAATGCATTTGGAAATATCCAATTTTTTTTTTCAGAAGTATATTTTAACTGATCATAGTTAGTCAGTAATTTGGGCTTCCTGGGTGGCTCAGTGATAAAGAATCCGCCCGTGATGCAGAAGACATAGGGGACAGAGCAGCTTGGATCCCTTGGCCAGGAAGACTCCCTGGAGGAGGGCTTGGCAACCCATTCCAGTATTCTTGCCTTGGAGAAACCCATGGACAGAGCAGCCTGGCACGCTACAGTTCATAGGGTTGCATAGAGTTGGACACAACTGAAGTGACTAAGCACATACGCAGCAGTAACTTACTTTTTCTTTAATAGAAGCAGATAATACAATTCAGCAGTTGCCAACTACTGTGTGGCAAGAAATGAATACTGGCTAAAACATCTGGAAAGTGCCTTCTCTCTTTACTATAAAAATTTTGCAAGCACCTTAATACCCCGTCTAAGGTGTATGTCATTTCAGGTTTCAGTGAACAAGTCATGCCTTCAGCCTCTACTCTATTTGGCCAGATCTACAAACCAGTCTACTAGGTTGCAAGCCAACAGCTAGTCCCAGTGGAAATTTGTAGATCCGTACTGTCATCAGTGTTTAAAATTTCTTCCTGCTGCACTTTTAAAGTTTTATCTTAATGAATATTTTCTTACATATAATTTGAGATTGTTATTAGAATTACAGGGAAGACAAATAAAGCAATCAGAGGACATATGCATCAGTGTTACGAGTCTGTTTCTAGATATAGGCATAGACTTTACTGTGGATTAAATTTTGAACTTTTTTAATTCTTGGATCATAGGACAGTTTTCTTTTTCTTTTAAATGACTTTTAAGCAGAATAACATATATGTACCCTTTTCCAGTAATTTATTTTGAAATTGGCTTTTGGACAAATTATGAATTAAATTGTCATTAAAAAAAAATAATTTAGGTAAGAACCAAATGATCATACTTTTACTACAAAGTGAGAAAGTATTTAAAATATTCTAAAAATATATTTCTATTATAGTTAAACAATTTTATTTCTACTTTGTAAATTCAATTAATTGTAGAAAGAACCACCTTGTCTGATTATATTAGTTTAGAAATTCATGTAAAGTAAAAGTTTTATTAAAAATTATCTTTTATTAAAACCAATATCAAACATTTCATAATTATTAGAAGTTAAAAGACACATTATCTTGAAGATTTTCTGCCAATATTTTCTAACTTAGGTAGATATTGCCACACTAAAATCAAATGGATAAATATTAAAGAGTTAACAGAAAAGTTTATTTCATAATAGTAGATAGTTTTACTGAGTATAACATGCATACACAAATCTACTTGATACGTTGGATGAAATGTTCTAAGAAAGAAATGTTCTAAGTAAGAAAGCTGGTATGGTTAATTTTTGGTACAAAGATATGACTATGTGGATGACAAAACCTGTGGAAAATTCTTAAAGAGATGGGAATACCAGACCACCTTACCTGCCTCCTGAGAAACCTGTATGCAGGTCTAAAAGCAACATTTAGAACCAGACATGGAACAGCGGACTGGTTCCAAATTGGGATAGGAGTACATTAAGGCTGTATTTCATTACCTTGCTTATTTAACTTATATGCAGAATACATCATGTGAAATGCTGGGCTGAATAAAGCACTGCTAGAATCAAGATTGCAGGAAGAAATATCAATATCAGATATGTAGATGACACCATGCTTATGGCAGACAGCAAAGCCTCTTGGTGAAAGTGAAAGAGGAGAGTGAAAAAGATGGCTTAAAACTCAGCATTCAAAAAATGAAGATCATGGGATCCAGTCCCATCACTTCATGGCACACAATGTAAACAGTGGAAGACTTTATTTTTGGGGGCTCCAAAATCACTGCAGTTGGTGACTGCAGCCATGAAATTAAAAGACACTTGTTCCTTGGGAAAAAAGCTATGACAAAACTAGACAGCATATTAAAAAGCAGAGACATTACTTTATGGACAAAGGTCCATCTCATAAAAGCTATGGTTTTTCCCAGTAGTCATGTATGGATGTGAGAGTTGGACCATAAAGAGGCTGAGCACTGACAAATTTATGTTTTTGAATCGTGGTGTTAGAGAACGTTCTTGAGAGTCCCTTAGACTGCAAGGAGATCAAACCAGTCCATCCTAAAGTATATTTATCCTGAATATTCATTGGAAGGGCTGATGATGAAGCTGAAACGCCATACTTGGACCACCTAATGCAAAGAACTGACTCATTGGAAAAAACCCTGATGTTGGAAAAGATTGAAGGCAGGAAGAGAAGGGGATGAAAGAGGATGAGATGGTTGGATGCCATCATCGACTCGATAACATGAATTTGAACAAGCTCTGGGAGTTGGTGATGGACAGTGAAGCCTGGTGTGTTGCAGGTGATGGACAGGGAAGCCTGGTGTGCTGCAGTCCATGGGGTCCCAAAGAGTTGGACATGACTGAGCAACTGAACTAAACTGATAGTTGATTTACAAAGCTGTATTAATTTCAGGTGTACAGCAAACTGAATCAGTTACACATATACATGTATTCATTTTTTTAAAGATTTTTTTCTCCTATTAGCTGTTACAGAGCCTTGAATAAAATTCCCTGTACTATACAGCAGGTTCTTACTAGTCATCTATTTTTTAATATTTGTGTGTGTATGTGTGTGTGTGTGTGTGTAAGTCACTCAGTCGTGTCTGACTCTCTATGACCCCATGGACTGTAACCCACCAGGCTCCTCTGTCCATGGAATTCTCCAGGTGAAAATACTGGAGTAGCTTGCTATTCCCTTCTCCAAAGGATCTTTCTGACCCAGGATTGAACCCGGGTCTCTGGCATTGCAGGCAGATTCTTTACTGACTGACCTGCTGCTAAGTCTCTTCAGTGTGTCCGACTCTGTGCGACCCCATAGACAGCAGCCCACCAGGCTCCCCCGTCCCTGGGATTCTCCAGGCAAGAACACTGAAGTGGGTTGCCATTTCCTTCTCCAATGCATGAAAGTGAAAAGTGAAAGTGAAGTTGCTCAGTCGTATCCAACTCTTAGCGACCCCATGGATTGCAGCCCACCAAGCTCCTCCGTTCATGGGATTTTCCAGGCAAAAGTACTGGAGTGGGGTGCCATTGCCTTCTCCGACTGACCCGCAGAGAAGCCCATTTTATATATAGTAGTATGTGTATGTCAGCCTCAATCTCCCTGTTTATTACCCGTTTACCCCCTGCTAACCATAAGTTTGTTTTCTTCATCCATGACTCTGCTTTCGTTTTGTTTATAAGTTCATTTTTACTACTTTTTTTTGTTGTTTACATTCCACATATAAGTGGTATCATATGGTGCTTGTCTTTCTGCATCTAACTCATTTCACTCAGTTTGACAATCTTTGTTATGCTTAGCAAATAATATATTCTAAAAAACATTTTCACCTGAATTTCAAGGATTGTAATTTTAAACAAGGTGAAGTTTCTGGTTTCGGAGTCTCAGCCAAATGAATTTACTAAGGTTGTTTTAGTGATTAAACAATTATGATTATAACATTTTGGTACTGGAAACTTAATTGTACATTAAATTAGTCTACCCCATCTGAAAGAGGGAAAAAACCAAATCTTCTTGCATTAGATTACAGTTTATGGTCCTATTCAAATGCCTTGATCGCATTAGCAAAGATTCTTTAAAAGAATTCTTGATGTTCTTTGCATATCTGATAACATGTGTTACTCACTCAGTTGTGTCTGAGTCTTTGTAACCTCTTGGACTGTAGCCCAGCAGGTTCCTCTTCATGGGATTTCCCAGGCAAGAATACTGGAGTGGGTAGCCATTCCCTCTCCAGGGGATATCAGCAGCTTATTTCCCAGGATGATTTTACTTTTTTTTTTTTTCAATCCAGTGCACTTTTCAGTAATCTGCTTAAATGCCAACCCCTCCAGTAAACTGTCTGTTGCCCGGTCCCAGAGCAGCATGATATCTGTTCCTCTGAACATTCCAAACATTGCATGTTTTAACTTGTCTTATGACATTTACAGCTATGAGTTAATGCTAAGAATGATTTTTTTTCCTTACATTGTTAAGATAGGATAAACTGTAAGGAGGTTTAAGTACTTAATAAAATGTCCATGTATCTCTGCTGCATATACTATCTAGTAATCATGGTGTTTATTGAGCTAAATAAGGTAGATGATATTGAGCTTTGAACTCTAGAAATTCAAGAAGTGTGAACCATTTTCCCTAGTCTCCAGGAAATAATAGTCTAGTCACAGAGATAAGAAATAAAAGCATGAAGATATCAAAAAGAGATTTATATATTAGCTCAGGACCTGAACTATGTCGTACATAGTTACTGTCAACTTTATTAAGCTGACCATGATTGTAATATGACTTCATGAGAAAGAAAGACCATATCAGAATGTCTGTTAATAAAATACTTTTTATAAAAATTGGAATACTGATTGTGATGAATGGGTACAATTATTATAACAGAGGAGAAAGGATTTTCTTTGCACATTCAAAATCACACATGTATGTGCACTGAAGTGGCTGTGAAAGTTTCATTCTGTGAGATGAGATTGTAAGAGAAAATATAGCAGAATTATAGAAAAAAAGTAAATTTCTATAGGCTCTCTGTGATGGAATAATGGAGAGATTTACCTTTTAGGACGATGTGCTACTAAGTTCGTTTGGGATTCAGGCTAGTCCTGCTGAGCAGAAAGCATGCAGAAAAAAAGTAAATGGTATATTCTTTGCAGGAATATTTTGAGATTGCCCCTTGAAAAAGATTATCCAGTTGTATTTGCTTTCCTAAACCTATTAAATATCACAGTTGTCCCAGGTCAGAAAAAGTTAATAAGGTGCATATTTTTATCTAATGTTTTGTAGCAGTTGAGATAATTATTGTCTTTATTAAGTTTTAACCTCAGCTAACTTGAAAATCACAGCTTTTCTTGATATGGTTAGCAGTAGATCATGAAAGTTTGGCAAGTGGCTTGAGAAAATCTTATGAGCAAACAGATTCTTGAAATAATCATGCTGACTGCCATTCAAGAGTTCATTAAAGTTGTGCCTTTTCTTTTTCCTTTCTTTTTTGGAAATTATTTGTCATTAAAGTAGAAAAAACTAAAAGTTTCATTTGAGGATAGCAAAAATGTAGGGTATATTTGGAGCCAATTAGGGCTCTTTTTCTGTATGGATATTTATATTAGAGAAAAAGGGGAGTATAATTATATTTATTTTATACTAGAATACTGATCACACCAGTAAAACTGATGATTATGGTAATAATAATAATAATAGTCATAATAATAATAATAAAAGAATAAAGAAGGAGGGTACCTGCTAATCACTTACTAATAAATATGCACTGAAAATATATTCTGTTGCAATGTATATCTTTAATCAGAAGTTTCATTTCTAAATGAGTATTGTTCACAAAGGAATGTTACAAGTATTTTTTGAGATCTTTATATTTTAGAAGTAAAGAATTATAGAAACTAGCATTAATTATATTGAGCAGTAGATAAGATTCAATCAACATTAAATAAAAATAGGGATAGTGTAGAATGATAATTCCTCTCTCAGCTTCATGCCAGAAAGTGCTGGTGGAATTCTTTTATAATAAAGGAGTTTAACTCTCCTCTAGGAAATTGGAGATTAGAACATTGAATCTCTGAACAGGACTTTCATTAATTTAATGGCACAATATCTTTGTGGCCATTTAAAAAGTGTCATGGATGCTAAAAATATATTGTATTAATAAGAAAAATTTCAATTAAACATATGAAAGAAAGAAACTTTTTAAATAAAAAATATACCATTATATATGTCATTTGCATGTGCAAAATAATCAGAAGAAACTTTGCCAATTAATTATATTAAGAAAAATTGTCACAGCTGTGGTGAGTACTGATTCTTACTGACTATGTACCTGACAGCTTAAAATTGTATTATCTGATTTGCTTTGTTTAATTTCTAAGTCATGTCTGACTTTTTTGCGACGCCACAGACTAGCCCTCCATGCGCCAGTGTCCATGGGATTTTCCATGCAAGAATACTCGAGTGGGTTGCCATTTCCTTCTCCAGAGGATCTTCCTGACCCAGGGATCGAACCCATGTCTCCTGCTTGGCAGGCATATTACTTACCACTGAGCTACCAGGGAAGTGCATTATATAATTAGATTAAGGGAAATCACTATATCTCTTATGTGTATGCAATATTTCTGTTTTTTTCATGTTTGCTGTCTGGCTTCTATCATGTTGTTGTTCAGTTGCTAAGTCTTGCCAACTGTTTGTGACCACATGGACTGCAGTATGCCAGGCTTCCCTGTCTTTCATCATCTCCCTGTGTTCACTCAAATGCATGTTCATTGAGTCAGTGATGACACCCAACCATCTCATCCTATGTTGTCCCCTTCTCCTCCTGCCCTGAATATTTCCCAGCATCAGGGTCTTTTTCAGTGAATAGGCTCTTTGCATAAGGTGTCAAATTGGAGTTTCAGCTTCAGCATCAGTCCTCCCAGTGGATATTCAGAGTTGAATTCCTTTAGGATGGACTGGTTTGCTTTTCTTGCTGTCCAAAAAAAACTCAAGTCTTCTTCAGTGCAGCAGTTTGAAAGCATCAATCCTTTGGTGCTTAGCCTTGGTTACGGTCCAGAATACTCTTTCTTTCCTTAACTGTAAATTCCTTCAAAGCACCTGACAGCAGTCTACTCCTCTTATATATCATTTCTGTCTCAGTCAGAAATATTCCCTTTTATTCATTTCTAATAGTATTTTAAACTTTTTTTTTATTGTGGCATTATATTTTATCACGTATTCCTTATGTGTCTGACACTCAAAATGGACTATACTTTAAGCATCTGCCTGCAATGCAGGAGACACAGGTTCAATCTCTGGGACAGGAAGATCCCCTGGAGAATGAAATGGCAACCCACTCCAGTACTCTTGCCTGGAAAATTTCCATGGACTGAGGAGCCTGATAGGCTACAATCCATAGGGTAGCAAAGAGTTGGACATGATTGAGTGACTTCACTTTCTTTTTCTTTTTCCAATGGACAGTGTAATGTTTTATTCCTTTTGTAAACACAGTCTCTGAAAAAATGCCTGGTAGAGAGTAGGTACTTAATAACAATGATTGAATAAGTGCTTCTGTTAAAGCATTTACTATATTGCATTTATTTATTCCATCAACAATTGTATATTGAGCATCTTCTAACCAGTACTTACTATTCCAGTTCTCAGCCTACAGTAGCAAATACACAAATTCCTTGATATGAAGTTTACATTGTAGAGGGCAATAAAGGAACCAATTTTACCAGTTTCAGTGACAAGTTCTGTGAAATAATCAAGGAATGATGCAGTCTAAGGATTGATAGAGCTAAGAGTGATTTTTTTGAAGGGAGGTCGTGCAGGCAGGCCCTCACTGAAACAGTGGCACTTAGTTGAGTCCTGCATAATGTGAGGGAGTGAGAATCAGAAGAAAACGGCTGAGGACAAGCAAGCATCCAAGTCAAGAGAACAATGAGTGCATGTGGTAGGAACTGCAAGAACACTGAGCTGCCTGAAGATAAAAAAAGGAGAAAAGTTGTCAAAGATGGTATTGAGGGTATTGAGAGAGTTGTGTATTGTAGGCATGGGATAGGAAACTGGCTTTTATTCTAAGTGTGATGGGAGAACTCTGAAAGGTTTTCAGTAGGGAGTGACAGATTGTCAGTCTTTAAACTTTACTCTGGCTGCTTGTAAGTGATAGGAGTCTAGGCCTGGAGAACAGTTAAGAGGTTACTAAAATCTCCAGTTGAAATAATTGTGATTTGTATCATAGTAATAGCTGGGAGATGATGAGGAATAATTAGTCAGCATGTATTTTGAAGGAATGTTAACTAGAAAGAGAAGGAAATGGCAACCCACTCCAGTATTCTTGCATGGAGAATCCCATGGACAGAGGAGCCTGGTGGGCTACAGTCCACGGGGTCTCAAAGAGTCTGAGACAACTGAGCAACTTCACTTTCACTTTTCACTTTCACTAACTAGAGAAAACTGATGGATTAGAGTCAGACATAACTGAAGCGACTTAGCAGCAGCAGGAACATATAAAAGAAGTTAAGAATAATTACTAAATTTTTGACATGAGCAACTGTATAAATGGTGATGCTGCTTAACAAAGGAGAGAACATGGGGGTGAGTATAACTGTTTGCATCGCCAATAGAATATTAATTCACTAAGGGCCCTTGACTTATTCTTCTTTGTATCTCTTGTATAGTTCTTAGCAAAACTATGCTTTTAAGAAAAAGTAATAATTTTTGGATTTTAATTAATAAGTAGCTATTGTCACTGTTTTTATTTGTGTAATTCTTCAGCCTATACTTATTCAACAAATATAATGGTGTGTCTGCTAAATGCACTGGTGAATGAATGAAACACACAGAAGTGCTTGCTCACATGGAAACAATGAGCTAATGTTCCAATGGGATGATTGATACAATAAAAACAAATAAATTAATGAAATATATAGAGATTGTGATAAGTGGTGCAGAAAAATTTTTGACTTTTGCACCAAGAAAATTGGAAAGGAATGAGAAGTTTTAAGCATAGAGATTGTATATTATGATATATAATTTCATAGGATCCTTTTTGCTTCTGTGTTAAGAGACTGCATTCTCCTCTCCTCCCATGCTCAAAAATGTGGATAGGAATAAGCAAAACACAATAATAATGTGAGAAGAGAGAGTAGCAGCCCACATTAGGATGGTGATAATCATGATGAAAACCATGGTTGGTTTATGGATACATTTTGAACTTAGAATCTATAGAATGTGCTAATATACAGGATTTGTAAATGGCATAGAGAAAGAAAAACATATATGAAGCTTTGGGCCCGAAACACTAGATGAAAGGAGGTGAAGGAGACAATGGTAGGCATGAGGGATTCATATTTATACTTACTGTGCGCTCATTGTGCATCCAACTGTAGAAAACATGGAGCAGTCTTCTCCATGAATTTTGATTTGGAGAGCTGTCCATGCTGGAGTCCTGAATTTGGGAGTCAGCAAAGTATAGTTGTTTTTTTAGGTCAGAAGGCTAGGTCAGATTGTCAAAGTTCGACTGAAAGAAGCCCTGGAAGAGTTCAAAATTAAGAACTCATTGGGATAAGGAGAAAACAGCAAGAGAGTATACTGTTAATTAAAAACCAGGAGAGTGTGGTGTCTTGAAAGCCAAGTAAATAAAATGTTTACATGAGGAGGAAGTGAGCAGCTATATACAGTATTGATAGTTTGGGTCACAGTAAGATTTATCGTCCTGTCTGTTACACTTCTGAAAGTGAAATGGGGCACTCTTAATTACATCTGAACAAGAGACACAACCCAGACCTATTCCAGGCAATCTGGCATGTGTATTCATGAACTGATATTTAAAGTATGGTGAAAACTGAGAAGGGATCATTTTATTCAGTAATGTGGAAGTTTTGTGACCTTGAGAATAAAAGTTTGGTAAAGTATTAGTATTCAAAGTCTGACTGAGTAGGTTCAAGAGAGAATGAGAATGAGGAAATTGGAAATTATAAGAACAAATAGGTCACTGGAAAGATGTTATAAAGGAAAAAAATGGGATGGTATGGGAAGAGATTAGAGTCAGAAGTTATTTTTAATTTTGATATAATATGGCTTCCCTGGTGGCTCAGAGGTTAAAGTGCCTGCCTCCAATGAGGGAGACCCGGGTTCGATCCCTGGGTCGGGAAGATCCCTTGGAGAAGGAAATGGCAATCCACTCCAGTATTCTTGCCGGGAGAATCCCATCGACGAAGAAGCCTAGGAGGTTACAGTCCATGGGGTCGCAAAGAGTCAGACACGATTGAGCAACTTCACCTTCACCTTCAATATGTATCATAAAAGTTACCATTTTAAACATTTTTAAATTTTTAAATGTTGAATCACATTCCAGAGTTTTCTCATCTTTTGAAATTAAACCTCTGTACTCATTAAACAGTACCTCCCCATCCTTTCCTTCTCCACAGTCACTGACAACCACTATTCCACTTTCCATCTCTATGTATTTGACCACTTTAAGTATCTCATGTAGTTGGAATCCTATAGTATTTATTTTTTGTGACTGGATTATTTATTTAGCATATATCTTGAAGGTTTTTCATGCTGTAGCATGCATCATAATTTTTAACGTTGAATATTTATTTACATTTGTATGTTTCATTTTGTTCATCATCTGTCAATGGACACTAGAATTATTGCCACCTCTGACTATTGTGATTTAAGCTTCTGTGAACATGGCTTTAAAAATACTTGTTTGAATCTCTGCTTTCAATTCTTTTGGTATATACTATTTTTTTAAGATATAAATTTGTTTGTAGGCTTTCTATATTTGCATTAGTCAGTATAGAATCTGGAAAAGAGATGGATGAATTATTTTTCTCTATGTACAACAAATATCATTAATGGAGAAAACATATAAACTGAAATACAATCAGAATAAGTGCTTGAAGTCAACAAAGTACTTTGGGGTCTTAGGTAGGTAGAGGCACATTCTACATGTGATAATAAAGCATCTTCACTGTTCTTTCTGATCAGTTTGGTGCCTAGACATTGTTTTCTCTTTAGAGTCTAATAGCTATTTACTTTACAACTCAATTAGCAAATCATATCCTGTTATAAATAATAATGAGAACAGTTTGAATTGTATAAATCAATAAAGTTTGACCTTGGGAATATTAATGTCTGATTATTTTATTATTGTTCTTGCTCTGCCTTTGTTTTGTTTTATTTGAAATTAAAAATTTCCATCTAAAGTTTGAAGATGTATACTGTATTCTAGTCTCAGAATTTAACCTACTTTTGGTTGAACCATAGCATTGACTAGACACAAATCCATGGATATATTGGATATATATATGTAGATAGAGGATTAACAAATAGAATGCTTCCCAGAGCAATCTTGACTAAATGGTTTAAACAGAACATTTGCAGGATTTTTACAGTGTTGACAAACTCCTAAATTGATATATATGTGCATATATAATTCTGTCCCAGTGCCAATTGGTATGTTATTTGTCTGTCACTAAAAGCTGACTCTTTCCTAATTAACCTATTGTCCCTTTATTACCCTTGTCATCAGTTAGACTCTGGAACATTATAGTTCAATACAGAGGAGTTATTCAGTCATCACAGAATTCTGGGATCTTGCAGTGTTTAGGACAGAAAGTTGACTGGAGATGGGAAAATTTTGGCCAAGGTTCTGCCCCTCATCTGTACCATATTCTGGTTAATTTTAGAGCTATATCTACTTTAATGGGAGAAAGTTGGAGCTCTTGTAGCATTGCGTTCTCTTGTTCCAAAGTCTTTGCAAACAGGATAAGTAACTGTTAGTAGCTCAGTTGTGCCTGACTGTCTGCAACCCCATGGACTGTAGCCCACCAGGCTACTCAGTCCATGAGATTTTCCAGGCAAGGATACTGGAGTGGGTCACCATTTCCTTCTCTAGGGGATCTTCCCAACCCAGGGATCGAACCCGGGTCTCCTGCACTGCAGGCAGATTCTTTACCGACTGAGCTACAAGGGAAGCCCTGCAAACAGGATACTACTACTACTACTACTACTACTACTAAGTCGCTTCAGTCATGTCCAGCTCTGTGCGACCCCATAGACGGCAGCCCACCAGGCTCCCCCGTCCCTGGGATTCTCCAGGCAAGACAGGATACCTCTCCTTAAAAAGTGCTCTTCCTTTTTGCCCCTAGGCAATCATTAATTACATAAGGAAACCATTTTTTACTCTATCTTAAGTTGGCTCCCTCTCTTAGATAATGTCATATCACAATATAGGACTCTTCTTTTAACTCTTATTATTATTGTAATTTATATTTTTATGATTACTTGAATAATATCTGCCTTACCCATGAAACTGGCAGCTCCTTGCGGGTAAGAGTCCTGCCTCCTGTGGGTAAGAGTCACTGCTGTGTCCCTGCTTCCTTGCAAAGTGTCTGACACTATAGTATGCCCTCAAAAATATCTGCTTAAAAAATCAGTGGGTGACTAAATGAATGAATGAATGATAAAGACACATAGAGGGAAACTTTTAAAGATGTGTCTTATGTGAATTTAATGTATTGTATGGGCTTATGAAAAGAAGTATAATGTGGATTAAGGAACTGGATATATGAATTTCTTCCAGAATTTTGACGAATTGAACAATAAGAACATCAGAGCTGATGTCAATGCGTCAAGCTCTTTTTTTTTTTTTTTATCACTTTGAATAGAAACTTAGTAACTAGGGAACTCAGAAAGACCATTGATGGGCAGGCATTTCTCAAGAGAAGACTGGAAACCAAAATCTCATAAATAGAATTGGTATTTTCTTACTAAGCTGCTTATATGGGTCAGCTGATAAGTGCAGCTTTACCCATGACAGCTTAAATTTCCCACAACCAGGATTATTTTAGTGTTCCACACATTTTATTGTACTGTAATTCTCTCATGTTTAATCCTTCTGTGTAACTATAATTTAACAGAACAATTTACTTCATGATCATTTGGGATCAATGAAAGTTTATTAATTTATCATTAGCAATTGGAATAAGCAGTTATTTGGTACTTGCATACAACAGGTATTGACCTAGATAATTTACATGTATTATTTAATTTTAACATATTTATGTTTCATTTTAACTAAACAGAACATCTTCTATTTTCACATGTGGTGGAAATCTAACCCTGCTATATTCAGTCAAGTTTAAGTAGATTTACTATTACAATTACAGCCAACTGATGTTCCCTAGCTGACCTTATATGTTCTCCCAATGAAGAATGGTCATATTAAAATCTTTGATTTTTCTATGAAAAATGCCACTTCTATAGCAATCACTATCCACATAGACTAAGTGACAAAAAGGACAGAGTGGCCAGTGGTCATTTCTACATTATACACATGCTAAAATTGTACTTTGCTCTATGGCTGCTGCTGCTGCTATTTATACAACACAGCTCTGCTTGAATCTTGGCTTTTAGTCACAAAGCCTGCCAGACTCCTTTGATCAGAAAATCACCCCATGCTTACAGTCATGTTCCACGTTGATCTGTCTGCTTCTCATCTTTCTAAGCAGTGATATTAGAGTTTGTGGTTCAGCATATGTGTTCTGCCTACTCTATTTACAACTACTCCACCTCAAGTCTCCATCCAGCAGAGGCTTGAAGTACTGATTATCTGTAAACTCCCTCTAACTTGCAGAAATATCAAACTAAGACCAATTAGGCTTTTTTTGGAGAGCGGGGGGTCAGAGTCAATACATACAGTGCTATTATATTTGTGTGTGCTAAGTCACTTCAGCTGGTAAAGAATCTGCCTGCAGTGTGGGAGACCTGGGTTTGATCCCTGGGTTGGGAAGGTCCCCTGGAGAAGGGAAAGGCTACCCACTCCAGTATTCTGGCCTGGAGAATTCCCTGGACTGTACAGTCCATGGGGTCGCAAAGAGTCGGACACCAATGATTGACTTTCACTTTCAAGTCAATTCAGTTGTATCCAACTCTTTGTGACTCTATGGTCTGTAACCTTCCAGGCTCCTCTGTGTACGGAATTCTCCAGGCAAGAATACAGGAGTGGCCTGTTAGGCCCTCCTCCAGGGGATTGAAGCTGTGTCTCTTAGCATCTCCTACACTGGCAGGCGGGTTCTTTACCATTAGCACCACTTGGGAAGCCCCATAGTTATTTGTTAATGAATTATAATTTATAATTTACTTATAGTTTATAATTTCACTACTGAGTCCACTGTGGGGATGAAGGATTACTGAGCTATATAGTAATGCTTATTAACATTCTGTGATTAATAAAAAATACTGCCACTTTGTTGATGTATCTACATTTTGTGACTTTCAGTGAAGGCATGTTTCTGATACTACTTATCTTGTTTTTCACTTTGTCAGGATGATTGAAATTGTTACATTGGAAAATATTTTGGAAAATTGATTTTTAGTCAGGCTCGTACAGAGAATACTGCAAACTTAGAAACACTTAATTTTTCCTTAAATTGCGGCACATGTTTTTGCTAAAACATTATGATTCTCTCAGATGCATATAGGGAATAAACTCACAGAAGATTTAATATTTTCATCTTTCTGTCCTATACAACTCAAGTCTTTATTTGAAAATAATGTGAATTAAATGTTTAAAGTTTGCTACAGAAAACCAACTTAACTGTTCCTAAAGGAAAAGACTAGTTAAGTTAGTTGCTTTGTTTTGATAAATTACAGTTGATAAAAGATGCAGTTTTCCTTATTTTTATCTTTTGATTTACCCTCTCATCCATGTTGTATCATATATTTTTTTATTGTATAACATCCTTAGGTTTCTGTGAAATTTAATAATGACTTTATTAAATGCTCAAAATGATAACACCTTTGTTCACATTTGTTTCCATAGGATGATTAAAATAAACATTTTTAGTAGTAGACAACTCATGATTTTCAGTCTTGACACAGAGTTAACCCGGCTCCTCGAGTAATCCTATCATTTCAAATTACAATCAGTTCAAAACATCATTTTAATGAGAATAGATTGGAAGAGAGCCATGTGCAGTTTGACAGCTGTGCCCCGTGTTTAAGCTCAGTTAAAGTTCCCTTTAAAGCAGCATGTCTTCCTGGTCATGAAGCTCCTTAATGCTGTGACATGTCTTTGATTCTGTGCATCAGTCATAGTGGCAGAAAGCCATATTCCTTCTTAAGAGGAGATGCTATGGAAGCAGGCAAAGAGATGAATGTTGTCATGTGTCTGTTACTATGCAGACTGCCAATAGTTTAAATTCCCCTCTCAGCTCCCATTGGCTCCTTACATTCCCCTTGTTTTCCTTTCTACCTTTCCTAGGAACACTATCCCATCTTGTTCATTAGTAAGTTTGTCACTAAGCTCTCTCCTTGGGTCTCACTACTCATAAAAATAGAATCACAGATTTTTTTCCCCCCTCATTTGGCTAATAAACTTCATGACAGAGGAATAAGAAATTACATTTGAGGATAAAAAGAACTTAGATTATAAACATGTTGTAATAGTTACATATATTCAACATATTTTTCAGTATTTATAATCTTGTTTTTACTTTATAGTGACTCATTTGCTACCTAACAGATACATCCTAGGCTACCCACTGTTTTATCTTTCTATTGTGTAGTTGTATAGTGTGGTCCGTTGTCAAGTACCCTTCTCCAAAGAAACCCCTTAACAAAATGGCTCCTGCTTTGATAGCATGTAGTCTTGAATGTAAATTTAAAAACTAAGCAATTGGAGATAATTATCATTTCCTCTTTTCTTTGAGGTTTTTGCTTGCTTGCTTTTTCATTCAGTCATTCATTTATAATTCAGGATATTTATATTTTTTCATTATTTTTTGAGAGCTGATAAACATAAAGGATGTTCTCGTATTTTTGAGGATCTTCTAATACCTTGTAGAATAAATAAAAGCCTTGGTAAGCTTTTTATACTTTAGATACCCTTTGTTCACTTCTGTGTATGTGTTACCGAAGAGTAGTAAGTACCTTTTTAAGTATATTGGCTTCAAATATTTTGTTTCTGTGTAAAAAAAGAAGAACTCATCTTAAACACTTGAAATACAAATGAGTAGTACTTGGATTTTATTCAAATTACTCTGCAATCAGTCAGCTGCATGAAGTAACAGTTTTTACCTTAAGGTTTCCAGAGTTAGAATATTGGGTTTTCAAAAAACTTGGGAAGTATGTAAAAATGATTTCAAGGAAATACTTAATCTCACTTGGTTTTACCTCATTTAGTGACATTGGAGAGCCAAATTTTGTGTCCTGTCTCTAAATGGCTTTATTTACTTTTGAGTATTGTTAAAAAAAATGAACAACATTTTACATATGCCAGAAACTCTATTATGATGCAGTATCAAGATTTTAAAAGTGATTTCTAGAAAACTGTCATATTTTCCGATCCAACTAAGAAATAATGTTAATACTTATATCAAGTAGCCGTCTAATAAATATTTTCCCCATATTCATACTTCTAATTATCAGTTCAGTTCAGTTCAGTCGCTCAGCCGTGTCTGACTCTTTGCGACCCCATGAATCGCAGCACGCCAGGCCTCCCTGTCCATTACCAACTCCCGGAGTTCACTCAGACTCACATCCATCAGGTCAGTAATGCCATCCAGCCATCTCATTCTCGGTCGTCACCCTCTTCTCCTGCCCCCAATCCCTCCTAGCATCAAAGTGTTTTCCAATGAGTCAACTATTCATATGAGGTGGCCAAAGTACTGGAGTTTCAGCTTTAGCATCATTTCTTCAAAGAAATCCCAGGGCTGATCTCCTTCAGAATGGATTGGTTGGATCTCCTTGAAGTCCAAGGGACTCTCAAGAGTCTTCTCCAACACCACAGTTCAAAAGCATCAATTCTTCGGTGCTCAGCCTTCTTCACAGTCCAACTCTCTCATCCATACATGACCACAGGAAAAACCATACTCTTGACTAGACGGACCTTAGTCGGCAAAGTAATGTCTCTGCTTTTGAATATGCTATCTAGGTTGATCATAACTTTTCTTCCAAGGAGTAAGCGTCTTTTAATTTCATGGTTGCAATCACCATCTGCAGTGAGTTTGGAGCCCCAAAAAATAGTCTGACACTGTTTGCACTGTTTCCCCATCTATTTCCCATGAAGTGATGGGACCGGATCCCATGATCTTTGTTTTCTGAATGTTGAGCTTTAATCCAACTTTTTCGCTCTCCTCTTTCACTTTCATCAAGAGGCTTTTTAGCTCCTCTTCATTTTCTGCCATAAGGGTGGTGTCATCTGCATATCTGAGGTTATTGATATTTCTCCTGGCAATCTTGATTCCAGTTTGTGTTTCTTCAAGTCCAGCGTTTCTGATGATGTACTCTGCATATAAGTGAAATAAGCAGGGTGACAACATACAGCCTTGACGTACTCCTTTTCCTATTTGGAACCAGTCTGTTGTTCCATGTCCAGTTCTAACTGTTGCTTCCTGACCTGCATACAGATTTCTCAAGAGGCAGGTCAGGTGGTCTGGTATTCCCATCTCTTCCAGAATTTTCCACAGTTTCTTGTGATCCACACAGTCAAAGGCTTTGGCATAGTCAATAAAGCAGAAATAGATGTTTTTCTGGAACTCTCTTGCTTTTTCCATGATCCAGCAGATGTTGGCAATTTGATCTCTGGTTCCTCTGCTTTTTCTAAGACCAGCTTGAACATCTGGAAGTTCACGGTTCACGTATTGCTGAAGCCTGGCTTGGAGAATTTTGAGCATTACTTTACTAGCATGTGAGATGAGTGCAATTGTGTGGTAGTTTTAGCATTCTTTTGCATTGCCTTCCTTCGGGATTGGAATGAAAACGGACCTTTTCCAGTCCTGTGGCCATTGCTGAGTTTTCCAAATTTGCTGGCTTATTGAATGCAGCACTTTCACAGCATCATCTTTCAGGATTTGAAAGAGCTCAACTGGAATTCCATCACCTCCACTAGTTTTGTTCGTAGTGATGCTTTCTAAGGCCCACTTGACTTCACATTCCAAGATGTCTGGCTCTAGATGAGTGATCACACCACCATGATTATCCAGGTCGTGAAGATCTTTTTTGTGCAGTTCTTCTGTGTATTCTTGCCACCTCTTCTTAATATCTTCTGCTTCTGTTAGGTCCAGACCATTTCTGTCCTTTATCGAGCCCATCTTTGCATGAAATGTTCCCTTGGTATCTCTAATTTTCTTGAGGAGATCTCTAGTCTTTCCCATTCTGTTGTTTGCTTCTATTTCTTTGCATTGATCACTGAAGAAGGTTTTCTTATCTCTTCTTGATATTCTTTGGAACTCTGCCTTCAGATGCTTATATCTTTCCTTTTCTCCTTTGCTTTTCGCTTCTCTTCTTTTCACAGCTATTTGTAAGGCCTCTCCAGACCGCCATTTTGCTTTCTTTCATTTCTTTTCCCTGGGGATGGTCTTGATCTCTGTCTCCTGTACAATGTCATGAACCTCATTCCATAGTTCATCAGGCACTCTATCTATCAGATCTAGGTCCTTAAATCTATTTCTCACTTCCACTGTATAATCATCAGGGATTTGATTTAGGTCATACCTGAATGGCCTAGTGGTTTTCCCTACTTTCTTCAATTTGAGTCTGAATTTGGTAATAAGGAGTTCATGATCTGAGCCACAGTCAGCTCCTGGTCTTGTTTTGTTGATTGTATAGAGCTTCTCCATCTTTGGCTGCAAAGAATATAATCAGTCTGATTTCAGTGTTGACCATCTGGTGATGTCTATGTGTAGAGTCTTCTCTTGTGTTGCTGGAAGAGGGTGTTTGCTATGACCAGTGCATTTTCTTGGCAAAACTCTATTAGTCTTTGCCCTGCTTCATTTAACATTCCAAGGCCAATTTGCCTGTTACTCCAGGTGTTTCTTGACTTCCTACTTTTGCATTCTAGTCCCCTATAATGAAAAGGACATCTTTTTTGGGTGTTAGTTCTAAAAGGTCTTGTAGGTCTTCATAGATCTGTTCAACTTTAGCTTCTTTGGTGTTACTGGTGGGGCATAGACTTGGATTTCTGTGATATTGAATGATTTGCTTTGGAGACGAACAGAGATCATTTTGTCATTTTTGAGATTGCATTTCGGACTCTTTTGTTGACCATGATGGCTACTCCGTTTCTTCTGAGGAATTCCTGTCTGCAGTAGTAGATATAATGGTCATCTGAGTTAAATTCACCCAATCCAGTCCATTTTAGTTCGCTGATTCCTAGAATGTCAACGTTCACTCTTGCCATCTCTTGTTTGACCGCTTCCAATTTGCCTTGATTCATGGACCTGACATTCCAGGTTCCTATGCAAAATTGCTCTTTACAACATTGGACCTTGCTTCTATCACCAGTCACATCCACAGCTGTGTATTGTTTTTTCTTTGGCTCCATCCCTTCATTCTTTCTGGAGTTATTTCTCCACTAATCTCCAGTAGCATATTGGGCACCTACTGACCTGGGGAGTTCCTGTTTCAGTGTCCTATCATTTTGCCTTTTCATACTGTTCATGGGGTTCTCAAGGCAAGAATACTGAAGTGGTTTGCCATTCCCTTCTCCAGTGGACCACATTCTGTCAGACCTCTCCACCATGACCCACCTGTCTTCGGTTACCCCACGGGCATGGCTTAGTTTCACTGAGTTAGACAAGGCTGTGGTCCTAGTGTGATTAGATTGACTAGTTTGCTGTGAGCATTGTTTCAGTGTGTCTGCCCTCTGATGCCCTCTTGCAACATCTACCATCTTATTTGGGTTTCTCTTACCTTGCGCGTGGGGTATCTCTTCACAGCTGTTCCAGCAAAGCGCAGCCACTGCTCCTTACCTTGGATGAGGAGTGTCTCCTCACCGCCGCCCTTCCTGACCTTCAACGTGGGATGGCTCCTCTAGGCCCTTCTGCGCCCAGGCAGCCATTGCTCCTTGGATGTGGGGTTGCTCCTCCTGGCTGCCGCCCCTGACCTCGGACCTGGGGTAGCTCTTCTTGCCTGCGCTTAGTGTGCTGGCTGGTCGCAGCCCTTGTATTTAATGTAATGTGTGTGTCTATCTCCTCCTCCTTTGTGTAGATGTGTGTGTGATTTCTTTTTCATGTTCTCCCTCGTCCTCTTTTTTCTTTATCCTTTTTATTTTACATAATGGGTTTGGGTTTTTCAATTTATTGCTTGCCAGATAATTCTTCAAGTTAGAAGTTAGGATAAATGTTTATTTTTGACTCAGTAAGTTTAGTTTAGCATATTGCAAATCAAATGTGGCCATGCAGAGATACAGAAGTTCAAGTTATCTCTGCACCAAGACCAAATTTTCTGTGCATAGACTTCAATTTATAATAAAAATCTTCAAAATAATGCAGTTGGTTGAGCACTGAAGCCAATTATTGATGAAACTTTAAGGAAGTTTCAAAATAAGAAAAACAAAAGACATATCCATTAGTTTCACTTTATGAATTATTAAAAGTACTCAAATTTATATTAATGGAAACAGAACATAAAATTGTGGTTGCCATTTTATAAGGCATGAGGACGAATGAGGGAGGGAGAAATGCTTTTCTTAAACAGTGTGTTTTGTATAATTATAGATAGATACATAAATACATAAGCAAACAAGAGAGTAGGCCTTTACTTAGAAGAAATAGTTAACTTCCTCTAAGTGTAGCTGTTATTAGAATGTGGCAAAAAGCCACTTATCCTTCACAAAGATTGACTCAAAATAGATTATAGAGCTAGGTGTAAAATGCAAACTATAAAAGTTCTAAAATAACATAAGAGAAAACCTTGATAGCCTTGTATATGATAGTGCCTTTTTATATATAATATCAAAGACATTATACAGGAAAGAAATAATTGGCTAGCTGGCTTCATTAAAATTAAGAACTTCTGCTCTGCAGAAAATGATGTCGAGAGAATTAGAAGACAAGCAACAAACTGGAAGAAAATATTTACGAAAGACACATCTGATAATGGATGTTATCCAAAATACCCAAAGAACTCTTAAAACTCAGAAGGAAAACACTAGCCTCAATTTACAAATCTGCCAAAAGCTTTAACAGATACCTCATGAGAGAATATGTACAGATGGATAATAAGCTTTTGAAAATATTCTCCACATTATATTTAATTAGGGAAAGGCAATTAAAACAACGGTAAGATACCACCATATACTTATTAGAATGACCAAAATCCAAAACACTGACAACACCAAATGCTCTTGAGAATATAGAGCAATGGAAACTCTCATTGTTGGTATGAAAGCAAAATAGTGCAACCACACTGCAAGACAGTTGATAGTTTCTTATAAAAGTAAATGTACTCTTACCGTATTCTCCAGCTATCACACTCCTTAGTATATTCCCAAAGGGGTTGAAAATTTACGTTTACACAAAAGCCTTCCTGTGGATATTTATATCAGCTTTAGTCATAATTGCTAAGATTTGGAGGTAACCAGTTTACCCTGCAGTAAGTGACTGGATAAATTGTTTTATATTTACAGTGTGATATTATTTAATAGTAAAAAGTTATGAGCTATCAAGTCATGAAAATAAATAGAACCTAAAATGCACATCACTAGGTGAAAGAGGCCACTTAGAAGCCACTAAGTGAAAGACTGAGTATATTCCAAATATATGAAATTGTGTTGATAGCAAAATTATGGAAACAATGAAAAGATTATTTGTTCCTTGAAGTGGTGTGGTGGGAAGATGACTAGGTAAAACAGAAAGGAATTTTAGGGCAGTGAAAATACTGTGTATGATATTATAATAATGGATATATGTCATTATTCTTTTCTCAAAACCCATAGAATGTACAGCATCCAAGAGTGAACCCTAAGGTAACTGTGGAATCCAAGTAATTACATTGTATCAACATAGGCTGATTTTTAATAACAAATGTACCATTCTCGTGAGTGATATGGATAACTGAGGAAGCTATCCATGTGTGGGAGCAGAGATTATACTAAAATTTCTGTGTCTTTCTTTTTTTGTTGTTAACCTAAAATTTCTGTAAACATAAAGGATTAAAACATTCAACAGGTAGTGGTGCAGGGAAGAAGCAGACTGTCAACAAAGGCTTAGGGAGAATAAGAAAAGGAAACTACACTTTCACAACGTTGAATAAGAATTAAAAGGAAGAGATAGAACTATAGCTTTGGTTTTGGGGAAAAAGGGAGAGAATTGTGTTCTCCCTTTTTCTAACAATATCAAGGTTTCTTCCGTTCCAGGAGGAGAGAATATAGAAAAGAGGGTAATTTGAGCAATGTTCTATTGAAGGCGGGTAAAATGTGCTAAGGTGAAACTGAACTTTTAAATGGCTGAAAAGTTGATGAGAATGAATGTACCTTTGCAGGAATTTGTGGACTAAAAGTGGAAAGTTAAGGAAAACTATGCCTTATGACCACAAACTTCTCAATGCAACACCCAGAGTTGCCTCTTTTTCAATCAGGGGTTGAGTGCGAACTATGTAATACCTACAGAAGAAAATGGAATTGAATTCTAGAGTTGGGGAGGTAAAAGGTAGATGGGTGTATTAGTTTATGTTTGCTGCTGTAACAAATTACCATAAACTCAGAAACTTAAAAAAATGCAAGTTTATTACTTTATAGTTTGTCAAGTCAGAAATATGACACGTGTTTCAGTAGCTAAAATTGAGGTGTTAGCAGGGCTGCATTCTTTTCTGCCCCAGTCTCTAGGGTAAACCCACTTCCTTGTCTTTTCCAGATTCTAGATGAAACCCAGCAATGACTAGCCAATACTTCGTCATATTTCACCATTTGACAATGATTCTTCTAGTCCCATTATTTACATTTATAGGATCTTGGTGATTAAATCAGATATCTCCAAATAAACCAGGATGTAATCTCTGTTTTGGAGAAGGAAATGGCAACCCACTCAAGTGTTCTTGCCTGGAGAATCCCAAGGATGGGGGAGGCTGGTGGGCTGCCGTCTGTGGGGTCGCACAGAGTCGGACACTACTGAAGCGACTTAGCAGCAGCAGCAGCATAAATCTCTGTTTTAAAGTAAACTGTTAATAATTTAATTTCGTCTGCTACCTAAATTCCTCATTGCCACATAACCTAACACATTTATGGTTTGTAGGGATTAGGAAATGAACATATCTGAGACTATTATTTTGCCTGTCACAATGACTGATGCTGAGGGTCAAGCTAAATTTTTCAGGACTATTAATTGAAATGATACCAATCTTGGAAATGGATACATATATACCATGATAAAGAAAAAGACAAATCTGGTTTTAGCATGAATTCAGATTTCAGACTTGTGGTTTTAGTGAAATATAGGAATATAGAAAAATGAGGTGATAATGAGAGAGTATGTTGTGTTATCAATCACGATGTCCAGAATTATTAACACAAGACATTAGACAAGGAAAAGACCGATAGATTTCAGGGGTAAGAACAGAGTTTGAAAATGGAGGGAAAGAGGAAGTGATAGAAGCTATGTGATTAAAAAAAAATAGCTATGACATATTTAAAGAGGTGAACGAACCAAAATGATAATATTTAAAAAGTAGGATATTTGAATGTAAGATCTCAGAGTAGACTAGTTGAGGGTAACTCAGGGTGATGACAATTTTTAGGACATAATCATGGAAACAAATGGTTAAAGAACAGTGGGAATAATGGTCTTTGAAATGGAAAAAAAATATTATGCAGGATACGGTGTTGGATGGACTGTCCATATGTACCCTGAATTCACCTAGGATGATGGCTGACCTTGCAGAAAAATCATGAGGCTGGTAATAATTCCTTAGTCTTTAAGGGAGGGCTATCAGGAAAGTAGTAAAATATGGAAGTACTTAATGTAGAGATACAGATAGCATAAGGATGTGGAATAAGGATGTGGCTGAATGAAAAACAAAGAAGCAGGGATTTAATTATATCCTTCTTCAGTTAATTTTCCTGGTCCATTAATGCGATCAGAAGCATTTAAAATCTGTTATTCACATTGTAAGAGGTTGTGAAAGCTTACTTCTCTCTCTCATTGTAGTAAATGCATAGAGATCCTATTAGGAGTGATAGACTATAGCTACAAAGAGGGATACACGCCCCAAGGCTTCATGCCAATCTTCAGAGCAGGTTCTTACTGACATTGTGAGGTATCTTTTTCACCTGAAGAAAACTGCAAAGAAAAACTTGAGAACTTTGGGTTAAGTTTTAATTAAGACACATGAGTTAAGATACACAGACATTTGTTTACCATAAAATTACACTCGAAAAGACACAATGGAAAGCTTTGGGAGGAAGGCCTGCATTAGTGTTTTTTTCAAGGGCCTGAGAAAAGTTATGAAAGTATTTCATGCAAAAACATTGAAGAGTTAAAATGTTCTAAGTTATTTTACCATTTTACCTTTTAACTGATGACAGAAAAGTAATGTTTTCAAAAGGACAATATGGTATATTTACAGCAGCATGAATAAAAGCAGGGGCTCTATGGATAGTAGGGAGCTGATCAGTTAGGAGTTGATTGTATCCTTTGTACATGCTACAGAAAGTCCAGGAGTAAGTCTGAAATATCAGATGTCTCATCTACAGGGAATTTTCTACATTTACTGTGTGTGGTTGAAAGAAAGGGAAGAAGGAATGAAGAAAGAAGAAAGGAATTAGAAATAGAGATATAATAAAAAAAAAAAGGAAAGAGAGAGAGATTGGGTTATTTCCAGGTGTTATAATGAGAGTGAGTTAGTCCCGGAACTCTTTTACCACAGCTCTTGATGTTATCTTTCATTGTTGCAGGAGGGATTAAAAAGCAAAAGCTTTGATGATTGTGTCTTTAAATACTCTAAATAAAATGCAAGTCTTAAGTTAGGTCAGTCCAGCATGAAATTAAATTAAGCACCTACCCAACTGAGCACATCCTATGTATGTATGTGTGTATCTTTTGAGATCTCTCATTTAAAATTAATATTCTACCAGTTTTTCTAGGTGAGTGTTTGTTCAAGTGAAGGGATAAAAAGATGTGGTTGAATGAAAAAGACACCTCACAATGTCAGTAAGAACCTGCTTTGAAGATTGGCATGAAGCCTTGGGGCATGTATCCCTCTTTGTAGCTATAGTCTATCACTCCTAATAGGATCTCTATGCATACTACAATGAGAGAGAGAAGTAAGCTTTCACAATCTCTTACAATGTGAATAACAAATTTTAAATGCTTCTGATCCCATTAATGCGCCAGGAAAATCAACTGAAGAAGGATATAATTTAAAAAAATGATTTTCATCAGATTTGGAAAGTGAAGCTATCAAGGCTACTTGATAAATTTCTGCACATGGTGGGTATTTTTAAATTATTAATAAGATAAAAATTACATGCTATTTAAAATTTAGTATATATATAATTCAATAGTTTTTATATATATTCAGAATTATTTATTAGCTTTATATAGGAAGAGGTAGATACAGTATTACAAATAATAGTGGGAGATGTATTCGTCCAAGATAATAATGTAGTTGAATCATTAAATGAATGCTCCAAAATATGTTTACATGGAAGAAATTTATGACTTCCTGTTCTATATCAGGATCACTTTGGCAAAGGCAGTAAGTAACAATGAAAAAATTCAAGCTTCTGAATTTTCCTAACTTGGTATGTCAGTGTGTGCTCAGTCGCTCAGTTGTGTCTGACTCTTTGCGACCCTGTGAACTGTAGCCTGCCAGCCTGCCGGGCTCCTCTGTCCATGGGATTCTCCAGACAAAAATACTGGAGTGGGTTGCCGTTTCCTTAACAAGTTTTGTGTTTTGTTTTGTTTTTTTTTTTAGGTTTAATTGCATTTCTTTTAACATTTCATGAGTGATTGAGAATGACTGTAATACTTAAGGTTATACAGTCAACATGCAACCTTAGCCTTCACTAAATAAGCATATTATTCAGAGACATTTTTCCATTTTAATATGGCATTATTAGTTTCTAACAACATAGTTGTTGATCTGATTTTTCAGTTATAGGGGCCTGGTTCCAGTGTTCAATTCTTATTCCCTTGCCTGTATCTTATTGTAAATAGTGACATATGTAATGTTAAAGATACGATGAAGGAATACTTTCCCCATAATTTCAGTCATTGAGTTTCATTGCTTACAAAATGTATGAGGAGATTGTTTAAATTATTTTTCTCTGTTCAGTTGGCATGAAAGACAAAGGAAGGAAAAAAATGAAATAGCATCATCAAAATTACTAATCCTAAAACATAGCTTGAGGTGGTTCATTATCTCTGAAGCAATTTAGAAACTATTCAGTAAACTAGAGAATATAATGAAATAAAAGAATTCACAGGCAAGCTTGACTTGATTAATCTTTGTTATTTGGGTTATTGTTCTATGTATATGGATTTTAACTATGTTATTTTAAGAATTATTTTTTGAAGATTGATGATTGTATTTTGTGTTCCAATATTTATTTTTTTATTTTAAAATAAAAGTGATAATGTTAAAAAAGGTAATGTGACATTGAAGGTAACTTTCAAGGTGATTTGAACTACAGAAGTATATCTATGCATTTAGTAATAGCTATTCATTTACTTTTTCATTCATATAAGCATTTAAAGCATATACTATGTTTAGCAGCATTCTCATATGTATTTAGGAAGAGATGTTTGATTGTAGTATTGAGAATTTTATAGTCTCTTTAAAAAGGACAAAGCATACATATATATGTTGGGGGGGTGGTGGGGATCCAGCTAACGAAGTATGTGGTCAAACCTTGTAAGCTTGTCTTTTTAGATTAAAAATGAGACAGCCTCTGAACATCCACTGTTAAAGTTGCTTCTTGGTCATCACCCAAAGAAAATCTTGTTAAAAAGTCTTGCAGAAAGGAGGACGGACACTTCATAGAGGTATCATACTTCACATGATCAAAAAAAAAAAAGTAAGAATTAGCAAAGCATATACATGGGGTTGGTAATAAGTCTTTTTCTGTGTGACAGAGAAACCACCTTAGTAGACTATGAGTGAAGCTACACTGTAGATAACAGAAGATAGGAAACTGGATAACAAGTGAGCTCTCATCTACTCTGAATGTGAGTAAAGAGAATGAAAACCATAGAACAAAACTGAGTTTAGCGGGGACTTTTTAGTGGGCAGGAAAAAACAGACTTAATATGCTTCACAGGACCAACAATAATTCATCATTATTATGCACATACCATGTACCAAAAAGAGTGCCCTAGGCACTGAAGGTTCAGTAATGATGAAAATGCCTTTGTTTTTAAGGAGCTTTCTGTCTATTGAGAGAGATAGATGTGTACACAAATCATTCATCCATGTAGTAGGTATGATCTCGTCTTCCTAAAAGCTGTAGGGCAACAAATACACAGATCAAAATGCCTGTTCTGTCTGGGAGGATGAGAGAAGACTTTATTGAATAGTTGACTTTTGAGCTCAGTCTGAAAGGTTGAATGCTGATTCGAAAATCAGAAACAAAGGAGACTGAGATTCCAGGTTTAGAAATTATCAGGTACAAAGACGTGAAAATGGGCTCCAAGTTCAGATGACCACACATAGCTAAGTAGAACTGCAGTCCGGATATCTCAGTGAAAGCTCATAGGAAGTTGGATTGGCACAAAACAGGGATTGTGAAAGGGTTTTTTGGATTTTACCTTAAGGTGTTGAGTAACTGTTGAAGGATTTAAGTATTTTAAACTGCTTAGTGATACTGTCAGATTCAATATCTTGAATTATTGCTTTAGCAGTTGAGTGGAGGATGAATTACAAATCAAGGCCAGAGTTCTAGAGTCTGATTTTGTGGCCACTGATAAACAGTGGAGAAGCAGAGAGCAGTGAAAAGCTCTAGAGATAAGTAAAACCTGGCTAAAATACACATGAATGAGGGAAAGGAGGAATTGCGGAATAGATTAAAAACTTTGACTCAGGTGCTGTGTAACCAAATATGGTTATAAGAGTAAGTGGGGAGGAGAAAGATAAGTTACTTTTAATAGATAATTAAAGAGAAAAGATCAAGCTCTTATCTTGCCTATATTATATAAACAGTTTCTTTTGTAGGGAAATTCATTTTTGGAGATAATTTCCAACAAATACAGGGGGATAATAAAATTAGAAAAATCACCACTTTGCAACCTGTAGTAGATCTAGGTGATGGCCATCAGTGGATACTGTTACCAGATGGATATTGATAGGAAATTTTGTAAGTTAGGTCTCAGGCTGAAATTACCTGAACCTGAAATTAAGTCTCAGTATTACTAAAAGTGGAACAATTGCATCAGGATGTGATGCAATGAGAAATACATAATTTATGAGGAATTTTTTTTTTAATTTAAAAAATTGATCCTATAGTTTATTAGGACTTTACTTTTGATTACCAGTTTATTCTTGTTTAGTCACTGAGTCACTTCTGACTCTTTCGTGATCCCATGGACCACAGACCAGGCTCCTCTGTCCATGGGGTTTCCCAGGCAAGAATACTGGAGTGGGTTGCCATTTCCTTTTCCAGGGGATCTTCCCAACCCAGGGATCAAATCTGTGTCTCCTTATTGGCAGGCAATCCTTTACCACTGAGCCACCAAGGAAGCCCCAATTATCAGTTTATAGGACATACCAAAACTGGTGGAAAAAATCAGGTATAACCACACACACACAGAAAAATCAAAGCTATATCAAGGAAAAAGAGGTTGAATACAAGTGATATTATAGAATTAAAGAGAGACTTCAGATATACAATAATTAAATCTTCTTTGTGGGATTTAGTTTCTAATTTGAACAACCAGCTTTATGAAGAGCTCTTTGAAACATAGGCTCAGTTTGATAATAGCTGTTATTTAGAATTTATTGTTGATTTTATTGACTGTGGTATTTAAAAGCCCTTATTAATTAGAGATGCATACTGATGTATTTACAAATAGAAAGGCATAGAACTTTGAGTTTTATTTAACATCAAATAAAATAAAATATGAAACAAAATAAAGCTTTGTGGGGATGTATAACAAGAGATCAGGAATGTTTGTTAGTCTCAAGTGTTGGGCATTGAAATCTGAGTGTTCATTGCAGTAATCCTCTCTCTTTTTAACTTTGAAAACTTCCATGTTGATAAAGGGAAAACAGTTTAATTTTAATCACGTTGATTTGAAGTGCCCATCAGATGTGCAGGTGTAGCTTATCAGTTAAATGTAATGTAAACATATATTTTAGACTTTCCAATGATGTATGAACTGGAAGTTTGTGCAAAGATTATAGAGTGAGAATGTATTAAAGTGAACTCTGGAGATAGCAATCATTTAAAGGGAGGGCAGAGGAAGAGAAGTTCATAGAAGGTAGTAAAAATGATTAGAGAGATAGGAAGAAAATCAGAATGTAGTCATAAAAAAGTGAGTGTCACCAACCTGTCATGTATGTTAACATGCCATATGAGAATTATTTAAAACATTATACATCTGATTTTGAAATTGTAGGCCATCATTAGTGGCCATACTGAGAGGGATTTTAGAGGAATTTTCGTGGAGACAGGAGCAGGGATTTGGAAAGCTAAGTAGAAAAGGATTCATGAGGTTACTGGAAGATGAAACATTAGAGATTTTCCTATTCAGAATGACTGATTATGAAGGTTTTATTTTTCTTAATGATGTTTTCTTTTGTTCTTGTTCACTTGTTTCTTTGTTAATTAGTAGAGAAATGGCAACCCACTCCAGTACTTTGACTGGAAAATCCCATGGACGGAGGAGCCTGGTAGGCTACAGTCCATGGGGTGGAGAAGAGTGGGACAGGACTGAGAGACTTCACTTTCACTTTCAGAGAAATATCAGAGTAAGTCAGATCTGTAAGGGATGACTCATAGGTGCAGAGGCAGATGATTTACCAGAAGGTAATGAAACAAAGCTGCTCACTAGCACAGATATCTTTCCAAGGTCCTAGATGGGGCCTTTGTGATAATGTGTATTCATGAACACAGGATTTTGTAAAGTAAGATATTGGCTGATACTACTTTAACTTTCATCACATTTTCCCTCAAGTACAGTAGTTGAGTGGCCACTAGCATTTGTCAAACCCTACTAAAAAGAAGTTTGAATTGACAGTACCTTTTGTTTAGGCTGAGTAGGATATACTTTATGTAGTCCAGCTGGAGTTTAAATTATTCTGGTGGAGAAGTGGTTTGCAAGAATACTCCTTCCACTCACTGAGAAAAATCATTACGGTACCAAGGGGCAGGGCTGTCACTTGTAACTTGTCCTGTGGTGCCTGGCCCCAGAAGAGGGTGAGATGTAAAGAAAAAAAAAATTTAAATATAGTACTAGAGCATATGTCTTCAGTGTTTTTAAATAGATGATATATTTGAGAAATTAAGTAGAAATACAATTTTCATGTGATTTTTAGAATCCAGGATAGTCATTCCAAAATATTTCAACTTTTTAATAGGCATTTATAATTGTACCACCTGGCTCTCTTTCTGCCAAGTGCTGCAGTTAATAAAGAGCTTAAACAAATAGAAACAACAGTCTTTATTATTTCATAAATTTTTGCTATTCCAGGGAATATTTTCTCTATTTTCAGTTTTGGAGCCATGTATATTAAAAAGCAGAGACATTGCTTTACCAACAAAGGTCCATATAGTCAACGCTATGGTTTTTCCAGTAGTCATGTATGAATGTGAGAGTTGGACCACAAAGGAAGCTGAGCCCTGAAAAATTGATGCTGTTGAACTGTTGTGTTGGAGAAGACTCTTGAGAGTCTCTTGGACTGCAAGGATATCAAACCAGTCAATCCTAAAGGAGATCAGTCCTGAGTGTTCATTAGAAGAGCTGATGCTGAAGTTGAAACTCCAGTACTTTGGCTACCTGATGTGAAGAGCTGACTCATTAGAAAAGACCCTAATGCTGGGAAAGATTGAAGGCAGGAGGAGAAGGGGATGACAGAGGATGAGTTAAATGCATGACATCACCAACTCAATGGACGTGAGTTTGATCAAGCTCCAGGAGCTGATGATGGACAGTCAAGCCTGGCTTGCTGCAGTCAGTGGGGTCGCAAAGAGTCAGACACAACTAATTGAACTGAACTGAACTAATCTTAAATATGTGCCTGCAATTATGAATTAATGAATTAATTACGAAACTAGCTCTCAAAACAGCTGATTGATACAGATGGAATGAGGAGTCATCAAAGGCTAGAAGTACAACAATTATGGGCATATGAAACTGACCAGTTCAGTTCAGTCGCTCAGTTGTGTCCGACTCTTTGTGACCCCATGAATCGCAGCACGCCAGGCCTCCTTGTCCATCACCAACTCCCAGAGTTCACTCAGACTCACGTCCATCGAGTCAGGGATGCCATTCAGCCATCTCATCCTCTGTTGTCCCCTTCTCCTCCTCCCCCCAATCCCTCCCAGCATCAGAGTCTTTTCCAATGAGTCAGCTCTTCGCATGAGGTGGCCAAAGTACTGGAGCTTCAGCTTTAGCATCATTCCTTCCAAAGAAATCCCAGGGTTGGTCTCCTTCAGAATGGACTGGTTGGATCTCCTTGCAGTCCCAGGGACCCTCAAGAGTCTTCTCCAACACCACAGTTCAAAAGCATCAATTCTTCGGCGCTCAGCCTTCTTCACAGTCCAACTCTCACATCCATACATGACTACTAGAAAAACCATAGCCTTGACTAGACGGACCTTAGTCGGCAAGAGACAGATTAAAGAAGAGCATTAGTCTGTAAGTAGGTGACGCTAGTGGTAAAGAACCCGCCTACCAATACAGGAAACTTTAGAGACTTGGATTCAATCCCTGGGTAGGAAAGATTCCCTGGAGAAGGAAATGGGCAACCCACTCCAGTATTCTTGTCTGGAGAATTCCATGGAGAGAGGAGTCAGTCAGGCTACAAAGGCTCTAAGTTGCAAAGAGTTGGACAAGACTGAAGTGACGTAGCACATGCACACATATCAGTTAAACTCCATTATTATTAAAGCCAGTGGTAAGGGAGACTGCCCTAGGAATCTAAGGATATGTTCCATAGTACTGGAACTATCCAGTATAATTAAAATTAATATCTTGTAAAAGCTGATAATATCTCTCCTTGTTTTCTTTAACCACAACTGAAAGAATAACCACCTAGGGAATTAAGATTAAATGGATAAATTGATTTATGTAAATCTCCCTAAAAATTGTATAATTTCAATTTTGACTTACCTTTACATCTTATATTGTCCATTCTCCATATATGTGTGACTATATAGTATAAACATGGAAATATATTTGAAATTTGCTATTTTAATTTTTTCTCTAAAAAGTAATTTTCCACTCAGTTTTTTTTTCCCTTTTATATGGTTCTTGTTTCCAAGTCTTTCTTCCTCAAATTCAGATGGTCTCGGATAAATGGATGGCAAGTAAATGCCTCAAAAAAGGACTAAGCATAATGAATAGCAGCTGACATGATATTTTCAAAATTACACATGAAAAAAATGCTTTTTTCTGTTTATTTCCACGTAAATATTCTAGATGAGTAGTTCTAATGTCTTTATCAGTCTGTGCTGTATATAGTGCATTCAAGAGACAGTTACAAAAAGAACAGTAGAGGTTTGTGAATACTCAGTGAAAGAGACATACACAGTCTTCTTTTTATAAACAGGCTTGGTGTAGCTTCATGTCCAATATACTCAATCAAGGATGAACTTTTATTTGTCTTTTTATACTTCATAGTACATAATTTTACTACATAGTTGTAGTGTTCTCTTCTTAAATATTTTATCCTTTTCTTAATAATTAAATTTATCACTATTTATTTTATTTTATTATATAATTTGATCATTAATTAGATATTTTCATTATTTCAGTTATGAAGATAAAATTTTATCCCAAGTTATTATAGAGAGTTTAAGTCATTTATATCCAAGTTGCTAGTTTCTGTTAGATAAGCTAATTTTCTACATAAATGAATAAGTGTTTATTTAATAAAGGCAATAGCAGATTGTTCTTTCTATTTCAGGAACAGTGAAACATTTTGCTGGAGATACTATTATGTTGCAAGTGAGCTGCACTGAGTTTGTCCCTTTAATTACAGAGGCAAAATCAATTTATAACCACCAGTCCTTGATCATGCTTGTATTTACAACCCAGCTTGTTTTTAAATTTCAATGACACTTTTTTTTTGGTAATGAGTGAAAGGATGAATTATTTAGATTTCAAGGTTTTTATGCAGATGGATTTTCTCATATTTCTTGTTGCAATCTGCACAGAAGAAACATGCTATATTAGTAATTACACTATTAGTGGTTTGTTCTGGATGCTACTCTAAATAGCACTTGTGGTGTAAGCAGTGATCATGGTCTGTATTTGCAGACTATTAGTCTTTTGAAAGACCTTCCAGGGATACCAACAACTTGGCAAACAACCTACCAAGTTCTCTAAAAGAACTTGGAGTGTATGTGCATGTTTTAAACTTGAGCAAGATCATCCAGGAAATTAGCACTAATACATCATTTTATCTCTTATCTTCATAAATTATTAATCTAATTACTTTGTCAAACCCAACTCCTTTAGTTTATAGTTTTTCTATTTACTCTAGTTCTTTATTAATAGAAAGTCACCAAGATTCTTGTAAGCAAACATAATTAAGTCACTATTCTATCTTCTGTTGATTGATACATTCATCACTTAATGTAGATATTCTGTCTAATACTTTATAATAAGTAACTACCATTGAACATTTATCAAGTGCTAACTCTATATTTAGTATCTGTATGCCTTTTTTTCATTATTCTTAAAAATAGCTTTTGAAAAAAAAATATTCTTGAGATTGTTGTTGCTCAGTTTCCCAGTCATGTATGTCTCTTTGTGACCCCATGGACTGCAGCATGCCTGACCTCCCTGTTCCTCACCATCTCCCAAAGTTTGCCCAAGTTCATGTCCTTTGCATTGGTGATGCCATTCAGCCATCTCAACCTCTGACACCCTCTTCTCCTTCTGCCCTCGATCTTTCCCAATATCAGGGATTTTTCTAGTGAGTCGACTGTTTGCATCAGATGCCCAAAATATTGGACATTCAGCTTCAGCCTCAGTCCTTCCTCCAACAATATTCAGGGTTGATTTCTCTTAAGATTGACTAGTTTGGTCTCCTTGCTGTCTAAGGGACTCTCAGGAGTCTTCTTCACCACCACAGTTCTAAGGCATCAGTTCTTTGGCATTCTTCCTTCTTTACAGTCCCACTCTCACAGCTGTACATGAGCACAGGGAAGATCATAGCTTTGTCTATATGGACCTTTGTTGGCAGAGCAATGTCTCTGCTTTTCAACACTCTGTCTAGGTTTGTCATGGCTTTCCTGGTAAGAAGCAAATGTCTTGTGATTTCAAGGCTGCAATCACCATCTGGAGTGATTTTAGGGCCCAAGAAGAGGAAATCTGTCATTACTTCCACCTTTCCTCTTCTGCGGTCCGTGAAGTCACAAAGAGTCAGACACAGCTGAGTGACTAAACTTTCCTCTTCTATTTGTCATGAAGTAATGGGGCCAGATGCATTTATCTCAGTTTTTTTTTTTTTAAATTTAGTTTTAAGCTGGCTCTTTCACTGTCTTCCTTCACCCTCATCAAGAGGCTCTTTAGTTCCTCTTCATTTTCTGCCATTAGAGTGGTACCATCCACATAACTGAGGTTGTTGATGTTTCTCCTGCCTGTCTTGATTCCAGCTTGTAACTCATCCAGCCCATCATTTCTCATGATGTGCTCAGCATATATGTTAAACAAACAGAGTGACAGCAGACAACCCTGTCATACTCCTTTCTCAATCTTGAACCAGTCAGTTGTTCCATCCAGGGTTGTAACTGTTGCTTTTTGACCTGTATACAGGTTTCTCAGGAGACAGGTAAGATGGTCTGGTATTTCCATCTGTTTAAGAGCTTTGCACAGTTTATTATGATCCACACAGTCAAAGGCTTCAGCATAGTCAGTGAAATAGAGGTAGATGATTTTTTTCTGAAATTCTCTAGCTTTCTCTATGATCCAGTAAATGTTGGCAATTTGATCTCTGGTTCCTCTTCCTTTTCTAAACCCAGCTTGGACCTCTGGAAGTTCTTGGTTTGCACCATGCTGAATACTAGCTTTCAAGATTTGAAGCATGACCTTACTAGCATGGGAGATGAGTGCAATTGTCCAATGGTTAGCATATTCTTCAGGACTACCATTCTTGGGAGTTGGGATGAAGCTTCACCTTTTCCAGTCCTGAGGCCACTGCTATGTCTTCCAGATCTGCTGACATGTTGAATGCAACACTGCAATAGCATCATCCTTTAGGGTTTTGAACAGTTCTCCTGGAATTTCCATCGCATCCACTAGCTTTATTAATAGCAGTATTTCCTAAGGCCCACTTGACTTCGCTTGAGATAAAGATGATAATTTCAAACCAAACCTGTGTGACTCACATGTAATAATCCTAACAATTATTTAGTCTTCTATACTCTTGTTGAGATTCAAATACTTACCAATTTTAGATGTCCCAAGTTCATCAAAGTCTGATAAATGTAGATTCTAAATTGGTAAATTGAGATTATTCTTTTTTATCTCACAGATTATATTACAACTCTTCATGAATGAATAATGTGCTCACTGGTCCTATTAGTTACTTCTAAGAAAAAAATAGAATTTCTTTCAGTATCTCTTCTTATAAGAAAGTATTACCAAGTCCAAGCTCACTCTGCTTACCACACAATAGGCCAATAAATGCTGGAGATAAGGTGCTGATGAGGTAAGGCATACAACTTTACTTGGAAAGCGAGCTAACCAATAAGATGGCAGACTAATGTCTCAAAATAACCATCTTTTGGGGAACTGGATACCAGGTTCTTTTCTAGATCAGAGATGGGGGAAGTGAGGAAACAAAGTAAAAAGACCATTTAATTCTTGCGAATGTCTCCTAGATGGCATGCCTTAGGCAGAGGGATGTGTTAGTCATTTCACAGGTGATGTGAAATGGAATATTTCTTATCACATCAATAAACAAGGATGGCATAACTATCCATGATTCTGACCGCCTCCCCCACCAAATGTGAATTTCTGAGCCACACTGGCAAGCAGTAGACATGAATTTCTGAGCCACAGTGATAAGCAGTGCCACTCCTTATACAAGGAGCACAAGTCATTCACAGGTGGGTAGGTTCAGGTTATCTCCCTGTGGACTAACAAAGCCACTTTATTTAAGGGTCAAGCAGAGGTGGGCAGGGTTCCCTGAGGCAGGCCTTTCTGTATGCTGTAGCAGCGAAAGAAGGGTTAAAGTCAGAGAAACAGATTAAGCTTGGAGTCAAAATTAACCCTTCCAGTCACAAAAACGTAGCTATTGCAGTTACCCATAGTAAATACAATGGTAAAAAGTTGTATCCAATACACTTATTTAAGGAAATTGTTTTGAAGATTACATAATGTAGGCCAAGAACTTGGCATAGTAAATAGTCAATAAATAGCTGTTACTTAGTCCCTGCTCTGTGAGGTTACATTTATCACACTGGTCATCCCTAGACTTAAGCCCAGGTCCCAAAACAGGAAATGTTCACAAATTATGTGTAAATGAAACATTAATGAATGTGAGGCATTTGGATAAAGGAGAAACAGTATGATAATTATTCTCGTTAAAATTGTAAACTAGGAGATGAGTTTTGAGTGGAACTTTAAGGGATGCCTGTGACATGAACTGAGAAATGCATTATTCCAAATCTAGTGACTATCATTTATTCACGTTCACAATGATAAAAGGCTTATTGCTTAAGACAGACAGTAGCACAACACTTTAGGCCATTTTGGGTATGATATTGTGCTGCCTCAATTTTCTGTTGACTTGAAACCAAGGAGTACATACCTTCTTAAATTTATATATAGTAACTTTTTGTTTGTACACTAATTAGTTTAAATGTGTTTTTCTTGTATATGCATTTATGGTGACTGAAAATTAGCAAAAGAGTAAAACATAATACTATTCCTCACAAAAATATACATTTTCAAGATAGGTTTAGTGTTTTTATCTGACAATATTGATGTAATGTTGCTTAGATAATTCATTTTAGGCATTGATTTAAATTTGATTATTTCCAGGATTGTGTTTCATAATTATACTCATAGAACATTATTTTTAATTTATATATGTGGCTATCTATTTACATTGTAAATAGAAAAGTAAACTTCTAATTGTAATACTAATTTTAAAGAATCTTTCTATTACTATCAATATAATGATTTTAATTGATACCAACTCAGTTTACTAGGATAGGATATCTGATGTTATTTTTTCATGTTTTAGCTAAATTTTAGGGAAAATAAATGAGAAGAAATTCATAAATTTTAGTGATTGCAGTTAGAACCTGCCCAACAACTTAAAGACTTTAGAATAGAAAATATTTATTCATTAAAAACACTGCTCTGCATTCCCATTTAGTATGATAGACTCAAGACCCAAAAATATGAATGAGTTGCTTATAATAGCATAGAAGTTTGACAGTTAAGTCATAATTGGCCAGTTTTTCTGGTTACTTTAATATTAAGTGGTTTTGATGCTAATTGCATCTTTCTGTACCTATTTAATTTAGATATAGCTAATAAAAATTCAGGTTCATTTCCTACCCTAGTTTCAACACTAAATTGCTGTGACTATAATCCTTTATATCACCATCTTATACTTTTTAAAATACACATTTTGACATTTAGTAAGGACTTTTCTAAACCAAAACATATTGCTTCCATCAAGATAGGTGAAGGCTACTGGAGGAATATTTAGATTGGAGTCTTTTTTTTTTTTCAGAATCACAGTGCATAACTATTTTTATTACAATGTAAAATTCTGAGAACTAGCCGCTTCATAAATAATAATGGAAAATCTATAAAAAAATGCCTTCTAGGTCAAAATATTAATCGTATCATGCATCTGCTAAGTTACTTCATGTCCGACTCTGTGCGACCCCATAGACAGAAGCCCACAGGCTCCCCCGTCCCTAGGACTCTCCAGGCAAGAACACTGGAGTGGGTTGCCATTTCCTTCTCCAATGCATGAAAGTGAAAAGTGAAAGGGAAGTTGTCGCTCAGTCGTGTCTAACTCTTAGCGACCCCATGGACTATAGTCTACCAGGCTCCTCTATCCTTGGGATTTTCCAGGCAAGAGTACTGGAGTGGGGTGCCATTGCCTTCTCCACATATCATGCATAAACATAGTGAAAACAATATACCGTAGTATGATGAGAAGGCATTGGGAATAATTACTAATGTCTGGAGATGGACTCTTTGGAAAGTAATAAATTCTTCATCAGAAAAGGTATTCAAACATTAACTAGATGAACTATTCTCAGCATATCACATAGGAGATTTAAAAATTGGATATTTTAATTATAATAGTTTTATAATGTTCATGTTTTACAAATCATTGAATTGTTCTAAAATCATTTAAGATGAAAATAAGTATGATGCATATTACTGTATATTTAAATCTGAGTTTCACTACTAGTGACTTACACATTAAGGCATTCATAGTAGTGAGAATGTCAAGAAAGTATAGTCTTATTATAAAATGATTTTTCCTGAATATAATGACTTTGCCACTGGTATTAAATATAAAAACAATGAGGTTTTCTATGTTATTTATTACTAGAGCAAACTTAACTCATTTCATTGTTCATTCTTGAAACAATGGTTTTGTAAAGATTTTAAATCATATTTTTCAGAAAGTTTAAAATTTTGAGGAATGAGATAGTGGGAATAAGATGGACTTAAACAAGGATTTTGTTCAGTTATATTGTCATGTTAAATCTACTTTATTCACTTTAGAATTTTATTTTATTTATTTATTTTTGCTTTCTTATTTGATCATGCTTTATATAAACTCCCCTTTCTATAAAAATGCACTCTTTATACTACACTTTGGGAAATTGTGCTATCAAGTCAGTCAGGGTACAGTTTCATTCCCTAACAGTGTGATTTTGTACAAGGTAGTCTGTAAGCCTCAATTTTCTTATCTGTATAATGAGAATCATAATTCTTACCTAATAGTGTAGTTTTAAGAATTCGCTAAGATAGTGCCTCTCCAATCCCAAACAGTGCTTTGTAAATGACAGCCTCTCATAACTGTTTTCTATTATTTACTTTCTGTTTGTATTTTCTTTTTCACTTCTGTATTTTCAGTGTTTCAAAAAGCCTTGACTTGAAACAAATTTTGACTATTGAAAAAGAGATGAAAGCTTGGAATTTAAGAAATAGAAAGTAATATGTTGGAAATAACCTACTAGGAAGAAACAAAACCAAAACTGTTCAATGTATCTTTTGTTCCATTTATCTTGCCTGTCCAAGTTGCCTAGAGATAAAGGTTATCGCTTAGGCTGTGTTCTATTGACTGTAGTCTTTCTAGCTAACAGTTTGAAATTTGGATGAATGCATTAGAAAAGCACTTTTTATCATGCCAGTGCATTCTTAAAATTAGCTGTCATATTTTAAAAGATATGTTTGGTACATCAAAGTGTTACTATAAAAAAGAAACAGAAGAGAAAATCAATTTTATTGAAGTGTCCACTGCTTTTTCATAAATGATAGCTAAATTTTTATTCAGTAAAGTTTCCCAGTGTTTAATTAATCTGCATCATTTTTTATTTTGGAATGTAGGGAAATCTCTGATTCTCTATCAATATAATAGGAATGAAGTACTTTTCATAAACTTTGAGCCAGTACAAAAATAGATATTTATCCTTTGCCAAGACAAATTTGTGATAATGTTACTAATTTTTTTAGACTCAGAAAGTCATAATTATTCTTGTTAAAATGGAGAAATAGCAGATTATTTCATAAACATTATGATTTTATTTAGTTCTCATTTTTATACCATTAATCACAAACTAATATTTAAAACAAAAAATCTGAAATACATTGAATATTTAAAGGTATACTCATCCATGAACTAGACCTCACATTTCAAGTAAGTTTCTCTATATAAAAAGCAAAGGAGTGAAGAAAGAAAATATTGTAACAAATGATCTGTTACATGCACTGGAACGTTCTACAGATATCAAAATCTTTCCTTCAGGAATCAATTCTGTGGTCAACGAAATCAAGGAATATTTGAGTTATAATATGATGAAAGATTAAAAAAAACACCTGTAAACTGTATTTGAAAGCTTCAGGGTATGTGAGAAATATCCAAGCTATCCAAGTTTTTCCACAGGCAAATTCAAAACAATCTGTATTCTTATTGAAGATAGTAAGATTTATTAAAACTTTGAGAAATAATACATGGGTTTACATGATTTTATTTATCTATTTATTTATTGGTCGCACCACACAATTTGCAAGATATTTGTTCCCTGACCAGGCATCCAGCCCAGGAAGAGAAAGTGCAGAGTCCAAACCACTAGACTGCCAGAAAATTCCTGATAATTTTAAATGTTAGCCATTTTCTTTTGAAAATTAAAGAGAAACATAATTAAGAGGAAAATATGTATTAGTGTGCAGGGTGGAACTGGAAAATGCTCTAAATATTTAGATATTTCATAAAAAATAATCACACTATAATACTATAAATACTGTTATTATTTACTTTCTGTAAATACTATTATTTTCTTTCTCTAAGTAGAAAAAGGAGAGAAAGATTTCTTATACTATTTTCTTCAAAATAAGGATTCTTAGAATGTGGATGTTCTATGTGAAGTGTGTATTCTGAAATTGCTTTGTGGATCCTCATTCAGTTCAGTTCAGTCGCTCAGTCATGTCCAACTCTTTGCGACCCCATGAATTGCAGCACACCAGGCCTCCCTGTCCATCACCAACTCCCGGAGTTCACTCAGACTCACGTCCATCGAGTCAGTGTATCCTCATTACATTATTACAAAAATTAGCATGGTTTAATATGCAGAGTACATCATGAGAAACGCTGGGCTGGAAGACGCACAAGCTGGAATCAAGATTGCCGGAAGAAATATCAATAACCTCAGATATGCAGATGACATCACCCTTATGGCAGAAAATGAAGAGGAACTAAAAAGCCTCTTGATGAAAGTGAAAAAAGAGAGTGAAAAAGTTGGCTTAAAGCTCAACATTCAGAAAATGATCATGGCATCTGGTCCCATTACTTCATGGGAAATAGATGGGGAAACAGTGGAAACAGTGTCAGACTTTATTTCCCTGGGCTCCAAAATCACTGCAGATGGTGACTGCAGCCATGAAATTAAAAGACACTTACTCCTTGGAAGGAAAGTTATGACCAACCTAGACAGCATATTCAAAAGCAGAGACATTATTTTGCCAACAAAGGTCCGTCCAGTCAAGGCTATGGTTTTTCCTGTGGTCGTGTATGGATGAGAGAGTTGGACTGTGAAGAAGCCTGAGCGCCGAAGAATTGATGTTTTGAACTGTGGTGTTGGAGAAGACTCTTGAGAGTCCCTGGGACTGCAAGGAGATCCAACCAGTCCATTCTGAAGGAGATCAGCCCTGGGATTTCTTTGGAAGGAATGATGCTAAAGCTGAAACATCCAGTACTTTGGACACCTTATGCGAAGAGTTGACTCATTGGAAAAGACTCTGATGCTGGGAGGGATTGGGGGCAGGAGGAGAAGGGGACGACAGAGGATGAGATGGCTGGATGGCATCACTGACTCGATGGACATGATTCTGAGTGAACTCCGGGAGTTGGTGATGGACAGGGAGGCCTGGCATGCTGCGATTCATGGGGTCACCAAGAGTCAGACACGACTGAGCGACTGAACTGAACTGAATAATTATAGAGTGACTAAAATGGGTTTCCTTGGTGGCATGGGTTTCCTTGATGGCTCTGTCAATAAAGGATCCACCTGAAACGCAGGAGACTGCCTGCAATGCAAGAGACGCGGGTTTGATCCCAAGTTTGAGAAGATGTTTTGGAGGTAAAAATGGCAACCCACTCCAGTATTCTTGCCTTGGAAATCCCATGGACAGAGGACCCTGGAAGACTACAGTCCATGGGATCAAAAGAGTCAGACATGACTTGAGTGACTAAAACACCGAACCACTGGGTTGACCCAGAGGGATGGTGTGGGAGGGAGGAGGGAGGGAGGGTTCAGTGTGGGGAACACGTGTACACTTGTGGCGGATTCATGTTGATGTATGGCAAAACCAATACAATATTGTAATTACCCTCTAATTTAAATAAATAAATTTATATTAAAAATAAAAAAACACTAAACCAAAAGTATAGCAGTTCTGAGTGTATTCTTTATTCTTCCTCTTTCTTGATAAATGGGCTTAACGAATATGAAGCCACTGTGCCTGGGCCTTTCTTGAATGTGCCTTAAAAGGAACAAGTGCCTATCTTCTCCATAGAGGTGCTGAGAAGATAAAGAATAGGATACACTGAAAATGCTAATATAATACAAATACTAAATTAATACAAATAATCAGAAGGGAATAATCATAGTACATGTAGATTATAGTAGACTTGGTTCTGCTAATAATCCATTTTTCATATCTATGGAATTTTTACTCTTTATTTTTTATAAAATTCTGTTATCAGTATTGTGATTATATGCACTTACATGGTACCACTTAAAACAGTGCCATGATATGTTCATTGCTTTTGGAACTGATTCATTCTACAAATATTTACTGAACATAAAATTGTACAAGGCATTGTGTTAGACATTATAAAGGAAGGAGAATTAATCTTTCACGAAGACTTAAGGTCCAGGAGTAAAAATGTGAGCTATCATATAATGTTGCTTATAATGCTCCTGCATGCCAAATACAGTGCTATGTTATTTTAAATCTTCTCAAAACCCAGCACACAGAGGAAACTGTATTCAGTATCTTATAATAACCTATAATGAAAATGAATTTGAAAAAATATGTATGTGATAACTGAGTCACTTTTCTGTACACCTGAATCATTGTAAATCAACTACACTTAAAAAAAAAAAGCCCAGTGCAAAGACCATTATAATTTTCATTTTTCAGTTCAGAAAGTTGCCCAAGATCACTTGGTTAGTAAGGTAGCAGAGCTCAATGAATGGTTTAGTGAATAAGAAATTCCATTGTCTTCTTATTATAACACGTTATTCTTTAGTATAAATAACCAATTCCATATAGTGAGTTCTAGTTCTGTAACAATTTTATAGTATAAAATTCATAAAATTTAAACATTGTAACTATTTTGTTCTTAGAAAACTTCATATATTTTAGCTTTAATAAAACTTAACTTTCTAATCTTTTTTTTAAAATTTTATTTTTACTTATTTTACTTTACAATACTGTACTGGTTTTGCCATACATTGACATGAATCCACCATGGGTGTATACAAGCTCTCAATCCTGAATCCCCCTCCCACCTCCCACCCCATATCATCTCTCTGGATCATCCCCGTGCACCAGCCCCAAGCATCCTGTATCTTGTATCGAACATAGACTGGCGCTTCGTTTCTTACATGATAGTATACATGTTTTATCTTTACTTATCTATTTTATCCACTCCATCAAATACTTTAGTTTTTTTAAGAAGTTTCTTTTTTTTTTTTTTAATGCTTTTATTACCCTATCCAGTTCTTGAGAAGATTCAAGTTGCTCATTCCAAAACTAAGACTGGAACCTGGAATGGTCAACAAATGCTGAATGAATTAAAATGAATGGATTACCTTGGGAATAGGATGTTCTTACTAAATAGTTTAGTATCCAAAAGTAACTTTTTTCCGTATCTTCTTAGTGTAGGAAAACAATTCATATATGTACATAAAAGACACAGAACAAGAAAATATATAAGGTAAAAATTAAAGGTGATAATAAAATGTTTTGATTTCAAGTTTTATCATAAAATTATAAGTGAAATTCAACAGGTCACTTTAGTTAGTGGTTCTCAAAGGGACATTTTGGAATTTTGTAGTTTTGTTGGTTAATGCAGTGGCTAAGGGGCCTTACCAGTGGTGTGAGAATCATCTATCTTAAGGATAGGTTCCAACTCTTCACACATTGACATCAAGGGGGTAGCTTGAAACAGACCATCCCAGGAGTATTTACTCTGAGGAAATTAACAGAAAATCTAGATTGTGTGTGTGTGTTTGTTTTTTAGGGAGAGATTGCCCCATACTGGCTTCTGCTTATGCTTAGTGGGCAGAATCAAGGGATGCTAATATCTGTCATTCTCAGAAGAGTTTCTCATAGGAAAGCATTGCTCTATTTTTATAATATAATTATCTGAGCTTAGACCCATCTCCATTTTCCATAAAAGGAAATTTAATTTTTGTGTGGTTTTAAAGGATAATGATTTTTCCAAGAATACAACTATCACGTAAACTGATAAAAGACTGAATTTTGCTTAATCACCATTTTAGAAAATCTCTTTACCGAGGGAAATGAAATTTATGGTATTTGAACCCCACTAACCTCATAAAAGGCTTTCCAGGTGGTGTAGTGGTAAAGAATATACCTGCCAATACAGGGGATGGAGGAGATGTGGGTTCCGATTGCTGGGCTGGGAAGATCCTTTGGATTAGGAGGTGGCAACCCACTCCAGTATCCTTGCCTGGAAATTTTCATGAACAAAAGAATCTGGAGGGCTACAGTCCATGGGATTGCAAAGAATTGGTCACAACTGAGAAACTGCACATGCATTCACATAAACCGCATAAAAGTTTCACTTATTGTTCTCTCTTTCAGCTTGATCTTCTCTACAGGGTTTGTAAGCACCTGAGGACTTTATGTGTTCTGTATAGTTGTGCCAGAGCATTTATACATTCAAATATAAATCATTTTATCATGAAACTGTGCTTTTCCTGTATAGTATGTTTGGTTAATTATATTGATTATGTTGAAGTCAAGTATATATAGATTGTTATAGTATCTGTGAACTCCAGTTTAATCTGTTAAAGAGATGCTGTTGCAGTTAGGTCTGTTCATTTTACAGAGGAGAAAGTATGACTTGAAGAAGTAAAATGACGTGACCAAAATGACAGACTCATTGGGATTTCAGACTTAGTTCTTTTTTCCTTTTGTTTTCAGTAACCAAACATTTGACATGTAAGCCAAATTCATGATAGTAAATACATACTATTTATGAAAATGCACATCAGTTTAGTTCAGTTGCTCAGTCATGTCCTACTCTTTGCAAACCCATGGACTACAGCACTCCAGGCTTCCCTGTCCATCACCAACTCCTGGAGCTTAATCAAACTCATGTCCATCGAGTTGGTGATGTGATCCAACCATCTCATCCTCTGTCGTACCCTTCTCCTCCTGCCTTCAATCTTTCTAGGCATCAAGGTCTTTTCCAAGGAGTCAGTTCTTCACAACAGGTGGCCAAAGTATTGGAGTTTCAGCTTCAACATCAGTCATTCCAATGAATATTCAGGACTGATTGCCTTTAGGATAGACTGGTTTGATCTCCTTGCAATCCAGGAGACTCCCAACTGTCTTTTCCAACACCACAGTTCAAAAGCATAAATCCTTCAGCCCTTAGCTTTCTTTATGGTCCAGTTCTCATATCCATACATGACTACTAGAAAAATTATAGGTTTGACTAGATGGACCATTGTCGACAAAGTAATGTCTCTGGTTTTTAATATGCTGTCTAGGGTGGTCATAGCTTTTCTTCCAAGGAGCAAGTGTCTTTTAATTTCATGGCTGCAGTCACCATCTGCAGTGATTTTGGAGCCCCAGAAAAGAATGTCTGTCCTGTTGCCATTGTTTCCCCACCTGTTTGCCAGGAAGTGATGGGACTGGATGCCATGATCTTAGTTTTCTGAATGTTGTGCTTTAAGCCAACTTTTTCACTCTCCTCTTTTACTTTCATCAAGAGGCTCTTTAGTTCTTCTTTGCTTTCTGCCATAAATCTGCGTATCTGAGGTTATCGATATTTCTTCTGGCAATCTTGATTCTAGCTTGTGCTTCATCCAGCCCAGCATTTTGCATGATGTACTCTGCATTTAAGTGAAATAAGCACAGTGACAGTGTATGGCCTTGACATACTCCTTTCCCAATTTCGAACCAGTCTGTTGTTTCACTTCCGGTTCTAACTGTTGCTTTTTGACCTGCATACATATTTCTCAGGAGGCAGGTCAGGTGGTCTGGTGTTCCCATCTCTTGAAGAATTTTTCACATTTTGTTGTGATCTACACAGTCAAGTATGTGATCCTAACATATATGAGAAAAGACCTTGATAAAAATCTACTGAATTTAATCAATATAATTTTATTTATATGTGTCATATTCTCTTTTTCTTTGACAAAATTCATGTATATGTGCAAAGCTCAGTCATGATTTTGCCACATTTATTACATTTTTATGGTACCGCAGAAATATATACTGAATTCTATAATTCAAATTAGCTTTAATCTTAATTCATTTGGGAGTCCGGCTGCTTTGATTTGAAATGGCTGGTTCATGCAGCCACCTAGACACAAGTCACTTACCTGAATACTTGAGCAATGTGACTGCTGCATATTAAGCTGACTTTCAGCCTCACTTTTACTTATGTGGTCATACTAGAAAAAAAAAAGAAGGGAATGAAAACCTTGTTTTTTACAGGCTGCTATGTCAGCTAAAGCAAGTAAGAACAGTTTATGGTAGATGCATACAGCAGAGGAAATGAGGACTATCTCTGGAACTTTAGCATAGCACAATAAAGAAATAAACGGCTTTGTACTGCAGTTTCCGATGGATAACTGTCTCTGAATATCATAGCGAAGCTATCCTAAGCAAGATAATTCTTCTTATGCTAGTTTCCTCTTGCTCAAGGTCACATCTAAAGAGTAGAATGAGATTAACATAATGCTTTAAAATATAGGTCCACTGAATTCAGGTTAAGTGTAAAACCTGAGGTTCATTTTTCTTTAAAGCTTGTTTCTAGATTTTGCCATGTGCAATGAGGAAATGTCACCTGAATATTTACCTGTACCTGAACTGGCATACTTTAAAGTTGCTGATGTGAAGCAGAGGAGTTCCAGATCTAGAATTTAAAAGGTTTAACATTATAATCAGATATGTAAACAATGCTTATGGAATGAAGCATTTGATGGTTGAAGTTGGATTATTTCTTATATCTCCATTTATAATAGGGCCAATGGTAAAATTCACGTGACTTAAATGTATATATTTTATTCTTTATGTTAAAGTGCAAACATTATATTATATAAATATAAATCATACTACTGTTTCCTAAACATTACCTGAAATTATGTTACTGTAGTAAACTGGGCTATTCTTTGCAATGGTTTAATCCTCTGATATTTTCTTCCTTCTGTGGAATTTTGCAAATCTTTAGACTGCTGTCAATGTATTATGGGGAATATGTTGCATTTCTTTTCTTTTATGTACCATGAGTAAAATGGATTTCTGATTCACTTGCTTGTGCACTTTTATGTGTATAACAAACCTGCTCTAAGTCTTCCTCTTCCAAAGTCTTCATGTCCTTCAAGGACTGTCTGAGCATTTGTTGCTCTTGGTTTAATCACTGAGTCATCTCTGACCCTTTTGACACCTCATGAACTGTAGTCCACCATGGGATTTCTCAGGCAAGAATACTGGAGTGGGTTGCCATTTCTTCTCCAGGGTATCTTCCCAACCCAGATAGGAAACCCATGACTTCTACATCTCTTGTATTGCCAGGGAGATTCTTTACCATTGAGCCACTGGGAAGCCCAATCAGACTAGAAAGTATGTGCTAACATGAAACAAATCTCCAAAGAGTAAATGTTGTGAGCACTGCTTATAAATTATTTTTTCTCCATACCATTACAGTCTAGGAGCATTTATAAATACATTCCTCCATTGACAAAACTTTTAAAATAATGTTCTTTTCCATGATTGATTTATTTATATTGCTAAGTTTCAGACATGCAAAGGACTAGCTTCCCCACTGTAATCTACTTTTTCATGAGAGAATATCCACTTTTTTTTTCTATGTCTGGTTACAGTTTTTAAAACTATTTAACTTGATCGGTTTGACTATTCATACTTGTTGAGAAGATAACTTTCCCATTGATTCATATATTTATATAAATGACAACTTACAGTGGTATTTTTAAAGAGCAGTCATGAAAAAGTGAAAGAAAGAATGAATATTGAATGCTTCACTAATTTGACCTTTTAGATAACCTTTTATTTTCAGATTTTCCCTCCATCATGCTATATGCTCAGATAAACCTGTGTATCACACAAAAAAGGCAGTAACCCATAAAAATGATTTTACAGTCTGGCATTATGACATTATTGTGTTTTATCATAAAAAATATTTATCTCACCATGTGACCATGTGTATGTAACCAAAAAGAAATGTCTTCTCATCTTTAGAACCATACTGAACAATGTGTGTGTATATTTGTCTTTCATAATCAAATATAACATGAGGCTTTAAAAGACTTAAAAATGCTGAGATGACCTTTGCTCATTTCCTAAACTGAAATAGAATTTTAATTATTAATAGATACAAACTTAAGTCTTCAAAGATTGGCTTTTGAGTCCTAGTTTTTAGCATTATTGTATATCTTGCCTATAGAGAAAAATAATCAGTAGTGAATATCTGTATATTCAGGGAAGACTTGACCTTGAGAACAGTTTATATAACCAGTTTTTAAAAGTGCAGCCCAATGTGAAAGGCTTCAACAAGGATGCTTAGAGCCAAATCCCACTAGGTTGGTCTAAAGCCCCTTAAATTCTTCCTGTACTATGGTCAGGTCAGGATTGTCCTGGGTCTCACAGCTATGAGGTTTATTTGGGAGATAACTAGTCAAGACAGAATTAGAACCAAACTCTTCTAAGTCTTCTAGTATTCTTTGAGAGTTGATGCCTCAGAAATAAAAAGGTTTATAAGTTTGAAGCAACTTCTTTGGTATCTAAACATTTGGATTTTATCATATTTCATCTCATTTGGTGTAATTAATATAATAAGTTATAAGCCTTGATTTCTGGGTATAAAGTGGAGAAAACAATGCTAGATATAGATTATTATTTAAATCTAAACATAGGTACTTATTATATATATATCAATCATATATATATGTAGATATATATAGATAGATACATATGTACATTTAGAAAAGTATCTCTCAGTGGAGTCTGGCATATAAGCTTTTAATCAATGATAGTTGTTATTTACAGTATCATTTAACAGTTATAAAGTGATCTCTTATTGAACATGTACCTTTAGACACAAAATTGTATTAGTTCTAGAATAGAATGTTTACAGGTACTGAAAATACATACTCATACTTTTAAGCATACTTTTAAATATTTTGTCTTCATTTGTATATCATCTAAGACATTTTAAACAATCAGAAAAACAGCTTTATCTCAGCAAAAGTTGAAAATGTTTTAGAATTCTAATACTTAGCAAAATAATAAAGAGAAGAATATTAGAAAATAGATGACATTGTGACATTTTCAGTTGTATACTTACAAAGTAATAAAGTAAAAAAAAAATGACAGGTATTTAAAGTTTTGTTTTATCAAAACTAGGCAATAAAGCACTTATTTTACAAAAACTTTTATTGTTATTTGGTGTAATAGTTAAAGCCTCTGAAGGGATACTTATTTCCTTCTTTTCCCCTTAGTTATTGCTTTCATTATGTGACAGTGTACCTCATGCATTCACAGTTTGCAACTTCATTTTTCTTTTGTTCTCAACATAAGTTGATCCTAAAAGTAGGGAGAAATTAATTGAGGATAGAAAAATGAGTGGAAAACCTCAGTGGAAGTAATTGCTTGATGACATAATTCATAACTCTAAAAATGGAAAGGAGAAATTAGCAAATTATGGTTAAAAATAAGACAGAGTCTACTACTGTGAAATGGTTAAATAAAAACAAAAACAAAACAAAACAGAAGAACTTACTGGTTCTTGTAGACAAGAGTAAGCTAAAAAAAAAAAAAAAAAATCCAGAGTTGTACAGGCAACAGAATGGAATAATATAAACTTTGAAATTTAGCCTGGTCACTCAAAATATTCAGAAGCAGAAAGATCTTGTAAGGGACAGAATCGATACTCCCAGTTCAAATGAAAATTTAGCATGCTGAGCTAGGTATTCACGTCATGAAGGACGAGGTCCGTGTCTTCCCTACATTTACTTCTATAGTTGTCTTAGGCTCAGCAGTGCACTCTCCACATAGCAGGCAGTCTCCTTACATTTCATTGTATTTGGTAATCCAGGAAGCTCATATTTTAAGAAGGTATAAAGGACCTATGATAGGTGACGATAGGAGGCTAAAGATTTTTGGGTCTTCCAAAAAAGTCAGCTTTATGAAGTTATCCAGAATAGATTAGCTTTAATGAGAAAATGTCACTCCGATTTTAAGCTTTAGAAAATACCTCAATATTGTTTTGAATATATTGTATTCATAGTCTCTTTTTCAATCACATGGAATAATATGCTGACAGATGTGATTTGATTGCCACTTTTACTTTAGAGAACTCAATTATAGGGTTTTCTTTTTTTGGAGAATTTGAGAATTTAGAAGGTATGAAAAATTTTAAAGCATTCAATTCAATTTTAGTAAATTAGTTTTTGAGATTCTGTAGATAATTGGAAGAAATTAGATGTAGTTATAGTTATTCAGTTACACACTGTATAATCATCATATTTGATTGTAATTATTTAATTTTATTCAGTACAAGAAAGGACTTTTATAAGAGGTTAGGAATATATAAGTAAGCATATCTATGTGTAAATGACACTGTTCTCTTTTTATCTGCAAATTCTGTTAACTAGTTGTCTAAAGATGTTCTTGTTTAGTTTTTGTTTTGTTGGGTCAAAAGATGACTGATACCAAAGTAATAAGTTTTACTTAATAATAGTTAAATAAGGGAATAGATGAGTGATAAAAATTCACCCCCTCAGACGTAATTATTGGTATTGGATGATGTGTATTGAGTCTTGCCGAAGAGAACTGGGCTTGGAAGTCTTTCCTAGCTCCAGTACATTATGAGCTCCTGGGGTGGCTTATTGTGTCACATATTGACTCTCACTGACAGTATATTCCTTCTCTTGGCACAGTTCTGGTATTTAAGAAATTTGTTTTTTCATACTTAGTAATGACCAAAATACCTTACTCAAATATAACCTTCCTTCTAAATAAGGATAGAGAAGGGAACCGACTCATCAAGTATCTTCATACTGTGTAGGACACGCCTTCCTCATATTCCACAGGGTTTATTAACCCATTTTCTTCCTTTTACAGCCATAGGTCAGGAAAGAACTGTCCATATATACATACATATATATATATATATATAGATAGATAGATAGATAGATAGATAGATAGATACTGTATTCTTGTCCTGTGTGTTCAGTACTGGATCTTGATTAACTTGTTTTTGTTATGCAACTCTCTTATTTTTGCCAGTCTTATCAGAAGACTCCTGGTTTCCTGATCAGGTACATACTTCTTAGTCCTTCTCATTCTTGATATTTTACATAAAATATTGTATGTAAGAAAAAAGTTACAGTTATGGTAAACACTTTCTGTTACTTGGAAATGGTCCCCTTAGTTCTTATAACACTACACTCTTCTGTTTCCTCCTTCGTTCCTGGCTCCTCTTTCTGTCTTCTTTCAGACTATTCCTCCCTTTCCATCCTTTCAAAGTTAGTATTCTTCAGGTCTTGACATGAGTCCTACTTCCTTCTCATTCAATAGGAATTTTCAAGGTGATCTTCTACACTTCCATGGATTTTCTGATCCTATATTTGCTGAAGGCTCAAAAAAAACCCAAAAACAACAACAACAACAACAACAAAGGATTGAGTCTTATATGTATATACAAATCCATACTAGACTTCTAACAAACTCGCAAACTCATCATCTTTCCTAACTTCAGCCAAGTTCTATAAAAATGTTCTCTTGTGTCAGCTTACTTCTTTCAACCCTATTAATTCTTCCCTAGTGCCATCCTTCAGTTTACTGTTCCGTGGATACTTTTTTATAGGAAGATCTCCATTCTCCTCAGTTAAAACAAGTGTCCTTACCATGTAGATTTATAGTCCCTCAACTTCATTGTAGTAATTGCTTTCTGCTTTGTATTGTATTTGTACTTAATCATGTCCCCATTAGAATTTGATGTATTAAAAATGAGAGACTATGCTTACTTGTGTCACTACGGTATCTTTCACATTTAAGACATAACCTGACTGCAGGTAGTTAAAAATTTGTTGAATGAGACTTATATGTTACATATTTAATTTTAAAAGGCATTATTGTTTTTCAGAAATGAGGAAAGTAGACCACAGAAGTGCCAAGCATCATACCTTTAATGTAGTCTGGACTCTGATAAAACCTTGAAATTTTCTGCACCATATTACCATATTATAGTATTCATTCTGAATCTTCTCTTCTCCAGTTGGCCTAATCCCATTTTTGTCTTTCTTCATTCATTACTAGTGTACATTCACCCACATTACACACACTTCTATTAATCTAGTACTTCCTTATTTTAGAAACCTGTCTGAACCTGTGATTCCCAAGTGTTACAGAATGAAATTAATGTCATTGAAGACTTTTCAAATTTAAGAAGCTTTTGGGGCTTCCCAGATGCTGCTATTGATAAAGAACCTGCCTGCAATTGCAGGAGACATAAGAGACCTGGGTTCATTCCCTGGGATGGGAAGATCCCCTGCAGGAGGACATAGCAATTCACTCCAGTATTCTTGCCTGGAGAATCCTGTGAGCAGAGTCTGGTGGGCTAATAGTCCATAGGGTCGCAATGAGCTGGACATGACTGAAGTGACTGAGCACGCATGCAAGCAACATTTTATCCTGAGGATTTTGAGAGAATAAGAAAAAAAGAAAAGGAAACAACTCTAAAATTTAAACTTTTTTTTCTGTTGTTTTTAAAATGTTCCTGATATGACTTGTATTTCAGAAGGACAATGATTCACAGTTTAGGTTATGGTTGTTTCTACATGCATACATACTTTTGTAACTTAAAAAAAGATTCTTCTTAAAAACCCAGTGGTCATCTTCATACCTAACATTAGATCCTTTAAAACCATATAAAAGAAACAAACACAAGAAGACATGCTAATGAAATCAAATAACTTTATTCCGGTAATAAATGTAGATCTGCTAAATAGCAGATATGCTATTTCATTGTTCTTTAATTTCTTTGTAGGGAAAAACTCAAAGATAATTTGCATAATATAATAATAACTCTGTAAATAAAACATTTTGTGAATGATAACTTCTTAATGGAACCACTATTAAGTTAAATATTTTATATTTTATTTGAACTAAGACATCAAAATAAGACTTTGATAAATATGCATCCAGTATATAGATAAACTGATTTTATTATGCAAGAAGGTGGAAGGCATATAAAAATGCTTCATTTCAGTACTTCATGATTATAATCAAGATATAATTTGGGAATCTGTTTTTTAATTTTTGAAAAATTTAAGGCAACTATAAATATGAACACATAAATTATATTTTGTATCTTTAGAGTATTTATGAAACATGTAAGAAACATCTGTGAAGTGTAGGATAATTCTCATTTACAAAAGGAAGAACTTTATGACACATATTTAGTTTATGATCTTATGTTAAGAACTGTCAACTCATTCTTTTAAATCCATATTCCACAGATGTTCATTAGACATCTACCATTAAATGTTAAATATCTTCATTCGAGGGTTGAATAGATTTAGAAGCAACACATTTTTTTAAAAAAACCTTGAGTATAATCTGACTTTCCTATGCATATAAATGTAACTCATATTTATTTATGATTGTTTAGTCTAAAAATATTCAGACCAATTTAGCAGGACTTTCTTTTGGAGGCTGTGAAGAGCTTACTCTGGGATTCTTGTTTTCTCAGCCTACTTAATTGAGGGCATCTTCTCACTTTCGAGCACTTTATAGCACTGAGAAGAGCCTAATAAAAAGACTTTTCATGTGCTATAATTGAGATGAAATGAAAAAATTTTTGCAAAGTGCCAAAATCAAGAAATATTGAAAGCATGTAGGCTCAACTGCCCACTGCTCTTGAATTTTCTCACTTTAGATCTTTATGTTCCATCCACATTAAAACCTCTTAATATTTATAGTAAATTTATTATCATAAGTTATGCAATATCATAAGATATGCAATATTCATATAGAAAAGGAAGCATCAGATAGACAAAGTATAAGAATGTTTGCAGTTTAATAGTAGATAGTTACTTTACAGAGACTAGTCTCATAATTTAAAACCCTCATTTAAAAATTAGTCACCTTTCCTGAGGCAAGTAAAACATTTTTTATGATCTTGGCTGATTGTTTCATCAAATTAATTAAATGATAATCACTGGAAATAAAATTTCACGAGACAGTGTGTATATTGTTTTATATTATAACTTTCCTATGCCAGATTTTCCTTCATCTGTAAACTAGGAAGCATAAATAATATCATTTTTATATTGTGGTAATGACATCAACAGAGGTTAAGTGAATAGCTATGATATTTGTAATCCAACAAATAACAGAGAGCCTTAAAATAAAAACTTAGTATTCCTATGAGGAAAAAAATGCCTATCTATTTATCTATATATCTATGTCAGTAGATATTCCATTATTGAATCACAGAATTAAAATTATAAAACTTTATTTAAAAAAATGAAATGTAGTTATCAGAAGTAATATGTATAAAAGATACAAAATATATGCATACATTATGGGATCTATCCCAGATTCTGCTCCTTAATATCCTGTAGCATATCATTTAACTTGGCTAAAACTTCCTCATCTATCAAATGCTGCTGATCTCACACGCTAGCAAAGTAATGCTAAAAATTTTCCATGCCAGGCTTCAACAGTACGTGAACTGTAAACTTCCAGATGTTCAATCTGGTTTTAGAAAAGGCAGAGGAACCAGAGATCAAATTACCAACATCCCCTGGATCATCAAAAAGGCAAGAGAGTTCTAGAAGAACATCTATTTCTGCTTTATTGACTATGCCAAAGCCTTTGACTGTGTGGATCACAATAAACTGTGGAAAATTCTTCAAGAGATGGGAATACCAGACCACCTGACTTGCCTCTTGAGAAATCTGTATGCAGGTGAGGAAGCAACAGTTAGAAGTGAACATGGAACAACAGACTGGTTCCAAATCGGGAAAGGAGTACATAAAGGCTGTATATTGTCACCCTACTTATTAAACTTATATGCAGAGTACATCATGAGAAATGCATGGCTGGATGAAGCACAAGCTGGAATCAAGATTGCTGGGAGAAATATCAATAACCTCAGATATGCAGCTGCACTACCCTTATGGCAGAAAGTAAAGAAGAACTAAAGAGCCTCTTGATGAAAGTGAAAGAGGAAAGTGAAAAACTCAACATTCAGAAAACTAAGATCATGGCATCTGGTCCCATCACTTTATAGTAAATAGATGAGGAAACAGTGGAAACAGTGTCAGACTATTTTTAGGGGCTCCAAAATCACTGCAGATGTTGATTGCATCCATGAAATTAAAAGACGCTTACTCCTTGGAAGAAGAGTTATGACCAACCTAGACAGCATATTAAAAAGCAGAGACATTACTTTGCCAACAAAGATCCATCTAGTCGAGACTATGGTTTATCGTTACCATCTTTCTAAATTGAAACGTATAATATCATATAAGAAATGAATCGCCAGTCTAGGTTCGATGCAGGATACAGAATGCTTGGGGCTGGTGCACTGGGATGACCCAGAGGGATGGTCTGGGGAGGGAGGTGGGAGGGGGGTTCAGGATTGGGAACATGTGTACACCCGTGGCAGATTCATGTTGAGGTATGGGAAGACCAATACAATATTTTAAAGTAATTAGCCTCCAATTAAAATAAATAAATTTAAATTAAAAAAAAAGACTATGGTTTTTCCAGTAGTCATGTATGAAAGTGAGAGTTGGACTATAAAGAAAGCTAAGCACAGAAGAATTGATGCTTTTGAACTGTGGTGTTGGAAAAGCCTCTTGAGAGTCCCTTAGACTACAAGGAGATCCAACCAGTCCATCCTAAAGGAAATCAGTCCTGAGTGTTCATTGGAAAGATTGATGTTGAAGCTGAAACTCTAGTTTGGCCACCTGAATGGAAGAATGGACTCACTGGAAAAGACACTGATGCTGGGACAGATTGAAGGTGGGAGGAGAAGGGAACGACAGAGGATGAGATGATTGGATGGCTTCACTGACTCAATGGACGTGAGTTTGGGTAAACTCCAGGAGTTGGTGATGGACAGGGAGGCCTGTCATGCTGCAGTCCATGGAGTCGCAAAGAGTGTGACACGACTGAGTGACTGAACTGAACTGAATACCTGCCTTATCTCAAGGACAGAGAAGTTATAAATGTTAGTACCTGTGAGGATTATTCCTTCATTTATTTTGTCATTCATTAATTCTGCAAATCTTTATTGAATACATAAATATATAGGCATTAATATAGAATTTGGAGATACATTAATAGGCTTGTACTGTTTAGAAAATAAATTTATAAATCGTAAGACAGTAGGACAAATATAAACAACATCATCATTTATAACATCAGCCAACTTAAAATATGTCACATTGGTGGGACTGGAGGTTGACAACTGCTGCAAGAGTTGACGCATGAAGTGAGCCTGCAATTGTCCAGGCTTGGACGGAGGATCCTGGTTGGAATGAAGAAGATTTCGTAGTAATGAGCTACATGTTTTAAGTAAGAAAGAGAAGAGTGAGAGCTCTCTCAAATAGAACAGGATAGAGAAAAAGAATTGCAGAAAGCCCACTATGATTTCAGTCCTGAGACAATGACAAAATGATAGTAGGAACATTAAAAGTTTGGCAGTTTTGGAGGAAGCAGTGATGATGTTAGTTTTGGTGAGGTTGATTTTGAGTTGATGGATGTGTATTAGATGAAAGAAGATTTAGAACTGGAGTTGAGAGAAAGAGGCATGCCATATACTTGGAGTTAGTAGGACTTAGGTCTGAGAGACAGTAGGTATCTGCTGAAATGTAAAAAAATCAAAGATTGTACTTAAGAGAATGTTTGTCTGTACTAGGATGCAGACTAGGCAAAAGGAGGAAGAACAGAAAATAGTGGTAGTATCCCAGAAACCTCTGAGGAAAGAAAAGAATATATGTCAACACTAAAATTAGACAAGACCAGGGAAAATGGGGGTTGAAATAAAAGTTATTAATTTAATGATGAGATTATTTATGACATTTGATAGAGTAGTTACAGTAAAATTGTGGTGAATAGAGAAATTAAAATGTATAAAAGGTTAAAAATGAGACAGTAATAGCAGACATTTCACAGCAAAAGTGTCAAGTAGCCATGGGTAATAGAGTTTCAAATAAAGAAATAGTGAAATAAATGATGGGCAAAGAGAAGAAAGAACCTGTATCCAGGGGAGCACGTAGGGATTGCTATGACAGCAAGTTCTCTTAAAAGAGGATGAATCAGATTCTAAAAGCTCAGCTAGAATGGCGACTGTAAGAGTCTGAAGCAAAGGATTAGGTGTATTATGATAACAGAGAGTTTGAAGGTTTGAGGGAGCAACAAATAACTTCCCAGACTAATGGAGGCCAAATTTATGAGTTATTGCTGATAATAGTTGGATTAGAAAACATGGGTTATTCCTTAGAATGACAAACTTACTAGGCTTCTTAATTTTTTCACCCTGCAATTATGTAGACGTCCCTGCAGGTCTCAGACACAGCTGAAGACCTCCAGGCTTTCCCCTCTCTACACTCAACTAGGTCTGCTCCAATCAGCTTACTGCAGGGTTATTTTCAGAAACATTCAGAATACATGCTTCTTTGGGCAGACTTGCTCAAAAGATGAAAACAGTGTTGTCTGTGTATGGCTTGGTAGGGTAGGGTGTCGGGGAGAGACAGAGACAAAGGCAGAGAGAGAGGAAGAGAAAAGGATGGAGGCAAGGTGGGAGGGGTAGGCAGCAGCAGATCCACTAACTTCCTTTTTAGGATTTACAAATGAGAGAAGTCACTTTTCTTTCTTTCAGCAGAAAGGAGAGTAAGGTTAAGAGGCTACACCGCTTCTTTGTTAAAAAGTCTCACTCTTTTTGGAACTGAGGATAAGGAAATTCCCACTTGTAAACTTAATATCTAAGAAGTTCCCAAGTTTATTCCTAGAACACATTTGTATCTCGTAATCTGTGTAAAACACAGTACATTACAGAATTCTTTTATGTGAAAAATTTTATAATGTGTTTTAAATTTATTTTTCTGGTTGTATTAACTGTCTTTAATAGCACAGGGAAGGACAATTTCCAGATAAAAGCTGAGGAGGAATGGTGTTGAACTGGATATATCATGAACAAAAGCGTTTTGTTAGGCTAAGACTATGCTGCTGCAGCTCTGCTGCTTAGTACAGTCTGACTCTGAAACCTCATGGACTGTAGCCCACCAGGCTCCTTGTTCATGTTCACGGATTTCTCTGGGCAATAATATTGAAGTGGGTTGCCATTCCCTTCAGTTTTTCACCTCCTAGGCTTTGTATTTAGCCGACAAAGTTAAGGTAGATTGTTATTATTATCCTGTTGAAGAGTCAGTAAAGGCACTTATACAACAAAAAGACTCAAAGATTAGACTTCAGTTTTTTTTTTTTTTTTCCATATAATTAGGTGATACAAAAGCAGGGGATATTTTTTTCAAAAGCAGAGAGAAGATGATTTTGAGAATGGGATCCATTTATGAGAGTTCCACGAGAAGATATTTGGAGGCATAATTACCAGAAAGTACTAAATGAAGAATAATCTTGAAAGCTAAATTGAGGAGTCAGAATATCTTCAATATCTTTATGGTACAGAGGGCTTAATATGTCTTAAGTGAACACATATAGAGAATGGAAAAATAAAAGGTCAGATTAAGCCATATGAGATATCTGCAGTTAGAATTTGGGTTGAAGTAAAGTAACAATAAAATATGGGCTTCCCTGATGACTCAGACGGTAAAGAATCCGCCTGCAATGTGGGAGAACTGGGTTTGATCCCTAGGTTGGGAAGATCCCCTGAAGAAAGGCATGGCAACCCACTCCAGTATTCTTGCCTGAAGAATACCCATGGACAGAGGAGCCTGGCGGGCTACAGCACATGGGGTCACAGAGTCGGACATGACTGAGTGAATAAGCGCAGCACAGCGGCAATAAGATACACTGTAACTGAACAAATCAGAGTTTAATTTAGATGGAACAAGACTAAAAAGTTAAGGAAGAAGAGCATTCTAAAGTGGAACAGATAAATTCAATCAAAGCTACAGAGATTTCAAGTAATATTTGGCAGAGAAAGACGCTTAACTTTAATTTCATTGAGGCTAGTGAGAATCCATTACCGCAGTGTTAAAGATGATACAAGATTGCAAAAGAAGTGAGGAAAAAGATGGTGAGAAAATGAAGGCATTTGGCATACATCATAACTTACAGGAGTTTGGCAGGGAAGAAAAATAGAGAAAAACTTCCTAAAATATTGGGATGAAATTTACTTAATTGCATACTGGCAATTTTTTTCATATGTAGTTTGTCAGAAGTAAAGAGGCTTTTCACATTTTTCGTCTTCTCAGATTTGGTTTCCAAGTCATGTTGAGGAAGAAGTTATCTTCAAACTTTCATGGGTGTGATGTTGCACATAGAATCACAGATGCTTCTCACTTCTGTAAAGCTTTTTTATTATTTTGATTTCCTTTTTCTAGTAAAAGTTTGTATTTCACCCTCTGATTTTTCCCTCCGTTGTTAGAGGCTGCTGCCTGAGCTTTAAATTCTCTGGCAGATGGTCCTCAGGGATGACTGCTAGAGTTACTAGATTATAAGAACCTATTATTCTTCTCTGACTTATTTCAACAATTTAAACTATTTGGTCCCTTTGACCCCTGACAAAACATGAAGGGGGCTCAAATTTAACCTGAGATGTGATCTCCAGGGAAAACTGATCCAGTAATAAAGACTCAGTTGTGGAAAATGTATGTGTTCTAAGGTTAAAAAAAAAAGGCCAATAACATAAAGACATCGTGAGAAGGATTTCCTTGAAAAGTTATCAAAATTCTGATAACAAAAGACCAAAGAAAGATATCACTGTATGTACTGAAACTTTTCCAAAGTCTAATGCCCACTTTCATAAAGATTGATTTCTTCTCCTTTCCCAGAAATAAGAAAGACTTAACTTTAAAATTAAAAGCATATTTTAGATGATATAAAGTATATGTAAATATATTTTTCCTTCAGTATTTTAACCAATCATTGTACTTAATTAAACATTATTATATATTTGAAATGAAAAGTAATTGAAGCTAATTTTGTTGTGATTATTTTTTTCTTTAAGTTTTGCAATATATTAGTAGTCTACTATCATCTAACAAATTACCCCAAAATGGGGTAAATGGTTTACAAATATATATTATTCCAGTGTTTCTGAGGGTCAGGACTCTGACCCAGACTCCCTCACAAGGTTGCATTTCAAGCTTTGGACCAGGGATGCAGTTATCTCAAGGCTTAATTTAGGGAGCGTGGATTTCCAAGCTCACTCACCAGACTGTTTGCAGGCTTCAGATTCTCACTGGCATCTGGCTAGAGACAGACTTCCTTGCCTTATAGGTTACTTTATAGGGGAGTTTTCAACATGGCAACAGACTTCCCTTAGCGTGTAATAGCAAATGCTGAGAAAGAAGCAAATTGTCAATGTTTATGATAAGTACATGCATACTTCCTACATTCTAAAGAAACTTTAATGTCTTTTAATCATTGATAATATGCTACATATACTTTGCATAGAAGCACAGGACCAGAATAATTTTTAATTGTATTCCTATAGTCAGTCTTGTCTTTTCAACACAAATTTAAGAATTGAGTTATTAATCTTTGCTTGAAAGATTCTTTCATTCTATTTCTGAAACTCATAGAGTTTCCTGTAGTTGGCCAGCCCTCTCACAAATGCTTGACATTGCATAGGATTGTTCCTATGAGATGAGGAACGTCATAGATATCATCTTAAAAAGCTCCATTTTGTATAATGCTACGATATATACACATGGGTGGGAATATTGAAAGAGTAGAGGAAAAACAGATCAACTAGAGAGCTATCACATGACTATACTGATGGTAGAGATGCTGCCCAGGTTATAGCCATAGGGATGAACTGGCAGTATTTTTTTTTTTTTTTAATTTTATTTTACTTTACAATACTGTATTGGTTTTGCCATACTGTCATTTTCCTATTCAAAAAAAACTTCAGAGCCATCCCATTCCTTTTTTCTTTTTTAAAGGCCAAGGCAATAAATTGAACTTTCATGAAACCTGGTTTGAGAGTTTGTACTATATTATAATAGTAAATTCAAGAAACACTGTTGTTGCCTTCTCCAATAAGATTTTCCTGGTGAACCCAGATGGTTATTTTTCCACTTCTGGTCTCTCCAACACATCTTTGTTTTTATTTCTTTGTGTTTTAATCAAAGGCACCATTAGATGCTGCCTTTTATGATAGTTGGGTTAGCTAGCTACATACCACCAGATCATATATTTTTCTACCCATTTGTAATCCCAGTGTCCAGCACTGAGTTTTACATATAAGGCAGATGCAATAAATATTTGTTGTAAGATAGATGGAAATAGTGAATCTATTATTAGAGCTGATTAGTGCCCCTGGAACAACTGATATACTCAAATATACTTGCTGCAGAGGTCAACAGTAGATTAAACAGTGATTGGCTTGATATCTTTTAAGAGCTGAGTAAAACCTTTAATAAATTTATTATGGCTGGAGACCTATTCCATATTCATTTCACCATTAGCTGTTTTCTAGTTTTCAACATAATTTCTATGCACCTTTCTCTATAAAATTTCCTAGCAACAGTTTGCGTTTCATTTTTAATGCATTTCCATAACCTGTAAGTAAATTTCTTTGCTTAATTTAATCTTATTATACTTCAACTGTTCGGTAGATGTTATACAAGTATACGTTTATATGCTTATTTTATACAAGGCATTTCCTTGTATGTGCTTTTAAAGCGTTTATATGTGTAGAATTGCTGTTAAGACATCAACTTGTCAAGTATTGGTAGGTTGGTTATTGACATCTTTCTGAGGAAGGCATTCTTTTTCTTACTATTATTAATTATACTAAACACTTTATTGTAGTCCATAGTCAAAGAGAACTATAAGTCAAAAATACTAGCTTAGAGGGAAAATAGTCCGATTAAGTATGCTGAATATGTAAACTAGAGGAAAGCTCAAATGTCTCTGTATAAGTAATTAGAAATTCATATATTAAAACAGGAACTGATTCCTCATTTCTAACTTGGCTACAATATTTTTACTTAAGGGTCAGGTTTGTGTAAAAGTAAGAGGAAAAGTTACTGATCCCCTGAGCCCTATCATAACTCACAGAGATTGCAAAGTGCTCATGCATATGGAGAAACAGTGTTATTACTTAATAATTAATTTTAAGTTTTACCAAAATTAAGCTTTTTACAGTGTGATTAAAAGTAAAAAAAAAGAGAGACACAAGTAATCATCACTCCTTATTTACTTTAAAAGGAAACTTTAAAATATTTTCCTATATTAGTAGAATATCTTTGGCTTTATATCATTGCTAAACAAGTGAAATATTGACAGGAAATGACATTTTAGGAGCTATGAGTGAGGGACAGGTCTCCTCCTTCATGTTGCATACCCCAGAGAGGAGAGCTCTGATGGTTGAATGTGGAGAAGGGGAGCTGCTTGATGAGATGCAGATGGACTCAAAGTGCCCAGTGATGTTGGGTCTCAAAGCTAATCCTTGCTCCCATGCTCTGGAAATAACCTCCCACTGGGTTCTCTTCCCCATACACATCCTACAGCTTTAGCATGGCAGAGAGAAAGCAGCACTGGGTGGATTGTGTAATGAGATTAACAAATAATTCGGTTCCTCTCTCTTTTTTAAAATTTAATTTAATTTTTTCTTTTTTCCTCTCTCTTTTGAAACTTTTTGTAATCTGCCCACACACTTCCAAGGTAATCGTATTTTATTCTTTTCTCCCAACCCACATGACAGGCTTTGAGCAAAACCAGGATTGTGTATTGGTTTGGGGGTAAACTGCATAATGCTAAAACCCCTGGTAATATTTTCTATCCTTTATTGGTCACTGTCTTACAAGGGTGTAGTGTCAATATATGCTTTTGTTTAGATACATTTACCTGCCTGAAACATTTTCTCTTTACTCATTTATATCCTATGTATTTTTCCAGACCTTGCTCAAGGCCATTTCTTCATGACATTTTCTAATTTTTCTAATTTTTTTTTCTAATTCTACTTTTCAGCAAATCAGTCCTTTCTTTGAAATCTTTTAAAAATATTGCCTGGGTGTGTAGCGCAGTATTTTCCAAAATGCCTTTTGAATAATCCCATTTGAAATGGGATTTCTGAAGTGAAATAATTGTGGGAAATGTCACATGTTCTGTCTCATTGTTCAATACTTACGAAGTTCAGTGGCATATCCAAGGCTTTGGGAAGTCCTGCATTAAAGAAGGTTGCTCACTTTCTTTAACTCAGTGTATTTTAAATTTCTACAGCATGGCGTCCTTGTTTCATATAATACCTATTACTTTCCCATAGAGCGTGCTTGGGAAATGCCAGCGTAATAGAAATATATACAGATTTTGGTGCCAACTTGTGTTTGAACCTTATTTCTGTGGTATACTGACTGATCTAATGATATTTACCTAATCCCTTTAAGCTTCTATTTTTGCATTTGGCAAAATGAGAAATATTTCATGCCAAGTAAGTTACACAAATAGCTTAATATGCTTCTTGCACATTTTGTTTCCCTGGAGGCCCTGAAGTTCAGTTGTTTCATGGAGCTTAGTGTATTCTCTTTGCAGAGGCAGATAATATGTTGTGTGTACATCATTTAAATGTTCAGTACAATCTTTTACACTCTAGGCTTAGTTTAGCCTGCACAAAACTTCATTGTGTGACTATATTATTTTGTTTATATTCAGTATTTATATTGCAAAATATATATATGAAGACATATTTATTTTACTACATATATATTACATATATATATATATATATATAATCTACACTAGGTTCTATGAAAATAATGGCCTTTGCACTAGTCTCAATTTTGAATGATTCCTATCACTGTTCTTTAATACTAACCATAAAATTGAGAGTTGGTGGATTATTGGCTTACTTGTATAATCTTGCAAATATGCACATCTTTAATTTTTTTAAATACATATATTATAATTATTATTATTACTGCTAATACCTATCTAGAAGATCACAATAGTCTAGTGATGTCATGACTTCAGTAGTTTGATAATTCCAAATATTTGTAAAATCATTATTAGAATAAGTTCTGTATTCTTTCAAAGGCTATGTGGCTAGACTTGGGTACACCTTAACACAAAGAGTAGACTCTCTCAAATAGGCATACTCAACTCTAACAATGAATAACTTCATTCTGTCTAAATATATGCTTTATTTTCCACTGAAAAGTTTAGATTATAGTTTTCAAAGAAGATTCGTTTTGCTTTTGAATCCATTTCTCACAATTAGTCTAATGATCCATTCCTGCCTGGAGGCCCTCATTTGTGAGTTCTCTCCTTGTGACAACATGAAATCTCTTTGGAAAGAACAAGTTGAGTTTACTTAGACTGAGGCCATTGCAATAAAGAACAAGGAAAATTCAGTTTTGTGTTTTACTCTGTAGGCTATAGATGAAATTACACAGATTTCCCCCAGGTTAATGGGCACTGAGTGACACTGAAATGATATTGCAATATGCTAATAATTTCCAAGGCTAACACAGTGTCAACCCAGCAGTGAACATAATTAGAAACTTTTTCTCTATTTGAGCATTAAGTACCATAACTTTGCAACTAACCTAATGATAGGTGTTTCATTAAAACTAGGTAGGCATTGAATTTTATTATAAATATTTTTGCAGGTTATGCTCCTAACAGTGCTTATGGTCAATTATCAATTTTCAGTATTGGTTGCTTTATTCCCAGCCCACTCTCTTCAAGGTTCTCACATCCAATTGTGCATCCTGGAGATACGTACAAACTCAGGTGAGACGATGGCCATAATGGGAAGAGCTTGGGCTTTGGAGTCCAATCAAGAATTTAAATCTTGTCTGTCTAGCACACAATTTTCTTGTTAATAATATCTACCTCACAAAAGCCTAGTAAAGATTAAAATAGAATATATATGTAAATGATTCCCAGGTGGTGCTAGTGGTAAAGAACCCGCCTGCAATGCAGGAGACTGGGTTCGATCCCTGGATCAGGAAGATACTCTGGAGAAGGAAATGGAAACACACTCCGGTATTCTTGCCTGGAGAATCCCATGGACAGAGGAGACTGGTGGGCTACAGTCTGTGGGATCACAAAATAATTGGACTTGACTGAAGTCACTTACCACATACACATACATGTAAATACCTAACAGTGCAATAATCGTGATAGGTACTCATATGTAGTTCTCTTCTATAAAATTATTCTATGGAAACAGTTTATAAACATGTATTTGTCAATTATAGGTAATATGAGCATAATATTTATGGTTCTAAATTATCTAGGCCAACTCTTTTTATTCTTTGGCACAGAGAATTGTGTAGTTGGTACATTTTCCCATGACTTTGAGACTGCCTCAGAAATGAGCCTGTGGAGTAAGAGATATCAGAGTGATTTTGTAAAGGATTAAATTGTAATCTAACCACCATATCCCCACTCACCCCCCACCCCTGCGCCCCACCTTTCTAGTTTAATGAGTGAAAAGAGTAACTTTGTTAGGATTATGTGCTTCAGTTAAGCTTTTGGAAATTCTGAAAAGGAAAAGTTATAAAGAAATGGAATGAGTTTTCTTTGCTGACAAGTGGAAGCACTTTTACCACCACTACTTGTTTGTGGTATCCTTGAAGAGTTGGTAAGTTTATCAACTTTTCTGCCTCAGAAAGTTGTGACTAATATATAAATTAAAGACTCCTTGGGCTGGAAAATTTATATTAAGTTTACAGTGAGTGAAAATTTCTACAAAGCTCAATAATAGTACAACTAATTTTTGTTAAGAGCTACTATTGAGTTAAGTCACTCAGTTGTGTCCGACTCTTTGCGACCCCATGGACTGTAGCCCACCAGGCTACTCTGTCTATGGGATTCTCCAGGCAAGAATACTCGAGTGGGTTGCCATTTCCTTCTCCAGGGGATCTTCCCGATCCAGGGATCGAACCCAGGTCTCCCGTAATAGAGGCAGACGCTTTAACCTCTGAGCCACCAGGGTTATCCTTTGCAAAAATAGCAGGGGAGAATTATTTATAATTCTAAGTCTTCCCAGCTCTGGAATATAATTCTGTTAGGAGCACTGATTCTCAAACTTCAGCATCGTCATATGCAGAGATATATACATTTGAATGTTTCTTACTCTATTCTTTACTGACTGCCTAGAATATTGTCCCATTATTAAACATCTCTTTATCAAATTTTCAATATGTAACTATTGAGTAAAGTCAGTCAACTCATTATTTTTCATTTCAGAGACTCTAAAAATTATGTAAAACTAATTAAACCCTAAATATAATTATGTCAAATTACCCATATAGTTTCCTTTCTCCTCCTTCTGGCTCCAACTTACTCAATAACTCTTCTCTCTATACCTTTTCATGAACTGTAATATTAATCTAGATGAGATAACTTCCTATGAATGCAAATCCTACATTTTTCTACTTCTGTATGTTTATTTGTTCCTTACTTACCTAGTCCTTCCTCTACTCTTTAAGTGAGTTATTCTACCTATTCCTTAAAATCTAATTGAAATTCCCTTCTTTCAGGTTACGGGCTCTGATCTGCCTATGAACTCTGAACCCTTTTTGATCTATAATGTTTACTTCAAGTATCAAATATGAGATTGTCATATTTAATTATGTGAGAATTTGTGGGTCTGTTTTATCCTCACTACTACTCAACTACGAATGCAGGATAGCCATAAAATAGGTTGTTTTTCATTGTTCAGTTGCTGTGTTTTGTCTGAATCTTTGCGACCCCATGGACTGCAGCACACCAGCCTTCCTTGTCCTTCACTATCTCCTGCAGCTTGCTCAAACTCATATCCATTGAATTGGTGATGCCATCCAACCGTCTCATCGTCTGTCTCCCCCTTCTCCTCTTGCCCTCAATCTTTCCCAGTATCAGGGTCTTTTCCAATCAGTCAGCTCTTCACATCAGATGGCCAAAGTATTAGAGCTTCAGTTTCAGCACCAGTCCTTTCAATGAATATTCCTTTAGGATTGACTGGTTTGATCTCCTTGCAGTTCTAGGGACTCTCAAAAGTCTTCTCTAGCACCACAGTTTGAAAGCAGCAGTTCTTTGGTGCTCATCTTTATAGTCCAACTCTCACATCCATACATGACTACTGGAAAAAACATAGCTTTGACTCTTTGGACCTTTGTCAACAAAGTTATGTCTCTGCTTTTTAATACACTGTCTAGGTTTTTTTATAGCTATTCTTCCAAGGAACAAGCGTCTTTTAATGCCATGGCTGCAGTCACCATCTGCAGTGATTTTGGAGCCCAAGAAAATGAAACCTGTTTCACACAAACCTACTGTTTCCACAATAGGTAGAAAACAGGTATGCATCATGTAATACTGAGGCTTTCTTCTACGTGGAGAAGAATAAAACTCTTTAGGATTTAAGCAAAACAATTTCAAATAAAACTAACTTTAACATGGTCATATGAATATGAATTTAATGTAGTAGACATTAGCTATTTACTTCTATGTAAAGGTGAATGTGAAGTGCAAAAGCTGATTAATAAAGCATTGTTGTCCTCAGAGTGTATTTTTTAATGGACAAGATAGATGTACAACCATTACATTAGTGTATGGCAAAATGTAATCATGGTGAGCTGATTGACACTTAAATATAGGTACAGCACTTGATAGAAGATGAGAGAAAGTTAAATTTTGGTTGGATGAATGTGAAGTAATTTTGAAGTCATAGCACTTTCTGTTAGGAATTTCATTTGGACTTATGAATAGAGCTCAGTATCAGAATATGGTCTGGCTTGAACAGTTCTACATCCTAAATTTCATAGTTCTCTTACAGTGGGAGACTCTTAAAGTTCAAAATAAGATAAAATATTCCTTTCTGAATGAAAAATCAGAGAATGGAAAGAATTCTGTCCCTGGTCAACAGCAGAGAATAATATAAATTTAAGATCCAAAAGAATCTCAATCAGTCACAAAGTAATAGAAGCTTCACATAAAGGGAATAAGCCAACACATTTGAAATTCAGGTAGTCAATGGTGAAGAATGTATCTGTTTATGAAATATATATTTTTCTGCTATAATACCAAATAATTTTTTTCTTTACAGTCCTAGAATATGCCCTGTGTTGTCAGTGTAGTTGGTGTACAAAAGCAGGAAAAGTACCCCATGCAAGAATACATTTGCTCTTAAAATGGCAAGTGATGACCATTAAAATACTGACTTTAAAATGATTAGTTGGATAACTAAATCTGACCGTAACTTTGAACCACAAATGTAAGAGTAGTTTTAATAAGAAATGTGGTTTTAGCCAGTTACCTAACTCTTGTGGGCCCTACTCTTCATTTTAGATGCATGATTATGTTATTTATTACTTTTATAAAACTATTTTGATAATATTTCATGTTAGAAAATTATCAGTTTTGTAGTGATAAGTTGGTGCAGGTATTCCCTGCAAATGTAGTTTATTTATATGAAAGTTTCCAGGCTGGACAAAATAGACAATATTATAAAATATGTGCATCAAGACTGTCCATTAGTAGTAGTTTTCATCCAAAATATTTTTTTCAGTAGATTTCTTATTTACTAAATTCATATTTGCTAGGAACGAGAATATTTTCCTACTTTATAATTACAGTTTAAGAAAACTAACTATTGTCTTATAGAACAAATTTTTAAAGCATTTCAGAATTGCAGGTTTTCACCTTAATATGCTTCATTTCTTGGTTATTGTACTTATGCCGCTGTATCCATCTATCTGTTTACCTATGTGTGGGCTTCCCTGGTGGCTCGGATGGTAAAGAATATGCCTGCAATGCAGGAGAACTGAGTTCAATCCCTGGGTCAGGAAGATTCCCTGGAGAAGGGAATGGCTACCCATTCCAGTATTCTTGCCTGGAGAATGCTATGGATAGAGGAGACTGGCAGGCTATAGTCCATAGATAGGGTTGCAAAGAGTCAGAGGCAGCTGAGCATGCATGCACACAGTTCTGAAGTCTTAATAGGTTTCAGTAAACTTTGTGGATATGCATAGCAAGTGGTGCAGTTTTTGTAATAGAAGTATTTACTTACTTTAGAGAGGTATGTGTAATGCATGTTAAAAATGAAAGTAAAAGTTTTTCAGGGGGAAGCATCTGAAAATGTTGTGATTTCCATACATACAAAATGAAGCCAGGAAGTTCACATTACCATTCAATTCAATATTGAAAAAATTTGTTTTTTTTTTTTGGTTGAATCCAGAGTCGTTATTCTGCACAGCATGTAACTCTCTAATTCTATTTAGAGGGAAAATATAGTTTGTCAACGACGGAAAAGGGGGACCAGGAATTTCATTGACAACATATCCAATGAACACAGTTCTGGACAGTAGAATGCATGTTAGGCCTGACTAGATCTATTCATTCTCCTGTCAACAGCTGGCATGCCTCCTCCAAATGGCAGAAAAACTACAGAAAGTTTCTCTCTTTTGCAAACAACATGTAAAGCAACTTCCTTGCATCTCTGTGATCTCTGTTTTATGTTGATATTTTCTGTAGAATAGGTGGAGAAATTACACTATTATTAAAGAGTGATAACTAGTTTAATCTATATACAGGTACAGTAAAGATACTTTTTCTGTTCATGCTAATGACAAATAGCATGGAAGAAATCCTTTCTTATTTATAAGAAGATAGTGACTCATAATGCTAAAATTTGCCAAAGACAACACATTTTTTGACACATATTACAGTTTTCCTCCAAAGTATGAGTAGTCCTGTGTCATGTTAGTGCTCAGTTGTGAATGACCATCACTGCAGTGTTTGGATATGGAACATTGCTATTAACAGCTCCTCAGTTTCATATCCCTGTCTTTGATGTGCTGCTCAGTATAGAGATTTATTTCCTTGTGCTTACCATTGCATTTTCCATTAGTTAAATGCCAGAATCTTTTATTCAGCAAGTGTCCTTTCTTGTAAGCAGTTACCCCTTTAAATTCATAAATGACCATGTATGTGTTTGTGCACTAATTCATATATGCAATACAATCATAGTATAATGCCATTAATTTGTTGACAGAATGCCTCAAAAGTAACCAAAAAGCTGTTGGGTCAAATTGTCTCCAAGCTATTAGTAAACAATATAATGATGTTCTTTCTTCTCCTTCCATTCTTTCATAATTCTCTCTGGTACATTTAGCTTCAAAAATTATAGTCATGTATTTTCTTAAATTATAGAATATGTCCTGTTTCCTACTGCATATAAATGGCTTGTCTAAGAATAGACTTTCCTTATTTCCAAATTAGATAACTTTCAGGAGCTCTTTCCCATCAGATTATATTCTGATGGTTTCCACATTTAACTAATGTATATCTACAAAAAGTGCTACACTTGCAGCTTCTACAGAGAAAACCACTTGCTTTAATGTATAGCATTATTGAAAATTTATTAAGGACTCCAAAACTATGATTATTTCTCCAGTTTTATTTGTTATGTCTGAATCCATGAATAACCATTGAAATTTGTTTGGTCTTTACACACAAATATAATTTTAATTTCATTTAGATTAATAAAACAAACTTTTAATGGGAAATGGGACTCTAGAGCATAAAATCTCATAGAATATTTTTTTAAAATTTCACTGCTTTATAAAAGCTATCTATAAGGTGAAGTCCAAGGCTAATAAAATTGAAGTATGGATCTCAGAGCAATTTTGACTCACAATCTTATATGTTGAAATATTTTGCACAATTATTATTATACCATTAATATGATTGAGGATACCTTTTAAAATATTTTATCATGTGACCAAATTTTATTTATTGAATACATTGTTATTTATTGCCTAACACATGGCAAGCAGGTTTTTTTTTTTTTTTTTGTATTGATTACTTTTTATGAATGTAACAAAATACCTTGCCTCAATGGAACCTGTATTCTAGAGAGGAGAAGAAAATAAAGTGTAAATGAATAATTAAGCTATGTAATCTATCAGATGGTGATATGTACCATGCTGAAAAATGAATCAAGGAAGGAGGAAATGGAGTGGAGATGGAGGCTCCAATTTGAAATAGCATGATCAAGGAAGGTCTCACTAAGAAGGTTTCATTTGAGCAAGATCCAAATAGTTGAGAAAAACAGCCATGTGTTTCTCTAATAGAAGGAGCATCCCAAGTAGAAGGAAGAACAAGAGCAAGGTCTCTGGCATGGGAACATGTGTTGTGTGTTCTAGGAACAAGATTTGTGTAACTGTATGTTAATGAGTAAGAGGCTGAATACTAGGGTCTGAGAAGAAATTTAAGAAAAGATCCAATTACAGAATCTTGTATAACCCCCTGGAAGGATTTTGATTATCTCGACAGATCTGTTGATATGCTGCCATTCCTGGCTGTCTCTGACATTTCAGCAACCTTTTACAACCACTTTTCTTTTTTTTACTTCCTCCAAGTTTTCTGGGAGTTTTAATGTTGGTTTCTCAGATACATGCTCCCTTTACCTTCTGATATTCCTGATTATTTGATTTTGGTGGGGGGAATGCAGAGCTGTTACTAGTTTGTCATCTCATCAGAATCTGGAAGTAAAATATTGTCTTGAAATACAGCTAGAGAGGAAATATTTCAGACTTTGCAAGGCTATTAAAGTTACCTACCTATCCTATGTTTTTTAATATGTAATTAGTGATATTTTCTAGCTTCTGTAAATAATGTTTAAATAGAACAGGAAGAGCATTATACTTTTGGATAATGTTCAGTTCAGTCGCTCACTCGTGTCTGAGTCTTTGCAACCCCATGAATCGCAACACGCCAGGCCTCCCTGTCCATTACCATCTCCTGGAGTTCACTCAGACTCACCTCCATCGAGTCCGTGATGCCATCCAGCCGTCTCATCCTCGGTCGTCCCCTTCTCCTCCTGCCCCCAATCCCTCCCAGCATCAGAGTCTTTTCCAACGAGTCAACTCTTTGCATGAGGTGGCCAAAGTATTGGAGTTTCAGCTTTAGCATCATTCCTTCCAAAGAAATCCCAGGGCTGATCTCCTTCAGAATGGACTGGTTGGATCTCCTTGCAGTCCAAGGAACTCTCAAGAGTCTTCTCCAACACTACAATTCAAACGCATCAATTCTTCGGCGCTCAGCCTTCTTCACAGTCCAACTCTCACATCCATGCCTTGGCTAGATGGACCTTAGTCGGCAAAGTAATGTCTCTGCTTTTGAATATACTATCTAGGTTGGTCATAACTTTTCTTCCAAGGAGTAAGCGTCTTTTAATTTCATGGCTGCAGTCACCATCCAGAGTGATTTTGGAGCCAGAAAAATAAAGTCTGCCACTGTTTCCACTGTTGCCCCATCTATTTCCCATGAAGTGATGGGACCGGATGCCATGATCTTCATTTTCTGAATGTTGAGCTTTAATCCAACTTTTTCGCTCTCCTCTTTCACTTTCATCAAGAGGCTTTTTAGCTCCTCTTCACTTTTTGCCGTAAAGGTGGTGTCATCTGCATATCTGAGGTTATTGATATTTCTCCTGGCAGTCTTGATTCCAGCTTGTGTTTCTTCCAGTCCAGCGTTTCTCATGATGTACTCTGCATAGAAGTTAAATAGCAGGGTGACAATATACAGCCTTGATGTACTCCGTTTCCTGTTTGGAACTGGTCTGTTGTTCCATGTCCAGTTCTAACTGTTGCTTAATAATAAGAAAAAAGTTTTATTATTTTAAGCTATTTTCCTTTAAAAATTTATTAAATGCATCTATCAGCTCACATAGATTAAATATAGAAGTCATAGAATTATGACAAGAAAAGACATTCAAAAGTACCATTTCTAATTCTTCAGTTTTTCAACCCTTGATGTATAACTTACTGATTTTGTAACTATGACTTGTTTAAGAGGCTAGATGACATCTCAGACTGACAAGAAGTTAGGTATCCCACTCTAATTCTAAGGGAAAGTTGACTCGAGAAACTTATTCAGAATGTTAGGCAACACCAAGGAAGATATGGCTGAAAATAAGACAAATAAAAGTAAGTGGAAACATGAAAATTGAAGGGTTTTAGATATGTAGAGACCTTTGGGAAAACAATTGAAGAAGAGATCTTAATGAATGCCAAGTCCATTAACAGATGATGATCAGCCTTCAAAGATGTTGGGTCTTTAACTTTTAATTTAATAGCCATTTTTTGGGAAACTGCGTTTCATTTCAGTTCAGTTCAGTAGCTCAGTCATGTCCGACTATTTGTGACCGCATGAACTGCAGCACGCCAGGCCTCCCTGTCCATCACCAACTCCCGGAGTCCACCCAAACCCATGTCCATCAAGTCGGTGATTCCATCCAACCATCTCATTCTCTGTCGTCCCCTTCTCCTCCTGCCCTCAATCTTTCACAGCATCAGGGTCTTTTCAAATGAGTCAGCTCTTCGCATCAGGTGGCCAAAGTATTGGAGTTTCAGCTTTAACATCAGTCCTTCCAATGAACACCCTGGACTGATCTCTTTTAGGATAGACTGATTGGAACTCCTTGCAGTCCAAGGGAGTCTCAAGAGTCTTCTTCAACACCACAGTTCAAAGGCATCAATTATTCATCACTCAGCTTTCTTTATAGTCCAACTCTCACATCCATACATGACTGCTGGAAAAACCATAGCTTTGACTAGACGGACCTTTGTTGGCAAAGTAATGTCTCTGCTTTTGAATATGCTATCTAGGTTGGTCATAACTTTCCTTCCAAGGAGTAAGCAACACTTAATTTCATGGCTTCAGTCACAATCTGCAATGATTTTGGAGCCCCCAAAATAAAGTCAGCCACTGTTTCCACTGTTTCCCATCTATTTTCCATGAAGTGATGGAACCAGATGCCATGATTTTCGTTTTCTGAATGTTGAGCTTTAAGCCAACTTTTTTTACTCTCCTCTTTCACTTTCATCGAGAGGCTCTTTAGTTCTTCACTTTCTGCCATAAATATGGTGTCATCTGCATATCTGAGTTTATTGATATTTCTCCCGGCAGTCTTGATTCCAGCTTGTACTTCCTCCAGCCCAGCGTTTCTCATGATGTACTCTGCATGGAAGTTAAATAAGCATGATGACAATATACAGCCTTGATGTACTCCTTTTTCTATTTGGAACCAGTCTGTTGTTCCATGTCCACTTCTAACTGTTGCTTCCTGACCTGCATACAGGTTTCTCAAGAGGCAGGTCAGGTGGTCTGGTATTCCCATCTCTTTCAGAATTTTCCACAGTTAATTGTGATCCACATAGTCAAAGGCTTTGTCATAATCAGTAAAACAGAAATAGATGTTTTTTAGAACTCTCTTGCCTTTTTTGATGATACAGGGGATGTTGGCCATTTGATCTCTGGTTCCTCTGCCTTTTCTAAAACAAGCCTGCATATCTGGATGTTCATGGTTCACGTATTGCTGAAGCCTGGCTTGGAGAATTTTGAGCATTACTTTACTAGCGTGTGAGATGAGTGCAATTGTGTGGTAGTTTGAGCATTCTTTGGCATTGCCTTTCTTTGGGATTGGAATGAAAACTGAGCTTTTGCAGTCCTGTGGCCACTGCTGAGTTTTCCAAATTTGCTGGCATATTGAGTGCAGCACTTTCACAGCATCATCTTTCAGGATTTGAAATAGCTCAATAGGAATTCCATCACCTCCACTGGCTTTGTTCATAGTGATGCTTCCTAAGGCCCAATGGACTTCACATTCCAGGATGTCTGGCTCTAGATGAGTGATCACACAATTGTGATTATCTTGGTCATGAAGATCTTTTTTGTAGAGTTCTTCTGTGTATTCTTGCAACCTCTTCTTAATATCTTTTGCTTCTCTTAGGTCCCTGCCATTTCTGTCCTTTATTATGCTTATTTTTGCATGAAATATTCCCTTGGTATCTCTAATTTTCTTGAAGAGATCTTTAGCCTTTCCCATTCTGTTGTTTTCCTCTATTTCTTTGCATTGATTGCTGAGAAAGGCTTTCTTATCTCTTCTTGCTGTTCTTGCTATGCTAAACTGAGTTTACAGTATCATTATTAAACAAGCCTTAGGATAACCTTGAAACTGAGTTTACAATATCATCATTAAATAGCCTTGAAGATTAAAGAAATTAAAAATAAAAATTCAGAATGAATGAAACAGTTTGTTGTTCGTTATGTCCTCCATTTTTAGAAAATATAGGACAATAAAATAGATATTCAGTTCAGTTCAGTTGCCCAGTCGTGTCCGACTCTTTGCGACCCCATGAATCACAGCATGCCAGGCCTCCCTGTCCATCACCAACTCCCAGAGCTCACCTAAACTCATATGCATCGAGTCGGTGATGCTATCCATCCATCTCATCTTCTGTTGTCCACTTCTTCTCCTGCCCCCATCCTTCCCAGCATCAGTCTTTTCCAGTGAGTCAACTCTTCCCACTGTAAACCTCTACAAACTGTATCCTTTTATACCAGTGGCTCTTAAACTTTAACATACATTAGAGTTACCTTGAGAATTTGTTAAAAGCAGGTTGCTATTCATCACTCTAGTTCCTAGATGAAAGTGATGCTGCTTTTCTAGTAGTCATTTTTTGAGAACCAAGATTCTCAAAGATAATAATTCTTATTTAATTTTAACATAAGGAATTATCCTCAAGATAATATATTTTGGGTATTTAAAAACTTTCTTCACATAGGGATCCAGTGTTCTTGCATTTCGGAGTCATTTTGCTAGAGGGTCTCATGTCTATACAGACATCAGGAGACAAAGAGCAAGGAAGCAGTTGATTCTTAACCCCTTGTGCTGGAAGTGACATATAATCCACTTCTAGTCACATTCTTTTGACCGAACCTAGTTATAAAAGAAGATAGAAAATGGTAATGGAATTTCAGATTCTGATTCAGTGTATCTGGAAAGGAAGATTTGATTTTTAAAAGCTCCATCACTGATTGAGTTACTCACCTAGTTTCAGAATTCTGGTTCTACCAGTATAGTTCAACAAAGAAGTACTGATAGCCTATTAGGTGGAAGACACTGTGTCAGCCACTGTGGACTATTAACTTTGATGAAAAATTTAACATTAGCCCTGTTTGGAGAGAGTTTCCAGCTTAATGAGAGAGAGAGAGAGAGAGATAAAAACAGGACCTTTGTGTAAGATTAACGTTAATATAACCCTAGAAGTATCCTAAAACTCTGCCTCTACTTCCTTACTTCCCATTCACTCTTTAATCCATTTCAATTTGGTTCCAAGTTGCACTAGTTTCATGGAAGTTAATTTAATTAAAATAATGAAAAATGTCCATGTTATCTTAACACAGAACAAGGAAACTTACATGTCCTCATGTGATTTTTTTTTTTTTTTGAGTAGAATTTCATATAATTGACCATTCCCAAATATTTGAATTTTTTTTCTCTTTTTGCTTCTTTTAATGATTTTCTTGGTGCTATTCCCCTTTGAGTCAGTGCTGCTACCTTCTAATCCATCCTTGATTGTTTCTCTTAAATTAAGACTAGATTGCCTCTGGGGTTTGAGTCTCTCTTTTCTCCATTTGCAGTATTTCCTGATGTGATCAGGTCCAGTCTCAGGTCTTTAATTTGCAAAGGTTTGTTGATAACCTTTCAATGTCTGTCTCTTACCCAGAACTCTTTCTCTTAAGCTTCATTTCCACATACTCACTTGGTCAACTGTAGCGGTCCTTTAATGGACCAGAACCTGGTGGTCTGGAGTCGACCGATATGAAAGTGAAAGAGAGAGAAAGAGGCTGATATTCCTTGGTTTACGCAGAAAGCCAATAAAGTCCCTGACACAGGACTTGTTCTGTTTACGGAGGCCTCAGGCGCCCTCTCGATGGAGTGAAGATGCAGAGCGCCTTCTAGAGAGGGTCTTTGAAGCCCGGGCAGGAAAGTGAACTTAGAGGGCCTCTGTGCTCCAAGGGATCAGCCTGAAAAATAGAGGGAGAGAGAGAGAGAGAAAGAAAGACAGACACGGGGACCAGAGCTCTGATGGAGCAAAGGTGTTTTAATTAACGTGGTGTGTGTATATATACTGTCTTACAAAGTTGTTATTCTTAGCAGAGATAAAGATTAAAGTTCCAGACTTACAGAACATAGGCTATCCATATTAAAGAGAGAGATTTGTAAACAATCACTTCTACCATGATTCACAAGGTTCACAAAGTTCACAAGGAGAAAGAGGATACTTATCACTGTATAGAAAAACTAATGAAGGAAATTCCTAGATTCTTCAGCCCCAGGGAGAGGCTTGCCTCTCCTCTTAATTCCTGAGTATTCAGGAATTAATAAGGAGCAGAGAATTCCTGACAGATCCGAAACAGCACACTGGAAGCCTCCTGTTAAATGTATCCTGACAGTCAACTTAACATCTCCACTTGGATTTTAATAGACAACTGAAACAAAACATAAATAGCTGCTTTTTTTTTTTTTTAAGAGTAATACTACATACCATGTCATAGAGTTAAACTGTTCTGAGATGAATTATGGGCAATTTGAAGCATGAGTCCCCAATCTTTGGGCTCTAATGCCTGATGATTTGAGATGGAGCTGTTGTAAGATAATAGAAATAAAGTGCACAATAAATGTAATGTGCTTAAACCATTCCCAAACCACCTCCTCACTCCAGTCTGTGGAAATATTGTCTTCCTTGAAATGAGCCCCTGGTGCCAAAAATGTTGGGGACCACTGCTTTGAAGTCATTCACTGTTGTCTCTTCTTTAAATCACATCTTACTCTGAAAGCAGATATTTAGTCTCAAGAATGTACTAAACTTTAACATATAAACAGTCTATTAGTATAAGAACTATAGACTAGATTCAAGTTCTAGCTCATTTATTTCTAGCTGTGTAATTGGCTAATTTACCTAATTCTTCTGATTCTCCATCTCTTCATCTGTAAAATGAGGATAAAGGGAACTACCTAACAAGAATTTCAAAGTTTAAAAATATTACTGTTTTCTTATGAATAGAATTAACAGTGGCAAACATTGACAGCTTTGGCCATTTTTGTTAGATTTCCTGTAAGATTGTCTAGCAAGTTATTACTAAAAATGGGACTTTAGAGTCGAATTTTCATAAGTCTATGACTTGTAGGTAGTCAAGGACTGATGGTAATACAGATCTTGATAGATGAAAGAAATTTGATATAGTCTGCATTCACTTACATCTAATACCTAAAAGTATTGCCATCCTTCTAAGGAAATACTTTTTCACTGCTGTCTTGTTTACAGTTATCATAGAACCACTGTTTTCTCACTGCTTATAAAATATTTTGTAGGCCACCCACCTAGCAATATCTGTATGCAGCTCCCTAACATAGTTGCTTGTTCCGTGTATGAAATAGCACATAACAGCAAAAAACTTTTCAGTAGATTTCTATAAAATCCTCAGTTTTGCCAATTAAAACTGCTTATTTAAAAAAGATAAAATTACAAGTGGATTAAGAGTTAATGAAACCCTGAGTAGTGAGATTTATATTAAAAGAGTACCCTTTTGCTACCTGAAATATGCTGCCGGATGTATTCATTTTCTTGAGAAATGAAGACTATGTTATAGATCTAAATTGTATCATTTCAAATGACGTATCTCGTTGAGTCAATTCTGATTGCTAAAATGATTTTTAACATCTCAAAACAGAGGGAGTTTTTGTCTAACTATAAAATTAGAATTTTTACTGTGTAGAAGACAGATTAAATTAAATTATTTTGAGCAAAATGTGTTTGAATTTTCAAAAAGCATGCATTGTATTCACAGTATATATATTTTTTCATACAGATGTTTGTTTGACCTGTGGTTTTACTTATAGTACCATATACCAGTTCTAACATTTTTTTAAATGGTAATTGAAAGTAGTATTAAAAGAATCTAGAATTGTTATAGGAGGAAAAAAAAGTTGAATCTGTTCCATTTCTAAAAATATCTGCACGTCTTCTCAGTGAATGTACTTTTCAAGAAGACAGCTTCTTATCCTTTTTTTATGTGCATCATTTCAGTTTTGGGAAAGTTTGAATTGCTGTGCAGTGTTAAAAAGTCTCTTTTCTTAAACCAGTTATTTCTGTTCTTATCATAGCATTTCAGTTTGTAATATTTAGGATATTGATTCAATTAAATGTGTGATATGGAGAAAGAGTCTGAAACACAGGATATAAAGCTCTGGATAACTACACAAATACATGGGAAAACAATGGAAACAGTGGCAGACTTTATTTTCTTCAGTTCCAAAATCACTGCAGATGGTGACTGCAGCCATGAAATTAAAAGATGCTTTGATACTTGAAAGAAAAGTTATGACAAACTCCAACAGTGTGTTAAAAAGCAGAGACATTACTTTGCCGACAAAAGTCCGTTGAGTCAAAGCTATGGTTTTTCCAGTAGTTTTGTATGGTTATGAGAGTTGGATCATAAAGAAGGCTGAGTGCCAAAGAATTGATGATTTCAAACTGTGGTGTTGGAGAAGACTCTTTAGAGTCCCCTGGACTGCAAGGAGAAAAACCAGTCAATCCTAAAGGAACTCAATGCTGAATATTCACTGGAAGGACTGAAGCTGAAGCTCTAATACTTGAGGCCACCTGATGTGAAGAACTGACTCATTGGAAAAGACCCTGATGCTGGGAAAGATTGAAGGCGGGAGGAGAAGGGAATGACAGAGGATGAGATGGTTGGATTTCATCACTGGCAGATGGGCATGAGTTTGAGCAAGCTCTGGTAGTTGTTGTAGGACAGGGAAGCCTGGAATGCTGCAGTCCATGGGGTCGCGAAGAGTTGAACATGACTGAGCACCTGAACAACAAAGTTCACAGAGTCAGTGTAAAAATCTGGAAAAAAAAAAAAAAGTGCCACTTTTTGAATTTTTAAAAATAATGATAACATACACAATTTAACCTGCACATACAATTTGTCATCTCACTGATTATTAAATATACAGTTTAATAGTATTAAATATATTCAAAATATCTCTTTAAGACTCTTCTTTCCATTTTGAGGAGTATATATAGAGATGGAATTTCTGGATCACATGATAATTGTAGGTTTATTTTTTTGAGAACTGCCAGGCTGTTTTTCAAAACAGGTGAACCATTTTACATTCCCATCAGTTGTACTCAGGAGTTCCAATTTCTCTACATCCTTGCCAACACTTGTTATTTATTTCTATAGTAACCATCTTAACGAGTATGAGCTATTTCCTCATTATTGTTTGATCTGAATTTTCCTAATGGTTAGTAACGTTGAGAGTCTTTCCATGTACGTATTGGCCACTTATATATCTTCTTTAGAGAAATGTCTGTTCAACTGCTTTGTTGTGGTTATTGTTGTTTCGTCACTAAGGAGCTTCCAACTCTTTTCCAGCCCATACACTGTACTCCTCCAAGCTCATTTGTCAATGGCATTTCCCAGGCAAGAATAGTGGACTGAGTTGTTGTTTTCTTCTCCAGGGGACCTTCCTGATCCAGGGATCCAACATGAGTCTTCTGCACTGGCAGGCAGATTATTTGCCCAATTTTTAATCTCGTTGTTTTTTGTCGAGTTTTAGGAGTTCTGCTTCCCCTGTGGCTCAGCTGGTAAAGAATCTGACTGCAGTGTGGGAGACCTAGGTTAGATTCTTGGGTTGGGAAGATCCCCTGGAGAAGGGAAAGGCTACCCACTCTAGTATTCTGGCCTGGAGAATCCCATGGACTATATAGTCCATAGGGTTGTAAAGAGTCCAACATGACTAAGAGATTTTCACTTTCCTAAATGTTTATCTGGATATTAATGTCACATAAAACCACAAGTTGCAAATATTTTCCCCTGAAGTGAATCTCCATACACAGTATGTAATTGGGTGATGATATTTTTAGCTATTCTGCCAAACTCTGTCTTTTGATTGGAGAGTTTATTTCATTTACACTTAAAGTAATTACTGATAAGAGGAAATTCTGTCATTGCTATTTGTTTTCCATATGTCTTATAGCTTCATTATCTCTCATTTCCTGGATTACTGTTTTCTCTCTTGCTTGTCTTTTTGCAGTGAAATATTTAAATTATTTTCTCATTTCTGTTTGTGTATATCCTATAACTATTTTCTTTGTAGTAACCATGGGGATTCCATTTAATGTCAAAAAGTTATAATACTTTGAGTTTATACTAATTTAGCTTCAATGAGATATAAAACTCTGCTCCTTTACATGTTCATCCTCAGCGCTTTCAGTTGCTAATGTCACAAAATTACATCTCTATACATTGTACACCCTAAAATATGAACTAATGATAACTTAAATGTGTTAGACTCTTAAATTATGTGGAAAGTAAAATGTGCAATTGCAAACCAAAGTTGCAATTAATAATACTAGCTTTTAGGTTGATGGTTGTCTTTTAAATAATATATTAATGTCTTACACCATGTAGAAAATAAAAATTTGAGTTATCTACTGTCATCACAATAGTACTGAATTTTATAATTGCTTATGTACCACTTCTACTGAGATCTTTACTTCTTCATGTGGCTTCAAGTTACTCTCTAATGTCCTTGTATTTTAACCTGCAGGACTCCACTTAGCATTTCTTACAGAGCAGGCTTAAAGACATTGAATAACCTCAATGATTGTCTAGATGAGAAAACAGATTCCTGATGTTTTCATCTTCATCTTCTGACTATACTTTCTTTCAATAGTGCCATTTTTATTAAGAAAAATCCAGATGATTGACCTTTCAATATCTAGTATTCTTTAAAAGTTACAAATAATTTTTATTGGAAGAACTTATTTAAAATGCTTATTCCTCAGAGACCAAAGTTAGATAAAAATGTGTAAGCTTTTCAGAGAGGATCTATGTTCCAACAACAACAACAAAAAAGAGATTATTTTAAAGATTAGCCTCCTATTATGTTCCGCATGTGAAAGTCAGATTATCTGTTCCTTAAGCACTATGGATTTTGTTTTCTCCCATAGACTTTTGGAAAACATACAGCAAAGTCAGACATTTAGGTGGCAGAATTATCAGTTTAAATGTGCTTTGGGTTTCTGGGTAACTTTATAAAAACCTCAAATGAAATGTGAATTCAAATGTCATTGGCTGAAAAAAAGGACCTGTGTTAGAATGAAGAATTTCTACATGAATTTGACTTAGCTCACAATGTGATGGAATACCACATTCCAACACAAATACTCTCCTCCTCTGAAATGGTGGAGATTGTCATCGAAAATTTATCTGCCTGGTCTGTGATTTACCCTTCTCATTTTAAGTCATTCTATTATAATATGTTGAGAAAAACTGAGAATTTAAAAGTGTCTGCATTGTAAAAAAATGTCTTATATTACAATATGCCTTCAAGTATTTATGTAGAATAATTTTTAATTATCTGAGTGGAATTTTATCTCCTTCCAGTTTATATTCATATATTACATCATAACTAATTCCAATGTAATCTAGATAATATCCTCTTTGAACTTGATTATCTTTAAAAAGAATGATGTTTGCCTATAAACTAGATAATTATGGTGGGTGATTTGGGAGTTAATAGTATAATGTACTTTGATGTAATGCTAAGTAAGCATTAGACACTGGGAGATAATGAGCAGTTACTTTCTATACCTGGTCAAAATTTGAATATTACAGATCTATATACATTAGTAAAGGTCTTTTCTATATAAAGTCAATAACTTGGGCATTGTACTTCTAGGATTGTTAGTCACTAAAGTAGAAAAATTTCTAACGTCTTAAAAAATTAAAGGCTAGAGATTTGTTATGAACCCTGAATTTAAGAATATGTCAAAGTGTATATGTTTTTGGAACTCACTTAATATTATTCTAAAGTAACTGCAAAAATTGTCATTTAACATGTTTAGAAAATTTACCCTAACTTGTTTCCTTGTATATTTTAGATAATTATCCCAAAATCAAACTTAAAGTTTTGGGGGAAATATGTTAATTATTGAGTTAAACTTGTCTTTAAATGGTATAGTTTAATTTATTGGGGTGAATATTATATCTACAAAAATTATGCAAAAACACTATTTAAAAACTTTCTTAAATTAGACCTAGTTATTAAAAATTTATTGAATGAAATGATTAAAACCTATTTGAGGGTTTTAACATTCATATAAAATTTCATTTTTACAATTATGAAAATAAGAATATTTATGTAACTTGGTAATATAGAAGTTTATTATAATGAATAAATTGTTATATATTAAGCTTAGAGCTTTCTAGAGATTTTGCCTTGAAAGTGAGACCTGTGAATTCTGCCACAGTCATTTAGTAATATTAGGTCTCTGGAAAGTTACTTGCCCTGAATTTCATTTCCATCAAAGGATTTTTATCAAAACTAAATCATATGATGTCAGTGAACCACTTATTACCATGCTTATTACTAATAAATGTTAATTATTTTCATTATTATTTCAATTATTATAAACTTGAGAGTAGCACAACAGATTATTTTTAATTCAGAATAGTATTTGCTAATTGTCATGACTTTTATATGTATCTAACACATCCTTCAGAGAAGGCAATGGCATCCCACTCCAGTACTCTTCCCTGGAAAATCCATGGACTGAGCGACTACACTTTCACTTTTCTCTTTCATGCATTGGAGAAGGAAATGGCAACCCACTCCAGTATTCTTGCCTGGAGAATCCCAGGGATGGCGGAGCCTAGTGGGCTGCCATCTATGGGATTGCACAGAGTCGGACACAACTGAAACGACTTAGCAGCAGCAGCACATCCCTTATACTATTAAGAGTTTTTCTTTTGATTTACTTCCTTAGAGTACTTGTGAAGGATCAGGTAATATGAACTTAGGAAAATATACTTCTGAATGAAAGGAAAAGTACAATTCTAAAAACTCTACTTCCTGTAAAAGAAGACATTAAATTAAAATATATTTGTAAAATTTATGTTGAATAAGAGTGCTGAAAATACTTGTTATACAGAGTTGATTCATGGAGGATATTTCAATGTAACTGATATTATCTAGGCAGGTTTTATATATATACTCTCACACATACTCTCACATGCATAAACATAGCACACACACACAATACCTTCATTTTAATAATAGCCCTACTATAGTTGCTTCTCTCTATGCTCAGATGAAGATGCCAGTAGTATAGAAAATGGTAAGTTCATTTGGTCACAATTCTGCTGAATTTTCCTCTTGTCTAATTGTATTGAACATGTTCAACCTTTTTTCCTTCTTGTGAAGAATGAAATAAAGGAGAAATTGGATTTTTACAGTATTTATAATGTCTTTATTACTTGTCCCTTTGAATACATGCACAGTTTCCTCTGGCATTAGTGGAAATATCATGCTACTACTACTAAGTTGCTTCAGTTGTGTCCAGCTCTGTAATTCCATGAACGGTAGCCCATCAGGCTCCTTTGTCCATGTAATTCTCCAGGCAAGAATACTAGAGTGGGCTGCCATTTTCTTCTCCAGAGGATCTTCCCAACCCAAGGATCAAACCTACATCTCTCGAAGATCCTGCTTTGCAGCCAGATTCTTTACCACTGAGCCACCAGGGAAGCCCAGAAATATCATGAGTAGATGCAAAAACATTATAGATCTCTCTCTTGATTTGAATATCTGTGCACAGTGAAACTAATGTGTATGCACAGTGCACTGTTAGAATTAAATTTGAAAACCTACTCGTGAATAGTAACATCTAAAACAGTGAGGATATATGATGACTTAACAATTCTGAATAGCTTTCAAGAACTGTAAATCCTACTGTGACCTGTGAATTGTCTCAAAGCAGAGAGTTGTGCCTTTTTAAAAAAATTTAATCTCCAAAGCACATTTTCTAAAACATCTAAGGCAAAGGGGAATACGTTTTATGTGGAAAGTCTGATGTTCAGGTTTTTACTATAATTCTTCATTTTTAAATGCTACATGGTATAAACAGATACATTGTGCTGATTACCAGACTAATAATCATTATCAAATATATATGAATGTGTGTATATATACATGTGTATGTATATACATATATATTCACTGGTACTACTAGTTATTGAGTATATATATTATATATATAGTGGATCTAGTTATTGTCACACATATGTATATATGAATGTCTTAGTGGATCATATGTGTGCCATTGTATGTTCAGGTTTTTACTATGATTCTTCCATTTTAAATACTTCACAGTATAGAGTAAATGAATATGTGATGCTAATTGCCAGTTAGTACTCATTATCAAATACATATGTATGTGTGTATATATTGAGATATATATATTCATTGGTATAACTAGTTACTGAGTATATACTAATATATATAGTAGTTCTAGATATTATCACATATATGTATATAGAATGGCATAATGGATTATATATGTAATATATATATATATATGTGTGTGTGTGTGTGTACATACTTGGAATAAGTGCTTGAAATGAGAAAAACAGCATAATATGGAAGAAATAGCTCCAAACTTGAAGCCAGAAAATCAATATTCCTACTCCATTCCTTCTAATTTTTGATTGTGAAACTTTGGTTAAATTACTTAAAAATTTTCACTACAATTTCTGAAAAATGAGAAAGTATTTTTACTGAAAAAATGAAATGAAAGCTTTATCATTCTTAAAATTTGTTTCAGCCACGAGTCTGTGAAACCCACAATTGCTGTTTTTGTTATCTTATGAAGGCATTTTGATTCTGCTATGGTCTGATGCAACATGTAATGGATTTCAGCTGTCCTGTCAGCAAATCATTTGTGAAGAAACTCAGTGGCTTGGCTTTGATGATTATCTCTGTGTTGATACATGTTGATACTTTCTTCTTTTCAATTTTTAGAATTACCAAAAGATATTTGGTATGTTTTATGTTCAGTCGCTCAGTCATGTCCGACTATTTGCGACTCTGTGGACTGCAGCACGCCAGGCTTCCCTGTCCTTCACTCTTTCCCGGAGTTTGCTCAAACTAGTGTCTATTGAGTCAGTGATGCCATCTAACCATCTCGTCCTCTATTGTCCCCTTCTCCTCCTTTCCTCAGTCTTTGCCAGCATCAGGGTCTTTTCTAATGAATTAGCTCTTTGCTTCAGGTGGCCAAAGTATTGAAGCTTCAGCTTCAGCATCAATCCTTCCAATGAATATTGAGGGTTGCTTTCCTTTAGAACTGATTGACTGGTGTGATCTCCTTGCAGTTCAAGGGACTCTCTAGAGTCTTCTCCAGGACCACAGTTTGAAAGCATCAATTCTTCGGCACTCAGCCTCCTTTATGATCCAATTCTCACATCCATATAAGACTACTGGAAAAACCATAGCTTTGACTGTGTTATTTTTATAAAATTAGATATGCAGATCTTCCAATACTTTTATCAACTCTGTATATGGAAAAATTCCTTCCATTATCGACTTGTTGCCTAGTGCTGCTCCCACCAATTGAATGAGAACAGGTTTGGCAAAGCAGAACAGAAGCTTTCTTCCTTTATTAAGGAATGGGAAAGGGACAACTCTAAGAACTTTTCTTCCAGGGTAAGGCAAGTGGGAAATTTTTAAGGGTTTTGAAGTGGGTATGCCATCAGAACCTGTGGAAAATGGCAGTAAACAGAAACAGAAAATTTCCAGAAACATCCAAAGCAGGCACAGTCCTTTGGGCTCCTTCACTCGGGATGCTAATTGTGCTACTAAAGTTCAACTCCTCCCTTTGGGCAGAGATTCTACCATGGTAATGAAGCAAAGGCAACTTTCAGACATTGGGGTGTCTTCGGCTCAGGTGCTGTCCTGGAGGTCAGGCTAGAACTGGTTCGGGCAGTAGACTGTTTCTATCTTGGAGCTTTCTGCTTGAGCTGAATCTGCGGTTTTGCTTCTGCAATGTGACTTCTGCCTCAGCAAACAGAGAAATGGGCATAGAGTAATGGATTGTGGTGTGGAAAGGGAAGAAAGTAGGTTAGCCTCTGTACAGGTATGGGTCTCTTTCTCGTGACACTTCAGTATGTGTCTGTCTGTCTGTCTGCTAAATCATGTCTGACTCTTTGTGATGCCATGGATTGTATCCTGCCAGGCTCCTATGTCCATGTAATTTTCCAGAAACAAAACAAAACAAAACAAAACTGGAGTTGGTTGCCATTTCCTACTCCAGGAGATCTTCTCAACCCAGGGACTGAACCCATATCTCTTCTTGTGTTGGCAGACAGATTCTTTACCATTGCACCACTTGGAAAACGCCTTCAATATCTGTAGCAAAACCTTTCTAAGCATTTTTAGAGGAAGTTCAGGGATAAATGAAGAAACTTTTTTTGCTCTACCACCTTCCCAGCTAAACAGCATTTCCTTTACTTGCCAGCTTTATGTATAAGATGAAGATTTTATATATTGAAACTAAAAATAAAAGTATGTGATTTATACCTTGCTAAATAATTTGGGTCTTCTGGAGTCATGATAATACTGTGATAATAAATTTACATACAGGTACATTTGCAATTGTTTTTGTTCTAATTTAGAATTAGTTGTAACTACATTTTTATTCTTATATTTGAAGCTGAACTTTTAGTTTTATTTTTTATTGAAGCATAGTTGATTTACAGTGTTCTGTCAATCTCTTTTGTACAGCAAAATGATTCACAGACAAGGAAATACTTGTTATTCTTTTCCATTATTGTTTATCGTAGATATTGAATATAGTTCCCTCTGCTGTGCAGTAGAACCTTGTTGTTTATCCATCCTATATGAATTTGAATTTAGGTTTCCTATTTTGCAAGATCATGCCTAACTAATACGAGGAAAGTTTACACTATTATTTTTTGTTGAATATCTAATATACTCAGACTCCATTATAAATGCTCTAACAGTAAAAATAGTTTCTATGGCCCAGGAAATTTATTTTGCTAAGGAGACAAGGCATATACCCATGACTGAGACAGTATCATGAATAGAGATATGAAGGTATAAATGATTAAAATGTTTTTGAGAGTTGTGGAGGTGGTCAGATGAGTAACTTCCTATAAGTATTTTATTTAACAAGCATGGTTGTGAATGTGAATTTGTGTAAAATTATGTTTTTAACTTATACACATGATCCTTTACAACAGTTAAAAAATTACTCAGCCATTAAAAAGAATACATTTGAATCAGTTCTAATGAGGTGGATGAAACTGGAGCCGATCATACAGAGTGAAATAAACCAGAAAGAAAAACACCAATACAGTATACTAACACATATATATGGAATTTAGAAAGATGGCAATGATAACCCTGTATGCAAGACAGCAAAAGAGACACAGATGTAAAGAACAGACTTCTGGACTCTGTGGGAGAGGGAGAGGGTGGGATGATTTGGGAGAATGGCATTGAAACATGTATATACTATCATGTAAGAAACGAATCTGGAGAAGGCAATGGCACCCCACTCCAGTACTCTTGCCTGGAAAATCCCATGGACGGAGGAGCCTGGTAGGCTGCAGTCCATGGGGTTGCTAAGAGTCGGACACGACTGAGTGACTTCACTTTCACTTTTCACTTTCATGCATTGGAGAAGGCAATGGCAACCCACTCTAGTGTTCTTGCCTGGAGAATCCCAGGGACGGGGGAGCCTGGTGGGCTGCCGTCTATGGGGTCGCACAGAGTCGGACACGACTGAAGCGACTTAGCAGCAGCAGCAGCAGCAGCAGAAACGAATCGCTAGCCTAGGTTCGATAACAGGATACAGGATGCTTGGGGCTGGTGCACTGGGATGACCCAGAGAGATGATATGGGGAGGGTGGTGGGAGGGGGGTTCAGGGTTGGGAACTCACGTACACCTGTGACGGATACATGTCAATGTATGGCAAAACCAATATAGTATTGTAAAGTAAAGAAAAAAAAAAAAATATATATATATAAATAAATTGTAAGAGCAGAAAAAAAAATTAAGACCTCAACATGTTTTTAATACTGCTGTAAGCCATAAAATTATTTTCTAAGATATAAGAAGACAGTGATGATCTATTTTGTATTTAAAAATTTGTGTGTAGAGTACATGTCGCTCTCTTTCTGTAAGGAAAAGTAAAGACCATTTTTCTCTTGAATGGAAGTAGCAGATCATCAGTCCCTAATAGTGGAAATGATTATAATTACAGTTTAGTAATTAGGACTTTAGGAGATGTTTCTTCTCTGCCTGTTGCTTGGTTATTCTTCAATCCAGTTTGGCCAGCATAAAATATAAATAGAGTGTGATTTGTTGATCACATACTGTGTGTGTGTATATGTGTGCGTGTGTGTGTGTAAATGGTGGAAGAATTATTTCATCATGACAATAAGTTGGATCTGGCTTTCTCCTCCAGGTTTTAAAATACCACTGACAGTTAAAACATGCTAATAAAAATAGCTGGGAAATAAATAAATGCTGTATCATCATGTATGCTATATAGTTGTGAATGTTACATTTGCGAAACTTTAATTTCAAAAATGACATTTGATGTTCAATTAGACTGGTAATATGTATTTATTAATACAAAAGATAGAGATGGCATAACTATACTATTGGAAGTGCATGGCATACATAAAAAAGGACTGTCTTTCCTGAGATTCTTCATGTGGAACTTACCAGAATGTTTTCAGAATAGTTGTGCTTGATATAAAATGCTGCATTCACTTTGTGATAAAAAGCCAAACTTAAAATGAGATTTTATAGCTTATGAAAAAAGTAAATAAATAAATAAGTGGATTTGAAATGTTGACTAAGATTTCCTGTTCTTTGCTTACGCTGTCTGTGTGCAGTAAGATAAACTGTTGTTTTGTCTACCTTCTGTTTGCTGAAAGATGAACTGCTTCTTTTGTGCATTTCCTTTCAGTATATCTTAATTCAAAACAGAATTGACTAATTTGCTATCATTTTGGCAGATTTCTGCCATTTATTAAGCCAGGTTTAATGTTTAAAGCAGTCTTAAATGTTCTGTCAGGCGATAGTAAAATGCTTCCATTAAAAATGTAATACCAATACTCATCAGAAGTCAATAATGTTACTTGCTATAAAACAAGGTTGATTAGAAACTCTTCTTTTAAGAAATCCATTTGGTATTCATGACAAATTAAACATCTCTGTATAAATATACATCACTTCTTTGTGAATAGGCATTTAGATTATCTGATTTAAAATGATTTGGGTGTTTCAGCTCCAGCTATAGCACCCTTATATCACACTTCCTAACAAACTGCTAAAGAAAATTTTATATTCTGGTATGATCATATTATATTTCAATGTAATGATTAATTACATTAATCTAGACTCTCATAAATATTATCACAAATTAAAAGTCTTTTAAAATGTGGATTAAAGTTATCAGGATAAATCTAAATTTTATCGCCTAAATATTTTCATGAAAAACTTAGTCTATAAAGTAAACTTCTAATTCAGAGGCAACAAGATAAGTTTAAAATTAATGTGTATTATGTAAATTGATTACATCAATAAAACAAATAATATTCTGAGTGTTAGGTATATAATAGTATAATTCCAAAGTATTTTTATATCAATTAAAAAAATTCTTCACCCTTTTCTTATATTCTTATCCATGGCAGGTATTCAAAATGTATAGGAAATGGAAAGGAAAGGTTTGCATAGGCTGGTCAAAGCTGTCAGTGAGTCCATGCAAATATAGAAGAGCAGTGGTAAGAAAGATACAAGCACACAGTAAGCCTTTTAGACATTTTGCCTTCTCTAGCAGAAATTAATTATTGCTTTACCATGGTGAAGCCACTTAGGGTGGAGAGGTCAAAAGTAACCTGCCAGATTTGTCAGAAATGAACATAGTTTCACATTTGCTGTATCATGTATTGAGTCTTAGAATGCATGTTAAATATCATGATTTGTCTTTTCCTAGAATATTCGATGGCTTCAGCTACAGAATATTAAATCTACTCAGTTGAAAGATGTAAAGTGTGTCTGCTTTTATTGATATGTGTATGTGTGTTTGTGTGCATGTATGTGAATATATATGCATATCTGTGTATATATAGTGTGTTTATCTCTTCATATATGTGTATAATAACTGTATTCTACTTATATATGGAAAAAAGTCATTTTATATACACACTTTTTTCACACATTGTAATGCATATTAGAGTCAAGAAATATATATTATGCATATATAGATAAGATATACATATGTTCCTAGTTATTCCTTTATCACGTTATTGTCCTTTAGGTGTCTGTCTTTTTTATCAGGAGGGAATTCATTCAGTTCAGTTCAGTCGCTCACTCGTGTCTGACACTTTGGAACCCCATGAATCGCAGCACGCCAGGCCTCCCTGTCCATCACCAACTCCTGGAGTTTACCCAATCTCATGTCCATCGAGTCGGTGATGTCATCCAGCCATCTCATCCTCTGTCGTCCCCTTCTCCTGCCTCCAATCCCTCCCAGCATCAGGGTCTTTTCCAATGAGCCACTTCTTTGCATGAGGTGGCCAAGTACTGGAGTTTCAGCTTCAGCATCAGTCCTTCCAATGAACACCCAGGACTGATCTCCTTTAGGATGGACTGGTTGGATCTCCTTGCAGTCCAAGGGACTCTCAAGAGTCTTCTCCAATACCACAGTCCAAAAGCATCAATTCTTCGGTGCTCAGCCTTCTTCACAGTCCAACTCTCACATCCATACATGACCACAGGAAAAACCATAGCCTTGACTACACAGACATTTTTGGCAAAGTAATGTCTCTGCTTTTGAATATGCTATCTAGGTTGGTCATAACTTTCCTTCCAAGGAGTAAATGTCTTTTAATTCCATGGCTTCAATCACCATCTGCAGTGATTTTGGAACCCCCCAAAATAAAATATGACACTGTTTCTACTGTTTCCCCATCTATTTGCCATGAAGTGATGGGACCAGATGCCATGATCTTTGTTTTCTGAATGTTGAGCTTTCAGCCAACATTTTCACTCTTCTCTTTCACTTTCATCAAGAGGCTTCTTAATTCCTCTTCACTTTCTGCCATAAGGGTGGTGTCATCTGCATATCTGAGGTTATTGATATTTCTCCTGGCAATCTTGATTCCAGCTTGTGCTTTATCCAGCCCAGCGTTTCTCATGATGCACTCTGCATATAAGTTAACTAAGCAGGGTGACAATACACAGCCTTGACACACTCCTTTTCCTATTTGGAACTAGTCTGTTGTTCCATGTCCAGTTCTAACTGTTGTTTCCTGACCTGCATACAGGTTTCTCAAGAGGCAGGTCAGGTGGTTTGGTATTCCCATCTCTTTCAGAATTTTCCACAATTTATTGTGATCCACACAGTCGAAGGTTTTGGCATAATCAGTAAAGCAGAAATAGATGTTTTTCTGGAACTCTCTTGCTTTTTCGATGATCCAGTGGATGTTGGCAATTTGATCTCTGGTTCCTCTGCCTTTTCTAAAGTCGGCTTGAACATCAGGAGGTTCACGGTTCACATATAGCTGAAGCCTGGCTTGGAGAATTTTGAGCATTACCTTACTATCGTGTGAGATGAGTGCAATTGTGTGGTAGTTTGAGCATCTTTGGCATTACCTTTCTTTGGGATTGTAATGAAAACTGACCTTTTCCTAGGTTTATTCAAAAACACAAAAAGTACATTGACCCAATTATTTGTGATTGAAAAGTAAATTAATAAAAAATGTGTGCGTGCTTAGAACTGGAGGAGTCAGTATGCATGACCATATGGGAAAGAATCCCCAAATATGCTATTAAGTCAGAATCCCCATTAAATACTTTCATTCCTTTTGGGTATAATCCTAGAAGGCAGTATCCCATAGTGACACAGAGCAAGAATGTTGGAGTCAAGGAGGAAAAGGCTCTGGCCATTGTTGTGTGAACTTAGGCATATTTCTTGCATGGAATCCTAATTTTTAAAACAGTATTTGTATGTAGTACTATTTGAGAAGGGGATGACAGAGGATTAGATGGTTGGATGGCATTACCGACTCAATGGACATGAGTTTGAGCAAGCTCCTGGAGTTGGTGATGGACAGGGAAGCCTGGTGTGCTGCAGTCCAGGGGATTGCAAAGAGTCAGACATGAGTGAGCAACTTTACTGAACTGAATTATTTTAAGAATTATATTAGATACTGCAGTGTAAAAAAATTAATAGAAAATGTTTAAGCTCGGTTTGATTATATTACAGTATTAAAAAAAGGAAAGATACCGACATTTATTAAGACATATTTAGTTACCACAGTTTACTTACATTTTGCATGCATAGCATCATTTAATATAGTTAATAAACCTTACAGATGGATATTATTTTTATTATTAGATATTATAGATGATAAATGTGTTTAGAGTTTGAATCCCTTGCTCAAGGTCAAACTAACTAATGTGAGAGTCAGGATTTGAAAAGATATAGAAACTCTTGTTCAAGAAAGAAGGAAGAGAAGAAATAAAAAGAAAAATAACAAGTGAAAATCATGATCGGAATTTGATTCCTATTTACTTTATGAATGGACTCTCAGAATATTTTCTTATTTTTCTCCTGTTATTCAGAAAAAATATCTTCAAGCTATGAATTCCTGTAGATCTTAGTACATGAGGCATTCAGTGCATTTAACCACTTTGTTTTGCAAAGGCTTTTTGTACTTATTATGCCTTCCTAGGGCTCTCCCAGCAAAACACTATGATGTACTATTCATCATTTCCATTTGGAAAAAGTAACTGCATTCCTGCTTAGCTGTCACACTGCTTCCAGTACAGTGTGTTTCAGTAATAAATAAAGTGCATGCTTTAAGTGAAAGTATACGTTTTCTGATACATAAGTGTCTTTGGCATAATTCTGGAGGGCATGAGAGAATATTTATGTTATTGTTTAATGGCGACTCACTTCTTTCTAGGAGCGATTTTTGATGAATCTGCCAAAAAGGATGATGAGGTATTTCGCACAGCAGTTGGTGACCTCAACCAGAATGAGGAGATCTTACAGACTGAGAAAATCACATTTTCGGTGACATTTGTTGATGGCAACAACCCTTTTCAAGCAGTTCAGGAAGGTAAGGTCTGTCAGCACTCTATATTTTATTTGTTTTTTTGGTTCAATTCAAATGGCGATGAAATTAAATTTTTAAAAGCGATTAAACATGAATATCATTTTTGCATCTTTTCCGCATTGCTTTTCTTTTAGGGTGTTATTTGGTAGATTGTAATCCTGTATTCTACTTCTGAGTGGAAAGTTATTGTTTTAATTGTAATATATTATGGAAAGGGTCATAAATATTTACAATAAAAACTTTGCAACATTTTATGACTTTAGTAAAATTGAAGCATTCCTTAAAAATATGACTTTCTATCTGAAGTTTTACTTTGTTTTCTTTGAGATAACTGCTGCCTTAAGTGATGTTACAACTGGAGATGACATTTAAATTGTATTCATGACAGATGTATTGGTAAAAGGAAAACTTTTAGACAGTACATACAAATCAAAGATTTTGTACTGGAATCTATGCTGACCTAAGCTATACATTTTTTCTCTCTACAGTATGCCAAATTTTAAAGCACTTTTCTCCATTCTGTCTGTATACTTGAGTGAATTAAAATTTTTCATAGGTACAAAGTCATACAAGTACAAATTATTTTTATTATGCTAGAATGATCCTTTGTGTGAATGAAGGATTTTAATGAAGGGTCTTACACTAATAAAATTCTAGTTTTGATGCTATTATTGTAATGAAATATTTAGTCTTTTGATTGGTAAAGTAGTCATTATTCATGAGGTTATTTGTTGTTAATCTGTTTTATATTTTATTGTGATTATATATTTAGACTGAAGATATTAATATGAAATTAATTTAGTAAAATGAAGCATTTCTTTCATTAAAAACTTAGAGAAATTGGCAGAAGAAAGTATGGACAAGATATAACGGTAGTAAAATTTGGTAGAAAACTTTTTAAAGAAAAGTATTGAAGGGATAAAGAAGATAAATGTTTTTAATTTAATGTATTTACATGATATACAAGTAAGTTTTATTGGAATGTGTTTTTGATCAGTGGCATTGGCTAAAGCTGATTTAAAGCTTGTTTCTGTCAGTAAGGCAATGGATAGAATGATTAATAGTCTAATGGATTTTCTTTCTTATTAATTTGATGAAGTGAAAATATATTATTTTAATGAAATGAACAGAAATTTTTAAGTAAAGATTGATTTTGTAATAAATAGATTTTTCATATTAACATGATGGAACTTTAATACATAAATATAAATTTAAAAATCAGATTAATATAAGCATCTGGTTTTTTCTTGCATTTAATTCAGAATTATCTTGGGAATTTGCAACTTTAAATCATGGCTATGCTGATAAATTTTCTATAGAAACATCTAAAAACTGTCTAAATTAATGTTAGAATTCATAAAGCAGTCTGCAAAAATAATAAACTAGAAATTGTGGAAAATACCTGTAATGAAAGGTATAGTTACACTAAGAATGTTATTCTTTAAACTAGGTGTATATTTCTTTCCCAACTGTTAGTTTCAGTAACCAGAGTAAGAACAGGAAAAAATAAGGACTGACTTTATTTTTGTGACTGTCTTCTTATTAACTTCAGATGTACTAAAATATCCATACCTTTTAAAAAATCCACTTTGACTGAAAAAATGTGGATAAAGCAGTGAGAAATAGACAGTGGGTAAAATGGAATTGCAAGAGCTAAATAAATACGGCCTTCACACCTTTTTTAAGAGACTACAATTTGAAATACAAGGACAGTTTTTAAAATACCACAGTTAATCCATTTACATATTGCTTTGTGTAACCATTCTATTGTCAACTAAATTCTGAAAACAAAAATATCTCTCAAAAGAACTATTGTGATATAAAAGAATATGTGGCACTGAAAGCAAATTGAGAAAGGAAGTAAGTTTTAAGTTTCCAAGATAGAGAATGATAGATATTTGTCAAGAAAGAATAAAGAACTTGACAGTTTGCCTGATGGGTTTTGATACTAACAGGATGTTCTGGACTAGTTATTTTGATGGTCTGCTCTGAGTAATGAACCTGAAATAAGGTGTAGGAAACTCTGGAGCTAATTTTTCACCATTCAATATCAAGAAAGATCTTGGTTAATTTTAGAAGTAAAAATAGTTTCTTTCTAGAGCTCTTATTATATTTGATAACTTTGACACAATAATAGAAATATTCATTTGCAAGAGAACAAAAGGTATTTAGGAGTATTTCTTAAATATTTTGAGGAAGTATTTTAGGAGAAACCTTCAACTGAACTATCAAAGATGGTCACCTTTCTATCATCGTATCTTTGCTGCAATACCATTAAAATCTATAATATAGAGGGCTTTAAATAAGTTTGTTTTTCACATTCTAAAGATGGACACGGCATTCAGTGCTATCATTACTATCAGTTGTTTATACAGTCATCTTCCTGATGAACATCTAAAAATTAATGATTTTGAATTATTTTTCCCTCTCTTTGTATTTTTTAATATGTTTGTTTTTTTTCATTTGTTTATTTGAAAGTCTGATCCTTGAACAAATAGCATCATCAAAGTATATGGATATTTTGGTGATAAAAATGAAGTATAATAGGGATCTATCAACAGATAAATGGAATCTAATATGAAATCCTCAGTTTATTTGATTGTTAGAACTTTCTCCAACATTTGACATGATTTTTTAAAATTTAATATTTTGTTTATCCCATCTATTTTCAACACTTAATAAGAGAGAGAGATTTAAATATAAACAGCCTTCTTACTCCATAAACTTTAATAAAGAATATTGGTAATATAAAATGCTCCTTTGTAGTTTTGGTTACCATAAGTTTGTGCATAATAATAATTATTTTAAGGTGATTTTCTTGAAGAAAATATCTTGGTTACAACACAGGATCAATACTTTCTATTCTCTGGATAACAATGACTATTTGATCATCATTTTCACTATCCTATAACATTAATCTCAGCAGTTTCAGATAAATGAACAGGAGGAAAAAATTCTTGTTTTAACAGAAGTAATTTATAAATAAACCACCTATTTTTAGGTAATTATTTTTGCTTTCTTCTGAATATTTTTTGATAAGCTATTGGTTACCTTTTATCTGTTGAGCTGTGTGATGTCCACTAATAGTAAAGACTTCTTCATACCTTAACTTAGGAATTCTTTACTTTCTTTTTGTGTGTGGACATTTTCCTTAAGATATACAAAAAAAATTGAAAACCTGTGGAATTATTATGGTACAAAATTATATAAATCCTATTGAATGTTAAATTAATTAATTGAGACCACAGTGGTTAAGTAATTCTTCTACAAACTAGAAGCGTGTAGCAAAGAACGAATGAACTAAGCCAAGGCCTGTAGACCACTGACCTGATATTTTCCTTACTATATCTGCAAGGATATATATATATATATATATTATACATATTTATTTATGAGGAAAATGCATAATATATTCTGATATATTCTAGGACTTTAGTAAACACTGTAGGGAATGAAAATTGTAGCAGATTTATATGTTTTGATATGTGCAGGTTATGTTCATAGGTTTTAGATGACATGGATTAGCAGAAAAATACCAGTTTGATTGGCAGCAGCAGTTGCATTGTGTAATCCACTCTGTTCATTCATCCTTACTTCTTCTCATCTAAATAATAATGAAGAAATCAGAACATATATGATGTATTTTAAGGTCAATTTTATCTCTGTAGATAAGATGCTCTGTAAGTCTTTAGAACAAATTTCCAGATTTAGATACATAAAGAATTAAAGAAATTATAATTATTCAGTTTTCACTTTAGAGATGGGTCACATTGCTGATATTGCCTCCTGTTTTTTTTCTTGTTTTCCGTGACTGATTTCTGAATTGATTAAAAGAATATGTGATAGCCGTCCTTTGTTCTGCTACCTCATCCACTATTCACAGCAACCTGGAGCACTCATTAGTTTCATCAGAGTCCAGAAAGGGCCTTTTGCAGGTTCAGGTGACCTGGACCAAAGCAGTTGTGAGATTTCTTTCCTTACTTTTGTTTTAAAGATTGTTTCTTCTGTTGGACCTATGTACTGAATATAGCATAGATACACAAATGACTGGTGTGAAAGGCACCTCTTTCTCTACTAAAAGCAATAGCAGTTGTTTATATTGTTAGCTCTTAGCTAAAACCAATACCACTATGGGCCATTAAAGGTGGGGATTTATAAGAAAACAAGGTCAGGAAATGTAAGGAGGATGTGTAAAAATGTTCACATTGAAAGGTGAATGCAGAAATATGAATGCATGTATAATTCTTGTCTTGCCTACATCAGATGTATCAGGAAGGATGTTAAGAACTATGCACTAATATTGAATGGCAAGATTCAGTTAAACCATTTTGAAATAATTATTAGAAAAAATATATTAAAATGAAATGCATAGTGAGAAGAGTATAAGGGAAGATTTATACCATAGAGTCACAAATGATTCTATTTGAAAACAAAGGACTATCAAAATTATTCTCTTCTCTGATTTTTTAAAAATCATTATAAACAATTTAGTTATAAAAGTTGATTTTAATACAAAAAGCAGTCACAATTAGGATTGCTCATCTTCCAGTTACAGCCTGGTCCATCTTTAACTTACTTCTTCACACACCAGGCATGGATATTGATTGCTCTCAAAGAATCTTGTAAAAATAGACATCTCACTTTCACACAGTGACAATTTTAGTTGGATTTGCCTCACATATCTTCCAAAATTAAATTAGTGTAAGTGTAAAACAATGAGACTGCTTTCATTTATGGTTTATGAAATAAGTCCTGTGTCTTTTTAATTATATATAAATATCCACGTATCTATATCACGTGTGTAAAAGGGATGACAGAAGAGTAGCAGAGCCAGAAACAGTGTAAGGAAATCTAAGCAGGAAAAACCTTTTCCAAGACACATGACAATTCACTGTGAATATTTCTGGTGCCATAGGCTAAATCTGAATAGTCTGGTTCAAAGAAGATGTAAATGTAAAAGAATGATTTATGTGGCTGTGATATTTGATGCTTTATTCCAAGGCTTAGTCTCATAATTTATATTCCTCTCTGCTTTAATAGGATATTTTTACTATGATTAAAAGCATCTGTTAATTCCAAAATTCTTAGATTAGATTCTCCAATTTTCCTTAGCATAAGATTGCAATGTACATAATTCATCAGCCTGTATTTCCTGGACCAATTTATATAACTCCAACTTCAGCTTATTTTTTGAATCTCCTGACCACTGAACTTGAGAATTAGTGACTCCAGAAACCAAGAAATAAGATCTGAACATCATGCAATTATACTTCTTCTCATTCATTCATTTGTTCATGTCTTCCCCCATTTTTTTCATTCCTCTTCCCTTTCCACATCAAGGCGAATGTTGTATTTTGTCTCTAGGCCTAATACTCTGTAGATAACTGATGCCTAAATCCGTGTGCAGAGGGGTTGAAGGGATAGTGATGCAGCTGACTGGCCACCTCTGAGCACTCACAAGGCAGGAGAGATTCTCGAGGTACATTTGGTGGCTGTCTGGACTACCTGCCTTTCTTCATGAGTCTAGAGTGTTCAGGTTGGTCAGTTCTCCAGCAATTCCATGCCAAGTTCTGCATCAGTTTTCCTTCCTACTGCCTCGTTCTAAGAACTGGCATACAAGGTCTGCAATCAGAATCTGCCTGGTGTGTGATCTTTAGTACTTATCATTAATGTAGTATTAAAATTTTAGACATCTGTATCTATTAGGGACAACACAGGCATGCATTCTTTCAAATATCTCATTTATTATCCATTTTCATTAAAGAATTGCCAATCAAGAAGGATTATAATAATATATATTTGAACTCTAATTTTGAGGGTACTCAGTTAAATCAGTCTTTTCAAATACTTAAAGCCCATAACTCTTCCAAGACTGGGCCATCTATCATGGAAATAGCAAAAGAGAAGATGGAATGTCTGCCTGCAGGAAGTCTAAACATGCACCTGAAGGGGACTGTGGATTTTTACATGTCGTTCCCTTCTACCTGTAACTTGGGGTTTTAATTGTGTTAATAGTAGAAACATGATGTTCTAGATTTTTAAAACATTTACTTTTCAGAAAAGAGGGAATTTCTTTTTTAAAGAAATTCATTATTTTTAATATAATGTTAATAAAGATATACAATGCATAGCTTAATTTAATTTTTTCTGTGATTTTTTTTTTGTTCTACTCTTTTACTGGTAAGTCTTTCCCTTATATCACTCAACATGACACTTTTAAAATAACAGGTCCCTATTACTATGAACAGATTGAAATTCAGATGTTTATAGACCGTTATATCATGATTTTATATAGCCTTTCTGCTTCAGAACCTTATACCTGACTACCTACAATTGTGTACTGTTGTGTAAGTTACCTCATAAGATATCTATTTCAGCAACATGTGCTACTCTGGATCTTGTTTTATTTAGAGGAATCTGTAGCAGCTTTCTGTGAAAACTGTGTTTAATGGAATTTTTTTTGTTGTTGCTTATGTATTCTTTCTTTCTACCAAACATTTGCTTGTAATAATAGCGCACCACTTTCTTCTGTTCTTTTTCTACCTTTATGGATAGAGTGCATGATTAAACAGCATAATTCAGTTTTTAATCTGTCTTTTATGATAGTTATTTGGTAAAAGAATCACATATTATGTCATAAAGTGACTGAATATATGGTGTATTAGATTTAAAACCACGTTTACGTGCACTCTGCAGTTGTAATGAGAGTCCATTTTGTAGTCATAAAAATTATTTAAGTTCATGTTGACAAACCAAAGGTGACTTAACTATATTCAGAATTTTAAAACTATTGCAAGTATTATTAATATCCAACTTTTAGATGATCCAGTCTACTTGCTTAATTTGAGAAAAAAAAATAATCTGGCTTTTTATTTTAACATTTAACAGCTTATTTTTGCATGTACTTGGAAAGTATTTTTAGATTTATTGGAATTTCATTATGCATAGTCTTTTAATATCCATACAATATTTTGTTGAATTATTTTGTAATTTTCAAAAGAAATATCATTGAAATACTTGCTTTTAAAAACAAGACACACAAGCCAATGTGCAATAGAAGATTGCATATTCTAGGAAAAATAAGAAAGAATCAGCAAATACTTTTGGGGTGCCTCTAAGCATTTAGCCTTGAGTGAATTACTCTGCACAATACCATGGTCTCCACTGGCTGCCCTGAAATCTTAGCGTAGTTAGCTTGACCATTATTATCCTGTGTTAGATATTGACCTATAGCTGCACCTCTTCCTTTTACCCTCCTATTAAAAATTCCTCACTCATCTCCTTTTTAATCATTGATTCTTCACCATATTCACTCACAATATTTATATTTGGTTCAGTATGTGTTTTAAACTTGATGCTTGAGGAAAAAGAAAACATTGCGGTTAAGTGCAAGGGCTGTGTGTTCGTGTGCGTAGTAAGTCACTTTGTGCACATAGTAAGTTGTTTCATGCGTATGTGCTAAGTCACTTCAGCCATGTGCCACTGTTTGTGACCCTATGGACTGTAGCCTGCTAGGCTCCTCTGTCCATGGAGGATTTTCCAGGTAAGGATACTGGAGTTGGTTTCCAAGCCCTTCCCAGAGGATTATCCTGACCTAGGGATTGAACCTGAGTCTCTGTCTCCTGCTTTGGCAGGCAGGCTCTTTTCCACTAGTGCCACCTGGGAAGCCGTGAGAAGCATGGACCATGTAATTAGATAAATCTACCTTTGTATGAATGCTGCTTCACCCCATATTATCTGTGGGACCATAAGCACACCTATTGTTTCTGAGCCTCAGTTTATTCATAAAGTGGGAATGAACACATACTCCATAGGAAGACTGCTATGATCATTGTTGCATGATAATTACATGGGATAACAATTATGGTTTGTGGGTTCCTCTGGGCTGCAGTCCATGGGGTCGCTGCAAGTTGGACACGACTGAGTGACTTCACTTTCACTTTTCCCTTTCATGCATTGGAGAAGAAAATGGCAACCCACTCCAGTGTTCTTGCCTGGGGAATCCCAGGGACGGGGGAGCCTGATGGGCTGCCGTCTATAGGGTCGCACAGAGTCGGACACAACTGAAGCAACTTAGCAGCAGCAGCAGCAGCTGCTAATCCAAATGCATTTTAAGAGTGGAGTACATGGTGACTTGGCACCACTGCATGTGTAAATCAGTAAATTCTTATCTTTCTGTGATGTAACATTCTCACACACCCTTTGCCACATGCATTGGTAGTTCCCGTGCATACCATGGATAATACTAAATTTAATAACTGCCTGCTATTGCTAAGTCACTTCAGTCAGCCCAAGAGAAGAATTATATTTGTAGTATAATTTATTTGGCAAATAGTAGTAATGTTGCAACATGTGTAGTTAGGGTTTGGAGGATTTAAAATACGTTGCTACCATTTCTGGGAAGTAGAGAAACCTTGTAGGGAGCAAACTAAAGTTTTCTGATGATTTGTGTAGGCTTAATACAATCAGTGAAGTAAATAAGGCACTGAGTCATAACTACATGGACTTCGGTTGTAGAGAGGCATAGTGTTGTGGAAGAATGACATATGTGAAGGTCAAATATAAAAATGAATTAAAGGAAAACTTGAGACTTCAATAGATGCATCATATCTGATATTTTGCATTTATTTCTAACATGACTGTTTAAAAGGTTATCTTTCTATTTTTTTACTTTTTTATTTCAATATGGGCAGATATCAACTCTAAAAACTTGATCATAGGTTTCTTTGAATTTCCAGTATTTTCATCAATAACACATCAGTTCAGTTCAGTTCAGTTGCTCAGTCATGTCCGACTCTTTGCGACCCCATGAATCGCAGCACACCAGGCCTCCCTGTCCATCACCAACTCCCGGAGATTACCCAAACTCATGTCCATCGAGTCAGTGATGCCATCCAGCCATCTCATCCTCTGTCGTCCCCTTCTCCTCCTGCCCCCAATCCCTCCCAGCATCAGAGTCTTTTCCAATGAGTCAACTCTTCGCATGAGGTGGCCAAAGTACTGGAGTTTCAGCTTTAGCATCATTCCTTCCAAAGAAATCCCAGGGCTGATCTCCTTCAGAATGGACTGGTTGGATCTCCTTGCAGTCCATGGGACTCTCAAGAGTCTTCTCCAACACCACAGTTCAAAAGCATCAATTCTTCGGTGCTCAGCCTTCTTCAGAGTCCAACTCTCACATCCATACCTGACTACTGGAAAAACCATAGCCTTGACTAGACGGACCTTAGTCGGCAAAGTAATGTCTCTGCTTTTGAATATGCTATGTAGGTTGATCATAACTTTTCTTCCAAGGAGTAAGTGTCTTTTAATTTCATGGCTGCAGTCACCATCTGCAGTGATTTTGGAGCCCCCCAAAATAAAGTCTGACACTGTTTCCCATAGTATCATGTTATTTTCTCAGAAATCCATGCCTCATTTCAAGACTTATTTGCCTTTTGGTCTCTGATAGACTATTATGATAGTAAGAATGGCTAGGGCTTCCCTTGTAGCTTGGTTGGTGAAGAATCTGCCTGCAATGCTGGAGACTCAAATTCGATTCCTGGGTAGGGAAGATAGATACCCTGGAGAAGGAAATGGCAACCTACTCCACTGTTCTTGCCTGGAGAACCCCACAAACAGAGGAGCCTGGCAGGCTACAGTCCATGGGGTTGCAAGATTCAGACATGACTGAGCAACTAAACCACCACCAGGAATGGCTAAGCTCATTCCTTAAAGCTGTATTTTCTAGCATAAAAAATACATAAAATATCTATTATATATGAGGATTGTTTCAAAGTAAAAAGCAAATTTTTTCTCAGAATGTTTATTTGGGGGGAGGGTGCTGTTCTACAAATAAAGTCAGATGTGATCTTTTCATAGAAAATGTTTTTGAATAGAATAACCAGTAACAGTTTTTGTATTTTAGTTTTGAATTTACACTTACATAAAATCAAACATATGTTGAGGTGGTCCTGTGTGCTTATTCGAGTTATTGAAAATGAGCACAAGGTAAATAGCTCTGGTGACAGAAAGTTATTCGGAGATTAAAAAAGAGGTGCACATACTTATTGGTCACGGAGAAAGAAACTGACAACATCAGCCTCATTCTATGGGCTCCCAAATGCTGTTCTTATTGTTTTATATTAATTTGTCAACAGTATTTATAATGTTTGAAATTTTTTAGTTCATTCTTTTATTGTTTGAATTTCTAGGCATTTTTGCCCCCATTTAAAGAAGTTTTATATCTATATTAACTCATCATGTATATATTAATATATGTATTATATGTATGCATTTATATATACCCATGTATAGAAATTCATGTTTATATTAAAATATATATTATATAGCATATATTATATATATATATATATATATATATATATATATATACCATATCTATTATACTTATCTGTCTACCTTTCTCAAAAGAAGTTCATCAAGCATTTCTTTCTTTTGGTAATCCTTCCAAAGTTGATTCATGCTTCTCATGGGTAATTTTAACTCCCTATTTACTATATCTGTTACAGTGGAACAAGGCTGGTTTGTTGTTAAACCACCGTCATTCATTATCCAAAATTTATGCCAAGGCTCCATGAGAGCACAGATGAATCATTAGTTTACACTTCCTTTCCTCAGAAATTACTTAAACCGTAAATATGAGAAGAAGAGACCAACTGGAAGAAAACTATGAATCACCAAGAATAATTCATGATTCTTTCAAAAATGAAAATGATTGTTTACTTATTTGTAAGATACTTTTAATGCACTGACTCTACACTGTATTAGAAATTTATACAGATGAATGAGATAAATTTATCTCAAGCAACCAAGAACTTTATATTTTAAAGAAAGATACACAAAAATAGCTAAAGAAGCAAACAATTTTTTTTTTAAATAGAGAAGGCTGACAGCAAAATAACTGATACTATGATAAAAATAGCAGGTAGGTTGTGTGTGTGTATGTGTGTGCAACTTAAAGCCAGGAGTTCATTTTTTTATGCAGTGATTGTGGAAAATGCAAAAAGGGACATTTTTGCTAAGATTTGAAGTTGCAAAATAGCCAGCCATGCAAAGATAAGAGGAAATAGCATTGCAGGCAATAGCAATGAAAAAACCATTTGGAGGTAGGGTTTGCTTCATGTGTTTGAGGGAATTAGATTACCTTTTGAATACTCAAGCTTTTATTCTATTGTTTTGCAAATGTTTATTTCTATCAAACCAACCAGTGAAGTTGCTCAGTTGTGTCAGACTCTTTGCGACCCGATGGACTGTAGCCTACCAGGCTCCTCCATCCATGGAATTTTCCAGGCAAGAGTACTAGAGTGGGTTGCCATTTCCTTGTACAGGGGATCTTCCTGACCCAGGGATTGAACCCGAGTCTCCCGCATTACAGGCAGTTGCTTTACCATCTGAGCCATCAGTGAGGTCATTATTTACTGGGTAGCAATATTATTTATTAATTTGTTACCCAAATCTGCTTCAGTTTTCCAATTTGGGAATGAGTATTGTGTTCTAAAAAAAAATTCTGATGGTTCTGCAGATTCTCACTGACATCTGTGGCATGGAAGGCAGTGTTATTTATGAATCCCTTTTGGATTTGAGATTCACCTGTTTGTAACTGACTTTGAATATAGGTATGAGAACATTTGGGCTATTAATACAAGTGTTTTTTTTAGGAAAAAGAAATAAAATTAATCATGGAAAAAAGAATTTTACGCCGTTTTCTTGGTCTTTTAATACAGAGTAACACAGAGAGATACCTTAACATCTAAAACTAGGGAAGAAACATCATTTTGTGGCTTTTATATCCGCTGTATACTCTTGACAAAAGAGCCTCTTTTGAAAGCCCAAGAATGAGAATTGTCATTTATTTATATCTCATTATATCCCATGAGCTGTTAAAAGTGCTTCCCCCCCCCCATGTAATTTGTACAGTGCTTTATAAACTAAAAGGCAGTATAAGTTATTCTTATAAGCTTTTTATAGATGAGGAAAATGACATAGAGCTGTAGCCTATCAGGCTCCTCCGTCCATGGGATTTTCCAGGCAAGAGTGCTGGAGTGGATTGCCATTGCCTTCTCCAGGTGATCTTCCCGACCCAGGGATCAAACTCGGGTCTCCCATATTGCAGGCAGACGCTTTACCGTCTGAGCCACCAGGGAAGCCCTATAAACTAAAAGGCAGTATAAGTGATTCTTATGAGCTTTTTATAGATGAGGAAAATGACATAGAGCTAGGTTAGCTAACTAGTCCCAGCTGAAACCTTTAAAATAGTTCCTGGAATACTCTGGTATTTCAGAATGCTAACTAGGAGTCCCAGACATACATCAGTTGCAGGAGGAGAGTGGGCTCAAGGTGTTTATTTTCCTCTCCTCTGTGACATCTGTTTGAGCTGGGGGTTTCTCTCACACAAAAGTCATGCTTTCCTAAAGGCAGCCTGCTCTTCACTACTCTTCTTTAGAACTCCACAAATTCCTCTCTTCTCTATCCTTTGAGCCTGATTGCCACCTCACTGCGACTACCTCTGAATTCTTGTACTACCCCTCATTTTTCTGTCATGTCCCATTCAAATCTGTGTAATTCGCGCCTTTGAAAAAGAAATTGTTCTCAAATTATCCTGTTTTGAGCTTGCCATTGTTTCCTATTGGGATTTTAGCTGCTATCAGTATTAACTACTATACTCAGCTGCCTACATGGAAAAGCTCATCTTAGCTCATTCTTAGTGAGTTGATGACTTGTCTAATCTAATCAGTAAGTGTTATCTGTTGGAATGTAGTATTTACACTAATGCATGCATATCATATTGCAAAACTTAGAAAGAACACCTCACACAAATCTTTGTCTTCTGTCTTTTACAAGATGATGAGATCTTCAGATTCATTGGTATTTTAGAGGTACATCAAAGGCTGACTTGATGTTAGAGATGCTTCTGAGGTAGCATCCCTACAGAAGGGCACGAGGTCTGACCAGAAACAGGACTGATCTCCAAATGGCCACCCCACAGCATAGTTGAATGACTTCTCTTGAAGAACAGATAATTATTTTTACTTAATATTACAAATGGAATGAATTTGGTGAAAACTAATGTTCTATTTGTATATTTTACATATCTCTTTGAAAATCCTCTAGTTTAGTGAAGTTGATGAATCAATGTTCATAATTTTTTAAATATTTTACTCCATTTCCAATGGGGAGAATGTCCTTTTTCTTCCTTTTATTCCATTCTATGTAGGAGTGCTTTACTGTACAAACTAGACTTCTTAGTACCTTGCTGCAGAAATAAAAACCACACATTTTATTGTTGGACAAATTGCACAGCCAAGAATTTTGTTACCTAGTAACTTATAAAGAGTCATAAGGAGAAAGTAACAAGTTACAAAGGAACTGTTTTGCATTTTATCTCTTTTATTTCCTAGATCCACAGTTTAATAGATACTAATGAACAACAAGTGGCCAAGCAGCAGGCAGCAGAGAAAGAGGAAACATAGGAAAGGTCCATAAAAGCATGACCAACATTGTAACTTTATTCCTTCCTTCATCCAACATTATTCAGCACCCAAGTAAAATATAGTAAAGCAGAATTAGTGAAAAAATGTTATGTAACTTAGGGGCCCTATGCATTTTTAAAGATTTAAAACACTAAGAAAGAATAAATGTATGTGTACAGATAACATAATTGCTAGGCAGTGGTTTCTTGAGGAACAAAATACAAAGTTCAGTAGAAAATGAGATGATTTACAGCCTAGGGATGGTGAGTGAAGGGACAAAGTAAAGAAAAAATAAAGAGGAAAAATGTCTCTGCTCTGAAAGAAGCCATGTCTTCTGCTCTGAGAGAAAAGATCTAATCAAAGAAGCAGCCATTTCAAAAATACGTCTTTGTGACTGTGAAAAATGTCATCTGTGATGAGCCTGGACTGAGAATGGAAACAACAGGCCCCAAGGACAGAAAAGTAACTTTTCTGTCAATGTCTTTCTCATTCCCAGCTTCAAGATCATGCCTTTCCAAAACCAGTGGTAGAATAGTGAACTCAGCATGGAGAAAATCATGATTCAGCAAGTAAAATTAGGCATGAATAAAGACATTAATAATGACATCAGCCTTCATATAGCAAAGCCTTAGTGTTTTTTTTTTTTTTTTTTGTAATGCACCAAAAGTACTGAAAGTGATTTGAGTTCAAAGATGAAGCTTCAAAGGCACAGTGCCTCCACTGTGTTTTAAGAGCAAGTGATATTTTTACAATAATTATTCCATATCTGTGGAAGAGTAATTGCTTTTCATGTTAAAGAGATAAGCCACTAAGTTGTATAATACAAAAGTGTTATGCATATGCTTTAACTAATGCTTTCAAAGGATTTTTACTACCCATTTGGCATTGTATGCTATAACTCAGAGTGTCACGGCACTGTGCTCGTCCATGAAAACATGGATTGTTTCCTAACCTAGTTGGACAAAAGTAGATAAAGATATCCTGTTTAGGGGTTCTTTTATATACATAGTTTGCAGTCACTCTTTTTTTTTCTTTTTTCTTCAAGTTATGTAGTCAATGATGTCAATAAATTAAAATAATTTATAGGTCAGATTATCCAAGTAAACAACGAGGGGTCTTTATTTGAATAAAAAATTCTCTGCCATCTGTGAAAATCAACATTCACTGTGTGTTAATTATTGGTTAACTTATTATTCCACCTGAGTAAATATTATGAAGAGTTTATAATTAAAAAATAATATAATATTAGCTGAAAGAAATATCCAGAGACATCAATATGATTTCTAGCCTCAGACATCTTACGGTTAGCAGGTAACACACAAAAATAACATTCACATCAGTTCAGTTCAGTTGCTCAGTCGTATCCGACTCCTTGTGACCCCATGAATCACAGCACGCCAGGCCTCCGTGTTCATCACCAACTCCCGGAGTTGACCCAAACTCATGTCCATCGAGTCAGTGATGTCACTGAGCCATCTCATCCTCTGCCGTCCCCTTCTCCTCCTGCCCCTAATCCCTCCTAGCATCAGGATGTTTTCCAATAAGTCAACTATTCGCATGAGGTGGCCAAAGTACTGGAGTTTCAGCTTTAGCATCATTCCTTCCAAAGAAATCCCAGGGCTGATCTCCTTCAGAATGGACTGGTTGGATCTCCTTGCAGTCCAAGGGACTCTCAAGAGTCTTCTCCAACACCACAGTTCAAAAGCATCAATTCTTCGGCGCTCAGCTTTCTTCACAGTCCAACTTTCACATCCATACATGACCACTGGAAAAACCATAGCCTTGACTGGATGGACCTTTGTTGGCAAAGTAATGTCTCTGCTTTTGAATATGCTGTCTAGGTTGGCCATAACTTTTCTTCCAAGGAGTAAGCGTCTTTTAATTTCATGGCTGCAATCACCATCTGCACTGATTTTGGAGCCCCCCAAAATAAAGTCTGCCGCTGTTTCCACTGTTTCCCCATCTATTTCCCATGAAGTGATGGGACTGGTTGCCATGATCTTCGTTTTCTGAATGTTGAGCTTTAAGCCAGCTTTTTCACTCTCCTATTTTACTTTTATCAAGAGGCTTTTTAGTTTCTCTTCACGTTCTCCCATAACGGTGGTGTCATCTGCATATCTGAAGTTATTGATATTTCTTCTGGCAATCTTGATTCCAGCTTGTGCTTCTTCCAGTCCGGCGTTTCTCATGATGTACTCTGCATATAAGTTAACTAAGCAGGGTGACAATATACAACCTTGATGTACTCCTTTTCCTATTTGGAACCAGTCTGTTGTTCCATGTCCAGTTCTAACTGTTGCTTCCTGACCTGCATACAGATTTCTCAAGAGGCAGGTTAGGTGGTCTGGTATTCCCATCTCTTTCAGAATTTTCCAGTTTATTGTGATCCACACAGTCAAAGGCTTTGGCATAGTCAGTAAAGCAGAATTAGATGTTTTTTTTGGAACTCCCTTGGTTTTTCCATGATCCAGCAGATGTTGGCAGTTTGATCTCTGGTTCCTCTGCCTTTTGTAAAACCAGCTTGAACATCTGGAAGTTCACGGTTCACGTATTGCTGAAGCCTGGCTTGGAGAATTTTGAGCGTTACTTTACTAGTGTGTGAGATGAGTGCAATTGTGTGGTAGTTTGAGCATTCTTTGGCATTGCCTTTGGGATTGGAATGAAAACTGACCTTTTCCAGTCTGTGGCCAATGCTGAGTTTTCCAAATTTGCTGGATATTGAGTACAGCACTTTGACAGCATCATCGTTCAGGATTTGAAAGAGCTCAACTGGAATTCCATCACCTCCACTAGCTTTGTAGTGATGGTTTCTAAGGCCCAGTTGACTTCACATTCCAGGATGTCTGGCTCTAGATGAGTGATCACACCATCATAATTTTCTGGGTTGTGAAGATCTTTGTAGAGTTCTTCTGTATTCTTGCCACCTCTTCTTAACATCTTCTGCTTCCGTTAGGTCGATACCATTTCTGTCCTTTATCGAGCCCATCTTTGCATGAAATGTTCCTGTGGTATCTCTAATTTTCTTGAAGAGATCTCTAGTCCTTCCCATTCTGTTGTTTTCCTCTATTTCTTTGCATTGATCACTGAGGAAGGCTTTCTTATCTCTCCTTGTTATTCTTTGAAACTCTGCATTCAGATGCCTGTATCTTTCCTTTTCTCATTTGCTTTTCACCTCTCTTCTTTTCACAGCTATTTGTAAGGCCTCCCCAGACAGCCATTTTGCTTTTTTGCTTTTCTTTTCCATGGGGATGGTCTTGATCCCTGCCTCCTGTACAATGTTACGAACCTCCATCCAGAAGGAATGAAGGAATGGAGCCAAAGCAAAAACAATACCCAGTTGTGAATGTGACTGGTGATAGAAGCAAGGTCTGATGCTGTAAAGAGCAATATTGCATAGGAACCTGGAATGTCAGGTCCATGAATGAAGGCAAATTGGAAGTGGTCAAACAGGAGATGGCAAGAGTGAACATCGACATTCTGGGAATCAGTGAAGGAAATAATTAAACATTTTAATTATTAACATCTAATAATTAAATAATTAATAATTAACATTTAATTTAAATAATTAAATAATTAACATAGATATAAGAAATTGTGAAATAAAATGTAATAAATTATAAAGTTCTCAGTAGGAGTAAAATGTAGTGTTATAGGATTGCTAGGAGTGCTGATCTTAGTTCTATACTTTTCCTTTCTTCTTCACCCAAAGCTAGAAATAATTTCCTGTTCCTTCCATGTTCAGTGTGACCCCAATATTTGGTACTAGATATAACGGTACATTTGATGTAATTTGCCATCATCTAAATTGTGTTGCCAACCTTGCTATGCTGCTAACCTAGGTTCATTCATTCAGTTAGTTCAACAAATATTTATTGAATGCCTACTCTGGGCTAGAAATTATTCCAGAAGCTCTTCATATAGTAGGAAAAACAAATATCCTGCTGTCTTAGACTATATGTTCTAGATGCAAGAGCAGTACATTTTATACACAATGTTATGAAAAATGTTAAAAATGAAGCAGCTTAAAAGGGATGGAGATGATGAAGTTGGGGATATCATTTTAAAGGGAACAGCCAGAGAAATTCTTCTGGGATGATTTTGAGCAGAGACCTGAAAGATGACAGGGGACAGGTGATGTGGACATCACATGGATATACACATGGTGATGTGGATATCACATGGATATACACATGGCAGAGTGTACATAAGCTGTGGTGATATCAGCAACTTGAATTTTTCTGTCTTCTCAGAACTGTGTTAATACTTGATTTCCATTACTTGAGAACCTATTTTATTTTTGTTACTACCAGTAAATTTTCTGGCTTGTACCTGTAGTCACTTACATCTTCCAGCCCTGCAGCTTGTTCTTTACAAATATATTTTGTACATTGAAGTCCTTATTTGAACTTCAATCCTATGATTGTTACCCAGTCACCTATTTCTATACCTTACAGATGCAGCCTGTCTGACTTGGTATTGTAGTATGTAGAAACCCTGTCAGTAGGCTTGTGAAGAGTCAGTGTACCTGTTGGTTACTTAAGCATAATCTCTTTACTGTCTAGTTTGTGTGTAGTATTGCTATTATCTGTTAACATAATTTAAATAAGCTCCATCCACTGTACTAAACTGTTCAAATAGATCTTCTTCCATGATTGCACAGTCTTAGCTGGATCCATGTTTACACTCCCCTGCCCCCTGCAATTGAACTACATTTTCCAGTTTCCCTGGTAGTTGTATAGAAGATCTGTAGAATATGAGTGAAAGTATGAACAATTTTTAAGTCATTTCCAACTTAATGACAAGTTATTTGCCCTCGGCTAATACTTCTCCCCTTTCAATGAACTGGCATACCCCCGTGTCTTGTGACTCTGGTTTCACCAAGAAGATAAGGATCTAAATGCTAGTGGGTTTCCGAGCAATGGGACGGAAGGAACCTGGCTCTCCTATAGGTGACTGCTGTATATGAGAGTCATCCTCTATCTTATTTGTGTCATCAGTTGTGTCCAGCTCTTGCGACCCCGTGGACTGTAACCTACCAGGCCCGTCTGTCCATGGGGTTTCCCAGGCAGGAATATTGGAGTGGGTTGATTTTATTTAAGCCTACCTTACTTGAGTTGTCTTTGTTCCAGTAGGTCAAAACTTAGTGTAACTATTGCATGTATCTCTGTATACTAGATATGACACAGTTATCCCACTGCTCCTACTCTGCTAGTGAGGATAATTTTGAGCACCCAGATACTCCACTTCTGATTTTCCCATCACAGCTGTGGGCTGCTTCCTTTTGCTACTGCTGATTCTGCTTCTCCTTTTCATCCTCCAACAGATATATTGAGGTATAATTTACATACCATAAAATCCATCTGTTTTAAATGACAATTCGATTATTATTCATAAGTTCAAAGAGTTGTACACACATTGCCAAAATCCAGGGTTTAGAACATTAGCATCACCAGCAAAATCTATCATGCCCATTTGTAATCAATCCCCATTCCCACAGCAGCCCCAGCCAACCACAAATCTATTTCTGTGGATTTATTGCTTCCAGACATTTGATATAAATGAAATTAGACAATATGTAGTCTATGTGTCTGGTATCTTTCACTTAGAAGGAGTTTGTGATGTTCATCCATGTTGTAACATGTATCAAGAACATCTAATGGTAAGCAATGTTCCATTGTAGAGAAATATTGCATTTTTTTACATTTAAAGTTTAAGAGACTGGATTATTTCTACTTTTTGATTATTTTAAAAAATGCTGCTATGGATGTTTATGTGAAGGCCATTGTGAGGACATATATACTTTGTCTTAATCTGCTTGGGCTGCTATAACAAAATAACACAGACTCAGTTCAGTTCAGTTGCTCAGTCGTGTTCGACTCTTTGCAACCCCATGAATCGCAGCACGCCAGGCCTCCCTGTCGTCACCATCTCCCAGAGTTCACTCAGACTCACTTCCATCGAGTCAGTGATGCCATTCAGCCATCTCATCCTCTGTCGTACCCTTCTCCTCCTGCCCTCAATCCCTCCCAGCATCAGAGTCTTTTCCAATGAGTCAACTCTTCGCATGAGGTGGCCAAAGTACTGGAGTTTCAGCTTTAGCATCAGTCCTTCCAAAGAAATCCCAGGGTTGATCTCCTTCAGAATGGACTGGTTGGATCTCCTTGCAGTCCAAGGGACTCTCAAGAGTCTTCTCCAACACCACAGTTCAAAAGCATCAATTCTTCAGCACTCAGCCTTCTTCACAGTCCAACTCTCACATCCATACCTGACTACTGGAAAAACCATAGCCTTGACTAGACGGACCTTAGTCGGCAAAGTAATGTCTCTGCTTTTGAATATGCTATCTAGGTTGGTCATAACTTTTCTCCCAAGGAGTAAGCATCTTTTAATTTCATGGCTGCAATCACCATCTGCCGTGATTTTGGAGCCCCCCAAAGTAAAGTCTGACAGTTTCCACTGTTTCCCCATCTATTTCCCATGAAGTGATGGGACAGGATGCCATGATCTTTGTTTTCTGAATGTTGAGCTTTAAGCCAACTTTTTCACTCTCCTCTTTCACTTTTTAGTTCCTCAGACTAGATTGCCTTAAACAATGTTTTGTTTTTTTTTTCACAATTCTTGTGAAAGATAAGAACAAAGATATCAGGAGATTTTGTGTCTGATGAGAGCTCTCTTGGGTTGCTGCCTTCTTCCTGTGTGCCCTCATGTCCTATTCTTTGTATGTGCATGGAAGGAAGGTAAAAAAAGCAGTCATTGGTGTCTCTTCCTTTAAGGACACTAATTCTTTCAGATCAGGTGCAAACCTGGTGGCCTCATTTAACCTTAATTACATTCTTAGAGTCCCCATCTCAAAACATAGCCACAGTGAGGGTTGTGGGCTATAACACTCAAATTTTGAAGGGATAGAAACATTCAAAGTCCATAACATTTTTCTTGGGAAGATATCTTAAAAGGGGACAGCTCAGTCATGTGGTAAAGTGTAACTTCTTAAGTAATTTCACAACTGTTTTTCAGAGTATGTACATTCCCCCTAGCAGTATTTGAGGATTCTAGTTTCTTCATATCCTTGTCAATTTTGTGAAACATATAAACTGGTATCTAATTAAGATTTTCATTTGTGTTTATCTGATGATTAAGGATACTGAGTATCTTTTCCTGTGCTTGCTAGCCATGTTTGTATTTTTGATAGTTTTTTTTCACATTTTATATTTGTTTAATTAGATTAAATATTCTTTATATATATTCTTTATGTATACTGTATGAAAGTTCTTTATCAGATATATGGTTTGCAGATACTTTCACGCAGTCTTTCCCCGAACCGCCCCCCCCCCATCTTAATGGTACTTTTTGAAGTGCAAATTTTAATTTGTTGAAATTCAGTTTATCAGGTTTTTCTTTTAAGTATCTTTCTTTTGCATTACATCTAAGAACTCTCTGAATAATTCAAGGTCACTGTGATTTTTCCTGCTCTCTTCTTAAAATTTATATATTTAGTTCCTTATATTTAGATCTAGAAGCTGTTTCATGTTTGTATTTCAGTGTGGTGTAAGACAGTATTTTGGCCTGTGAATATACAGTTTGCCTACTCTGTTTCAAAGGGAGATTATCCTTTCCCTCGCTAAATATATTTGGCCCCTTTGTTGACAATCAGTTGACCATAAACAGATGTGTTTATTTCTGAACTTTTACTCCTGTTCGTTAGATCTGTGTGCTTGTCATTATGCCAGTAACATATTGGAGATTTACAATAAGTTTTAAAATCAAATATGTTCTTTTTCTTTTTTTTCAAACTTATATATGACTATTACATTCTTCTCGTTTTATATAAATAATAGGATTAGCTTTCAGTTTCTTCAGAACGGCTTTCTGGAAAATTGACAAGGATTGTGTTGAATGCATAAGTCAGCTTGTAAAGATTGCCGTCTTAAGAATATTTAGCCTTCTATTTCATGAACATAGAATGTAGCTCCATTTTTTAGAATGTTATAGTTTTAATATAATAATAATATTTTAAATATTATTTTTTGCTTTTCACTGTGCAAGTTTTGGGCTTCCCTTACACTTTTAATTTATTCCTTAGGATATTATTCATTTTTATAATACTGTGAATGGAATTATTTCCTGAATTTTATTTTCATTTTGTTTACATACACACACACACACACACACACACACACATGCACACACACACACATGCACATATTGCTATGGGCTTCCCCAGTAGCTCAACAGTAAAGAATCTGCCTTCAATGCAGGAAATGCAATTTTGATCTCTGGATAGTGAAGATCCCTTGGAGAAGGAAATGGAAACCCACTCCAGTATTCTTGCTTAAGAAATCCCATTGTCAGAGGAGCTGGGGGGCTACAGTCCATGAGGTTGCAAAAGAGTTGGACATGACTTAGCCACTGAACAGCAAACAATATATTGATATACTGATCTGGTCACCTGTGGCCTTGGTGAATTCAATAGTTCTAGAAATTTTTTGTGTATCCCTTAGGATTTTCTAAAAATAATATCATGTTATGCAAATTAAGAAATTTAATCATCCCTTTCAAATCTGGATTCCTTTTAAAATTTTATTTATTTTTTCTCTCAATTACACTGTTAGAAACTCTAGTATATAATTTTGAGGGAAGAAGACCTTTCCTGTTTCCAGTCTTAGTTGGAAAACATTTTGTCATTCACATTTGAGTATGAGTTAACTGTTTATTTTCCATAGAGGTCTTTTATCATGTTAAGGAAATGGATAGCATTTATCAGAGTTAATCAAAGATCTTCTTGTTAAATTTCTGGCTAGTCATCTGGTTTGGTCTCTGCTTGATCAAATTTGTATTGTTACTTTGTAAGGTATTGACTTTGCTTCATTGATACATAAATTATTATCATTTTCTACGACTCTGAATGATTTTTCCCCACATACCACTCTGAATCAAATCCTAAACCCTGTGGCATATAAGCTCTTGATTTTCATGTCTTTCTCTACTTGCTGGAACTGCCTTTCTAATGGACCTGAGGAGTGGGGTTGAAGATAAGGATAAAATGCCATGGACTTACTCTTCTTAGATAATGTTCAGTAGGTTTGTTTGTCTTTTGAATAAGTGATTTTCAGTTTATTGTATGCTTTTGGTTAAATTTAAGAACCCTGAAAAAGATTTGGTCAGTTTTGCCTAGTTTTATAATTGGTTTGTTGGGGGAGATTTGCTGAGCTTCACACTCTATCATTTATGGAGTTCCATATACCCCTTTTTGTAGTATGGATAGAGAATACAGATAAGAGGATTAAGATTTTATAGAAGTATTAATATCATTGTAGCTAAACTATGAATGGTAAGAAATATATGAAATTCATTTATTAGGGTAGTTCAGAAGGGTAAAATAGTATCAGAAAAGTGGACTCGGTAGAAACAACCAATAGTTTAGTTTGTTTGGAACCTTATCTATTTTAATGACCAGGTCAAGTTGACATGGTAAATGAAAATGAGCTAGTAATAGGTTTTAAATATCAAACTGAATTTAATATTTAGGAAGTAGCAAAGAATGAGAAGATTTGAATGGTGGAATGATTATATATAATTTAGCCAGGCTGTGTGACTTGTAGAATCTTAATTCCCCAACTAGGGTTTGAAACTGTCACCCCTGCAGTTGAAGCACAGAGTCCTAACCACTGGACCACCAGGGAATTCCCAGGAGTGAATATATATATATATATATATATACACACACACACACACACACACACACACACATTAGGAAAAGAAAACAGCACCCCCCCCCCAATATATAAACGATGAACCAGAGGTCAAGAAACTGAAATCAGGGAAACAGTTGGAAATCTGTTTAAACTGTCCACATGATAGGCATTATGTTCTCAGACTAGGATAACTATAATGGGAAGGGGGAAAAGTGAGCTGCAATGAAACTATGCTGCCAGAAGACTATGGTACCTTATTATATCTCTGGGGCCACTAAAAGGAAAAAATCAAAGAAGATTCCTAGCTTTTGGCCTTTAGAACTAGACAAATAGGAAATTAATAGAAATGAGCATAGAAGGAAAGACATATAGGGTAAGTGTGAATAGTAGCTAGCACTTACCGAATCCTTTTTATGTTAAGACATAGTTATATGAATTTTACATAAATTAGTTACTCCTCACACAGGCTTTTGCATATATTACGAGAATAAGGTGGTGAAGTCAGTCAACTTAACCAAAATTAAATAGCTAATAAGTGTCAGAGTTGGAATTTTATCCCTTGTCTGAATATAAGTATCAGAATATGACTGGAAAGTAGAAGCAGGGCTCTATAAAGAAAGGATGAAATAATGGTTTTACATCACATTGTTTGGAGGTGAAAGGTAAAGCCAATATGGTATGGAATTATAAAAGAGGAATAGAGGAGAGGAGAGAAATCCATTGACATATTGTTGCAAATACTTATATTTTGTGAGAAAAGGAAATAAATAAAAAGTTTGAAAGAGAAACCAGTAGAGATCATTATTCCTGAGGAGAAAATCCTTCTTTGAGAGGTGGTTATCTTAACTGTTACTGAATGTTATTTGGATATGGTCTGTGAAAGAAAAGTAAAGTTGCTCAGTTGTGTCCGACTCTTTGTGACCCCTTGGGCTATAACTTACGAGGTTTCTCCATCCATGGAATTTTCCAGGCAAGAGTACTGGAGTGGGTTGCCATTTCCTTCTCCAGGGGATCTTTTCATACCCAGGGATCAAACTTGGGTCTCCTACATTGCAAGCAGATGCTTTTACCCTCTGAGCCCATGGAGTCCAGAGATGAAGGAACCTACTGATTAAGTTATGGAGAGACGTTTCTTTATAGTGTTTGTGGTGTTAATGAAAGACTAGTGCAAGCAGTAAGCCGTGAGTGGATGTGAAAGAACAATACCAGTAGAGTCTATTCAGAGTTTGCTGGTGAAGTTATATGTACATGAATAGCTAGAGTGGAGAAGGAAATGGCAACCCACTCCAGTGTTCTTGCCTGGAGAATCCGACAGGGGAGCCTGGTGGGCTGCCATCTATGGGGTTGCACAGAATTGGACACAACTGAAGTGACTTAGCAACAGCAGTGAAACATCAAATACGAATACATGGGGGAATTTTTGGGTTGTGTAGGAAAAAATATCAAAGGGGCAGTATTATATTTACTATATTTGTCTAGTTCTAAAGGCCATTTATAAAAGCAGTTTGGTTTAGAAAGATGTTAAGAAGAGTTGATAAATATTGAACTATGACCTAAAGTCATATTCATTTGATTGATACAGAGAAGGAAAGTTGAGGAAATTCATGGGAAGTGGTTATAATCATCTCAGTAATACTTAAGGCAATGGAACATTGGGGAAGGGCAGTGGAGTGGAAAAGGTTTGGAAATGCTATTGGGGAACATCTGTTAGGGATGACTGAAAATACTTCTGAGTCATAGTAAGAATCAAACCAAGATTTCATAGGAAGGATCTGTAAGAGAGCATAAAACCACCTTCTATATTAGTCTCCAGCAACATTCAGAATCTGTCATCATAATGAAGGTCACCATTTTAAGTATGATAAGTATTGTTTTATTTATATTTAGAGTTAGGCATTATCTTCAGAAATTTCTTAAAGTTATAAGAAATCTGGAGTGAATGAGCCGTTAGAAAGGGAAAATAATTTCTTTCGGAATGGGTGCAGTTTCCACATTTTTGTTTCTGTTTAGTCCACGTGTAAATATTTGAGGAGATCTGAATTTTCTGTAAAAGAGACTGGTAAGAATGAGAAAAAAGTAACCAGTTTAAAATTTTGCCATAATTCTGTTTCTCCCCAGAGATTTTCCAGAGTTTATTTGTTCAGAGTGAACACCAATCTCTTTTAAAAGAGAGGATTTCCTGAGGATGTTTGAGCGGTATCATTTATTCTATGGTAATTTACAGAGTACAATATTTAGCTTTTGGTTCTGGGACAATCATTTTCATCATCTAAGTGGTATAGGGGAAAGTGAGTACAATCTGGAGTCGAAAGCATTAGTTTTGTTCCTGACTCTGACTCTTAAGCAATTTCTATGAGTAAGTTTTCCTGAATTGTAAAATGGGGATAAAAAAATATCTAAACCATTTCACAGGTATATTATGAGATTCTAGTAGGTGATGAATTGAAAAGTCTATATTATCTATTAAGTGATGTAATTTATTTTTAAATCCCACAATTATCAGCAACATGCAGACCTATGCTAGCCTGCAGCTGAAGTTTCTGTTTCCTCAAAAAATACTTTGTTAGTTTGAAAATATAAAGTTTAGCACCATTAGGAAGCTTTCGAAGATGAAAAATTCATTGTCTGAGTTAATGTTTAAATAAGCTCTAAAGTGATATCTATGAGAAGCTAGTATAATTGTGAAGATTTTAGGCTGATTGTTTAAAAAGAGTAACTTTATAAAAACTTCAATTTAGTAAATATGCATTAGTTTATATACAATGAAGCAATATGTTTAACTGTTGTGTTAAGTAAAATACCTTATTTTCTTTGTATGATTGCAATGTGCTATAATAGAATCTGAATAAAATAAGATATATAAGAGACTCCTCCAACTTATATGAAGCATAGCTATATTATTTACTTAGTTATTGAATTAAGAAAACTACATGTAAACATGGAGCTAAATCCTGAAAGAAAAAGATCTCCATCTATGACCATCCTTCCCCTGAGGAGATTTTATTTCGGCAGAATAAGATATGTGCATTCTAGTAGTCTGCGATGGTAGTAGCATGTGTTCATACCAAAATAGTTTGAAGAAGAACTTGATTCTGTTCGTGTAAGAAAGATTTTTTTCTTTACTTCTTCTATGATTATCTTGGAGTAATTACCATAGTAAATGCTGTGGCACCACTGACACCCACATAGTCATATTCCTTCTGTTTATGTGAAAGGCAGCACCACTGAGTTAGAACTCAGTTTTTTCCATGAATGCATTATTCAAAAATACCTTATCCATGAACATAACTGAAATTTTATACTGTAGATTTTAAGCTTATAATTTTTGCCAGTAATTTCAAAATAAACTGTGTAAAAGGATGAGAGAATAAATATTTAATAAAGAAAGGTTGGCTCAGAATTATATAACCTAATGTTTACAATATTTTGATTCATATTTGTATTATATTTTATTTGTTTAGACCTAAAGTCCCCACAAAATTTCACTATAGTTGGAATTTCACCATCTTATTAAAAAAGAAAATCATATGTTATAGCATAAATTTCTGGCAAGCATTTGGAAAGCAAGTTGTTTTTGAGCCATATACATCTATGACAAAGTCCTAGATTTAGTACATTTACTTAAAACTGACAATGTGACTCCGTATATTAAAATTTATCATATTGTACAAAGACACAGGCTCAGTTCCAGTACTTAAGATTGGTCAGAAACAGATCAAATCCTAGATGTCACATTCTTTACTAGCCATGAACTTGTGAATGTTACCTCTCTGTATAAGCCTCAATATCCCCATCTGTAAGATTAATATAGTAACAACAGACATGACCATTTGAAGTGTAGTATTTAAGAGGAAGGTTTTTATAAAAATTAGAAAAAATCATAAAAGCAAGTAGTATATAATAGCTACTCAAACAATAGCTATGAAAGACCATCATTCATCATCATAACTTTGACTTGAAGTACTGAAAATAAATGAATCCATGCAGAAATGACCATAAAGTAATAATAGTTAAGTTTTCTATCTCATAGTTAACAAGGCAATATTTTAGAGCCTTAACATTTCTCATAAAGAGAAGCTTACCCTCTATAAAGAGACAGATTTGTATTCATTGTATTTCTGACTTGAACTACAGAAAATAAATGAACCCCTGCACAAATGACCATAAAGTAATAGTAGATTACCAGTTTTTTTTCCTCTAGTAGTAAACAGAGAGTAGTGTTTCAGAGCTTTACAGTTTCTCCTAAAGAGAGGGTTACTGTCTATAAAGAAGCAAATTAATATTCACCTGACTGTGTGAAGTTTTTCAAGGCATAGTGATACTTAGATTGCTTTTAAAATGACTTTAATATCCAGAGATGGGGTTGGTCTACAACCTCTTCTCTCAACACACACATGTACACACATGGAACACATATCCAGTAAAGCTGCTTACTAAATTTTTCTATGTGAAGCAGCATTGACCTATGATATTCTGAAATTCCAAATGTGTTTTAGATAAATTTTCTTTTTTCCTTAAATTGTATATGGTAGCAACAACATCAGCAAATCAGCAGAATCACCACATTAACTAACATTAAGTAAATAAAGCATTATTTTATACCAGGTCTTCCTATATACCAGGTCTTATTTGAAATTCTTCATATACATATTAACTTAATCTTGATAGTCTTATGAAGTAGGAATATAATTATTCAAATTTAACAAAAGAAACTTAATGCACACAGAAGTACATAAAATAGCAAAATCTACAGAGTATTAAGAGTAAAATAGGATTTGAGCTCAGGCAATCTTGACTGCAGAGTTGCAGTCATAACAACATGCCACAAACGACCTTCCTTGACTTCAACCAAGTATTTCTTACTGAAAAACTCATATTGAATTTCCAAAATATTTTAAGGACTTATTTTTCAGGTATAAATAAGCTGTTGAAAAGTAGTGAGACAATAGGTCATTTAAACTTTCACTTCAACTTCTCTTAGTAAATGTGTTTCTCTTAGTAAACATGAATGTTTTGAAACGTGATCATTGTGACTCATTTCTGTATTTTCAACATAAGAAAAAAGATGAAAATATCTCAATACTCAAGGAAATGAAAAGACAGAACACAGACTGGGAGAAAATATCTGCAAAGGATGTATCTGATAAAACACTCAGTTCAATTCAGTTCAATCGCTCAACTGTGTCTGACTCTTTGCAACCCCATGGACTGCAGCACACCAGGCTTCCCAGTCCATTACCAACTCCTGGAGCTTACTCAAACTCATGTCCATTGAGTCGGTGATGCCATCCAACCATCTTATCTGCTGCTGTCCCTTTCTCCTCATACCTTCAATTTTTCCCAGCATCGGGGTCTTTTCCAATGAGTCAGTTCTTCACATCAGGTGGCCAAAGTATTGGAGTTTCAGCTTCAACATCAGTCCTTCCAATGGACTGATCTCATTCAGGATGGACTGGTTGGATCTCCTTGCAGTCCAAGGGACTGTCAAGAGTCTTCTCCAACACCCCGGTTCAAAAAGATCAATTATTTGGCACTCAGCTTTCTTTATAGTCCAACTCTCAAATCCATACATGACTAGTGGAAAAACCATAGCCTTGACTAGATGGACTTTTGCTGGAAAAGTAATGTCTCTGCTATATAATATGCTGTCTAGGGTTGGTCATCACTTTTCTTCTAAGGAGCAAGCATCTATTAATTTCATGGCTACAGTCACAATCTGCAGTGATTTTGCAACCCCCCCCCCCCCAAAATCTGCCAGTTTCCCCATCTATTTGTCATGAGGTGATGGGCCTGGATGCCATGATCTTTGCTTTCTGAGTGTTGAGCTTTTAGCCAACTTTTTCACTCTCCTCTTTCAGTTTCATCAACAGGCTCTTTAGATCTTCTTCACCACCATAGGGTGGTGTCATCTGCATGTCTGAGGTTATTGATATTTCTCCCAGCAATCTTGATTTCAGCTTGTACATCATCTAGCCCAGTGTTTCTCATGATGTGCTCTGCATATAAGTTAAATAAACAGGGTGACCATATACAGCCTTGACATACTCCTTTTCCTATTTCAAACCAGAATCCAAAATTAAAGAACTCGGCAATGAGAAAAAGACATTAACAAATGGAATCTAATTGAAGGCTTTAACTGACATCTCTCCAAACAAGATATGCAGTGAAAAATAACTGTATGAAAATGATGTTCCCCTTCCTGTGCCATAAGGGAAATGAAACTAAAAACCACAATGAGTTACCATTACAGGCCTACTAGAATGGTCCAAATCTGGAATACTGAAACATGACATGCTAGGGAGGATGTGGAGCCTCATTACTGGTAGAAATTTAAAATGGTAAAGCCACTTAGGGAGATAAGTGGTGCTCTTTTGTGTTTTTCTTTTTTTTAATAAAACTAGACATACTTTTGTCATAGGATCCAGAAATCATGCTCTTTGTTATCTATCCAAAGAAGCTGGAACCTTTTTTACCCATTAATCTTTCAATTAAATGGTTAAATTTAAATTCATGATACATTAGAAATCAGTTCAGTCACTCGGTTGTGTCTGACTCTTTGTGATCCCATGGACTGCAGCATGCCAGGCTTCCCTGTCCATCACCAAGTCCTGGAGCTTGCTCAAACTTATGTCCATTGAGTCAGGGATGCCACCCAACCATCTCATCCTCTGTCGTCCCCTTCTCCTCCCGCCTTCTATCTTTCCCAGCATCAGGGTCTTTTCCAATGAGTCAGTTCTTTCCATCAGGTGTCCAAAGTATTGGAGCTTCAGCTTCAGCATCAGTCCATCCAGTGAATATTCAGGACTTATTTCCTTTAGGATTGACTGGTTTTATAGAGTAGTACAAGGGATTCAAGAATCTTCTCCAACACCATAGTTCAAAAGCATCAAGTCTTTGGTGCTCAGCTTCTTTATGGTCCAATTCTCACATCCATACATGACTACTGGAAAAGTCATAGCTTTGACTAGACAGACCTTTATCTGCAAAGTAACGTCTCTTCTTTTTAATATGCTGTCTAGGTTGTTCATAGCTTCTCTTTCAAGGAGCAAGAGTCTTTGAATTTCATGGCTGCAGTCATCATCCACATTGATTTTGGAGCGCAAGATAATAAAGTCTGTCACTGTTTCCATTGTTTCCCCATCTATTTCCATGAAATGATGGGCCTGATGCCATGATCTTCGTTTTTTGAATGTTGAGTTTTAAGCCAGGTTTTTCACTCACCTCTTTCACTTTTATGAAGAGGCTCTTTTGTTCCTCTTCACTTTCTGCTGTGAGGGTGGTGCATATCTGCATATCTGAGGTTATTGACATTTCTCCCTGCAGTCTTGATTCCAGCTTGGGCTTCATCCAGTCCGGCATTTCGCCTGATGTATTCTGCATATAAGTTAAATGAAAAGCTGACAATATACAGCCTTGACATACTCCTTTCTCAATTTGGAACCATTATCTAATAAACTAGTGCGAATGCAAAATCTTCAACTGCAGGGTCCTTAGAGATTATCTAGTTTAAATCATGAATTTTCACACTTGTTGAAAATTAAGTCTAGAAAATAAATGTACTGAAACCATGTAGGTAACTAGAAGCCTATCTAGAGACTAAAATGGGGATCTTATGACTGTTATTGCCCCCAAGTGAGAAGATGTTTAAGTTGGAATGAAGAAAGTGTTTCAATTCATACCAAGGGATAGTAACACAATAAAGCTTGAGTTTAAAAATATCCAGCTCATCACTAACTAACTTTATGAACTTCACAGAGTTTTTTGTCCCCTTATTTCTTATCTGTGAAATGGAAATAAAAATATTACTCTACTCAAAGTTCTGTTGTCAGGATTAAGTGGGGTAGCAAATGTAAAGCATTTATAATAATGCTTGGCACAAAACAGTTTTTTTTCCCAATGTAATTTACATTTATTAGAGAAACTTTTGTGAAATACAAAATAATCAGGGATGAAATACATTAAGTTAATCTTAGTACTTAAAACTATTAGTAGTTACATACTTAAAGACTTTTTCATTTTAATCTTTCACTTTATATATTCTATTTTTCAGTTATGTTTTTAAATCTACTTTGCATGGTTATATTTACAAATCTGATTTTTGACAGTATTGAAGTCTAAACATCCTAAATTTGCTTTGCTTAAAAACACCAAAAAATACTGCATAAGATTAAAATCAAACGAGCAAAAACCTATCACTTTAATGCATAGGTGAGTTTTCAAGGAAATAAAAAATTCAGTTAAGTCAGGGAAAGGAGTCATATAACAAATGATGATAGTTTGTTAATTTGCAAGATTTCACTGGGCTTTGGGGTCATCTTTAATCAGATTGTGACTGGCCCAGGGATTTGCTTTTGATGGTTTTAGCATGCGTGTGGGAAAGTTTGGGCTCACGCAGTTTTCAGAGTCTGTTCTCAGTTTGCATTAAGTTTGAAAACACAAAGGATACAATCAAGAATGAATTTTAAAGTTATACAAATAAAAGTGGACTAAAAAGAAAATCTTCCTCAGCTTTGACTAGGAAGAGGGTGCAAAACTATGAGAATTCATGGTCATGAAAAGACTATCATGTGAAATTCATGACAATTCATGCTATTCACATGATACAGAGAAATATTAAACTTAAAATGGACTTAGGGTTAGTAATGTTTCCAAATATTTTACAAAAACAAATGTAAAATCTTTGTGGAATTTTACATTTGCAACCCAGGCTTTTAATGATTCTCATAGAGAAGATAGAAAGCAGTAAAAGTACAATCACATAACACAATTACAAAATACTTACAGAAATGAGGGATCATGGGCAAGACACAGTAGATGAAAATAAGGTTCTAAGTATTTTGCCATAAGCGTCTTTGCCATAGACATATCTTTGCCACAAAAATTTCACTTGAAAATATTTTTATTATATAACTATTTTGTGTTAAGGCAATTTTACTATAAAAGATAAAATAATGAATTGACAATTTAGTTTGGCATATATGATATAAAAATTATGAAAATCATGATAGATGAGGGTGATCTGTCCAAAGAGTTGGTTTCTTACTTTGAAATACATTATGCTGGAGAAGAGGAGAGGTTGAGGACCTTAAAGGCACAGAATTGAACCCACCATTTTCCGCAGAACTTTGGAATATCTCTTAATGGACATGTGACCATATGCCAAGAATGAAAGAGTAATAAAAAACTATTTAAGAACTGATATCTCTTTTAATGAAGGAAGATTTTAGTGAAAAATAAAAATTGCAATGCCAAACAATGAATTGAATCAACAAGGAGACAGAGTGTATAAAATACTAAGAATGAAGAACTTTGAAGGCAAGCGGTTTGGTACAACCCACAAAATAAAATTAGTAATTTACACAGTATTGCCATGAATCTAAATACATTTTAAAAGTATTCAAATATTTTGTATTTCTCAATAAAGTCATTTTAAATTTCTTATTAATTTCTCACATTTCATTATAGCCTTTTTCCCATTGCTTTTTCATTTTTTATTATTTTATTTTTGTGACCAAATTGCCTTAAGGCAAGTTAGTTATTCAGCAAAAGTGTTTGTGGTGAAAATGCTTGAGACAGTGATTATGACAAAGATATGTATGACAAAGATACGTATGATAAAGATACCAGACTCAAAAAATTTCAGTGCAAAATATAAAATAAATATAATGACTATGTTTAAATAGATAAGAAAGAAAATAAAAGTAATTGGTAAAAGCATAAGACCCTCAAAGATGACCAGTGAAATTCAGAAAAAAGCAGAAAACACTAAACAAAGAGAACTTCTAGAATGTGAGATGTAATAATTGAGATCAAATCTCATTGGAAAGTTAGTAGAAGCACAGCTAATAAACTAGAGTGTAGGTCAGAAGAAATTCTGCAGAATCAGTTACAGAGTGGCAACAATACTTAAAACATGAAAGAATTTAAGAGACATGAGCATTATCAATGACCTAAAAAGATATATTGGCATAGAATAGAAGAGAAAGCAGTATTTTAAGCGTTAATGATATTGGCATCTGGTAATGGCATGAATGAAGAATGTTGAGTGTATACTTTTGTAGTAAATTTTAACAGGAAAAATCCCTGTTTTCACCAGCTTATTCCTAGTATCCAGGATGTACTGATAAATGTTTAAAGATTGGTTCTCTAAACAAACAAACAGAAAAAAAATGAAGAGATGTGTGCCTATATGCATAATGAATGTTTATTATAAATTTTACTAATATAAAGGATATATAGCATACAATTTACAAATAATCATAAAATATTATTTTAGAGTACATTCCATAGGCTCAATTGAATCTCACAAAATGTTTTCACTGATTTTTACCAAATTATTGTAACCATAATCCACCTCTGGTTATGATTCAACCTTAATTTGAGAAATGGTGTTGCATCCCAGTACACCAAAACTTTATACAATTAAATTATTCTAATTTAATCTGATATGTGATCTGTTGTTAAAATATTTCTCACAGTTGTAAAAATTATATTTATTTAATAAAACATCTTTTCATCTTGAGCAGTAGATACAACACACTTGCAGGTTTAATCTGTATTATTTGTAGTTTCTCCTTTACTTGTTTAAACTGAGACAAACAACAAAACTGTTAATAAAGCTCTGATTTATAGAGTTTGCTAATTTTCATCAATGCGTAAATATTTCTGTAGCCAGTTTCAAGCTATCATATGATGTCACTGAACAGTTAGAAAAAGTGTGCAGTGCCCTGCTATGATATTCATATAGAGCATCTAGTGTTTCTACTATATAAGTACAGAAAATAATGCGAAGAACAGAACAAGTAGTAAAATAATTGGGAATATGATAGTTTTGAATTTATTATCATTGTCTTCAATATAATTTAATTGAATGTTTATATAACTTAATATTTGCTGAGTTAACAGTTTCTTATCAGATTTCTGAAAGTGCACCAACAGGCCCTGACTAGGCAGTAGGAGCAGAAGCTCCTGTCTCCAGGGAGAATTCTTCAGTGAAGTATGGGAGAGTAAGGAGGATGCTAGTTGTGCAGGACTAACAAGGAGGACTGGAATTTCCTCCACCCCTGCGTTCGTTCACTAACTGTCAGAAGATATATTTGTTTTTGTATACACCTTTCATCCATAACTCCTCTGGGACTCTTGCTTCCAAGTAAGGATTCCCAAGAGTTTTCTGAGGACAAATTGGATCTCTTATTTCTCCTTTCTCTGCAGGCATTTCAGTAGGCTGCGTCTACTTTAAGTCACTTATTACTACTCTTGTCTTCCCAAGTCACTTTTAACCTTGTTTTATTTTTTAAAACCCTCTTTCATACTTTGTTACAATTTTCTTTATTCTTACACTGTTAATTGTGGGGCGGGAGGTCGTTATTGAAGTAGGTGCAATAAACTTCTAGTGTCAGTCCTTTTGCAGTTAGTCATAAATATCAGTTGGTATTTCTTAAATGTTTATAATAATCCTAGGGCTTACCAGATGTAATTAGTACTAAGTTACACAAAATATGGAATAGCGCAAATCCACCAGTAGCTTTGTACATGTTACTCTGTGTGAAATCAAACAGGAAATTAAAAAAAAAAGCATGTATTTTATCAACCCATTGAATTTGTTTTTTCTTAGTGAGTGAAGTCGCTCAGTCATGTCCGACTCTTTGTGACCCCATGGACTGTAGCCCACCAGGCTCTCTGGTCCATGGGGTTTTCCAGGCATGAATACTGAAGTGGGTTGCCATTTCCTTCTCCAGGGGATCTTCCCAACCCAGGGATTGAACCCAGGTCTCCCGCGTTGTAGGCAGACGCTTTACCATCTGAGCTACCAGGGAAGCCCTTTTTTTTCCCTTAGGTATGTTAATAAAAAGAGAAATCCTATATTTTTGGATATGCAGCATTTATAAGCTTCAGAGTCTGAGGATCTTGATGAGGTCTAATCCCGTTGGATTTTAATAAATGTCATGTGGTGTCAGATGCTCCAGCTTATAATGTATATATACCACAGAGGATGATTTCAAACCTTCTCAGCACATCTTCCTGTATATTGCTGTAAATCATCCCCATTAAACTACTTCAAAATGTTTCATGTGTAACACCCCTGGGTATTCAATTAAGTACTGGGTTTTACAGAAGGGTGTTGAAAGTGAAGAGGAAAGAGGTGGAAATGGAATTGAATATAACAGGCCACTTGCTGTCAGGCACAATTTCTTCTCCTCAAATAGCCAGAAAACCTGTTAGAGGTTTATAACTGTAATATTCTTTATGTATAAATAAGCTGGTGAATAGAAAGGAACATAAGCTTAGTACTGTGTATTTGGGGAAATGTGTTCTATCTAGATGTATAGAAATTGTTTCATTTTTTTAAATTTAGCAACTGAGTATTATTAGATCACTAAGGGCTTCCCTAGTGGCTCAAATGGTAAAGAATCTGCCTGCAATACAGGAGACCTGGTTTCAATCATTGGGTTAGGAATGTCCGCTGGAGAAGGGAATAGCTACCCACTCCAGTATTCTTGCCTAAGAAATATCAACAACTTCAGATATGCAGATGACACTAGTTTAATGGCAGAAAGTGAAGAGGAAGTAAAGAGTCTCCTGGTGAGGGTGAAAAGAGAGAGTGAAAAACTGGCTTAAAACTTGGCATTCAAAAAAACTAAGATCATGGCATCCAGTCCAGTCACTTCATGGCAAATAGATGAGGAAAAAGTGGAAACAGTGACAGATTTTTTTTTTTTACTTGGGTTCCAAAATCACTGCAGATGGTGATTGCAGCCATGAAATTAAAAGATGCTTGCTCCTTGGAAGAAAAACTCAAACTTACACAGCATATTAAAAAGGAGAGACATCACTTTGCCAACAAAAGTCTGTCTAGTCAAAGCTGTGGTTTTTCCAGTAGTCCTGTACAGATGTGAAAGTTGGACCATAAAGAAGGGTGAGCGAGAAGAATTGATGCTTTTGAATCATGGTGCTAAATAAGACTGTTGAGAGTTCCTTGGAGTGCAAGGAGAACAAATCAGTTAATCCAAAAGGAAATCAACCCTGAATATTCATTGGAAGGACAATGCTGAAGCTGAAGTTCCAGTACTTGGCCACCTGATGCAAAGAGTTGACTCCTTGGAAAAGACCTTGACTCTGGGAAAGATGGAGGACAGGAGGAGAAGAGGCAACAGAGGATGAAATGGTTGAATGGCATCACTGACTCAATGAACGTGAGTTTGAGCAAACGGGAGATAGTAAAGGATGAAGGAAGCCTGGCGTGCTGCAGTCCATGAGGTCACTGAGAATTGGACATGACTTAGCAACTGAACAACAAGATCACTAAAATACCGAATAAATATTTTAAAAATTCATTTTCTGCATTTCTTCATTAGTTGGAAGAACATTTGAAGATAAATAACAATGTAGGTGTTTATTCACAACAGCAAAATAAAAGTAATTATAGCTTTCTTCACTTAGCATTTCCTAAAGTTGAATGTAATACTTATAGGAATCCATTTGAAAAGTGTATTAAAATTATTTCTGAGCTTGGATGATTGCAACACTGTGATGCAATGTGTTTATAGTAGGTGTTGTACAACATTTCCAAACCTTTAATATTGTCTAGGTGCACATTATGAAATCTTGAGTCTAGATATCTGTCAATTTACAGAATATGCTATAAGGAAATCAGTGAAATAGTATTTTTCTATTTTCTAGTTCTCTGTTTATATGTGTTTAGAGTGAACAGAAATCTTTAAAAACGGCTATCCTGATGTTTGCATTTCACATATTTTCATCCTTCTGTTTCTTCCCATTTCTGTTGTATTTTGTATTGCACAAATCATCCTTTTCTATCTCCATGTTTTTTTTTTTTTCCACTTGTAAGTAGATCTTTTTGTTCTCTCTATGAGAAAAATTTTCCCTATGTTCTGCCCCACCACAACTTTCTCACTTTTTAATAATTACTCACTTGCCATTTTCTTGAGGAAACCTTTCCTACCTACCAAAGCTTTCCTTAACCTGGTGTATTTCCTTTTGGTTTCCTCTCTGATGATTCCACCACATCCTGTGCTAATGCTGGACCTGCCACCTTGTATTGTAACCAGTTCTCTTCTTGGTTCCAATCTACTGAACCCTAAACTTCTTTAGAGCAGGGGCTGTGTCTTATTTTTATTAAGAAAAAGCAGGTATCATGTTATATTAACAGTTGGGCCGCTTCCTCTACTGAGGTATTTTATTTTGTTGGTATTAGGTATTGATAAAAAGAGGAAGATGGGGAGAAAATACGTTACAGAGGCTGGAAAAGTTAGTAAGTTATATTATACGTTTACTACATTAGATTGTTTAACTACAATCCAGTTGGAGACAGCATCTGTATAAAAACTTAAGGTATTCAGTGCATTTTAATTGTGATCTGAAGTTAGAAACAAGCTCCTGTCTGGAGGGGATATTATATTCCATGAAGGAGGCACTTCTTTCTTTTACATAGTGAATAATAATGAGATAAAACAAGAAGGGATCTTTTTTCTATCTCCTTTAATCTTTTTCTATCTTTTGTCATGTCTCTCTTAAGTAAGGAGTTCTGTAAAGTCTTAAGTAAAGTTCTCCAATATCCTCAAGATTTGGAGTATCTGGATAAGGGTGTAGACCATGTTTTAGACAACAAAGCAGTATTTCAAACAAATATGGAACTCAGAACAAACAAAGTCAATGTACTGTCAGAGGGAAGAGTAGAAAGTAGCTCAGAGTTAAGATGCTAAGTGGTTAAACCTTAATTTAGAATGTGATACAATCCCGAGGTCTAGGACTTCTGTGTTTGTTTACTGAGTGCTTTAATTATTCAGTCAGGAAAAGAGCAAGCATTTTCTTAGAATTGAGTTATTTCACCAAAAAATAGATATTGAACTTTATTTTGAAGTAATTTTTCTGATCAGAAACTATAATTGTGAGACAAAAGTATCATTTGTGTTTAAGTGTTTTAGATTTTAAGTAGAGTTTTTACTTAATTTGAGCTGTGGCTGTAAATATTTTTTCAACATTAAATTATGTCTGTATATCTTTATATACCTCTGCATGACATGATAAATAATGTATAGATTTTGAGAGTATTGTCAAATCTGATTTCAAATTGAAAAATCTGTTTCCTATCTTGGTATATATGGATTTCATTTAATTGCAAGAGTGAATGTTAAAAAACCACTTTTCTGGATGAGTGTTTTAGTAACTTTTCAAGGATGTTAAATATGCTTGATTTTGTGTTTAATTATTTTCTGCTCAAGAAAACACTTTATATTGCTCTGATCATCCACAAATAATATGTCTTGACATTTAAAAGACTGAAGAGTAAACAGATTTTAATATCATTAGAAATAATGAATGCTTTGTTCTAAGATTTAATTCGTTGATGTTCAGAATTTCAAATAGTTTCCATGTGCTCACTGTTGGAAAGGTCATTCAAGTTTGAAAGTTGTTTATTTTAAAATCTCAACATGGCCTTAAAAAATTCCATTTTTAAACATCCTTGCTAGTGCAATTAGTTGTTATTGGAATTAGATTGTTATCATATACAGCTAAAGAATACTTTTCCCCCATAATTTTTAAGGAAAGAACCAGTTCACTTATTTTTCCATTTAAACAGTTTTAAATTTTGTATTCTGGTTCCTTACTTAACTGTTTCTTCTCTTAGGAATTCAAAGGCTATCATTCCAACCTATACATTGAAAATAATTGATACACTTAGCCAAATAAGTAGATTAGCAGTTTTCACAATGTTCTTCAATGGGCAGAATGATTTTGAAATTTTGTGTAATTTATCCCTTAGTATCTATAGCTAAGTAAAATTATGTACTGCCAAGATAGAATAGGAAAGATAAATAGTAGCTGAGGACACCAGAATCGATGAGAGGTGAAACAGTAAAGTCCCTGAGATTAGTAGTTTTATAAAAACAGAACTGAAATTTGTAAAATTTGACTCTCTTTAAAATGACAGTTGATACATGTTAGAATTTCTGAAAGAAATAGCAGAGAACAAACAGAAAAGGGTAGGAGGGGGGAGGGGGAGATAATCTTTGATTTTATTTTAGTTACCAGCAAATTTTATGTTAAACTATCGATATTGTTCTTGAACCAACCATTATTTATGATATTGTATAGAGAAAATAAGAGAGATTAAGCTTTAATGTTTTTGGGAGAGCAAATAATGATTATTGTTGTAGCATATTTCTGATGTATTTACACATTCAATATATCAGAATCTCCACAGATTAAAGTTTAGGGCATAATAACCATATTTATTATTTATAAGGCAAGCAAAACGACTACACATTGTCCTAAATCTAGCTAAAGATACTCAGAATAGCACAAAAATTATCCATATATAACCAAGTCAACTGCATTATTCTAATTTCTGTTTCTGATGCCAGGGAATATTGTCAGTCATTGCATGAAATCACCATAAAGATGATCACTCTCACAAAAGGTGAACAATATGGTCAACTAAAACACAGGAGCATGAGTTTACCTCTCATTTCTCTGCTTTTACCACCAGCAACAGTATTATAACAGGACAAAAGGGTCTTATGATTAATTCATTTACTAAAAAGTTTTTAATTTGAATTTTTAATGTTTTTCAAGGTGAGGCATAACATGATCGTGGCAGAGCTGAACGCTGTAACTTTATTGTTCCTAGGACACTCTAAAACTCCAAAAGATATATCTGCCACAGAGTACTGCATTTGCTTAGCACTCCAGGTTATTAGCACATGTGCCTTTTTGTACTTGAAAAACCTATGTTTTATTAAAGTATGACAGAGACATCTCTTTTTGATGCTTCAAAGACAAGAAGGTAGAAGTAAAATCACACTCTTCAGGAAGAAAAGCAAGCAAATGAAACTAGTCAAAGCAATGTTTGGGGTGTGGTGTGTATTTGAAATCAGATGGAAGAATCTCAGTGGCAGGACAGTATCTCAGGGAAAGCTTAAAACAAAAGTATATATATATATATATATATACACTAATGAAAACATTTCTTGTTTTTCAGACTTTCTAGACCATACTGAAATATCACTGATCTTGTATTTCATTAGAAACAACATCTAAAATTAAATTGTAATTAACGTTCATTTCTTGCTGAGGGAATGATGGATGGAGAATGAGAGAGGGATTGAGGGATTCAAGTTGATTCACTGGGTCAAACAGAAGTGTTGGCAGCTGCAGTAAAGAAGCTTTCTCCACATTGCATTGCCAGAGTGTCTCAGTTCTGACCTCCAGTCACAGTGCCAAGAACTGCCAGGAATGCCAAGTGTATGCTGATTTTGTGATGTAGAGAAACAAGGATTTGGGTGTGAATACTTAATTGTTTTGAACCACTATGTTTAGTTGGAATCTGAGCCAAAGTCCCCAGACATAAAAAAGAAACAGTGCTGAAAATCCTCAGGCACAAACATACTTTGCATTTATTGCCTGAAAGTAAGCAGGACATTTGAGTCAGCAGCACTTTGAGTTGACTTCACATCTTAGTTTTCTAATTATGATGGCTAAAGGAAGTAGGGACATTTGTTTTGTGTACCCTTGAAACTAAAGATATGTTCTCAGCTGCCCTCAGAAGTAGGATGTTTGTTACTTAGATGTATTTGTTATATCTTCAGCACTGAGATTTTCTTTCTTTATTATTTCTCCATCAAACTTAAGTATACAAACACCTTGCTTGTTATTTCCCATGAGCTTCTTAGACAGGAGTTTAGGTGTTAGAAAGCCTTTTCGCTTTGTTTCTTAAGAATTTGGAGTTTGTAAGTTTATTTTGTTTTGATTTTAGTTGAATTAGGAGGAAACCCTAGAAATTTAAAAGAAATTCTTATAGAAGTTCACTATATACCTTTAGGAAAGAAAATATTGAGAAACATTTAAAACTAGTCTCACTTGTAAAAACCATAGAATAATATAGGGCTTTAAATGATTTTTACTAACATTGAAATTGATACAACAATTTTTAAGTGACTTTTCAATCCTTGAAAATGATCTTCGATATCTGTAATTTCAAGTACATTATGTTACTACCAATTAATACACAGGAAATAATTTTCTGTAGTAAACAGTGGTTTTAATATATTGTATCTGGTTCTGCCATGTGAACATCAGTTTATCAATATTACATTTGCATAAGAACTTTATGAATAATCATTTTATAGAAGGTGGTAAGCACCTTTTGTTTCTGGGTGAAAAAATGGTTGGTAAGATTGAATTAATGATTAGGGATTCCCTGGTAGCTCAGCCTATAAAGAATCTGCCTGCAATGCAGAAAACCTCTGTTCTATCCCTGGGTTGGGAAGATCCCCTGAAGAAAGGAATGGCTACCCACTCCAATATTCTGGCCTGGAGAATTCAATACAGTCCTTGTGATTGCAAAGAGTTGGACATGCCTGAGTGACTTTCGCTTTCAATTAGAGGATGATGTTAAAATTGGGATCTGATTATCATGGACTGGACATGCTGAGCATCTTGCTTAACTCTTGTATCCTGTACTATATAAGTAACAGAGTGCAGGACCCTCTCATATTTTGGGACTATTTAAAATTAGATTATACCAATTTTGACTGTTAGTACCATAGAGTTTGTAAGCCAGTTCAATCATGCCTGAATTACTATTTCATTGAATATTATTAATCAGCTGCCATCACTCAGTGGCAGGTTGCCAAGACAGCACTCTGAGGACTCCTCTGTTCATTCGTCTGCCCCAGGGTGACATAGTGTAGAAGCCTTTTTGGCTTCTTTGCAAAAGAACATAATTGTCTCTAAAATGTGTATGTTATCACCAAGCTTATACTCAGAGGATGTACAGGGAAAAAAGTTCTCAGATATTTCATCCAGAACAACTAAGTCATTACCCAGTAATGTTATTTGCTAGAAATCACATGGACTCGGGGAAAGAAGGTTCTGGGTTTTTTGTACTTCAGGGCCCTTTGATGACCATTTGCCATCCATTCCCCCATGATTTATTTCACTGGGTCACATGGTGATAGGGAATAGTGTGGGAAGAGAAAGACTGGCTTTTGAATCCTGTACATTTTTTGGTTGTGCATTCTCTCATTTTTCGTGTCGTCAGACTTCAGCATACTGTGAATAGTGACACGTCAAAGGTTGCTTTATTCGATGATAATGCTGCTCTGTAAAGTGTGGAAGCTTAACTTCCTGTGTCCCCTGCCAACATTGATAGATCCCATGACAGGTGCAAATTTGACTTCACGCATCAGAATTTAACAAGCCAAGCCTGAATACTACCTGACTGTGGTTAAGTTTTCACTTCTTTTGCTATCTGTGATCTTAGAACTTTTGCGGACTTTTCATTTTGTTTTATTTTTCACAGTAAAGGAAATTTGGAGAAGTTTATAAACTCAACTACCAGAATTTTCCATAATTTCTGACTCACCAAACATATGTTCTGAAAAATATCCTCTTCATGATAACCAACTTACTAATTTCAGTTCTCATGCAAGTTAAATCTTATTTATTTGAATTATAGATATATTTACATTTAAACTATTCATTTTCAAATTCATATTATATGTAAATATGAAGTGATTAAAAAAAACTTTAGGTTTTTAAATAACTAGTTTTCAAAATGTTTAAATTTAGTAACACATTAATAGACAAACACCTAAAATAGTATCCCTGTGGAGAGTTAGTTTTTATCTTATATCTTCTGTTTTTTACAAATTGTGTAGAATCCTATTGCAACTGTGTTAACATATTCAGTCAGATAAATAAAAGTCGTGATGGGACTAAGTTATAAGCAGCATACAGAAAAAGTCAAGTAAACATATGGTTTGTTAGCTCAAAACAAAATAAAATCAATTTTTAGCTTCAATGAAAGAATACTTGGTCTTTTACTCAGCAATATTTTTTAGTAAATTGCTGGAATAGTGTTTAAGTATATTCGTGTGATTACGAGTATATTCGTGTGATTACACGCTAAGTCACTTCAGTCGTGTCCGACTCTGTGCGACCCCATAGAAGGCAGCCCACCAGGCTCCCCCGTCCCTGGGATTCTCCAGGCAAGAACACTGGAGTGGGTTGCCATTTCCTTCTCCAATGCATGAAAGTGAAGTTGCTCAGTCATATCTGACTCTTTGCGACCCCATGGACTGCAGCCTACCAGGCTCCTCCGTCTATGGGATTTTCCAGGCAAGAGCACACACATGAGACCACATAATATTTAGCTGAGATATTTTTGTGGAGATAGGCATTTAAGAGAATGTAAGTTTCTTTTATAAAGGAGGCGAATTCAGTTGCAGTTCTTGAATCTGTGGATTGGGGTCTTTTGTTCATGTCTGGGAATTGCTTCAAATTTTACGTGCACTCCATTCTTGTTCTTTTCTACTTATAGAACTTGGATTAGATGTGTCATTTTCACATACTCACTTGATCGTACATATCTCTTAACCTCTCTTTTACATTTTACATCTCTCTGCCTTTTAGAGTATAATTCCACAACTCGAATTCCCTCCTTATGTGTAGTAATCCACTCTTCAACGTATCCATCGAGTTTTTATTTCAAATATCATATTTTTCATTCATAGCAATTTTGATCCTTTTTAATATCTATGTGCCTTTAATTATATTATCAAACCTTTATTTTATTAGAAATAAATATCAATTTTCTGTTATCTTTCTCACAGTTTTAATTCCTGAGTTTTTATGTCATTATGCCTATCTTTATTTCAGCTAGCTGTCACTCATGCATGGTGACTTATTTCTATATATTTTTCATGACTTTTTAAAAAGTGTTAGCTGCTCATTTTTCTTAAACTTTTGCCTATGAAAATTCCTTGACACCTAAGGTATAAATGAGGGGAAAAAAGCAACTTTGTTTTGCTTTTTGTCAGTCATCTGGAATTTCTAATGAAATTTGACTTCTTTAAATTCTTACCTAGAGATTTTTTTCTGGAACTCAGAGAGTTGGGGACCTAGACTCTGTTGAGTTCTGGCTTATGAATTTGAATTCTCAGAATTTTTTTTTTTTATTTTCCTCTGCTTTGAGCCATTTTTAGAGAAATAAAGATGGTAAATATATTTCTAGTTTCCTTGTATACTGAGGATGCAAACTTTTGGTGTCCCAGGATGAAGGGTCCACAAGAACCAACAGTGTAGTTTTCCCTAAGGTGGAAAACAACTTCTTGGTTTCATATACGTCTATGAGGGCTTCCCTCGTCACTCAGGTGGTGAAGAATATGCCTGCAATATGGGAGACCTGGGTTTGATCCCTGGGTTGAAAAGATCTTCTTCTTCACCCCCTAACCTAGTGTTGCTTACTTTCTTGCCAACTCATTTAATATTCAAGATTTAAGAAACAGATTTTTTAATCTAGTGTTTAATATATTTCTTAAGTAGGATAATCGATTTGGACATGTTGCAATAAATGAAAATTTAAGTGGATTGCGTTAGTGACTGAGGGAAAATTAAATACAAAGACCAAGGATATTGAACTCCCCTAGATCTTTGAAATCCTGATAATTTAACTTATTTGCTACTTCTTTGGAGGGAAATCAGCCCTGACAACCCACTTACAGCTGAAACATCAGCTTTTATTTTAATAATTATAGAGGGATTGTATAATAATGGTGTTTCAGATTATTTTCTTTGGTAGTATATGTTACAGTTGTTTCCAAGTTTACTAAGAGTCTGTGGTTTCAAAAGAAATCAATATCTGTAACATAATACCAATTCCTGCTATGGTAATGTAGGAAGTAGAGATTGTTAGAAATATATAAATACAAATTGAAATTTAGAAAATTCATAATAGACAATGATGCTTTTCATTTGAAGGTGTGTTTCAGAGCTCTTATTTGGATCAAAAACGTTTTGCTCTTTTATTATGTTCATTTGACATGTATGGCTCATGTAATATTTTATTGTAATGCTCAGTGTTACATCGATTTTAGATTTGTTGCACTTGATTGATTTCATATATATTTTTTATTTGGTGAAAGTTTATAGAATAAATAGATGATTTGTTCAAAATAAATCTTTAAATGTAGAATCTGGACACATGCTGTTGTTGCTCACATTTTAGCATTTACCATGCACAATCAGTGTAAAAGTTAGAGTCTGAGAACACTGAACTATGAAGCCTGGATTTGCTTACTCATTTTACTGCATACTCGCTATGTAACTTTGGGCTTACTGTACCATTAGCACTTCAGTCCCATTATCTGCAAAATGATACTAATGCTAGTAATAAGGAACAAAATAATGAATGCATGTAAATCAGTTAACAACAGTTAAATTTTACCTGCTCTTGCCACACCTTTGGTATTTTTCTTAACTAAGTTTTCAATGAATAGCAAGGGCCTTTTAAGTGATAATGAAATTGAAAAGCATAAAGCAAAATAATTGAATAGTGCTTATAATAAATAGGGAGCCTTCCCAAGTGGTGCTAGTGGTAAAAAAAAAAAGAAAAAAAAAAAAGCACCTGACAGTGCAGGAGACATAAGAAATGCAAGTTTGATTCCTGGGTCAGGAAGATCCCCTGGAGGATCAGAACCAACCCACTCCAGTATTCTTACCTGGAGAATCCCATGGAAAAGGGGAGCTTGGCAGACTCTGTAAGGTCACAAAAAGTCAGACAGGACTGAAGGGACTTCACAAGCATGCTGCATAAATTGGAAAATAAAAAAGAGTAATAAAAAATGCTTGAAATTTGTAATACAGTGATAAACAGATAGGACTGATAAAATAAATAAAAGATATATAATGAAATTTAGAATATATCTGAAAGAGTTATTTGTTTTTCTTAAACCATCTTTTTGGTTGCTGAGAAGTGTAATAATTTGCATTTGAAGCATTTACCATTCCTAACAAATAATAAATCTTCAATATTTAATTTTATAGTTTTAGTTCTTTTTTTTTAATGAAAAATGTTTTTTAATAAACCAAGAAGAGTTTTTTTCTTTTTTCTTTTTTCTTTTTTTATATATATTTTTTAATTTTATTTTTTATTTATTTATTTATTTATTTTTAATTTTAAAATCTTTAATTCTTACATGTGTTCCCAAACATGAACCCCCCTCCCACCTCCCTCCCCATAACATCTCTGTGGGTCATCCCCATGCACCAGCCCCAAGCATGCTGTATCCTGCGTCAGACATAGACTGGCGATTCAATTCTTACATGATAGTATACATGATAGAATGCCATTCTCCCAAATCATCCCACCCTCTCCCTCTCCCTCTGAGTCCAAAAGTCCGTTATACACAGCTGTGTCTTTTTTCCTGTCTTGCATACAGGGTCGTCATTGCCATCTTTCTAAATTCCATATATATGTGTTAGTATACTGTATTGGTGTTTTTCTTTCTGGCTTACTTACAGTTTTAGTTCTATTTTAGTTTTCCTATAAGTAAAATATCAATTACAATTTTTTTTCTGTTTTCCAAATATTTCTTTATCATCGGATTTGTTCAAGATCACTGTAAGTAAATTTTTAGTCATATTTGATAACTATGAATGATTTATTGCACTTTCCTAGTTCAGTTAAATTTTTATGACTCCAGTAACAGTATTTTATGATTATGTTTTCAATTTGTAAACCAGACAGTAATGAAACTCTTCCCTATTAATTTTCTAAGAATCACTTGATTTTAGAATGGGTCAATAACTGGTGCTCTCTAGAGATATTTTATGTGCTTTAATGGTAGAATCCGTTTTTATTTCCACTGTAGCATCTCTAAAATATGGATTGGGGCTATTATTACTTTTAAGAGAATATCTTTAAGTTTTATTTCTACTTTATAAAAACAATTATAGATTAATATAATTAATCGATTATTTCTGTGTTCTTACTTAGGGTACTTTGATTGCTTTTCCATGGGGTTTTTAAATAGTGTAACAAAAATGCTATAAACCTGAAAGTCACAGAGAACTAGACAAATTCTATTCTGCCACTTTAACTTCAGAGATTTTGAATAAGCAATTTAATATATGAAAGGTTCTATTTTATCCTATATAACATGGAGATAATCAGTTAGAACTCTGATAACTGTTATACAAAGGTGATATAAAATGATACTATATATGTCTGTCTGATAATAGTTTTCATAATAATAATTATATATGCTTGAATTTGGCAATTAGTAGTAATTAAAACAGGGCTTCCCAGGTGGTGCAGTGGTAGAGAATCAGCCTGCCAATGCAGAATATGCAAGAGACACAGGTTTGATAGTTGTGTTGGGAAGATCCTCTGGAGTAGGACCTGGAAATCCACTCCAATATTCTTGCCTGGAAAATACATAGAGCGAGGAGCCTGCTGGGCTGCAGTCCATGGGGTCACAAAGAGTCAGATACAACTGAGCACACACATGAGTCATTAAAATACATGTGTATGTATGTAAACTTGAGACCATTCTGAATCATATGGTTTCTAAAACAAACATTTCTGCTGATACAATATATAGAACACACTTGGACATAGATGTTTGTACTGATATCTGCCAATGGCATATTAAATATAAAATATGTATATATTTAAGTACATTATTTGTATCTAACTCTTAAATAATATTAACTGTTTCTAGAATATTTTCATTTTGATAAAATGCTTTTGCAAGTATACTATCTGAACACTGCTTTACATGTTTGGTTTAAAGAATAAAGGCGATCCTACACCAAATTCAGAAATGTTGCCTATGCAACTTTATGAGATTCAAAGGTTCTTGTAAAATGTTTTAAAAGCTCCAATTTGAACCGTGAACTTCCAGATGTTCAAGCTGGTTTTAGAAAAGGCAGAGGAACCAGAGATCAAATTGCCAACATCCACTGGATCATCAACAAAGCAAGAGAGTTCCAGAAAAATATCTATTTTTGCTTTATTGACTATGCCAAAGCCTCTGACTGTGTGGATCGCAAAAACTGGAAAATTCTGAAAGAGATGGGAATACCAGACCACCTGACCTGCCTCTTGAGAAACCTGCATGCAGGTCAGGAAGCAACAATTAGAACTGGACATGGAACAACAGACTGGTTCCAAGTAGGAAAAGCAGTACATCAAGGCAGTATATTATCACCCTGTTTATTTGACTTGTATGCAGAGTACATCATGAGAAACTCTGGGCAGGAAGAAGCACAAGCTGGAATCAAGATTGCCAGGAGAAATACCAATAACCTCAGATATGCAGATGACACTATTCTTATGGCAGAAAGTGAAGAGGAACTCAAAAGCCTCTTGATGAAAGTGAAAGTGGAGAGTGAAAAAGCTGGCTTAAAGCTCAACATTCAGAAAATGAAGATCATGGCATCTGGTCCCATCACTTCATGGGAAATAGATGGGGAAACATTGGAAACAGTGGCTGATTTTATTTTGTGGGCTCCAAACTCATTGCAGATGGTGATTGCAGCCATGAAATTATAAGATGCTTACTCCATGGAAGGAAAGTTATGACTACCCTAGACAGCATATTAAAAAGCAGAGACATTACTTTGCTACCAAAGGTCCATCTAGTCAAGGCTATGGTTTTTCCAGTGGTCATGTATGGATGTGAGAGTTGGAACTATAAAGAAAGCTGAGTGCCGAAGAATTGATGTATTGATCTTGGTGCTGGAGAAGACTCTTGAGAGTCCCTTGGACTGCAAGGAGATCCAGCCAGTCCATGTTAAAGAAGACCAGTCCTGGGTGTTCATTGGAAGGACTGATGTTGAAGCTGAAACTCCAACACTTTGGCCACTTGATGTGAAGAGCTGACTCACTGGAAAAGACCCTGATTCTGGGAGGGATTGGGGGCAGGAGGAGAAGGGGACGACAGAGGATGAGAAGGTTGGATAGCATCATCTACTCGATGGACATAGGTTTGGGTGAACTCTGAGAGTTGGTGATGGACAGGGAGGCTTGGCGTGCTGTAATTCAAGGGGTTGCAAAGAGTTGGACACAACTGAGGAACTGAACTGAACTGAACTGAATTGCAAAGAAACTTTTTAACATTTACCTCGTATGCAAGGCTACCAAGATTTATTTTAATTGAACCATTTTTTCAGATATATTTGTAAATATTCTGCAGAAGGCATGTTACACTGAATAAACTGTGTGATATATATGGTGGTATTCAGTTGCATGAAAAATTAATGTTAATCATAAACCAAACTGATACATGACACTGGAGATCTAACTTGGAAAAAATTATACGTACATGCCAAAGTCCCAGATTTGCCTAAAGTAAGGACTCTCACTTGGATTATATAGTGTTAATAAAATAAAGTCTGATATTAGGTAATTAAATTTTGCAGGGAAGAATCTCATAATGATAGCTAAAAAGAAAACATAAAAGTCAAGAAGTGAAGCACAGCAAATAACCTGTTGAGAATAAAAATAATTAGGATTTAACTGGTAAATTTCTTAGTCTCCTTTTAGCTAAAGCAAAGAATTAGACATATGGCCTCTAGAAGATTCTTTCAAGGACTTACACTTATATGTCTAATATAAAAGGTGAGAATATAAGATATTTTCCTCCAGTATTTATATATTATGTAATATTTTTAATTTATTGGTCACTATATATGAAGTTAAATTTAACTATAATAAATACTATTAAATTATTTTTTCAGTTTGTAAACCAAAGATCGTATGTACTTAGAAAAGGAAGAAGAAAGGAAGAAAAAATGTAAAGAAGTATGGAAAGAAGGAAAGAAAGAAATGGGGAAAAAATGGAGAAGGAATGGAGGGAGAGAAGGAGAGAGGAAAGGAAAAAAACTTGTCCAAAACTTGGTAGCTAGAAAATTTTTGCTTGAGTAAGGTTGTGAAGATGCCCTGGAGAAGGAAATGGAAATCCACTCCTGTATTCTTGCCTGGAAAATCTCACGTACAGAGGAGCTTGGAGGGCTACATGGGGTCACAAAATTTGGACATGACTAGGTGACTAAACAACAACAATAAGTAACTTTGTGAGCAAACAACAAGCGTTATATATATACACACACTCACATACACCATTCACATTGCTTTTCCTACTGGTATCTACAATTCTCCAAAGTAATAAATAAATAGATTCTCACTAAAATAAACATTATGAAATACTTGGAACAAAACCCCAAAGCTCCTCAAGAAATTGTTTCTGGATTATGAAGCAAATAGAAGTTGTGAAGCGGAAGCTTTCATTTTTATTCTGCTCTTAAATTTGCCAGCTTTTGGTGGTATGGCTATTAACTTTTATAGATGTCATACATTTTTATGGTAATTGTTCAGCTTTCTGTTTGCTGAGAAACTAAACTTGTATTTCTTGAATAAATGCAGAAGAAAATTACCACATGCCTTCAATATCTTTAAAGGACTTTTTCCTGTTTAACAATTTATTATTATTTTTAAATCAAATAGACTACAAATAGTTATTAGAACTAGGAAAAAATAACAGTCACATTTTTTGCAGGATCATCCTTGAAACAGTATAGTACCATTGCCATAATTCAAATAACCCTACTCAAATTTATCAGAAGGTAAATGAATGTTTCTCTATTCATAGAAGTCAAATATTCCATCATATCAGATAATCGAGTTTTTGTGATTCATATACAATGGATGCTTTGCATAATTATTTTAGCCCTTTTACTTTTCTCATTATAGAATAACTTTTAGCCAAATATTTTGATGGTTTTCTCTACTTTTTGTTAAAGAAATTTAAATTTATGTATTTAAGTAAACATTTTATGCTTATCTCTGAAAGTTAGATTAATAGTTTCTATTAAAATGTAATTATAGTAATTATGATAACATCACAATAAAGAATATTTTCTTAATATGATCAAACATTCAGTCAGTATTTAAAGTTCTAATCTTCCTATAAGCTCTATATTTTATATATATATGCTTTATATATAAGTTTTAAGCATTTGTATAAAATCATCATAATTTGATCAGTTGATATATCTCTTAATACCTTTTAATATTTGAATTCTGAATTTCTTCTTTTTCCATTGGATATATTTGTTAGTGAAACTGAATAGTTTTCCTGTACAGTTTTCTACAGTATGTATCACTCTGGTTGAATAACTGTGATGGTGTTTATCATGTTTCCCTGTGTTTTGTATAAAATGAAAGTGATCAGATTTAGATTGAGTTTGTTGGTTTGGTTTTTTGACAACATTATTTCATGGAAAGAATTGGTTCCTTTGTTTTGATTCTTCTTAATGGTAGTTTATTGTGTTATACTTTATATATTGTACACCACTATTGTATATAGCTTAATGAATTATGATAAATCAATACACTCAAGTAAGTATATCAAGATCAGGATAAACAACGTAATTAGTACTCTGGAAAGTTTCCTCATGCCCTTGTCAAGTCATGCGTCCTTGCCTCCATTTTCTTACATCCAGGCGAATTCTACTCTTACTTGTTATCACCACAAATTTAGTGTTGTCTGTTCTTGAACTTGGTATGTATTCTTTTGTGTGTGCTTCTTTCCTTCATCATGTTTTGAGATTTATCCATGTTGTTAAGTGGGGAAACAGTGGAAACAGTGGCAGACTTTATTTTTGGGGGCTCCAAAATCACTGCAGATGGTGACTGCAGCCATGAAATTAAAAGACGCTTACTCCTTGGAAGAAAAGTTATGACCAACCTAGATAGCATATTCAAAAGCAGAGACATTACTTTGCCAAATAAGGTCCCTCTAGTCAAGGCTATGGTTTTCCCTGTGGTCATGTATGGATGTGAGAGTTGGACTGTGAAGAAGGCTGAGTGCCAAAGAATTGATGCTTTTGAAGTGTGGTGTTGGAGAAGACTCTTGAGAGTCCCTTGGACTGCAAGGAGATCCAACCAGTCCATTCTGAAGGAGATCAGCCTTGGGATTTCTTTGGAAGGATGATGCTAAAGCTGAAACTCCAGTACTTTGGCCACCTCATGTGAAGAGTTGACTCATTGGAAAAGACCCTGATGCTGGGAGGGATTGGGGGCAGGAGGAGAAGGGGACGACAGAGGGTGAGATGGCTGGATGGCATCACTGACTCGATGGACGTGAGTCCGAGTGAACTCCGGGAGTTGGTGTTGGACAGGGAGGCCTGGCGTGCTGCGATTCATGGGGTCGCAAAGAGTCGGACATGACTTAGCGACTGAACTGAACTGAACTGAACTGAAGTATATAAGTAGTATGTTTCTTTTTAGAGCCTACTGGTATTTCATTAGATGAATAGATCATAGTATGTTTATCCTAACTTCTACTAATTGATGTTTATGTTGTCTCAGTTTGGTTCAGTCGCTCAGTCATGTCCAAATCTTTGCCACCCTATGAACCGCAGCATGCCAGCCCTCCCTGTCCATCAACAACTCCCAGAGTCCATCCAAACCCATTTCCATTGAGTTGGTGATGCCATCCAACCATCTCATCCTCTGTCGTCCCTTTCTCCTCTTGCCCTCAATTTTTCCCAGCATCAGGGTCTTTTCCAATGAGTCAGCTCTTTGCAACAAGGCCAAAGTACTAGAGTTTCAGCTTCAGTATCAGTCTTTCCAATGAACACCCAGGACTGATCTCCTTTAGGGTGGACTGGTTGGATCTCCTTGCAGTCCAAAGGGACTCTCAAGAGTCTTCTCCAACACCACAGTTCAAAAGCATCAATTCTTTGGCTCTCAGCTTTCTTTATAGCCCAACTTTCACTTCCATACATGACCATTGGAAAAACCATAGCCTTGACTAGACAGACCTTTGTTGACAAAGTAATGTCTCTGCATTATACTATGCTGTCTAGATTAGTCGTAACTTTCCTTCCACGGAGTAAGCGTCTTATTTTTCATGGCTGCAATCACCATCTGCAGTGATTTTGGAGCCCCCCCAAAATAAACTCAGCCACTGTTTCCCCATCTATTTGCCATGAAGTGATGGGACCAGATTCCATGATCTTAGTTTCCTGAGTGATGAGCTTTAGGCCAACTTTTCACTCTCTTCTTTCACTTTCATCAAGAGACTCTTTAGCTTCTCTTCACTTTCTGCCATAAGGGTGGTGTCATCTGCATATCTGAGGTTACTGATATTTCTCCCGACAGTCTTGATTCCAGCTTGTGCTTCTTCCAGCCCAGCACTTCTCATGATGTACTCTGCATAGAAGTGAAATAAGCAGGGTGACAATATACAGCCTTGACGTACTTCTTTTCCTATTTGGAACCAGTCTGTTGTTCCATGTCCAGTTCTTCCTGACCTGCATACAGGTTTCTCAAGACGCAGGTCAGGTGGTCTGGTATTCCCATGTCTTGAAGATCTTTCCACAGTTTATTGTGATCCACACAAAGGGTTTGGCATAGTCAAGAAAGCAGAAATAAATGTTTTTCTGGAACTCTCTTGCTTTTTTGATGATCCTACGGATATTGGTAACTTGATCTCTAGTTCTTCTGCCTTTTCTAAAACTAGATTGAACATCTGGAAGTTCACAGTTCACATATTGCTGAATCCTGGCCTGGAGAATTTTGAGCATTACTTTACTAGCATGTGAGATGAGTGCAATGGTGTGGTAGTTTGAGCATTCTGTGACATTGCCTTTCTTTAGGATTGGAATGAAAACTGAACTTTTCCAGTCCTCAGGCCACTAGTGAGTTTTCCAAATTTGCTGGCATATTGAGTGCAGCACTTTCACAGCATCGTCTTTTAGGTTTTGAAATAGCTCAACTGGATTCCCATCACCTCCACCAGTTTTGTTCGTAGTGATGCTCTCTAAGGTCCACTTGATTTCATGTTCCAGGATATCCAGCTCTAAGTGAGTGATCACACCATTGTGATTATAGGGGTCTTCGAAGATCTTTTTTGTACAGTTCTTCTGTGTATTCTTGCCACCTCTGCTTAATATCTTCTGCTTCTGTTAGGTCGATATCATTTCTGTCCTTTATTGAGCCCATCTTTGCATGAAATGTTCCCTTCGTTTCTCTTAATTTTCTTGAAGAGATCTCTAGTCTTTCCCGCTGTATTGTTTTTGTCTATTTCTTTGCATTGATTTGCTGAGGAAGGCTTTCTTATCTCTCCTTGCTGTTCTTTGGAACTCTGCATTCAAATGGGTGTATCTTTCCTTTTCTGCTTTGCTTTTTGCCTCTCTTCTTCTCACAGCTATTTGTAAGGCCTCCTCTGACAGCCATTTTGCTTTTTGTATTTCTTTTTCTTGGGGATGGTCTTGCTCCGTCTCCTGTACAGCGTCATGAACCTCCGTCCATAGTTCATCAGGCACTCTGTCTATTAGATCTAGTCCCTTAAATCTATTTCTCACTTCCACTGTATAATCATAAGGGATTTGATTTAGGACATAAGTGAATGGTCTAATGATTTTCCCCACTTTCTTCAATTTAAGTCTGAATTTGGCAATAAGGAGTTCATGATCTGAGCCACAGTCAGTTCCTGGTCTTGTTTTTGTTGACAGTATAGAGCTTCTACACCTTTGGCTGCAAAGAATATAATCAGTCTGATTTTGGTGTTGGCCATCCGTTGATGTCCATGTGTAGACTCTTCTCTTTTGTTGTTAGAAGAGGGTGCATTGACCAGTGCAATGACCAGTGCATTCTCTTGGCAAAACTCTGTTAGCCTTTATCCTGCTTCATTCCGTATTCCAAGGCCAAATATGACCATTACTTCAGGTGTTTCTTGACTTCCTCCTTTTGTATTTCAGTCTCCTAAAAGAAAAGGACATCTTTGGGGGGTGTTAGTTCTAAAAGGCCTTGTAGGTCTTCATAAAACCATTCAACTTCAGCTTCTTCAGCATTACTGGTTGGGGCATAGACTTGGATTACCGTGATATTGAATAGTTTGCTTTGGAAATGAACAGAGATCATTTTGTCGTTTTGGAGTTTGCATCTAAGTACTGCATTTCAGATCTTTTGTTGACTATGATGGTGACTCTATTTCTTCTAAGGGATTTCTGCCCACAGTAGTAGATATAATGGCCATCTGAGTTAAATTCACCCATTCCAGTTCATTTTAGTTCGCTGATTGCTAGAATGTTGATGTTTACTCTTGCCATCTCCTGTTGACCACTTCCAATTTGCCTTGATTCATGGACCTAACATTCCAGGTTCCTATGCAATATTGCTCTTTATAACATCAGAGCTTGCTTGTATCACCAATCACATCCACAACTGGGTTTGTGTTTGCTTTGGCTCCATCCCTTCATTCTTCCTGGAGTTATTTCTCCAGTGATCTCCAGTAGCATATTGGGCACCCTCCGACCTGGGGAGTTCATCTATCAGTGCCCTATCTTTTTGCCTTTTCATACTGTTCATGGGGTTCTCAAGGCAAGAATACTGAAGTGTTTGCCATTCCCTTCTACAAGGGACCACATTCTGTCAGACGTCTCCATCATGACCCATGTGTCTTGGGGGGCCCCACACGGCATGACTTAGTTTCATTGAGTTAGACAAGGCTGTGGTCCATGTGATCAAACTGGCTAGTTTTCTGTGATTGTGGTTTCAGTCTGTCTGCCCTCTGATGCCCTCTCTTAGTGCCTACCGTCTTACTTGGGTTTCTCTTACCTTGGACATGGGGTATCTCCTCACGGCTGCTCCAACAAAGCGCAGCCACTGCTCCTGACCTTGGGTGTGGGGTATCTCTTCTTGGTCTATTTTGGGAGCATTGTTAGTAAAACTCTGTGAACTTCCTTGAGGAAGACCTTGTGGAAAAATGTATCCATTTCTCTTAGAGTGGAATAACCTAGGATAGAATTGCTGACTCAGAGAGTAGAAGCTACAAAAGAGTTTTCCAGAGTGCTTATACTCTTAACTACCTGTAGTTTTACATGAGAGGTCCAGTTGTATCACATACTTTACAAAACTTGTTATTGTCAGTCTTTTTCATTGTAACATTTGAATGGGTGTTTTATCTCATTGAACTTTTAACTTGCAATTCTCTCACAGCTAATATCAGTTATGAAGTACCTTTTAAAATCTTCAGACCGATCTTTTAAAAGTTGAGTTTTCTTTGTTTTATTGATTTATAGGTGTTTTTATTTTTCTTATTTATTTTTTCCTTTTCTTAAGTTCTTTTTTAAAATATAAATTTATTTATTTTAATTGGAGGTTAATTACTTTACAATATTGTATTGGTTTTACCATACATCAACATGAATCTGCCACAGGTATACACGTGTTCCCCATCCTGAACCTCCCTCCCTCCTCCCTCCCCATACCATCCCTCTGGGTCATCAGATACATTATGAATGTTGTTACTCGGTCAGTTGTATTGTTGAATATTTCAATTTTTAATATGTCTTTACTGAGCAGTAGTTTTCAATTGTGATAGAAATCAATTTAATCTTTTTTCCTCAAGTGATTATTACCATTTATGACTTGTCTAATAAATATTTGCCCATTCTACATCACTAATATATTTATTTGTGTTTTCTTCTTGAACATAATAGTTTTAGCTTTTATAGTCTTAGTATTTAAATTTCAATATATAACCCACTGTATTAGTTAGTGTTCTCCAGAGAAATAGAAACAGAGATGTAAATGTATATATACAGACATAGAGATGTATGTTACTATATACAGGCTATAAAATAGTTTAATCACATATATCAATCTTATAATGTATAAATCAGTACATGTACACCATAAATATACTATGGTATACATATATACCATAGATACATGTATGCCTTAGAATAACATAGACACACATTTATGTGTACATATACATCTCTATATAAATCATATATCTCTATCTGAAGAGTGCTTCAGGTGATATGGAGACCTATCATTTCCATGATATATTAAGAGACCCAGCAAAACTGGTGGTATAGTTTCTGTCCAAGTTTAAAGGCCTGAGAACCAAGAGAACTGATTGTATCAGTTTATGACATGTCCAAAAACCTGAGGATTAGAGAAACTATAGTGTAAGTCCCAGGCTGAGGGCAAAAGAAAGATATTCTGCTTTAAACACCAAGTCAGTGAATGCAAATTTCCCATTCTTCTGCCTTTCTATGCTGTTTAAGCTCTCAAGGGAGTGGATGGTGCCTACTCCCATTGAGGAAGGCGTTAGTCTACAAATTCAAACATAGATCTCACCTAGAAGTACCCTCACAGATGAACATGGAAATAATGTTTAATGAACTACTTGTGTACTCCATGACCCAATCAAGTGGACAGATAAAATTAAGTCTTGGCCTCAGCTTGAGTTAGGACTTCCCTGGTGGCTCAGATAGTAAAATGTTCGCCTACAATGGATTGGATTGGATCCTTGGGTCGGGAAGATCCCCTGGAGAAGAAAATAGCAACCCACTCCAGTACTCTTGCCTAGAAAATCCCATGGATGAAAGAGCCTGATAGGCTACAGTCCATGGGGTCACAAAGAGTCAGACACGACTGAGTGACTTCACTTTCACTTTCATCTTGAGTTAATTTTGTATGTGGTGACTGATAGGGCTAATCTGTCCAATATTTTGTTATTTTTATGATTAAATATGCATATGATGTGTGGATAATGATAAAAATAAACTGTCAATTAGGTTTTTAAAATAAATTATTAAATCTATATTTATAATATGAAATCTATGTTATTTGAACATTATTTCAGTTCAGTTGCTCAGTCATGTCCAACTCTCTGTGACCCCATGGACTGCAGCATGCCAGGCTTCGATGTCCATCACCAACTCCTGGAGCTTGCTCAAACTCATATCCATTGAGTTGGCGATGCCATCCAAATATCTCATCCTCTGTCATTCCCTTCTCCTGTGCCTTCAATATTTTCCAGCATCAGGGTCTTTTCCAATGGGTCAGTTCTTCGCATCAGGTGGCCAAATTGTTGGAGCTTCTGCTTCAGCATCAGAAGCAGATGCTTATGATGAATTATCTTGGACTTATTTCCTTTAGGACTGACTGGTTTGATCTCCTTGAGGTCCAAGGGACTCTCTAGGGTCTTCTCCAACATCACAGTTCAAAAGCAAGTTCTTCGATGCTCAGCTTTCTTTATGGTGCAACTCTCACATCCATACATGACTGCTGGAAAAACCACAGCTTGGATTGGACAGACCTTTGTTAGCAAAGTAATGTCTCTGCTGTTTAATATGCTGTCTAGGTTGGTCATAGCTTTTCTTCCAAGGAGCAAGCGTCTGAATTTCATGGCTGCTGTCACCATCTGCAGTGATTTTGGAGCCCCCAAAAATAAAGCCCCTCACTGTTTCCATTGTTTTCCCATCCATTTGCCATGAGATGATGGGACTGGATGCCATGATCTTCGTTTTTTGAATGCTGAGCTTTAAGCCAGCTTTTTCACTCTCCTCTTTCACTTTCATCAAGAGGCTCTTTAGTTCCTCTTCACTTTCTGCCAGAGGGGTGGTGTCATTTGCATATCTGAGGTTATTGATATTTCTCCTGGTAATCTTGATTCCAGCTTGTGCTTTATCCAACCCGGCATTTCACATGATGTACTCTGCATGGAAGTTAAATAAACTGAGTGACAATGTACAGCCTTGCCATATTTTCCCTATTTGGAACCAGTCTGTTGTTCCATGTCCCATTCTGTTGCTTCTTGACCTGCATACACATTTATCAGGACACAGGTCAGGTGGTCTGATATTCCCATCTCTAAGAATTTTCCTCAGTTTGTTGTGAACTACACAATCAAAGCTGTTGGTGTAATCAATAAAGCAGAAGTAGATGTTTTTTTCTGGTATTCTCTTCATTTTTTACTCCAAGGCCAAATATCCCCCTTACTCTAGGCATCTGTTGACTTCTTACTTTTGCATCCAGTCCCCTATAATGAAAAGGACATTTTTACAGGGGTGTTATTTCTAGAAGGTCTTTTAGGTCTTCATAGAACCATTCAACTTCAGCTTCTTCAACATTACTGGTTGGGACATAGACTTGGATTACGGTGATATTGAATGGTTTGCTTTGGAAATGAACAGAGATCATTCTGTCCTTTTTGTGATTGCACCCAAGAACTGCATAGAAATATATCTCTTACATCATTTTTAGATATGTGTAGAACTGGGTGCTACAGAATAAATGAACTATTTAACATGCTCAATTGACTTTATTTCATAAGATTTTATGGCATTATCTATAACAAGGTAGAAGTAATATATAAGCACAGGAAGCAAACTGAATAAACAAAGAAAAATTAGATACATTTTCCTTGGAACTGCATTAAGTATGAGAACTGAAGTCATATTTACTGCTTGTTGAATCTGTCCTGTGTGAGCTATGGTGAATATATCTCCCTGATACCATCATATGTTATGTAATCTTGTCATTGATGTGGAAGAGGATTTGAATGAAATAATCTTAATGCTTTATGTGGGAGAAGAATAAGACAAAAAACAATTTTTTTTGAGTCTTCATTCATACTTTCTTTGCAGTCCTAGTTCTTATTATGGGACTCATTTTCATATATGTGGTTTTGCAAAGCTGTCTGTTGATTTCATCAACCAAATACCTGCTTAGATAAATAAAGGTTCAATCAAGGATAGAGTTTGTTTAATCTTCAGCAGTAACTCATTTATTACACGGTAAGCTAGTGGAGGTGATAGAATTCCAGTTGAGCTATTTCAAATCCTGAAAGATGATGCTGTGAAAGTGCTGCACTCAGTATGCCAGCAATTTGGAAAACTCAGCAGTGGCCACAAGACTGGAAAAGGTCCGTTTTCATTCAAATCCCAAAGAAAGGAAATGCCAAAGAATGCTCAAACTGCCGCACAATTGCACTCATCTCGCACGCTAGTAAAATCATGCTCAAAATTCTCCAAGCCAGGCTTCAGCAATACACGAACCATGAACTTTCAGATGTTTTGGGGCTGGTGCACGGGGATGACCCAGAGAGATGTTTTGGAGAGGGAGGTGAGAGGGGGATTCATGTTTGGGAACGCTTGTACACCCGTGGTGTATTCATGTCAATGTATGGCAAAACCAATACAGTATTGTAAAGTAAAATAAAGTAAAAATAAAAATTAAAAAAAAAAAAGCTGGTTTTAGAAAAAGCAAAGGAACCAGAGATCAAATTGCCAACATCTGCTGGATCATGGAAAAAGCAAGAGAGTTCCAGAAAAACATCTATTTCTGCTTTACTGACTATGCCAAAGCTTTTGACTGTGTGGATCAAAATAAACTGGAAAATTCTGAAAGAGATGGGAATACCAGACCACCTGACCTGCCTTTTGAGAAACCTATATGCAGGTTAGGAAGCAACAGTTAGAACTGGACATGGAAAAACAGGCTAGTTCCAAATAGGAAAAGAAGTACGTTAAGGCTGTATATTGTCACCCTGCTAATTTAACTTATATGCAAAGTACATCATGAGAAATGCTGGGCTGGAAGAAGCACAAGCTGGAATCAAGATTGCCAGGAGAAATATCAGTAACCTCAGATATGCAGATGACACCACCCTTATGGCAGAAAGTGAAGAGGAACTCAAAAGCCTCTTGATGAAAGTGAAAGAGGAGAGTGAAAAAGTTGGCTTTAAGCTCAACATTCAGAAAACAAAGATCATGGCATCTGGTCCCATCACTTCATGGGAAATAGATGGGGAAACAGTGGAAATGATGTCAGACTTTATTTTTTGAGCTCCAAAATCACTGCAGATGGGGACAGCAGCCATGAAATTAAAAGATGCTTACTCCTTGGAAGGAAAGTTATGACCAACCTAGATAGCATATTGAAAAGCAGAGACGTTACTTTGTCAACAAAGGTCCATCTAGTCAAGGCTATGGTTTTCCAGTGGTCATGTATGGATGTGAAAGTTGGACTGTGAAGAAAGCTGAGCGCTGAAGAATTGATGCTTTTGAACTGTGGTACTGGAGAAGACTCTTGAGAGTCCCTTGGACTGCAAGGAGATCCAACCAGTCCATTCTAAAGTATATAAGTCCTGAGTGTTCATTGGAAGGACTGATGTTGAAGCTGAAACTCCAATACTTTGGCCACTTGATGCGAAGAGTTGACTCATTAGAAAAGACACTGATGCTGGGAGGGATTGGGGGCAGGAGGAAAAGAGGACGACAGAGGATGAGATGGCTGGATGGCATCACCCACTAGATGGATATGAGTTTGGGTGAACTCTGGGAGTTGGTGATGGACAGGGAGGCCTGGCGTACTGCGATTCATGAGGTCGCAAAGAGTCAGAAATGACTGAGCAACTTAACTGAACAGAACTGATGCTTCTACTGCTTTATTTAAAGAACTGCAGTGGCATTTGGTATGTGTGAAGAGGAACATGTTTACAGAAGTATGATTTCTGTTCCCTCACAGATTCTATGGTAGAGTATGGTGACTTTTGTTTTTACAAACAGTTCACTGATCTTGCAAAGAAAATTACATCAACGTGAATAAAAAAGTATTCGTTCATTAGCTGTGCCTAATTAACACAAATAAAACTATGAACCTAATGTTCAGTGTGCTATTGCTGGGTTTCTACTCTATGAGCACCCCTTAGCATTTATGATCTATTAAATAATTTATTCAGCAAACATTCGTTGAGTAATACATATTGGTCTTAGACTTTCTTAAGTGCTGTGGATCAAAAAACATCTTAGAGTAGTGTACCATCATGAAAATAGATGGTTAAACAAATAGTTGAATGATAGATACTTTGACAAAAATTATGGGCAGTTGTAGACTAGACAGATTCTTTGGCTGGAGTAGAGACCCATGGAGAATAATGAATAATGAATTTGAAGAGATCATTGGAATTGCAGAATTTAAAAGAGGTTAGATTTAATACCATGATATAACACTACAAATACTGAATATGGATTTCAGTATCAAGAAAGGAGATCTCTTTATGACATTTCACATTTGTAGTTTGAGCCTAGCAGTTTGGTGCGGTAGAGCTATTCTGTACTTTATAGTTCTATAATGTAATAGCTAAATGACTTCAATAATAGAGTGCTAATTTCTGGCAAGAATCAAGTTTTGGCCATGAGAGTGAAATGATAGTGCAGTTTTATTTGATCATTTCAAGGATCTGTAAGGTATATATTTTTTCCTGTTTTAGTTGTTTTAATTAATTGGTATATAAAAATTATTGAATGTAGTTCTATGAGTTCCTACTTTTATCTTCCACATGTAAATTGCTCCATGTGACAAAATCTTCAATGAATGCAAATTATGTCATATGATAATAACAAATAAATGAAATTGTGTTTGCATTAAAAACTATTTTGATACTGGAGAGGGAAGAGTGTTGATTTGAAAGCAGCACTGAAATAAATGATGTCTGTGTATGGAAGATAAAATGCTAATTTCCCTTAGGGCTTTGGAAAAATTTTGGCGTCTTTTACTTTAAAGAGAGAGTCACTGAGAAGATGATATTTTTCATGGATCTAATATCCTGTATTCCTTAAAATTCCAGTTTCAGTTAAGGCAAAATGAGTAATTATTTCAGTATTAAGGAATTAAAACCATTGGTGTCACTGCTAGTTTTAAAGGAACAAAAGTTTCAGAGGCCTCAGAGAAAGGAATGGCAGGGAAAAGCACAAGTGGGAGTAGAAGAGTTGGGAGAATGAAGTGTTGAGTTGAGAGTCTAGGACAGGACATACTGTGGAGGTAAATGTGGACTTACCAGAAAGGATATATATCTCCAGCAGGAAACAGATACTAGGGTACTTGATCAGAGTTGTGGAGCTCAACAGTTCCTGGATTTGAGACAATAAGGTGAATTATCCAGAAATAGAGATATCTGTCATTTTAAGACAATTGTATATGTTGCCAAAATGTAAATACAATAATTCCCTAACTATAGGTTGCTGTATTCCTCCAAATAAAAAATACAGTAATTTACATAAGCACATTTTAACTTGAGGTGGAAAAGTTTTGTATGCACACACATGTACAGTGGCATATTTTTGTCCTGAGTAACTATACTTGAATATATCACAAACAATCCTAGACTTCTGAATCACTGATTTCTACTTTTGTTCTTTGGCTGTTTGTATGCCCATTTACTTGATTATATTCACTTTAAACCCCATGAAAATATAGTATTTTTTATTATTGTATTAAACTATAGTCTACTTTTTGGTTAAATATATTAGGTTAAACATAAATGGAATTTAAACTTCTAAATTATAAAAATTGAATTAAAATTTTTGTTCATTGTAGTGAGTAGAATTTTTTGGAAAGGAAATGCATATACTCATACACAGACCTATATACAGACACAGACACTGCAGTTCAAAATCAAATGTTCTAAATGAAAGGAATGTTCTATAAACATTTATTTTGCTTTGAGACTAAAAGAATGATTATTTTTGCTTCATTTTTCTTTTCTTCCTTTTGAGTGGCCAAGGGACCTGGGTGGGCTTTTGGAATGAACAGAAAAAAAAAAAAAAATGCCTGTCTATTCTCTAACACCAGGCCCTTTCACCAAAGAAAGTTGTGAATATTAATTAATGTGATTGGCTCAGCTACTCCAAACACAAATGCTGACTGGGCCAGCCCTAATGGAGCTTCAGCTATGCCTTTACCAGTGTGGCTAATCAAATTCCCTCTATATTCCTTTTTCTAGGTTTGCTGTTTGCTCGGAAGACACACTCATTTCCTTTGAACATTTCTTTCTGACAAATATGGTGCCAAGGTTAGAAATATGGGGCATTCACATTTTAATGAGATGAAATATTTTAATAGAGGAATTAAAAACATTTATCACTAACTACTGAACAGCCATCTAGCTATGAGCATAACAGGAATAAGGACTGTCCTGTTTTAACTTTGATTTAAATCATGAGCAGATCTAGTCTCGGTGAATATCATTTCTTTAATTGATTATATTGCCATGGACACAGGTCATGATATGCCTTCCTATTACGTTTAATAACACTTTGACCATATATAGTATATGTAACTCTGGATTTAATATTTTATAATGATAATAATAAAGGCTAAAGCTTCTTTTTCATATAAAAATGTGGAAGAAAATAAATTACTAGCCTGATAGCTAAACGATATCATGAAGAGTCACAATATATTAGCATACTCCATAGCTATTTGGAGATAAAATTTACAGAATTAGAATCTTAGTTTTATTTCTCCTACTCCTGTATTTCCATGTCTGAACAAAGATACACATCTACAAGCTACTTCAGTTTGCCACAGCATGCACAGATGTTCAGATACACATTTCAGCTAATTATATTCAGAATAAAAGGAAAATGCTCTGAATGACAATGAGGGAGACTCCTTTTTTCAAAGTCTATGTCAAGAAAAGACTATCAGCTTTTTCTCGATAATAAATAAGAATATATAATTCCCATGTAGCTAAACCAAAAAAAAAAAAATAGAGCTCTCTTGCCATTTCTTTCTTTTTCTTTTCTTCATCTGTAGATAAACTCTGGTATTAAAATAAGACATGCCTAATTTTAAGCATTTTACTCCTCCAAACTGTAATTTAGTCAAATAAATACACAGTGGTATAATTTAAGCTGGTACCATGTAAAGTAGAAACATATAGTTTTAAAGTATTAAGAGGATCTTGAACAGCTATTCAACAATTTAATGGCATGATATATTCATATTTTAGTGGACTAGTAAAATAATACAAAATATTAATTAGGGAAACATAGCATCTTCAAATTCAGCTTGTTGCTTATAGAAGCAACAAGAAGAAATACAAGTGAAGAGATTAAAGGAAAACTAGTTAAGTGATAGTCCATGGCCTAGGAAATCACACAAGCAGATGAACATGACAAGAATCCAAGCATCTGATTCATACAGGTTGTGTGATAGCCTATAGATGAGATACATAAGTGAGGCCATCGTGCCTCCCCTCACCACCAACTTTCAAGCATCCCTGAATAATCAGTTTTTCTTTTCTAAAATATGAGTCTTAATTAAAAGTAAACTCTTCTTGTACTATTTGAAAGAACTAGTACAACAATTTATTATTAGAATACTGCAGCCTACTTCCTGACATTTTTGATTTGATAACTGGAAATTCAGTACTGTAAGCTACTGACAAATTGATGGTTTATATAAAAAAATAAATGTACTATGGACATTTCAGTTTTTATCTGCTCTGGATTACTTTGCTATAAAATAAATATGTTGATAAATTCTTTATCTATTTTAGATATAATATAAATTTAGATATAATCAAAGTGGTATATTGCAACTTTGATCTGTATCTCTATATCACTTATGTTATCTTCTAAAAACAATTACTCTTATTGTCAAAATAAAATATCCTTTAAAACAGAAGTTAAGTTCTCACATTAACACAACTTCCAGAAGCAGCACAGTTTTAGCATGCGATTTATTGATTTTCACTGCATGGGAAATCTCTCTGAAAATTGTCCTCCACAGAAGGTGATGGAGTAATTGTATGCTAGATTAGGACAACTTTCCATGATTAGACTGTGATGATTTAAATTTTTTAGTGCATTCTGAAACATTTCTGTAATTGTTAACCGTATGCTGTTACACAAACCAATATAACTAAGTTTTGTTTTCCTGCCACTGGGTTTGAATGATTAGAAAAGTTTTGTTGTGGTAGGGGGGGGCGTGAAGTTCCTAGCATGTTCTGTTTTCAGGTAGTGTTAGTACTTTTGTGAGTCATAGCTTCTTTATACTTGGAAGAAATAAATGGAGACCAGTAGATAGTAGTATCTCAACGATTTTGAAACACTGTTTGATAATAATATTAAAAACAATCAACTTGTCTCTATACAACTTTATTTTGTAGCATGTGGCTCTGGCCTAACAAATCACAATGTCATGTGAATACAGAAATAAAAATGGATATGCTATAAAGAACATAGGGCATTAATTTAATACTAAAGTTATGTATGAAACAAAATTATGTTTTATGAAAGTAAAATAACATGGCATTTCAAAGCCTTTACATCAAAATAAGTATTATTACTTTAAAGTTAGTAACATGGAAGTAGTTCTGATTTAGTTACTGCCATTTACATGCTTTGTAAAAGCAACATTTAATAATAACAACATCGATATCCTGTGTTTAAAGTAGAGAGAAAGAGGGAAGGTATATTGGGGAAGGATGTTATGTATGAAAACCATTGGTTATTTAAACAGAGCCTTATATGGTAACCATTGCATCACTTTACTGGGGAATCCAAGACAAACTGGTCTTCAGCTCTTCAGATGTAGAATTTAGAATACTTCAAAAAAAATAAAGGATACTAAAAAATTAATTTCATTTAAGTGGCCTAACGCACATTAATAATCTCGGAAGAGACTTACTTGTAAATAAAAATCATAATGTATTATTCCTATGTAGTTACCAAAATACTTGCATCTGTCACCTAGATATTCCCTTCCTGATCAGTAGTTGAGAAAACTAAGTGAAAAATGACAAAACATTTGGGAACAGAAAAATTGGTTTTCTAAATGGATAATACATCGAGGTTGAAGTTTGAAGTGAGAAGTTTATTTCTGTCCTACAGCTACTGTTCTCCAGTACACAAAATACTCATAGACTCCAGATCCATTAACACTTCTGGGAAATGCTGTCTTGTACTTGTCAAATTCCCAATCTTTATATCTGTTTCTGTAATCAGCATATAGATAGACAAGTTTTCTTCAATTACCACATTCTTCCTTCACAAAAGGTACAACAAAATTTATTAAATTCACTTTCTTGCTTATAGACAGATTCTGACACTGACATTGATATCAGACTATGACCTTGGTTGAACCTTATCTGTGTTCCTGAATTATGTAACAGCATATTTCCATGAAAACTCTAGGGTTATTCTTCTAGATGGTAGAGAATATCCATGAGATTATTCATCATACTTTCATGCTGAAAATTCTAAAGGTATCCTAGTGTGGAAAACATGTACGCAGTACTTAAAAAAATTGCCTTGTGTTAATCATAATAGTATATGTGGAAGAAAAGACCAAAGTTAAGTGTAAAACAAATTTAAGATCAGTTTTATTCAGAAATAAATGCTACCAGTCAGTACTGATTTATCTTTATAGTAGGGTCTGTAGAACAGAAAAAGATTCTTCAAATTGCTATGCATGACATTAAGCCTAGCTGTAGATCGTAAGATGCTCAGCTAGACTACATTGTAAAGGGCTGGTTTCAGATCAGTAACTGGTAAGAATGAAGACACAGAGTTTCAAGTTTGCTTTTACTTTGGTTTATGTAAACCAAACAGGAAGCCATGCAAAGATAAATGACACCTGTGTAACTGAATAAAGCTTTTTAATACCTCCTTAGTTTCTCACAGAGAGAGAACCAAAATTTGGAAGCCAATGCAGCCCTTGAAAATGTATCCTGATTTTGTTACTGTTAGAGTAGAGGAGGAGTCATATCTTCACTTAACCATTTACTTATTACTTTGATATGCAGTTCCTTACTTTTCCATAGACACATTCATTTATTCTCTTCTGCCTCACAATATCTATATAATACCTTTATATATATATATATATGCAAATATATTTTCCTTGCATGTACCCTCTTTGCCTTTTATGAAAAGTATGATTTTCTTCTGTTGAATTAGATTTAAGTGAAAATATATGCTACATAAAACAAAAGATGATTTCACTGTTGCATTTATGCAGAAAAATAATTTGAATATTTTCTTTAGGGACAAACCTGTGCCTTAAAATTAGTCATTTTACCATTAGAAATTACAGCTATTATTGAGGCTACTTTGGTTAACCTTTTCAAAGGCTACTAATTATTTTAATTTGTAACTTCTGAGATGATAATATTTGTATCTCAACTATTGTGTGAGGTTGTCAAGTGGATGAATCTTTGAAACAGCTGTGGGCAGACTATATATCATTATCAGCTAACATGACAGCATGGAGGCGTTATTCATATTACTAAGGACACAAGCAGAAAGGAAGAATGGGAACACTTTTTTTAACCATTCTTTCTATTTCCTTCTTTATATGTTTAAGCTTAAAAACGTCAACAGAGATGTTCTGAAGAACTTTTGGAATGTGAGGGAAATTATAACAAATTATAATTATGACAAATTATAAATTTATTTTAAGATCACCCTACTTAAAAGTTTCAGTGGACTTAGAGAAAATCTTATAGCTAATTTTTTCTTTTTTCCTAATTTTAAACTCCCTGCAATTCTAATACCACCTTGGCACTAATAATTAATCTACTTTTATAAATGAAAGTTTTTTTTTTTTTAAATGCAACTACTTCACCTTAAGTTTTAGTTCAGAGTGATTCTTGTTAAACTAATTTTTTGGTGCGGGTTTTGGGACAGTGAGCCAAATGCCTCATTTCTGCATGATCAATTATTGATGGCAATGCAAATTACATAAATATTCTGAAGTGGGGCAGAAATTTATTATCCAAGTTAAACACCCATATTTATTTGTCCCTTCAACTTCCAAACCAAACCTGCCAGATTAACCAGCTTTAAAATATTTTAAAATTTAATTCCAAACACTTCCGTTGTACTCATTTAACTAGATAGTAATTCTTGTCTTAATATTGCTATTGTTTTAATTTCTCAACTGTAATCAGGTGTTAAACAAGTAAATTATTATGAACAATAAATGGCAGAAAATATTAATGTAACCAATTAAATGAAGTTTTCTTTAGTACATAAGTAAATTTGAATGCATAGTTCTTATTTTTCATAATTTAAGTCAGTTAAGCTTAGATTTAGATCAATAAAGACATTATACTATAACACCACATTCTGCACTTTAAATATTACCCATTGTCAATGAAATTAAAAAAAAAAAACTGAGGTTTATCAAATCCTTTAAATTAGGAAAGTCTAAAGTGAATGTTTTTATTAGTTGAAAATGAATATGGTTATTTTTCTATTTTATTCTCCTGTAAAACTTCCAATGAGGTCCTAAGACTATCTCAGCCTCACACATATTTCCTTTCTCTAAAAAGAAAGTGAATGATAAGTAATATAAGAAGTAGCCAAATTGAAAAGAGGCTAGTGCAGCCAGTTTTCTTATTAAATATTTTTGAAATAAGCCTTTGCAAGTAGTCAATATTGAATTCTGTGCATTGAAAGTACTGGGTCTCTTGGTGAAATTTAAGTATATATTTACTGTTCGAACGAGAGAATAATTTTAATATGATAATTCTCCATAATGACTAAGGTGGTTGTCAGTAAGTCGATCTCTCTGTTAGCTAGCTATGTTAATACAATAAGAAAAATTCAAGAAATGTGTTTTGAATATATATATATGCTCAGAAAATATAGACAGCATATTAAAAAGCAGAGATATTACTTTGTCAACAAAGGTCTGTCTAGTCAAGGCTATGGTTTTTCCAGTAGTCATGTATGGATGTGAGAGTTGGACCATAAAGAAAGCTGAGTGCTGAAGAATTGATGCTTTTGAACTGTGGTGTTGGAGAAGACTCCTAACAGTCCCTTGGACTGCAAGGAGATCCAACCAGTCCATCCTAAAGGAGATCAGTCCTGGGTGTTCATTGGTAGGACTGATGTTGAAGTTGAAACTCCAATACTTTGGCCACCTCATACAAAGAGCTGACTCACTTAAAATGACCCTGATGCGTGAAAGATTGAGGGCAGGAGGAGAAGGGGATAACAGGGGATGAGATGGTTGGATGGCATCACTGACTCAATGGACATGGGTTTGGGTGGACTCCGGAAGTTGGTGATGGACAGGGAGGCCTGGCATGCTTTAGTTTATGGGGTCGCAAAGACTCAGGCACGACTGAGTGACTGAACTGAACTGAGCTGAAAATATAATTATAAAAATTACATATGTGCTAATCACATTCAAGCAATGAATGAAATGAAATAACTTTGAGCTGTATCTACCTCTTTGTGATATTTCTAGTTTCTCTATATATTACTTTATAAAGCCAGGAGAAAGGAATATGAAAGTCAGTGACAAGTAGTAAAATATAACTGTTAAATCTAGAAGTTTGTCAGTGCAACATGATTACAAGGCATTTTCCTGCCAAGAAGGATGGCATAAAGCAAAGAAGTGCACAACTAGGAAAAGTAGGGGAAGAATGAATTTAGGAATATCTGTAATGTATAAATCAATGATTTGTTAAGTTATGCTCCCAAATAGCTTTAAATCCTGATTAATGAATAATATTTGAAATTTCATGGACAGCTTATTATAGCAACTTTATTGCTATCGAATAATATATATTCTATTGTTTAGCAAAAAAACTATTGTTTGCTAATGTGTAAGTACCATATTGGGAAATTTAAAAATATCTCCTTATTGGGAAATTAAGACTTACTTACCTACTGAGTAAGAAAATTCACTTATTATTTTAAGTTCACAAGTTACCCTGCTATTGAGTTCATTAAATACAATGAATATAAAGTAGACCAACATAGTTATATTGATTAGCTTTTATGCAGTTCATATGCTAGGGACTGAAACCTAGCTCTTCAGGCACCACTCAAACACAAGGCCCTGCTCTTCAGCCTTTCATACCAGAGAAGTGACTTGAGACTTTAAAAAATGCCAGTCTCTTGACTGACAAAAATGTGAAATGAAAGCAGTAATTTCAAATAGTTCCTAGAAAATTAATTATAATATGTATTAATAGCATCATCTTTGCTAATAAGGAGCAGAACATTAATAAATACACAGCAAAGAAAATGGTCTTCAGACTTCAGATCAGCTATGCAAAGAAATGAAAGTCATATGAAATTATGCAAGGTTAAAGATAACATTTCTTTTAAAGCTTGAATATACTGCCTGGTAAGTAACTGAGAAATTCACATAGAATTTTCTTTTCATTCTGAAGATTATTCTCTTAGGAGAACTATGAACATCAGTAACTTTTCAGTATGGCTACTAAAAGCCTTTATTTAGTGTTCAGGCAAAGATACTGCCTCATATTTTAACATCTTTGTTGGAAAAATCCTCTTCACAAAGATGTCCTATTTTGTTTGTGCTTGTTTGTGTTTGTGTGTGTGTGATTTGCCTTTTAAAAATTATTTTTATTTTGGAAAATTCACATAACAAAATTTACCTTCTTAACCATATTTAAGTATGTACTTCAGTTACATCAAGTATATTCAATTTACAGGGCAACCATCAACACAATCTATTTCCAGAATTCTTTTCCTCTTGTAAAACTGAAAATCTATATTGATTAAACAAATCCTCACTCCCTTCTTTCCCCTGCCCCTGGGAACCGCATTCTACTCTCTGTCTCTATGATTTTGACTACAGTAATAACTCATATAAATGAAATCATAGAGTATTTTTTTTACAACTGCTTTGTTTTACTTAGTATTATGTCCTCAAGATTCATGCACATAGTAGCATATGTCAGAATTTTCTTCCTTTGCAAGTCTGAGTCATAGTCCAAGTATGCATATAACACATTTTGCTTTCCATTGGTCCTCTGATAGATACTTGGGTGTTTTTCACGTTTTAGGTATTATCAATAAACGCTACCTGGAGCGTGTATGTATATGTATCTTTGAGACCCTGTTTTCATGTCTTTTGGTTATATACCCAGAAGTGAAATTGCTGGATCACATTGTATTACTATTTTAATTTTAGAAGAACCACATACTGTTTTCTACAGAGGCTGTACCATTATGCTTTCATACCAACGGTGCACAGAATTCCAATTTCTCTAAATTCCTCACCAAATTATTACATTATTTTTTGGTTTTTTTTTTTTCTTTCTTAATATTAGTCATCTTAACAATGTGAGGTGATATTTCACTATAGTTTAGATTGGCATTTTCCTATGAGTGAGTGATGTTGAAAATTTGTTTCATGCGCATTTTGGCCATATGTATATCATCTTTGGAAAAATGTCTATTTGATTTTTTGCCATTTTTGAATTAGGTAAATATTTTCCTGTAATCATGTCTTATTTGTACTTTACCTATTCCTGTGTTAATCTTTTATCAGGTATATGATTTGCAAATATTTTCTCCTATTTTGGGGTTTCCTTTTTAACTTTTTTTTTTCTTTTTTAATGTTTCTTTTGATGCATAATTAAAAAAAAATTCATGAAGTCCGTTTTGTCTATCTTCTGTTGCGCATGCCTTTGGTGACATAGCTAAGAGACCACTGCCAAATCCAGTGTTTGAAGATTTTTCCCTATGTTTTCTTCTTAAAGTTTTACTATTTTAGGTCTTATATTTAGGTCTTTGATACATTTTGAGTTAATTTTTTATATGGCATAATGTAAAAATCCAGTATCATTCTTTTGCATGTAGATGTCCAATTTTCCCAGTACCATTTATTGAAAATTCTCTTATTTTCTCATTGAATAGTCTTGGCCCCCTTGTCAAAGATAATTTGACCATATAATTGAAGGTCTACTTCTAGGCTCTCTATCTATTCCCTTGGTTTGTATTCTTTCTTTATGACAATGCCATGCTATTTTGATTGTGGTAGCTTCACAGTAAGTTTTTAAATATAGAAGTGTATGTTATCCACCTTTATTCTTTTTTGTCAGGATTGTTTTTTTGTTTGGGATTCCATATGAATTTTATGATGTTTCTACTTCTGCAAAAAAAAAAATATATATATATATATGTATATATATTTTGATTTTGATAGGGATTGCATTGAATATATAGATAGCTTTGAGTAGTATTGACTTCTTAACAATATTATTTCTTCCAATCAATAAACATTTGATATGTTTCCTTTCATTTACATCTTCTTTCACTTCTTTCAGGAATGTTTTGTAGTTTTCATTATGTAAGTCTTTCACTTCCTTGATTAAATTAGTTCTTAAGAATTTTATTCTTTTTTGTGGAAATCAGATTTTTGCTTCCCTATAGTTTGATGTTTTGTTAAGTTTTGATTGCTGTAGGCTCTCTCTTTGCTGAAGATCAGCCTAAAGTATAATCTTTAAGTCTCTTCAAGTCTTTCTGAGACTGAATCTTTTCCTTTTTGCATGAATGGTGACTTTTAAACTTTCCCGACATATGTTTTTGAAGGTCTTAGTCTTAAAAAAATGTCTAACTTTTAGGAGGGGGAAGGTGGCAGGAAATGAAAGGCAGAAAACAGTGCTGCCTCTCTAAATACCTTGGAATTCATTTTCAGCCAGTGGAAGAAGAGTTTGTAACCATGAAAAGTGATTAAAAAACAGTATCTGCCTGCCTCTGTCTCTGCATCTCAGTGATTAGAAGTAGAAATCAGTGATCAGAACATAGATGCCCTTTATTGGGAAGATTGGTCTTTATTACCCACTGTGAGTTCCTCAAGCTGCATGGAAACTATTCTAGGAACAAATGTACTGCTGCCTGCCATGGAACTGGAGACTAGGAGCTGGGTAGCAGCTGCTAAGTTAAGAGCTGAAATTTACTTACCATCCAAGCCTTTCCTTGAAATTTTCAGTCCTTCAATGTACCAGAATCTGTACCTTAGGCAGATTCTGTCAGTGTAATTGTCTGTGTGAAAGATAGAATCCTAGTGCTTTCTACTCCACCATCTTCTCAGAATCCTCTTCTGCCTTGGGTTTTTAACATTGGATTTAAAAAACAAACTCTTTCTAATCATTAAGAATAGTGCAGCACTGGTTAAGAGTGGCAATAGACTAGTAACATAAATTATTTTCTTTGTGATTATAAATCAGTGATTCCCCTGATATGAAGATTTAAGACAGTTGTAATGTAATGATAAAAATTTCATACTTACAGATTGGAAATCCCCTGTATTTTTTGTGATCCATTATAAAAGCATGAAGTCAGCTTGATTCATCCTTTCCCTGACAACTTCATTTTACCTAGGTTTAGAAGATTACACACTGTTTAAAGGTAGTGACTCCATTTAGTATTTTCTATTCACATACGACACAAGAGTAAATAAAAGGCCATGACCATCTGATACTCTAAAGATGAGCTCCATAAATGCTATTTCAAAGCATACCTCTTTTTTGGTCAACAATGTGTATACTTATAAAATTTTATTAACTAGGTAAAGATCCCAATATATGAGAATTCGTTGAAGTATAGAAGAAAATATTCTGCTGACATGAAAAAATCACAAATAAGGATTGGAATCAACTTTTAAAGTTCCTTATTAAAATGAATCCCATTTTCTTGTTAAAAATAAATATGGCTTAAAAAGTTGATTACCTTTCAAAAACAAACAATAAAATATAGTTACAATATATTTAATTCTAGTTCCTAAACTGTAAGAATAATGTTCTCTTTTTTTAGTTGATTATGGCCTTTTCTTCATGTACCCTCCATGCCACTAGAAATTGGAAACTTTTCCAACATATTGTACCACAGGTGTCATCAAACTGAAAAAGCAGAATTGCTCTCCTTCTCCTTTCCAGGTCATTAAATGTTATCAGTAATAAAGCTTAAGTGAAACAGTTGTTATGGTGGAAGCTCCTGGTACTCTTGTATAGAATTCATGAGGTCAGATTCCACAGTGTCAAGGAAAATCAACCTAATGAAGCAATTTAATTAAAATTAATTGAGTATGATTCTGTCTCTTAACTCTGAGATTGATGTAGGGTTATTTTCAACATTTTCTTTGCTTAAGGTGAAACTATACTTCCAGACTTTTACTTTTCTTTTCCTTGGCCGTCTTCATTTTTTTTTTTTTTTTATGAATGGGTAGTTTTAATTGAGAATAGTGGTTCATAGAACTTATCAATGTAAAAGACCTTTGAGGTCATTTAATCTACTCCATGTTAAAGTAGGATTATTCTTTTGTTCTCTTTTTATATCTCTTCTATCCCTCCTGAATGTAGTTGAAAATAAAGATTCAAAGCAAGCTGAAAAGTAATCATATATTGAAGTCTTTATGAGTGCATTGTTTAAAATATACTCCAGCAGAGGTGTGGGTTGGTGATGGCCTGCTGCAGGTTGGGGGCAGTGCCGGTAGCAGTACATGCCTGGGATCTTTTGAGGGAGGTCACAATTAACTTCCATAATCTGTCAGACCTCTCCACCATGACCCGCCATCTTGGGTTGCATGGCTTAGTTTCATTGAGATAGACAAGGCTGTGGTCCTAGTGTGATTAGATTGACTAGATTTCTGTGAGTATGATTTCAGTGTGTCTGCCCTCTGATGCCCTCTTGCAACACCTACCATCTTACCTGAGTTTCTCTTACCATGGGCATGGGGTAGCTCTTCACAGCTGCTCCAGCAAAGCACAGCTGCTGCTCCTTACCTTGGATGAGGAGTATCTCCTCCCGCCACCCTTCCTGACCTTCAACGTGGGATGGCTCCTCTAGGTCCTCCTGTGCCCGCATAGCCACCACTCCTTGGATATGGGGGTGCCCCTTCCAGCCGCTGCCCCTGACTTGGGCATGGGGTTGCTGCTCCCGGTCGCTGCCCTGGCCTTGGGCTTGGGGTTGCTCCTTCCTGCTGCCGCCCTTGGCCTCAGGCGCCGCCCCTGCCCTCGGACGCGGGGTATTTCCTCCCGGCTGTATATTGTCACCCTGCTTATTTAACTTATATGCAGAGCACATCATGAGAAACGCTGGGCTGGAAGAAACACAAGCTGGACTCAAGATTGCCGGGAGAAATATCAATAACCTCAGATATGCAGATGACACCACCCTTATGGCAGAAAGTGAAGATGAACTAAAAAGCCTCTTAATGAAAGTAAAAAAGGAGAGTGAAAAAGTTGGCTTAAAGCTCAACATTCAGAAAATGAAGATCATGGCATCTGGTCCCATCACTCCATGGGAAATAGATGGAGAAACAGTGGAAACAGTGTCAGACTTTATTTTGGGGGGTTCCAAAATCATGCAGATGGTGATTGCAGCCACGAAATTAAAAGACGCTTCCTCCTTGGAAGAAAAGTTATGACCAACCTAGATAGCATATTCAAAAACATAGACATTACTTTGCCGACTAAGGTCCGTCTAGTCAAGGCTATGGTTTTTCCTGTGGTCATGTGTGGATGTGAGAGTTGGACTGTGAAGAAGGCTGAGTGCTGAAGAATTGATGCTTTTGAACTGTGGTGTTGGAGAAGACTCTTGAGAGTCCCTGGGACTGCAAGGAGATCCAACCAGTCCATTCTGAAGGAGATCAACCCTGGGATTTCTTTGGAAGGACTGATGCTAAAGCTGAAACTCCAGTACTTTGGCCACCTCATGCGAAGAGTTGACTCATTGGAGAAGCCTTTGATGCTGGGAGGGATTGAGGGCAGGAGGAGAAGGGGACAACCGAGGATGAGATGGCTGTATGGCATCACTGACTCAATGGACATGAGTCTGAGTGAACTCTGGGAGTTGGTGATGGACAGGGAGGCCTGGTGTGCTGTGATTCATGGGGTCACAAAGAGTTGGACACTACTGAGTGACTGAACTGACTGAACTGAATTGAGAATTAACTTCATTACCTCCACCATAGTTTGGCCCCAGGTTAATAACAGGGAGGGAACACAGCTCTACCCATAAACAGAAAATTGGATTAAAGATTTACTGAGCACTGCCCCGCCCATCATACAAGACCAGGTTTCCCCCTCAGTCAGTCTCTCCCATCAGGAAGCTTCCATAAGCCTCTTATCCTTCTCCTTCAGAGGGCAGACAGACTGAAAACCCTAATCACAGAAACCTAACCAATCGGATCTCATGGACCAAAGCCTTATCTAACTCAGTGAAACTATGAGCCATGCCACGTGAGGCCACCCAAGATGGACAGGTCATGGTGGAGAGTTCTGACAAAATGTGGTCCCCTGGAGAAGGGAATGGCAAACCACTTCAGTATTCTTGCCTTGAGAACCCCATGAACAGTATGAAAAGGAAAAAAGGAGGCACTGACAGATGAACTCCCCAGGTCAAAGGGTGCCCAATATCTACTGGAGATCAGTGGAGAAATAACTCAAGAAAGAATGAAGGGATGGAGCCAAAGCAAAAACAACACCCAGTTGTGGATGGGACTGGTGATGGAAGCAAGGTCCGATCCCACAAAGAGCAATATTGCTTAGGTACCTGGAATGTTAGGTCCATGAATCAAGGCAAATTGGAAATGGTCAAACAGGAGAGAGGATGAGTAAACATTGACATTTTAGGAATCAGCGAACTAAAATGGACTGGAATGGGTGACTTTAATCAGATGACCATTCTGTCCACTACTCTAGGCAGAAATCCCTTAGAAGAAATGGAGTGGTCATCATAGTCAACAAAAGAGTCTGAAACACAGTACTGGGATGCCATCTCAAGAATGATCTCTGTTTGTTTCCAAGGCAAATAATTCAATATTATGGTAATCCAAGTCTATGCCCCTACCAGTAACACTGAAGAAGCTGAACTTGAATGATTCTATGAAGACCTACAAGACCTTCTAGACCTAACACCTCCAAAAGTTGTTCTTTTCATTATAGGGGACTGGAATGCAAAAGGAGGAAGTCACTAAATACCCAGAGTAATAGGCAAATTTGGCCTTGGAATACGGAATGAAGCAGGGCAAAGGCTAATAGAGTTTTGTCAACAGAACACACTGGTCATAGCAAACACCTCTCTTTCAACAACACAAGAGAAGAGTCTACACATAGACATCACCAGATGGTCAATACCACAATCAGATTGATTATATTCTTTGCAGCCAAAGATGAAGAAGCTCTGTGTACAGTCAGCAAAAACAAGACCTGGAGCTGACTGTGGCTCAGATCATGAACTCCTTATTGCCAAATTCAGACTTAAATTGAAGAAAATAGGGGAAAACCATTCAGGTATGACCTAAATCAAATCCCTTACAATTCTACAGTGGAAGTAAGAAGTACATTCAAGGGACTATACCTGATAGCCAGAGTGTCTGAATGACTATGGACCAAGGTTTGTGATATTGTACAGGAGACAAGGATCAAGACCATCCCCAAGAAATAGAAATGCAAAAAAGCAAAATAGCTGTCTGAGGAGGCCTTACAAATAGCTGTGAAAAGAAGAGAAACCAAAGGCAAAGGAGAAACAGAAAGATACACTCATTTGAATGCAGAGTTCCAAAGAACAGCAAGGAGAGAAAAGAAAGCCTTCCTCAGTGGTCAGTGCAAAGAAATAGAGGAACACAATAGAATGGGAAAGACTAGAGATCTCTTCAAGAAAATTAGAGATACCACAGGAACATTTCATGCAAAGATAGGCTCAATAAAGGACAGAAATGGTATGGACCTAACAGAAGCAGAAGATATTAAGAAGAGGTGGCAAGAATACACAGAAGAACTCTACAAAAAAAGATCACGACCCCTATAATCACGATGGTGTGATCACTCACCTAGAACTAGACATCCTGGAATATGGAGTCAATTGGGCCTTAGGAAGCATCACTATGAACAAATTTAGTGGAGGTGACAGAATTCCAGTTGAGCTGTTTCAAATCCAGAAGATGATGGTATGAAAGGGCTGCACTCAATATGCCAGCAAATTTGGAAAACTCATCAGTGGCCACAGGACTGGAAAAGGTCAGTTTTTATTCCAATCCCAAAGAAAGGCAATGCCAAAGAATGCTCAAACTGCCACACAATTGCACTCATCTAACACACTTGTAAAGTAAAATTCTCCAAGCCAGGCTTCAACAATACATGAACTATGAACTTCCAGATATTCAAGCTGGTTTTAGAAAAGGCAGATGAACCAGAGATCAAATTGCTGGATCATCAAAAAAATGAGAGAATTCCAGCAAAACATCTATTTCTGCTTTCTTGACTATGCCAAAGCCTTTGACTGTGTGAATCACAGTAAACTAGAAAATTCTGAAAGAGATGGGAACACCAGACCACCTGACCTGCTTCTTAAGAAATCTGTATGCAGGTCAGGAAGCAACAGTTAGATTTGGACATGGAACAACAGACTGATTCCAAATAGGAAAAGGAGTACATCAAGGCTATATATTGTCACCCTGCTTATTTAACTTATAAGCAGAGTACATCATGAGAAACGCTGGGCTGGAAGAAGCACAAGCTGGAATCAAGATTGCTGGGAGAAATATCAATAACCTCAGATATGCAGATGGCAGCACCCTTATGGCAGAAAGTGAAGAAGAACAAAAGAGCCTCTTGATGAAAGTGAAAGAGGAGAGTGAAAAAGTTGGTTTAAAGCTCAACTTTCAGAAGACTAAGATCATGGCATCCGGTCCCATCACTTCATGGCAAATAGATGGGGAGACAGTGGAACCAGTGGCAGAGTTTATTTTTCAGGGGCTCCAAAATCACTGCAGATGGTGATTGCAGCCATGAAATTGAAAGACAGTTCTTAGCAAGAAAGTTATGACCGACACTGACAGCATATTAAAAAGCAGTGACATTACTTTGTCAACAAAGTTTCATCCAGTTGAGGCTATGGTTTTTCCAGTAGTCACGTATGGATGTGAGAGTTGGGCTATAAAGAAAGTTGAGCAGTGAAGAATTGATGCTTTTGCACTGTGATGTTGGAGAAGACTCTTAAGAATCCCTTGGACTACAGGGAGATCCAGCCAATCCATCCTAAAGTATATCAGTCCTGAGTGTTCATTGGAAGGACTGATGTTGAAGCTGAAACTCCAATAGTTTGCCAGCTGATGTGAAGAGTTGACTCATTTGAAAAGACCCTGATGTTTGGAAAGATTGAAGGCAGGAGAAGGGGACAACAGAGGCTAAGATAAATGGATGGCCTCATCAACTCAATGGACATGAGTTTGGGTAATCTCCAGGAGTTGGTGATGGACAGGGAGGCCTGGCTAGCTCTAGTCCATTGGGTCGCAAAGAGTCAGACACGACTGAACAACTGAACTGAACTGTACTGAACCTTAAGAATATTATGTAATCCTACTGACAAACTTATGTGAGACAAGTCTTATAGATTTTTGTTCAGACATATAGATTTATTTTCATGTTACATATTATACAAATCAGTCTGGTTTCAGTATATCTGATTGATTATTGATGCATACAGACCTAGTATAGTATTAACATGACTGAATATACTATCTTTTGGAAATATTGTTCACTTTTAATATCAGCTTTAGTTTTCCAGTAAGTTAAATAGCTTCCATTTTGGCTTCCTCTACTGTGCTTGCTTATGCATAAATATTATAGTCCTCCTGCCAGGTGGTTGGTATTTGTAATTAAAATATTCGTTGTGTACTGTCAGTTCAGTACATTATATTAACTGATAACCCTACATCACTTGGATGGCATCACTCACTCAATGGAGATTACTTCGAGCAAGCTCTGGGATTGGTCATGGACAGGGAAGTCTGGCGGGCTGCAGTCCATGGGGTCACAAAGAGTCAGACACGGCTGAGTGACTGAACTGTACTGGACTATCACTTCAGTCGTGTCTGACTCTTTGTGACCCTGTGGACTGTAACCTTCCAGGCTCCTCTGTCCATACTTTTCAGGCAAGAATACTGGAATGGGTTGCCTTTCCTGTTTTCATGGTATCTTCCTGACCCAGGGATCAAACATTCCTCTGTTGTTTCTCATGCATTTGGAGGCAGGTTCTTTACCACTTTCTTTCCTGGTAGCTCAGATGGTAAAGCATCTGCCTACAATGCGGGAGACCCGGGTTTGATCCCTGGGTCAGAAAGATCCCCTGGAGAAGGAAATGGCAACCCACTCCAGTTTACTTTCCTGGAAAATCCCATGGACTGAAGAGCCTGGTAGGCTACAGTCTATGGGGTTGCAAAGAGTCGGACAGGACTAAGTGAATTCACTTTTACTTTCTTTACCACTCGTGCCACATGGGAAGCCCTTAAGATTTGCAAAATTGAGCCTAAGGAGGTAGATATGCTGGTGACCAAATAGGAATGTATTAGGCCTTGTTACAGGAATATATTTTACTCTGATAATATAGCATGATTTTTTTTTGGCATAACTAAAACAGATCTAAAATTTCCTTCTATGTTCATGACTCTTCACTCCTCTGATATCATTTATTGCATTCTTGATGAAGATGGCCCTTATCGAAATTAAAACATATATCTCAAACTTTGCGTTATCTTTAAAAATGTTGTGAAAAAGCTTTTTCTTAAATATGCAAGTGTGAATTTAACTCTTATTGGTCATGTCTGTGCCCTTTAAAAATTTGTTCATTTTTTTATTATTAGCCCGGGAGAATGATAAATTTAATTGATTAAGAAACATATATTGAATACAATTTTTTGAGTGTTGCTCTCTATACATTATATAAATCACTGACAGATACAATAGTAGTACAATTACCATAGCCCCTGGAATATACCAGTATACCTACCTACTAGAAAGCTTTGTGTATTCTAAAACTCTATCAACCTAGACACTGTCAGCATGGCAGGGTACCTGAGCAGAAATCATCCAGAGAGCTGAAGCAAGGTGACTGCAGGCAAAAGATATCTTTTTAAACAAACTCGCTGATAAAAAGCTTCAACAGCATGACATATCTCTGACATGCTGGGAAACAGCAGCTGACAGAGCAAACCAACATGTAACAATTGGTTTCAGGGGTGAAGATATAGGACCATAAACCAAATAAGGCTTGTGAACAGCTGCCAGGGTTGCAAATCAAAACCATTATACACCTATTCCATGCAGGGCCAACTTTTGGAACTAACAGTGCCCTTCCCTTTAGACTTTCATGAATGAAAGCAGCCATCAACAGGTGATCAGATCAGACAATAGGGAATATCATTTTATTTCTGAAAGAGAAGCTATCCATCATCTGGGAAGCTTTTGACTTTGTCCATTGTCCATTTCAATTTTGTATTCAAAATCATATCCTGAGCCATCTTTCAGTATCTCTTGTTAAATAACTGAGCTTCAGTTGAGTGTCATTTCTTGTTCTCAAATCAATGGTAGAGAACTTCCCAATATTTCCTGTACTGTGAGTAACTGAGGTATTCTTCATTCCGCCTGTCTTGTTTGGCAAATGTGAGTAAGCATCTCAGATGATGAGGAGACCAATTGTACAAAAACTTGTGAAAATACTTCCTTCATCTTGGCTACTGTAAAACAAAGCAGATAACATAAAAAGCTTCACAAGGCTGTATACTGAAAACAATAAATCATTAGCACCGCAGGAATGAGTTTTAATAGCCTTTGATTAATCTATAATCTACCACTATTGCAATATTCTTTGTTGATGGAATTCTTAATTAGATTGTTATTTGAAACACAATTCATTTCACATTTGTTAAATGTTCTGCATACTCTTATGTTGTCATTTGGTAGCATTTAACAAACTTATTAAAGCAGCAAATGAGGGTCACAGATTTATCATGTTTAGGAGCTTTCAGTGCCTTTAAAACACTTGTTAAGAGTTGCTAAAACTCCATAGTTTTCTCTATTCTAGTAATGATTGTCTTTTATTTACATTTTTTATTATTTTACCTTCTTGTTGACAAATACTTGGCAAGAGATTAACTATTTAGAGCTCATTTGTGTGCTTATGAAGAGTACCTAAACACTGCTTACATTATACTACCTACCTCATAAGGTTTTTTATAAGGATTAACTGCAGAGTAAGAGTTCGGTTAATCTTATTTTATTATTGCTAGTAATACATAAATATAGGGTAAAATTTCAGTGGGTGTTTTAATGTTAAAAATAGTATTTAATGTGTAACACACATAGTAATTTAAAAGTGCTGGGCACTTTGCTAAGTGTTTTGCATGTTTTAATTCACTGCCTTTTAAAATTGTCCTTTGAGGTAGATAGCATTGTTATTTATTTATTGCAGATAATGAAACTAGGGCACAGAGAGACTGCTTGAGTTGTTGATTCAAGATCAGCTTGTCTTTTGAACCCAAGAGAGTTCAACTTCAGAGTTTGTACTGTTAATCTGTAGTTTACTATCTCTCTGTCAGAAGTCTCAAATGAAATGATATGTTACTAAATGTTGATTTGCAAGATGGGTGTTTGTAACTCTGAATATGTATATATCAAATAGAAGTAATACATATTAGCTAGCACCCAGTCAAACTTTTTTTGACTCAATTTATCAGATATTTTATAGTAGAAAATAAATTCAAAGGTCCATTTATAGCCCTAAAATTATTCCTGTTTATCATAATGTTGATCTGGCAGTGGAAATAATGACCATCTCCTAACACTTGCTTTCCAGTTCCAAATCTATGATGTTTTCTCCTATGACCTTTAACAGAGCCTTTAGCAAAAAAAGGATAGGTGGTAAGGAAGGTATTTGTCAGAAATGTCCCCAGAGGAATTAATTGATGGAAGTATTGTATCAAGGTAGACTAGGGATTGGAGCAAGGAAAATGAAAAGAGAAGTACAATGGCCTAAATAATGAGAAGCAAAGAGAGAGGCATGGGAGAGAAGTGTGGGAATATCTTCCGTATACTTTCAGTCCTTTTACAGATTGCCTTTCGCAAACTTTTGAAAGTAACTGTCATATCTCTTGTTGGGTCTTCCCTTTTCTCACATTTATTGTGTTTTCAGATCTTATGGTTTTTAGATACCTCTCCATACTGATGGTCTTTGCAGTGATAATTATTGAAAGTGTATGATGGACACATGGAGATTCCCTATGCTATTAACATTCTCTCCTATTTGCATGTATTTGAAAATTTCTGCAATAAGCTAAACAAAAAATCAATAAAAACCAAATAACAAAATTGAATTCATTCTTTGGTAATAGAAATAATATGAAAGTGTTAAGATAACAAACAATAAAAAATCTCATCTATTCCATAGTGCTGGTTGGGCTGTTTAGGAATATTTGATCTAATTTTAAGTCACAATTTAAAACAAAGTATGAAGTGATTTAATAAATCTCAGTCACCAAACTCTGCTAATTGGATATGAAAAAAAGATTAATGGGGATGGTATACTTTAGTCTTTTTATTTGGTATTGTTCTATGAGTGTACCTAGGTAGTTGGTATTCATTTCTTTTATTAAATTGATGGCTCTCTTTTGAATAAGTACCAATACCAGTAGTATAAGTTTTGATAATAATATTAAAATAAACGCATTCTTAGTATCAGATACTATCCTGAGCCCTTTACACATTTTATTTTCCACATGCTATTTTGCTCAGTTCTGACAAAAACACCACAAAGTAATTATTTCTATTGGTGTATTTTCAACTGTGAAAATTGAGGATTGTAGGACAAAAATCACTTGTCGAGGGCATGATGTAACTGGTAGATAGGTATACCATAGTGGTCTCTCTGACTTTAAACTCAGGCTCATTTTGGATCTTCCCTAGTGGCTACCCACTCCAGTATTCTTGCCTGGAGAATTCCATGGACAGAGGAGCCTGGTGGGCTACAGTCCCTGGGGTCACACAGAGTTTTGGACACCACTGAGCGACTAACACAAAAATACCTTAGTAGAGAATATATGTCCCCTGGAAATAAAGTATTAGCAGGAGTGCTGCTGCTTAGTCACTTCAGTTGTGTCCGACTCTGTGCGACCCCATGGACGATAACCTGCTGGGCTCTTCTGTCCATGAAGATTCTCCAGGCAAGAATACTGGAATGAGTTGCCATGTCCTCCTCCAGAGAAACCCAGGGATTGAACCCAGGTCTTGCACATTGCAGGCAGATTTATTACTGTCTATGCCACCAGGGAAGCCCATTAGCATGAACAAATTGGGTCAATTTTAAAGATATCCCTAGTTCCTGAATATCTAATTTTCTAACTCTTCATTGTAAACCATGGACAGATCTGTTTCCTTTTTTTCAACAAGAAAGGATGTACTTTCATACATCTGTTTTCCATCCTTGAAATTTAAAATCAATGTATTGATTTAACTAGTACTTTCCTTTTACATTTTCCTGTTTATTTTATTTATTTTTTAATTTTTAAAATATTTTAGTTTCAATCTCTGATTCCACAGGGTACACCTTTTTAGTTTGTAACAAAATTTCAAGTGCACCCTTTTTTTTCTCAGAGGTCTATTCTTTCATTGCTGAATAGCAGAAGAGCATTTTCTGTTCATCACCAGTTTCTTGCACTATGCTGAATCTTTGCCTTCTGTCTTCTTCTATCACCCTAGTATTTTCCATCTTAGTCAGGACTTCCCTAATCCTCAACCATATTATAACTAGTATTTCACATTATTTTAAGTATCTCAATATGTATTATCTGATTTCCTGAAAAAAAAGTATGTCATTAAGGAAGACAGATATCTTCATTAATATAAACCTTCACTATTAGATGAGTTTATTTTTATGAGCTGGCACTTTATTTTTGTTTTATAGTATACTGAGTTTATTTAGATATTTTAATTATCACTGAATAGTATGTGAAAACTCTCATCATTTAGCTTAGAAACAATCGTATAATGAAGTTGCTTGCAGCAATATTAGTGATTAATGCCACTAATAGAAGATAAGTAAAATAGAATGGCAAAGGTTAGAAATAGAATTGATTTCTGTCTTCTGATCTTTAATTACAAGTATTAAAATTTTTCTAGATGTTAACTTGACTGAAAAAGAATGAATTGACTGTTGACCTAAAAAAATATTTATTTTTATTTTTAATATAAATTTATTTATTTTAATTGGAGGTCAATTACTTTACAATATTTATTGTCCTAGAGAGGGAAGAGGCACTGAATTTGAAATGCACATGTTTGTGTGATTGACTTAATTCACCTTTTTTAATGGGGAAAAAAAGGATCATGACTTATCCTGACCTGTGAGTACCTAGGGTCAGAGACCAAGAATATCTCTGTATTGGAGATTCAGACGATTCTAAAATCAGGACAGGATATAGCCATTGGTCCAATAAGATGTAATCAGCATTTCAGGAAAAATTATTTAGCACGAGATGGATTCTGGTCCAATGTTGACATTAAAATAAATATGTAGATATAATTTATGTTATAGAATATAACAATTTCATTTTAATACTAAGGAATTTCTTTAATAACATGCCAAACATATTTGCAATGTGTATAAAAAGTCTTTTCACAATATATAGTACACTGCTGCTGCTGCTGCTGCTGCTGCTAAGTCGCTTCAGTCGTGTCTGACTCTGTGCGACCCCATAGATGGCAGCCCATCAGACTCACCCATCCCTGGAATTCTCTAGGCAAGAACACTGGAGTGGGTTGCCATTTCCTTCTCCAATGCATGAAGGTGAAAAGTGAAAGTGAAGTCTCTCAGTTGTGTCCGACTCTTAGCGACCCCATGGACTGCAGCCTACCAGGCTCCTCCATCCATGGGATTTTCCAGGCAAGAGTACTGGAGTAGGGTGCCATTGCCTTCTCTGGTGACTAATAATGGAAGGTAATAAAAAAAGAAAGTGAAAATGAAATTACTCAGTCATGTCCGTCTCTTTGCAGCCCCATGGACTGTAGCCTGCTAGGCTTCTCCATCCATGGGATTCTCTAGGCAAGAATACTGTAATGGGTTGCCATTTCCTTCTTCCTGACACAGGGATTGAACTCCAGTCTCCCTTACCACAGACAGACTCTTTTCCGTCTGAGCCACCAGGGGCTCCTAATAGAAGGTACTCCTAATGGAAGGTAATAATTCAAGACAAAGAAGAAGCATGAGACAGTTTTGGGGGTTAATGAAACTTGTTTACCAAGATTGTGATGGTAGACAAATGATTTTATACATTTGTCAAAACACATAGAGCTGGACACCACAGAAAATTATATTTAACTATTGTACATTTAAGAGAAATAAAATGAAGGAAAAAGTGAGAAACAAGTCATTGGTTTGTTGATTAAAAAGAGTAGATTAAAAATGTGAGAGATTAAGAGTATAAGGTTTATTGTTAATAAGGAAAAGGAAGTGATTTAAGGGGGGTTATGGATTAAATAAATATTTTTTTTGAAGAGAGCAATCTTGAAAATATCTGTAATAGAGGTTAAGAAAAGAGTATGAATATTCAAAGATAAATGATTAATACAGAAAGCCTTTGAAGCCATAGTAGGTAATGAAAGAAGGACTTGTTTTTGCTCCTATGAAAGGGGGAAAAAAAAAGAATTAGTGTAGATACAGAGAATCATTTTAAGGGAGCACCACCTAATCTCAAATCACTAGAATTTGAGGTAGATGTATGGCAAAACTCACTTATGCAGGTTTAGTTTACTTCTTTCTTTTAATACTGTATGAAGAGTCATTTTTTTTATCCTCCTAAATGCTATGTTCGCTCATGGTACCAAAGTGTGAAAAGTGATTAGTTTACAGCAGTGCTCTCAAAGTGTGATATTTAGATCAACAACATCACTATTACTAGGGAATTTGTTAGAAATAAATTCTATTCCAGGTATACTAAACAAAAAATTCCAGAGACAACATGTAAAAATTTAACAGGAACATGAAAAAAAAAAATGTTAAACATCATTAATCATCAGTGCAATGCAAGTAAAACCTGTATGAGAAACCACCTCACACCAGTTAGGATGGCTGTTACAAAAAAAAATAAATAAATAATGTTTGTAAAGATATGGAGAATATGCAAATTGTGCAGCCACTATGGAAAATAATATAAAGTTTCCTCAAAAATTGAAAGCAGAACTACTAGATAATCTGGTAATCCCACTTTAGTATATTAGCACTTCCATGTTCATCGCAGCAGTATTCACAATAGCAAAGATGTGTAAAAAATTTCCATGTCCACTGACGGTTGAATAAAGACCATGTATTATACATACATAATTATGTGGAATATTATTCATTCTTAAAAAATAAGAATATTATTGTTTAAGATAAGAATAAGAATATTATTGAAACAATAATAGTATTATTCATTCTTAAACATATTGTAGAAATTATGCCATGTATGACAGTATTGGTGAACCTTGAGGATTTTATGCTAAGTGAAATAAATCAGTTACAGAAAGACAAATGCATGATTCTGCATATATAAGTTATTTAAATAGTGAAATTCATATAATCAAGATTGTTAGAATGTCCATTATACCCTACAGATTAAATGAAATCTGTATCAAAATACTGATGGGTTTACTCAAAAAACTGGAACAAATAATGAAAAAATTGGTGTGGAACCACAAAGAAACCCGAAGAGCTAATGCAATATTAAGAAAGTAGAAGATGGAAGTATCATACTCCCTGATTTCAAACAGTATTGTGAAGCTAAAGTAAACTTCCAGATGTACAAGCTGGATTTAAAAAAGGAAGAGGCGCCAGAGAACAAATTGCCAACATCTGGTGGATCATAGTAAAAATCAAGGAAATTCCAGAAAAATGTCTGCTTCTGCTTCATTGACTGTGTTAAAGCCTTTTATTGTGTGGATCACAATAAACTCGGGAAAATTCTCAAAGAAATGAGAATGCCAAACACCTGACCTGCCTCTTGAGAAACTTGTATGCAGGTCAAGAAGCAACAGTTAGAACTGGACATGAAACAGTGAACTGGTACAAAATTGGGAAAGGAGTATGTCAAGGCTGTATATTGTCACCATGCTTATTTAACTTATATGCAGATTACATCATGTGAAATGCTGAGTGGATGAAACCCAAACTGGAATCAAGATTGCTAGGAGAAATATAAATAACCTCATATATGCAGATGATACCACCCTAATGGCAGAACTAAACTAAAGAGCCTCTTTATGAGGGTGAAAGAGGACAATGAAAAAGTTGGCTTAAAACTCAACATTCAAAAAATGAAGATCATGGTATCTGGTCCCATCACTTCGTGGCAAATAGATCGGGAAACAATGGAAACAGTGACAGACTTTATTTTCTTGGGCTACAAAATTGCTGTGGATGGTGACTGCAGCCCTAAAATTAAAAGACACTTAACTCTTTGGAAGAAAAGCTATGACACACTAAACCTGAGATATCACTTTGCTGACAAAGGTCCATATAGTATAAGCAATGGTTTTTTCAGTAGTCAGGTACAGATGTGAGAGTTGGGACCATAAAGTTGGCTGAGTGCCAAAGAATGGGTGCTTTCAAATTGTGGTATTGGAGAAGACTCTTGAGAGTCCCTTGGACAGCAAGAAGATCAAGCCAGTCAATCCTAAAGGAAATCAACCCTGAATATTCATTGGAAGGACTGTTGCTAAAGCTGCAACTCCAATACTTTGGCCACTTGATGCGAAGAGCCAACTCATTAGAAAAGACCCTGATGCTGGGAAAGATTGAGGGCAGGAAAAGAAGGGGGCAACAGAGGTGAGATGGTTGGATGCATCATCAACTCAGTGTACATGAGTTTGAGTAAACTCTGGGAGATTGTGAAGGACAGGGAAGCCTGGCATGCTGCATTCCATGGGATCACAAAGAGACATGACTTAGCAACTTAAAGACAACAATAATATTTTTAAATAAATAATTTCAGGGTAGTCAAAAAGTTTAATATAAAATGATTATGATTGGCATCCAAATTGGATAGGGTCACAAAAATCAAGAGGTCTGTTTCTCTTAAAGTTGCAAAAAATTGGACATGACTGAGTGACTGAACAACAACGATAGTAATAAAAACTATGTTATGGGCACAAAAACATACACAAGATCAATGGAACAGATCATAGATAAAACCTTGGTTATATGGTCAATTAACTTGTGACAGAGGAGCCACGAATATACAGTGGGGAAAGGACAGTCTCTTCAATAAAATGTCTTGGGAAAACCGAACAGCTACATCAAAGGAATGAACCACTTACTTACACCGTCTACAGAAATTAACTGAAAATGAATAACACTGTAAACTTGAAACCATAAAACTTTTAGAAGAAAGCATAGGCAGTAAATTCTTTGACATCAGTCTTAGCAGTATTTTTTTTGAATCCGTCTCCTCAGGCAAGGGAAACGAAAGCAAAAATAAACAGGGGAGTCTGTATAAAAACAGTTTTTGGACAGTGAAGGAAACTGTAAATGAAATGAAAATGCAGCCTATTGAATGGGAGAAGATATTTGAAAATTATATCTCTGATAAGGGGTTAATATATAAAGCATAAAAGAACTCAAATGAACTCAACATAAAAAAAAATAACAGTCCAATTAAAAAATGGGGAGAGGACTTGAGTAGATATTTTTCTAAGGAAAACGTACAAATGGCCAACAGGTAGATGAAAAGATACACAACCTCACTAACCATCAGGAGTGAAAATCAAAACCACAATGAGTTATCACCTCAGATCTGACAAGAATAACTGTTATCAGGACAACAGAAAGGGTTAGCGTCTGGAAAAAAGGGAACCCCTCTTGTACTGTTGGTGGGATTGTGAAGTGGTGTAGCCACTATGGAAAACAGTATGGAGTTTCCTCAAAAATTAAGAAGAGGCCTGCCATATGATCTAGAAATTCTATTTCTGTTATTTATCCAACAAAAACAAAAACAAAAAACTAACTTGAGAAAATGTGTACACCCCTGTGTTCATTGCAGCATTATTTATAGTGGCCAAGATATGGAAGCAACCTAAGTGCTCATCGATATATAAGTAAAGAAGAGGTGATACACACACACACACACACACACACACACACAGAGGAATATTATTCAACCTTAAAGAGAAATAAAATCTTGCCATTTGTAATAACATGGATGTACTTAGAAGATATTATGCTAAGTGAATTAAGTTAGAAACAGATACCTTATAATATCACTTATATGTGGAATCTGAAAAACAAAATGAAGGAAAGCAGAAATAGTCTCACAGATAGAACAAAATGGTATTATCAAAAGGGGAGAAGAATGAAAAATTTAGTGAAACAGGTGAATGGAATTAAGAACTACAAAACTGGAGTTAAGAACTATCGTGGGGCTGTAAAGTATAGCATAGGGAATATAGTCAATAATATTGCATGAGCTTGGTATGGTGAAAGATGGTTACTAGACTTGTCATGGTGATCAATTTGTAATGCATATAAATGTTGAATCACTTTGTTGTACATCTAAGACTAATTATGTATGTAAACTATACTTCAGTGATGTAAAAGAAAAGAGAATATATTATACTATTCACGTAAACTTTAAAAACATGAAAAATAGTGCTATGTATTGAAGTATAAAATTCCATATCGAATTTCAGAGATGGGTTACTTTCGGGATCCAGAGTGGTTATCTTTAGTTACTTAGTGAGAGGATGGGAATAATAAAGGTGAAAATCAAACTTAGCTATTTGAAATGTTTTCTTGTTATTACTTAAACATAATCTTGGTATATTGGAAATCAACCTGTAGAATAAATTTTAGCAATAAGTATAAGTTTTTGTAAATGACGATTACACTTTTTCCATGCCCCATCCCACTCTCTTTTTTGTTCTGTTTTACATAGCAAGGACATTGTGTTAGCATTCTTTCAAATTTAATAGAACTGTATTTGTGAATTACAATGACAAATTATATTACAACGGACAGATGGCAGTTCCAATTATATGTATTTTTCATGAACAGAAGTTACTTAAAATTGTGAGCCAGGATCTAACTACAAATGTCTGTGAACATGACATGTTATACCACTACATGTCCCTGAAGGTATTTTTAAAGCAGTTTTATCTACTCTTAAGTAGATGACATATTTCAGAGCCAGATAAATCATCATAATGTAATGTTGTGGTTCTCATAAGATTTTTAGGTACATGGGATATCCCAAATGAAGCATAGTTTGTAATGTTAATACATATCAGAAGGTAAATCTTAAGCTGTGCTCATGAGTCTTGCAATATTTTATGTAGAGTAATAGTTTTCTGAAACAAATGTCCTAAGCTTTATAATCATCACTGATATCTTCAAAGTGAAAATAATTAAACATAGTGATGCATCTACTTGCTGAAATTTCAATAATATAATTAACTCATCTGTCTTACTTATTTCAATTACAAGTGGTGAATTTATTTTATGAATGCTTATTTGAGACACCTATTAAGTGGTTTAATAAATAGTCATTGCTAACACTTCATTTTCTAAATCTAAATTTTATTAGTATGCAAATATTTTACTTATATTTATCAAGAAATTGAGATAGATACTGTGTCTACTTGTGTAGTTACTGTGCAGATACTTTGCTGAACTGGATAGTGGCTGGGAGGAGATGGGTTCAGTAATCACTTGCAAACATGAATAAGATAGGGTTGGTCTTACTAATGAAATAAATTATGGTAGAAAATAAATATGGTAGAAAACTTAGGTTAACTTCTTGGAAGAATCATGAAAATGTGAAGTAACACATAGCTAGTATTACTATATCTAGTATAGACAAAAAATGTATAACACTGAATCTCATGTGAGCTACTAAAATGCCTAAATATTTTAAACAGATGTAATCCCCTTTTTAATACTTATGGATTAATTTGATTTTATTTATATGCAGGTGTTTTCCTAGAGTTTACAGTTTCTTTAAGTAACTATAGACATAGGATATGGATATATGAAAATTTATGATCATATGATTTTAATTTCCCAGGACATTTCCAAATACTCTGTGAGATGGCAACAAGGATCCAGAATTCATCCACTTTAGAATCCTACCATCCTTATTCTCCCACCTATTCCCACCATCCTCACTCAGACAGTCCTTGGAACTGCAAGTTCTACCCAATATTTTTAAATAACACTGAGCTGGCCAAAACTTCAGAGAACTGAGGCCTATTTTGCACCAAGTATGGCATAGAACTTCGGGGAAATTTCATTCCTGTCTCAGTTTCATCATTCATAAGGCACAAACTACCTACAATTAAATGAACCCCTTAAATAAAGAATGTGAATGCAAGTATTACATAGGTGTGGAATTAATATAACCTGATTGGCAATGGCAAAAGAGAAAAATAAAGTAAAATAACAATAATACTAATAACTTTGTTTAAAATGAGATTTCTTTATTTCATGTGGAAATTATTTTCTTATTTTCTTAGGTGTTAAACCTAAATATTGTCATATCATGAGACATAATTATATATACCTAATATTGTCACAAATGTCAGGTATATCAGTTATGGAAGGCAGTCTCCTGGTTTCTGTTATCTTGACAGTAAATCTTATTCTTGATAATCCTTGCCCAGTTGAATTCTTGGCACTGAGAATTTAGTAAAATTTTTGCCAGATTCAAATTAGCCACTTTTCCTATTGCTTTAAAACAAATTGATCATTTACTAAAGCATTCATCAACTTGTACTTTAAGAGAAATACACCTCTTGATATTTGTGACCCTATTCAATTTGGATGCAAATCATAATCATTTTATATTGAAGTGAATACCCTGAAAGATACCCTGAAATTATTTATATAAGAATATTGTTGTTGTTGTTCAGTTGCTAAGTCATGTCTCTTCGTGACGCCATGGAATGCAGCGCACAAGTCTTCTCTATTCTTCACTACCTCCCTGAGTTTGCTCAAATTCATGTACATAGAGACAGTGATGCCATCCAACCACCTCATCCTCTGTTGCCCCCTTCTCCTCCTGCCCTCCATCTTTCCCAGCATCAGGGTCTCTTCCAGTGAGTCAGCTCTTCAAATCAGGTGGCCAAAGTATCGGAGCTTCAGCTTCAGCATCAGTCTTTCCAGTGAATACTCGGGGTTGATATCCTTTTGGATTGACAGGTTTGAGCTCCTTGCAGTCCAAGGGACTCTCAAGTGTCTTCTCCAGCACTTCAGTTTGAAGGCATCAATTTTTCAGCGCTCAGCCTTCTTTATGGTCCAAAGCTCACATTGCTACATGACTCCTGGAAAAAAACATTGCTTAGACTATATGGACCTTTGTCGGCAGAGTGATAACTCTGCTTGTTAAATAAGCCATCTAGATTTTCTTCCAAGGAGCAAGTGTCACTAATAATGTATTATTTCTAAGATACACTAGTTTGAGGTGTGAATACTATTTGTGATGTTACTGTTTCTGTCAGTGTTTTTTAATTTCAGCGAGAAGTTGCAGGTGGTCTCTTCTTTCTCTGAAACTAAAATGTTCCAGTTCTCTCTCAGTGTTTTTCATTTAACTTCAAAATGGAACCAATTTTCAGTAACGGGCTTTTCCGAGAGCTCAGTTGGTAAGGAATCCACCTGCAACACAGGAGACCCTGATTTGATTCCTGGGTCAGGATGATCTGCTGGAGAAGGGACAGGCTACGCACTCCAGTAGTCTTGGGCTTCCCTTGTGGCTCAGCTGGTAAAGAATCCGCCTGCAGTGAGGGAGACCTGGGTTTGATCCTTCTTTTGGGACGATCTCTTGGAGAAGGGAAAGACTACCCACTCCAGTATTCTAGCCTGGAGAATTCCGTGGACTGTATAGTCCATAGGGTTGCAAAGAGTCAGAAATGACTAAGCAACTTTGACTTTTAGTAGTAGTTATCCCGTCTGTAAACATAGAGAATTTCACTCAATTGCATTCAGTCACCTTTCCTGATGTATAGTTCTATGTGTCTTGATTTTATAGATAAAATTTATACAAATTCTGTGGCACTGTATTTCATTGCTGTGTTTTAAGAAATATTCAAAGTTTACTGTGTTTCCTGAAGTCTAAGTATAGTGACTTCTAATTTAAAAATTGCTCTAGATATAAACTTTCATATATCTATGATTTTAATTTGTTCACTTTATTTCTATTTTTTTAATTTTGTATTTTATTGGAAAATGAGTTTATTTTAATTTTATGTGCTGAAAATAATTTTAATAAAAATGTTTTCCAGTGTAATAACTTGAAATTGTATTCCAGTTTGCAGCATATTATAGCATTTACTCCTTTATTTAACTTTTATCACAGTACTGTGAGATGAGCAGGAAATGATCATATTCCCATTTTAAGTTTTAGAAAACTGGGCCTCATAGTCATTAGAGACATAAAGTTAAAAATTGAATTAAATTACATATAAAACCAATGACTTAGAGCTAGTGCTAGTTGGATTCTAACAGACTCACACTTAATGAAACAGTGTATGATATTTGAGATATTTTTTCTTTCAGTTTAATTCAGCTTAAATAGAATTGCTTAGTTCTTATTTGGTTGAAGTACTGTGATGAGTAAAACAGTTGTATAAGACAGATTAAAATAAAGGATAGGAAAATTCATGATATTATAAGTTATGAGAATATTACTAACCAGTAAGAAAACATTTTTAATACACAGTAGTGATAGAAACCAGAATTCAGGTGTTAAGGAATAAGGAAGAGGTAAAGGTGTTGAGCTACGTGGTGTGGACTATCCTCTGAAGACAATGGAGGTGTGGGTGGGCAAAGACGATGGAAGGCCTGAGAATGCATGTAAAGCAGAGAGCAGTAGATAAATGGAGGGTGAATTAAGTACATTTGCTAAAAAAACATTGAAGAATGATAAGGATAAAGTGAATTAACAAATTTGAGAGCCTAAGGAAACAAGTATAGGGGTTAACCTGGTAAAATTCTCAAGTAAAGGAAATATGAAAGGCAAACTTTTATTCATTAAGAATAAAAGCTTATTTATTTTGGAAGATACTCATTTATTAGCAAGTGACAGAACTTTTCTTTCCCCTAAAATTTGATATTTAAGTATGGAAAAGTAATTGAGGAAGAATGGAATAAAGTTGTTATTGTTGTTCTTGTTCAGTCACTAAGTCATGTCCTACTCTTTGTGACCCCATAGACTGCAGCATGCCAGGCTTCGCTGTCCCTCAACATCTCCAGAGTTTGCTCAAAGTCATTCTGTTGAGTCAGCGATGCCATCTAACCATCTCATCCTCTATTGCCTCCTTCTTCTCCTGCCTTCAGTCTTTCCCAGCATCAGGGTTTTTTTCCAGTGAGTCTGCTCTGCATCAGGTGGCCAAAGTATCAGAGCTTTAGTCAGCATCAGTCCTTCCAATGAATATTCAGGGTTGATTTCCTTTAGGATGACTAGTTGGATCTCCTTGCTGTCCAAAGGACTCTCAAGAGTCTTCTCCAGCACCACAGTTTGAAGGCATCAGTTCTTCCATACTCAGCCTTCTTTATGGTCTGACTCACACTTCTATTCAGAACTACTGGAAAAACAATATCTTTGACTATAGGGACTTTTATTGGCAAAGTGATGTATCTGCATTTAATTATGCTGTTTAGATTTGTCATAGCTTTCCTTCCAAGGAGTAAATGTCTTTTTAACTTCATGACTGCAGTCACCATCCAGAGTGATTTTGGATCTCAAGAAAGTAAAATCTGTTACTGTTTCCACTTTTCCCCACCTATTTCATGAAGTGATGAGAATGGATGCCATGATCTTAGTTTTCTGAATGTTGAGCTTTAAGCCAACTTTTTCACTCTCCTCTTTCACTTTCATCAAGAGGCTTTTGAGTTCGTCTTCACTTTCTGCCGTAAGGGTGGTGTCATCTGCATATCTGAGGTTATTGATATTTTTACTGACATTCTTGATTCCAGCTTTTGATTATCCAGTCCAGCATTTTGAATGATATGCTCTGCATTGAAGCTAAATTAAGCACAGTGACAGTATACAGTGCTGATGAACTCCTTTCTCAGTTTTGAACCAGTCCATTGTTCCATGTCCAGTTCTCAGTGTTGCTTCTTGTTCTGTATACAGGTTTCTCAGGAGAAGTTAAGGTCATCTATTATTCCCATCTCTTTATGAAGTTTCCAGTTTGTTGTGATCCATGCAGTCAAAGGCTTTAGCGTAGACACTGACGCAGAGGTAGATTTTTTGGGGGGGGAATCCCCTTGCTTCTTCAACAATCCAGTGGATGTTGGCAAATTGATCTCTGGTTCCTCTGTCTTTTCTAAATCCAACTTGTACATCTGGGAGTTCTGGTACTGTTAAAGACTAGTTTCAAGAATTTTTAGCATTATCTCGCTAGCATGTGAAACAAGTGCAGCTGTACAGTAATTTGAACATTCTTTGGCCTTGCCGTTCTGGCAAGGGATTGGAATGAAAACTAACCTTTTCCAGTGGCCACTGCTGAGTTTTCCACATTTGCTAGCATATTCAGTGCACCTCTTCAACAGCATCATCTTTTAGAATTTGAAATAGCTCAACTGGAATTCCATCACCTCCTCTACCTTTGTTCATAGTAATGCTTCCTAAGGCCCACTTGACTCCACACTTCAGAATGTCTGTCTCTAAGTGAGTGACCACACCATTGTAGTTATCTGGGTCATTAAGACCTTTTTGTACAGTTCTTCTGTGATTCTTACAACCTTTTCTTAATAACTAGAAAGTAGTAATAAATATTTTTGATAGATTTTTACATATTTTCAGCCAAGTGTTAGCCTGTGAACAGTATGCAGAGGGTAACTTGATTATGAAAGAATTGAAAATCATGCAATCTAAGTTAGACAAAGTTAATCTCAAAGAGAAAGTCCACTTTACATTTCTTATGGTGGGAGAAAGGAGCTCAAAATATCTGATTGAAATATTTGTGTTGTGGAATTAACTTTTTTTGAAGAGAAATGTAACAGGAGGTAAGCTAAGGAAGAAGGCAAACCAGTGCTGCCAGCATCAGCCAGGGTCTTAGAATTCTTCTAGTGAACTAATTTAATACTCTTGAGCCTGCTTTCTGCCATGCCTTCAAAGGCAGAAGGAAGAAAGTCATCATATAGCAAGATATAATGCTTAATTTAGCTGCCTAAATGCTTCGGTACTTTGTATCTCAGTCTTCTAATTCAGATATTTTTTAACATGTAAAATTAAAAGGTAAAACCCACAGAACATGTGCGTTATCCTTAGCCTTTTCATTATTATTTTGCTTGTTATTATTCTTTCCTGAAGTAAAAGTGAAACAAAACAACAACAAAAAAACAGCAGAAAGTGACTATAAAACATAAGAAAACTAATTACTCTTTAAATATATACAACTTCTTCATTAGAAAAGCAGTGAAAGAAATTAATATTTTATCTGATTAATCTATACAGTGCTTAAAAATTTAGAAGACTTTGAAGACTTCTAATATTTATTTTGCTTATTATGGGAAGTATACTGCATCACAATGTGGAAAAAGGAAAAGATAGAGTGATGCCTGAAGAACAGATACAAATATCTTAGGTTTAAATAGAATACAGTTCTGTGTTTTGTTTTGCATACTATAACTATGTATTTTTAAGCATTGACTCTTGGGTTACTACATTTTCAAAACCCTTTGACTATATTTGTTGATATTCTTCAAAGACGGTTCTGTGTTATGTGTTGATTCTTCTTATTTGTAATAAAATGGAATGATGAAATTCTCATCCATTTTCTTGAGTACCTTTGGTGTCTCGCATTACATATAAAAAGTGAGGATATTTTCCTTCAAATAAGCTGAACTAAATTTATTCTTCAATGATTTTACTGTTTTGATATCAATGAATTGATTAAAAATGAATACTAACCAAACAAAATATATTAAATCATGACATTGTAAGTCTGATGGATTTTGCTTTTGAAATGGTTTATTGTATATTATATTTTACTTATAGTTTGGTTGTTCAAAATTTGAAATGTGTCTTTCATATTAAGATTCAGACATGGTGGGCCAGATTCCAAGCCTAGTTGAAATAACCCTGTTTCAAAAAATTGCTGATTTCATTTCTAAGACTTGTTAATAAATTGTATTAGTCAGAGTTCTTTAGAGATTCATAACCAATAATATATGTACTATATACACTCTTCTGTGTATACATTTATTATGAGATATTGGCTCATGCAGTCATGAGGGCTGAGGAATCCTGTGATCTGCCTTGTGCAAGTTGGAGAACCAAAAATGTTGATGGTGTAGCTCAGAGGCCTGGGGGCCAGAGAGCTGACAGTGCAGATTACAGTCTGAGTCTGAAGGCCTAAGAACTAGGGCACAAAGGGCAGGAGAAAGTAAATGTCCCAACTTAACCAGCCAGATAGTGAGAGTGGGTCCTCCCTTTCTCAACCTTTTTTTGTGGTATTCATGCCCTCAACAAATTGGATGATGCCCACCCACATTGAGGAAGGCAAACAGCTCTACTCAGTCTATAGATTCAATAGCGACTGTCCAGAAGCACCATCAGAGACATGTCCGGAAATAATGCCTAAGCAGATATCTGGTCTCCCCATGATCTAGTCAAGTTGACACATAAAATTTAGCTTTCTAGTAGACAATTGAGGAAAAAATAAAATCAGGTTTTTTTTAAGTGTTTTGGTTAACTAGTTTTGAATAATGTGCACGCTTAATGTAACAGTCATCCTAATTGAGATATGTAATATCTTCATTGCTCAAAAATGTCCTCTTTTACTTCTTTGTGGTTAGTTATTTTACTTAAAATATTTTCTTCCAGTTTTATTAAGATATATTTGACATATAGTACTGTGTATGTTTAAGCTGTACAACATAATGATTTGATTTACATGCATAATTAAGGGATTGTCACAATAATTTTAGTGAATGTCCATCATCTAATACAGATGCTAAATTAAAGAAATAGGAAAATTTTTTTTCTAGTGAAGAAAACTCAAGATTATCTCTATTTTACCAACTTTCATATGTAACACACAGCAGTGTTAATTATATTTATCTTGCATGTTACATTTCTAGTGCTTATTTATCTTATAACTGAAAGTTTATAACTCTTGACTGCTATTTTAAAAGTGAATTTCTTTCTCTTTTTTTAAAAGAGAAATTCCACTTTCCTTCATTTTTACTTCTTTAAGCTCCACTATGATCCATGTTATAGACACCTGCTGAGGCCCCAGTTTCGACTTACTTCAGAGACTAGGAGCATAACAGGGAATAATAGGACGTGAGCTTTATTCATACTTTTCAGTTAGTGAAAATTATTTAAGATACCATGAATCTGTTATCACATTTTAGTTTGTTGATGAACAAAAGATGAATATATATTATTGCTTAAGTAGGCTTAATTTTTTGTACAGAAAATTTCACCAAAACTATTGCTTCAAAATATTTCTAATTTTAACAGATTACTTTTCCTTTTTTATTGACCCGATTTTCGTGCAAAATATTACTTTGCTTATATTTGCTTTAGTAAAGATATAGTTGCCTGATTTTTAGAAGACAAACTTTTATCCTTTATCTTACACAAGCTGTCATTCGTTACATTATCATTACACAAACATCATGTCACCCAGTTTTGATGCAGAAGCTCTTATCTGCATTGCTGTAATACCTGGGAAACACTTTGGAAATAAATCAGATCTATCAATTTGCAGTGATACACCAACAGACTAGAAAAGTAATATGGAAGAGTATGATTTAAGAATGAAAAAAAAAGTTCTCAAAATTAAATACTGTTTTAAGCCTGTAATTAAGAGGAGCATTTAAAGAGTATGTCTTCTCCATAATAGATGATAAAATATTCTACCATATGAAACTACGTACCTTGGGGCTTTGCAGCAGGTGCAAAAAAAAAAAAAAAAAAATTACCCCAAGATTTTACTTGACACTATTCTAATAGATTCCACGTTGTGTTTCAGTCTGTGAAGAATCTGCCTATAATGCAGGAGACCCGAGAGATGGAGGAGAGAGAGAGAGAGAATATGTTTGTATGTGCAACTATAAATAATATAAAGAAGGTGAGGGTCAGATGGTATAGCACACACAGGGTATTTAATGACAACAGAGGATTCCATACTGGACCTGTTTTTAATTTTCTTTTTATTTTCATCATTGCTGAGTTAGATTTGACAGCTATTTAAAATATACTTTGTGTTGATTTGATACATGTATACATTATGAAAGGATTAATTAATACATACATCACCTCATATACTTATCTTTTTTTTTTGGTGGAAACATTTAAATTTTACTCTGTTAGAAAATTTAAGTTATACAATAACGTTTTTCTTCTCTTCATGATCAGGGAAGACATTGGGGAGAAGGTTGAGTTAGCAAAAACCCTTAACAGAATAAAGGAAGTGAAACAAAGTGCATTCTTTGTGGTGCCTTCATACAAGCCAAAGTTCATTGTGAAAGTACAGGGAATTCACCTTGAAGATCTAATATCACTGATACAAGCTGAGGGTGCATATAAGAAATTATGGGGTTATGACAGGAATATGCTCTTAGTTCTTAACTGTAGAAGGCCTGGACAACAAGCTATGGTGTTTGAATTTTATCTGTTAGATACCAAAGAAAATTAGCAACAGTTAACTTGTATGACTAAACACAGCAAGACCCAAGTACTAGATGAAAGTTTTTTTTGTAGTCATATGCCTAAATCACAGTGATTTCAGTGAGATAGAAGGACATATGTGAGAATATTTTAACAGAAAATCAATAGGACTATCTTCAGTATTTGGTAAGGCAAGAAAAAACCTCAACCATAACGTGATGAAAGGATGACAACACCCTCTTATTGAAATAGAGAAGTCAGGAACTGCCTGCAATGTGGGAGACCTGGGTGCAATCCCTGAGTCGAGAAGACCCCCTGGAGAAGGAAATGGCAACCCACTCCAGTATTCTTGCCTGGAGAATCCCATGGACAGAGGAGCCTGGCAGGCTACAATCCATGGGTCGCAGAGTTGGACATAACTGAGTGACTACACTATCTACCCTAACTGGTATGACCAAACCCAGCAGGGCCCAAGTGTTGGATGGAAGATTATCTATAGTAAAATGCCTAAATTACAGTGATTTCAGTGAGACAGAAGGGTATATGTGAGAATATTTTGACAGAAAAATCACTAGGACTCTCTTCAGTATTTGGTAAGGCAAGACAAAAGATCAACCAAGCATAATTTAATGAAAGGAAGACAACACACTCTTAATTGAAATGGAGAAGTCAGAAACAGGTTAGGTTTGAGAATGGTGAGATCAGCTTTCACCATTTAGAATAAGATATTCAATGGGATGCATCAAAAAGAAATTAAATATATGGACTGAGAAAGCATGGGAGAGGTATAGAGTGATAATAAAATTTGGTAGCAGATGTCTATTTCCTACCATTTTAATTTATGTTAATGAGTTGCAAAACAACGATTAAATAAAAGAACTCATTCTGAAAAGAGGTACTCCATAAAGAAGACAGTAAAACATTAGCTGACTGAAATCTGAGCTAATATGTACAACATTAATATAACTGAATGACTGCTTCAATTGCTGTCTTTCCATCCAGGTGTTGCCCACTGTGCTTGTATATATGACATGCAAGGCAACAGGGACCAAAATAAGTGAAATTCATGGTCTGATTTCACCAGTGGTTTCATTTCTGTTCATCAGTACATGTTATTTACATTTTTGCAAAAATGACTAAGAAAGGAAGCCCACAAAGATGTATATTTTTATTGGATAGACAAGAAATTTACTATTGTAAAAGCCATTTTAACTTTTTTCCTCAATTTGCCCTGCCTAAAATGAGAATAATTATATTGTTTATTGTAGTCACTGAGTTGTCACTATAAATAATCCCCTAGGTCATAATATAGTTGGAGTTCATTTTCTAAGATTTTCAGTTCAGTTCAGTTCAGTCACTCAGTTGTGTCTGACTCTTTGTGACCCCATGAATCCCAGTACGCCAGGCCTCCCTGTCCATCACCAACTCCCGGAGTTTACTCAAACTCATGTCCATCGAGTCAGTGATGCCATACAGCCATCTCATCCTCTGTCATCCCTTTCTTCTCCTTCCCCCAATCCCTCCCAGCATCAGAGTCTTTTCCAATGAGTCAACTCTTCACATGAGGTGGCCAAAGTACTGGAGTTTCAGCTTTAGCATCATTCCTTCCTAAGAATACCCAGGACTGATCTCCTTTAGAATGGATTGGTTGGATCTCCTTGCAGTCCAAGGGACTCTTCAAGAGTCTTCTCCAACACCACAGTTCAAAAGCATCAATTCTTCAGCTCTCAGCTTTCTTCATAGTCCAACTCTCACATCCATACATGACTACTGGAAAAACCATAGCCTTGACTAGATGGACCTTTGTTGGCCATGTAATGTCTCTGTTTTTGAATATGCTATCTAGGTTGGTCATACCTTTCCTTCCAAGGAGTAAGCATCTTTTAATTTCATGGCTGCAGTCACCATCTACAGTAATTTTGGAGCTGAAAAAATAAAGTCTGACACTGTTTCCACTGTTTCCCCATCTATTTCCCATGAAGTGATGGAACCAGATGCCATGATCTTAGTTTTCGGAATGTTGAGCTTTAAGCCAACTTTTTCACTCTCCTCTTTCACTTTCATCAAGAGGCTTTTTAGCTCCTCTTCACTTTCTGCCATAAGGGTGTGTCATCTGCATATCTGAGGTTATTGATATTTCTCCTGGCAATCTTGATTCCAGCTTGTGCTTCTTCTAGACCAGTGTTTCTCATGATGTACTCTGCATACAAGTTAAATAAGCAGGTGACAATATACAGCCTTGCCGTACTCCTTTTCCTATTTGGAACCAGTCTGTTGTTCCATGTCCAGTTCTGACTGTTGCTTCCTGACCTGCATATAAGTTTCTCAAGAGGCAGATCAGGTGGTCTGGTATTCCCATCTCTTTCAGAATTTTCCACAGTTTATTGTGATCCACACAGTCAAAGGCTTTGGCATAGTCTATAAAGCAGAAATAGATGTTTTTTGTGGAACTCTCTTGCTTTTTCGATGATCCAGTGGATGTTGGTCTAAGATTTTATTCACAAAAATTATTTACAGGGAGCATGGAATTTATTATCTTAAATTCAGTGCTGGAAATACCTATTTTTGGTTCATTGGGACCCTGGTATATTGCTCTTCTCAACCGGTTTTCTTGTTATTTTGCCTTAGTAAAATTCACTACAATTTTTTTTTCCTATGGCTATCTTATCATTATGTGTGTTTACTAGCTCAGTCATGTCCCACTCTGCAACCCTTCAGACTGTAGTCCACCAGACTCCTCTGTCCATGAAATTTCCCAGGCAAGAATCCTGGAGTGGGTTGCCATTTCCTCCTCCAGGGGATCTTCTCAACCCAGGGATCAAACCTGCATCTTCTGTGTCTCCTGCATTGCAGGCAGATTCTTTACTTGCTGAGCCATCAGGGAATACCCCAAACACTTTATGAAGAAGAAAAACACTACTTTTTACCAATTTCATAGTTATAAAACATTCTGAAATGTTCTATATGAAAAAAAATTAGAGTATTCAGCTACATTAATTTACCAAACTCTTGAAACTGATTTCTGTGTATTCTTAATTCCAGGATATTTACCTCATAGGATTCTTGTTTAGTGATTGAATCTGACTGGCTGGTTTGATTCATTCCTCACTGAGAAGTGAAATAAGCTGATACCATTGTAATGATATTAATTTTAAACATCTCAGTGTATGCTACTAGTGTGTATATTATGGCATTTTAAAAGTTCAGTTTTGGAAACAGATTTATTAGTCTTGTACCTGCCATATAAATAGCTAGGATCATCTCTTTGGCATCTATTTAACTTAAGCCTCAACAATTCATATGTGATTAAATGAGGTAAATTTGAATAATAATTAGGATAGACTAAATGATTGTTAAACAGCAGATATACCTTGAAGAGAAGGCTCATCCCTGGCCCTTGCTTTTTTACTGTATAGACAGATGCTTTCACTGACTGATTTCCTTTGTTTTTAAAAATAATTTTTTTTGTGGGTTCACTGAGATAACACAAACTCAAAATCAGCCCTGGTTTTTATCATCTATTTTAATTTTGGAGACACAATTAGTTAAGAAGCATCTTTCATATTTATCCACTAGTTAAAAAAATAACTTCTCACTTGAGTTTTCTGTTTGTTACCTAAACCGTGGAAAATTCTCACAATTATAATATTGCTCTTAGGTAGTTAGAATTGGAAAAAGGAGTCCAGAATGGCAGTGACTAAAAGACAAGGAAGGTAAAAGCCCACAAAAATAAAACAAAGGAAGGTCGGAGGACCAGCGTGAGGACGTCAAGTAGAACAAACAGCACTCCTGGCTAGCCCAATTTATATAGGGCAGGCCCGGGGGAGGAGGAAAAAGACAAAAAGAAAGAAGAACCAAAGGGCTGGAGATCTCTCTCTCTCTCTCAGTCTCTCTCGCTCACTGTGTCTGTCTCTCTCTCTCTTCTCTTCGTGTCTTTTGGGTCGGCATGTCCTCAGGCCTTGAGGATGTATTTTCTTTTATTTTCTAAATAAAACTGAGCTGTAGCATGGAGTTGTAACACTGATCTGTCTGATAGCTGTGACCCAGTCCATCAGAGGGCTGTAACGCTGGTCCGTGGCTTCAAATATTTGTTGTGGCGAGACAGAACCAAGGAAATTACACACTCCCCCAACATCTATGGTTTAACCTGGCTGCAACAACCTTGGTGTGGCCCTAGCAAGGAGGAGGCCAAGCACAGCAGGAGTCCAGTTTGGCGAAAGCTCCTGCTGTGGAAGTTAAACACAAAGAGAAGACAGAGAGAAACAGAGAGGAGACAGAGTGAGACCGAGCAGGCAAGAGCAAGAGACCCCTGGCCCTTTGGCTCCTCTTTTTATATGTTTCTTTCTCCTCCCCCTAGGCTAGCCGTGAGTGCTGTTTGTTCTGCCTGAGGCCCTCAGTCCAGTTCTCAGACCTTCCTTTGTTCTATTTTTGCAGGTTTTTCCCTTCCTTGTCTTTTAGTCACTGCCATTCTGGACTCTTTTTTCCTATTCTAACTACCTAACATTACCATGTTACGATTTTAGATTCATATAATTGTATTGTTTTTAGATTTAAGGAAATCCCTTAGGTCTAATTCACAAGCACCTTTTTATAACAATAAATACAAAATTTTGTAAGTCTGTGTAGGTAAGTATATGTGTATGTGTGCTAACATACAGCTGTGTCCAGCACTTTGCGACCCCATGAACTTAAGCCCACCTGGCTTCACTGTCTATGGGATTCTCTAGGCAAGAATACTGGAGCGGGTTGCCATGTACTCCTCCAGGGGATCCTCCTGACCCAGGGACTGAACCCATGTCTCTTCCATCTCCTGCACTGGCAGGTGGGTTCTTTACCATTAGCACCAACTGGGATGCCCATAGGTAAGTATAATGAAGCACAAAACACACACAGTACACATATTTATAATATGTGTTTCTTTAGTATGTATCTTAACATAGTCAAAGAACAGTAATTAACTTTTAACAGAGTCTCTGTTGGTAATAATCCAAGACTTGAGGGTTTTGGTGTGAGAAAATATATTGAAAACTTTGAAGCAGCCACAAGTTCCACCTGAACTACTAGAGTCAGAAGTTTGCCTCTCACAAACGACTAGTTTGTGAAAATTATCTGTCTCAGGTAACAGCTTTTGTCTGTCATGTCCCCACTAACATTTACTACCCTCTCCATTGACAACAATGTATTTAAATAACCAAATATTTGCATTTATAAGTCTGTGTCATCTGCATAGGTCGTAGGTTGGGAATCAATAGTGCCTATTGATTAAGAGTCTCATCTCTAAGTATGTTAAACATTCTAATAGTAGAAAGCAATATAATTTCGTATACATACAAAGGCTGTTCTAGAGACACCATGGACGCAGCAAATTTATATGTAAAGCATTGTCTCAATCATAGGGAAAGATGCTCCTTAAGTGCCTTTTGAAACCTGGTATTCCCTTTCCCCTGTTAATCAACTAGCTTTTCAATTAATTTCTTTTCATTTATTCATTAATTCATTAAAATGATTAAGTACCTAGTAGGTGCAGATTTTGATAACAGCTGTCATTTTGGTTAAGGAAGCCATAGGTTATAAAGAGAGTGCTATAGGAACATATATTTGTTGTGTTGTTTGGCAAATATAAGACCAGAAAGATGCCAACTATCAAGGGACTACTTACCAAGCCTAGAGGAAATAGAGTTCTTAGGATTATTTCTCGTGATGGATGAGGCCTGACTTGAAATTCATAGTATCTAGCTAGTTAACAAGAAAAAGTGCATTTCAGAGAGAAGGAAGAGCTTTAAGGAAACCACAGTGTTGAAAAATCTCTAATGTCTTTAGCATTTACTAGATTTAGCTCTGGAGAAGTTGATCTCTCTTGATTTAAATTTTTTCATGTATGAAATAAAGATAATATTCTGTTTGTTGTGAGGACTAAATGAGAAAATTTGTGTGAATGGTTTGGCTTTGTGCTTAATGCATATTAAAAGCCTAACTTTTTTTTTTAACCCTTACTTTATGCCTACAGTTCTAAGTGCTTTTTGTAATTATGCAGTGGGTCTTACTCCATAGTCTTCACGCTTAATCAGTAGAATCACCAGATAAATGTTAACTGGTATTGTGTATAGAAGTAATATATTTAAGCAAAGTGGATACTCACATTAAAATGAATTTTAACATAAGTCCAAGTACTAGCATATACTCTGAAGCTATCCAGTAACAATAGTGTTCTTACTGGAAAATAACTGGAAGTGAATTATATACTATACATAATAAGTAACTCAACAAAGTTGAAATATTGCAAGTGTTTTAACATAATGATAAGGCTGTTATTTTCTTTTTTATTATAAATATTCTATCTACCATATGTGATGTTAATATTTTCATGGACAAAATGAAATAAATTATGAGATATATTGGGAAATACCATATTAATAAAACAAACATATCACCTACTCTTGATAAAGCTAGAGGATATTTTCTTGCCTCGATTATGAAGCAAAATCAAACCAAAAAATAAACTTGTCATGTATCATTTTTGGACAGTTCATTATTTCCTCCTACAACATTTTAGTGTTGCTATACCACATAGGGTATACTGTAAATTATATTTTTAATGAATCATCATAGAAGTTTTTTGATATTGTAGGTAGGTTGTGCATGTACTAAGTCCTAAGTTGCTTCAGTCATGTCCAATTCTTTGCAACCCCATGAACTGTAGCCTGCCAGGCCCCTCTGTCCATGGGATTCTCCAAACAAGAATACTGGAGTGGGTTGCCATGCCCTCCTCCAGGGATCTTCCTGACCCAGGGATTGAACCCACTTCTCTTAGGTCTCCTACATTAGCAGGTGGGTTCTTTACCACTAATGCCACCTAGGAAGCCTGTAAGTAAGAGGTCTTTTAATGTGCCTTTTAAAAACTGGTAAAAAACAGTCTTTTCTAGTCATCTAAAATTCAACTACTCTCCCACAGTTTTTATCACTAATATACTAATTGCCATGAGAGTTCCTCTTGCCATTCTTTAGCATCTACAAGTGGATGGTTTTTCAACTGTCCTACAACCATTAAATTTGCTTTTCTTCCCAGCTGTTTGGTTCCTGTTTAAATTTTCATTGCTGTGCTTTTACCAGTTTAAAAGAATTACCCTAAGTGAATAGAATGAAGTTTAGCAGGGATGACTACCTTCAAGTGCAATCAAGGTAGAAGTAACTATTGTGTATATGAAGTTTTAGAAACAAAAGAAACCTGGAAGAAACAACAGGGTCATAATTAAATACAATCTGACCGTGAGAGAGATACATATCTCTGTTGTGTTTAACAGCACCTATGAAAATGTCTCATGGAGATAAAGCCTACCACTGCAAGTCAAATCCCAGATTTAACACCATTATCACAAAGAAGATATTCAGTTCAGTTCAGTTCAGTCGCTCAGTCATGTCCTACTATTTGCGACCCCATGAATGGCACCACGCCAGGCCTCCCTGTCCATTACCAACTCCCGGAGTGCACTCAGACTCACGTCCATCGAGAAACAAGATATTACCCACCTCCCACCTCCCACCCCATATCATCTCTCTGGATCATCCCCGAGCACCAGCCCCAAGCATGCTCTATCCTGTATCAAACATAGACTGGTTATTCATTTCTTACATGATAGTATACATGTTTCAGTGCCATTCTCCCAAATCATCCCACCCTCTCCCTCTCCCTCAGAGTCCAAAAGTCCGTTCTATACATCTGTGTCTCTTTTGCTGTCTTGCACACAGGGTCATCATTACCATCTTTCTAAATTCCATATATATGTGTCAGTATACTGTATTGGTGTTTTTCTTTCTGGCTTACTTCACTCTGTATGATCGGCTCCAGTTTCATCCATCTCATTAGAACTGATTCAAATGTATTCTTTTTAATGGCTGAGTAATACTCCATTGTGTATATGTACCACAGCTTTCTTATCCATTCATCTGCTGATGGACATCTAGGCTGTTTCCATGTCCTGGCTATTATAAACAGTGCTGCGATGAACATTGGGGTACATATGTCTCTTTCAATTCTGGTTTCCTTGGTGTGTATGCCCAGCAGTGGGATTGCTGGGTCATAAGGCAGTTCTATTTGCAATTTTTTAAGGAATCTCCACACTGTTCTCCGTAGTGGTTGTACTAGTTTGCATTCCCACCAACAGTGTAAGAGGGTTCCCTTTTCTCCACACCCTCTCCAGCATTTATTGCTTGCAGACTTTTGAATCACAGCCATTCTGACTGGTATGAAATGGTACTTCATTGGGGTCTTGATTTGCATTTCTCTGATAATGAGTGATGTTGAGCATCTTTTCATGTGTTTGTTAGCCATCCATATGTCTTCTTTGGAGAAATGTCTATTTAGTTCTTTGGCCCATTTTTTGATTGGGTCGTTTCTTTTTCTGGAATTGAGCTGCATAAGTTGCTTGTATATTTTTGAGATTAGTTGTTTGTCAGTTGCTTCATTTGCTATTATTTTCTCCCATTCAGAAGGCTGTCTTTTCACCTTGCTTATAGTTTCCTTTGTTGTGCAGAAGCTTTTAATTTTAATTAGATCCCATTTGTTTATTTTTGCTTTTATTTCCAGAATTCTGGGAGGTGGATCATAAAGGATCCTGCGGTGATTTATGTCGGAGAGTGTTTTGCCTATGTTCTCCTCTAGGAGTTTTATAGTTTCTGGTCTTACGTTTAGATCTTTAATCCATTTTGAGTTTATTTTTGTGTGTGGTGTTAGGAAGTGATCTAGTTTCATTCTTTTACAAGTGGTTGACCAGTTTTCCCAGCACCACTTGTTAAAGAGATTGTCTTTACTCCATTGTCTATTCTTGCCTCCTTTGTTGAAGATAAGGTGTCCATATGGGTGTGGATTTATCTCTGGGCTTTCTATTTTGTTCCATTGATCTATATTTCTGTCTTTGTGCCAGTACCATACTGTCTTGATGATGGCGGCTTTGTTGTAGAGCCTGAAGTCAGGCAAGTTGATTCCTCCAGTTCCATTCTTCTTTCTCAAGATTGCTTTGGCTATTCGAGGTTTTTTGTATTTCCATACAAATCTTGAAATTATTGTTCTAGTTCTGTGAAAAATATGGCTGGTAGCTTGATAGGGATTGCATTGAATTTGTAAATTGCTTTGGGTAGTATACTCATGTTCACTATATTGATTCTTCCAATCCATGACCATGGTATATTTCTCCATCTCTTAGTGTCCTCTTTGATTTCTTTCATCAGTGTTTTATAGTTTTCTATATATAGGTCTTTAGTTTCTTTGGGTAGATATATTCCTAAGTATTTAATTCTTTTCATTGCAATGGTGAATGGAATTGTTTCCTTAATTTCTTTTTCTACTTTCTCATTATCAGTGCATAGGAATGCAAGGGATTTCTGTGTGTTGATTTTATATCCTGCAACTTTACTATATTCATTGATTAGCTCTAGTAATTTTCTGGCAGAGTCTTTAGGGTTTTCTATGTAGAGGATCATGTCATCTGCAAACAGTGAGAGTTTTACTTCTTCTTTTCCAATTTGGATTCCTTTTATTTCTTTTTCTGCTCTGATTGCTGTGGCCAAAACTTCCAGAACTAAGTTGAATAGTAGTGGTGAAAGTGGGCACCCTTGTCTTGTTCTTGACTTTAGGGGAAATGCTTTGAAGTTTTCAGCATTGAGGATAATGTTTGCTGTGGGTTTGTCATATATAGCTTTTATTATGTTGAGGGATGTTCCTTCTATTCCTGCTTTCTGGAGAGTTTTTATCATAAATGGATGTTGAATTTTGTCAAAGGTCTTCTCTGCATCTATTGAGATAATCATATGGCTTTTATTTTTCAATTTGTTAATGTGGTGAATTACATTGATTGATTTGCGGATATTGAAGAATCCTTGCATCCCTGGGATAAAGCCCACTTGTTCATGGTGAATGATCTTTTTAATGTGTTGTTGGATTCTGATTGCTAGAATTTTGTTGAGGATTTTTGCATCTATGTTCATCAGTGATATTGGCCTGTAGTTTTCTTTTTTTGTGGCATCTTTGTCAGGTTTTGGTATTAGGGTGATGGTGGCCTCGTAGAATGAGTTTGGAAGTTCACCTTCCTCTGCAATTTTCTGGAAGAGTTTGAGTAGGATAGGTGTTAGCTCTTCTCAAAATTTTTGGTTGAATTCAGCTGTGAAGCCGTCTGGACCTGGACTTTTGTTTGCTGGAAGATTTCTGATTACAGTTTCAATTTCTGTGCTTGTGATGGGTCTGTTAAGATTTTCTGTTTCTTCCTGGTTCAGTTTTGGAAAGTTGTACTTTTCTAAGAATTTGTCTATTTCTTCCACATTGTCCATTTTATTGGCATATAATTGCTGGTAGTAGTCTCTTATGATCCTTTGTATTTCTGTGTGGTCTGTTGTGATCTCTCCATTTTCATTTCTAATTTTATTGATTTGATTTTTCTCTCTTTGCTTCTTGATGAGTCTGGCTAATGGTTTGTCAATTTTATTTATCCTTTCAAACAACCAGCTTTTGGCTTTGTTGACTTTTGCTATGGTCTCTTTTGTTTCTTTTGCATTTATTTCTGCCCTGATTTTTATAATTTCTTTCCTTCTACTAACTCTGGGGTTCTCCATTTCTTCCTTTTCTAGTTGCTTTAGTTGTAGGGTTAGGTTATTTATTTGACTTTTTTCTTGTTTCTTAAGGTATGCCTGTATTGCCGTGAACTTTCCTTTAGCACTGCTTTATAGTGTCCCACAGGTTTTGGTTGTTGTGTTTTCATTTTCATTTGTTTCTATGCATATTTTGATTTCTTTTTTGATTTCTTCTGTGATTTGTTGGTTATTCAGAAGCATGTTGTTCAGCCTGCATATGTTGGCATTTTTAATAGTTTTTCTCCTGTAATTGAGATCTAATCTTAATGCATTATGGTCAGAAAAAATGGTTGGAATGATTTCAATTTTTTTTAATTTATCAAGGTTATATTTATGGCCCAGGATGTGATCTACCCTGGAGAAGGTTCCGTGAGCACTTGAGAAAAAGGTGAAAATCATTGTTTTGAGGTGAAATGTCCTATAGATATCAATTAGGTCTAACTGATCATTTAAAGTTTGCATTTCTTTAACTTTCTGTTAACTTTCTGTTAACTTTCTGTTTAGTTGATCTATCCATCGGTATGAGTGGAATATGAAAGTCTCCCACTATTATTGTGTTACTGTTAATTTCCCCTTTCATACTTGTTAGCATTTGTCTTACATATTGCGGTGCTCCTATGTTGGGTGCATATATATTTATAATTGTTATATCTTCTTCTTGGGTTGATCCTTTGATCATTATGTAGTGGCCTTCTTTGGCTCTTTTCACAGCCTTTGTTTTAAAGTCTGTATTATTTAGTGTCTGATGAAAGAACTGCCTTTAGAACTCTTGTACAGTCCTTGTTGCCTGGGGGAGAATGGGCTTTGGAAAAAATGAGCCTGGCTCAGAATTTTAGCTTTTCACTGGATAGATATGCAATCCTGCGTACATTTCTAAGTCCCTCAACTTTCTCATTTGTAAAATGAGAAAAACATGTATATCATGCAATTTTGTAAAGATTAATGAAATAATGCATGTCAAGTACATTGTACAGTGTCTGGTTTTTGTTATTGCTAATTTTGATAGCAATAACTCAAAACAATTCCAACACAATAGTCTAGTGAAAGATATGGTTTTTCCAGTAGTCATGTATGGATATGAGAGCTGGACTATAAAGAAAGCTGAGCGCCGAAGAATTGATGCTTTTGAACTGTGGTGTTGGAGAAGACTCATAAGAGTCCCTTGGACTGCAGGGAGATCCAACCACTCCATCCTAAAGGAGATCAGTCCTGGGTGTTCATTGAAAGGTCTGATGTTAAAGCTGAAACTCCAATACTTTGGCCACCTGATGTGAAGAACTGACTCATTTGAAAAAACCCTGATGCTGGGAAAGATTGAAGGCAGGAGGAGAAGGGGACAACAGAGGATGAGATGGTTGGATGGCATCACTGACTCAATGCAGATGAGTTTGAGTAGACTCCAGGAGTTGGTGATGGGCAGGAAGGCCTGGCATGCTGTGGTCCATAGGGTCCCCAAGAATCGGACATGACTGAACAACTAAACTGAACTGAACTGATTCCAACAGAATATGCTGATTAGCTATATTCTTCTTCTGCTGCTGCTAAGTCGCTTCAGTTGTGTCCGACTCTGCGTGACCCCACAGATGGCAGTCCACCAGGCTCCCCCGTCCCTGGAATTCTCCAGGCAAGAACAATGGAGTGGGTTGCCATTTCCGTCTCCAATGAATGAAAGTGAAAAGGGAAAGTGAAGTCGCTCAGTCCTGTCTGACTCTTAGCCATCCCGTGGACTTCAGCCCACCAGGCTCCTCCGTCCATGGGATTTTCCAGGCAGGAGTACTGGAGTGGGGTACCATTGCCTTCTCCAGCTATATTCTTCTAAGTAGTCTCAAACTCATTCTCTGTTAGTGGAAAAATGGGAACAAAAATAAAAGGCATTGACACTGACTTATTCACTATTCTCTGCCTAGAAACTGATTTCCTGACCCTGACTGGATACCTCATAAATATTCATAGATTAGTGAAAAAGTAATGATACTATTTGAATGATTCGAGACTAAATGAGTTTAGGCAAGTGATTGGTTTAGAAAATTTTGATTTATTACTTTGTCCAGGTATTATGGGTTTTCTTTGAGTTATCACACTGAGTTCATCATCTATGATTTTGTTTAGTTTAAATAATAAAACATGTCTTTATATGTTGCTTGGAAGAATGGCTACAGAAACACATATCTCCATGTGGTGTGTGTTCTGAATATGTCCTTTATTTTATATATTATCGTAGTGAAAGTCACTCAGCCGTGTCTGACTCTTTGCGATCCCAAGGACTATACAGTCCATGGAATTCCCTAGGCCAGAATACTGGAGTGGGTAGCCTTTCCCTTCTCCAGGGGATCTTCCCAACCCAGGGATAAAACCCAGGTTTCCTGGCTTGCAGGCAGACTCTTTACCAGCTGAGCCACAAGGGAAGCCCATATTATACCAAGAGAAAGGAAATTTTTCCCAATCCTTGTCTTTGGAAAATATAATCATGAGAATGGATAATAATGTTTGTAAAGGAAGTGGAGGCTTTTCCTTATATACCTAGGATTGCTTTGGCCCAGCACACTCTACATTGCAGAGTGTGTTTCATTCAGTCTCTCTTGCCTCTCTCACAGTCTCACCCTAATACTCTCTTTCCCTGATACTGCATTTGTAATGTGATAAGTGGAGATGACAAATGGTTTTCAGATGTGTATGAGCTCAGTCACTCAGTGTTGTCCTACTTTTTCCGACCCCATGGACTATAGCCTGCCAAACTCCTCTGTCTATGGAATTTTCTAGGTAGGAATACTGGAGTGGGGTGTCTTTTCCTACTGTAGGGGTTCTTTGACTGAAGGGTCCAACCCACATCTCCTGAGTCTTCTGCTTTGGCAGGCAGATTCTTTACCACTAGCACCACCTGGGACACCCGTGTACTTAATGTACCTAAGTAAAATTCTAAATGTCACTTATGTTATATCTTACTTAGTTCCTCTTTAAAATGGCAAAAATGTCCACCCAGTTTTTGTGAGCATTTTAAAATAGTATGTACAAACTGCCTTGGATGTAGTAGATGATCATAAATAATTTTTTAAATTTTCTTGTACTTTAAATAAATGTTACCTGATAACAGTAACATTTTAGGCTTTACAGACAAACATCAAGGTCTCTACAATTATCTCAAAGATAAGCGAATATACCACATAAAAGATAATTTTCTGATAATATTAACTTTTTATGTTACTGTGTCAGACTTGGATCTTCTTTACCTCTCACAGTAAAGCCAGTCTATTGACACCAGGGGTTGTGGTGAAGGAGAACACAGCATTTACTATAAGGCACTGTACAAGGAATCTGGGGCAACGAGTGCTCCAAAAGCGTGAACTCTCTGAGCATTGTTAAAGATCAGGTGAGGGAGGGGAGACTCAGGGTATAAGATCAACTCCTGCACAATTCTCTGACTGGGCGATGGTGAGGTAATGTCTTCCATTTGGTGAGGTCTTAACATCTGTTAAAAAAAAAACACAACAGGAAATGAGCATCAGATACTATTAGCTATTCAATAGTTATCAGAGAGGAACTAAAACAGAAGCTTTGGGCAAGGGGCCTGTCTCATTAAGACCCAGTAGGGTCCTGCTTAGTTGTATTTAATGTTACTTTGAATGTATTATTCTAAGCAATAAAAAAAAAAAGAAATTTCATCAAGGACTCTTGGAAAGAAGGAGAATAACCAGTATATTTTCAACAGTTTTCATCCTATTCAAGTTAATTACTACTGGTGTATTACAAACTTATCGTAATACATCAATTCATTCTTGTGTTTTTTTCTATCAACAAATATTTGTTGAGAACCTACCACATGCTAAGCATTGTTGAAAGTGCTTAGGAAATATGAGTGAACAAAATAGACCTGAACTGAAGAAAGTTACTTTAGAAGAGTCATAGTTTCTTCTGATAAATAGGAGCATATTATTTGCAGAACTGGTGTTTATTGGCTTCACCTTTGAGGTACAGAGTATCAGAATTTCACTCTGTAAAGAGGTAAAAGTGTTTACTCACCTAACTTTATATACGTAGAATTTGTAATAGTTAACATTTTCTATTAATTAAAGGGTTTTTATTTTTACTTCATACATGATTTTGTTACAAACTAGAAATAATTTTTCTACTTCTCTAAGAGCATAGGTACTTCCCAGATGGCTCATTGGTAAAAAATCTGCCTGCCAATGCAGGAGACACAGGAGACATGGTTTTGATCCCTGAGTGAGGAAGACTCCCTAGAGGAGGAAATGGCTACCCACTCCAGTATTTATTCCTGCGAAATCCTACTGACAGAAGAGCATGGCTGGCTAACAGTCCATGGGATTGGCAAGAGTCAGACAAGACTGAGCGTGCAACACTCATTCACTTAAGAGCGTAGAGTTTGGGAACCTTACTGGCTCTGCAGGGTACGGATTTGTAACTCTGTTTCTCCGGTGATTAGTTTCCCATCCCAACCCCCATATCCCAATATATATCATTTGTTTAATTCAACATTAAAAATAAAAACAAAAGCACCTTGGACTAGTAAAAGTCCATGCCACTTTTAGTGTCCTGTACTTCCCTCTGTTTGCCCAGGGGAATCTGATTTGCCTATTTCACTAAGATACTTTCCCAACTATTGCCTTCTGCTATTAACTTCTCAATCAGCTTATTTCTACACAGCAGGAACAGTCTGGAGGAACTTGAATCAAAGTTGCTTTCTCTGTTGTGTATATTAGAATGTTGTCAGTAACATATTACGGGACTTTATTGGATAGTCTTTGTCCTGCTTTATCACTTTCCTTGCAGAGGTACAGGTAATAAAAATCTCTATGACTTGGGTCTTGGATTTGGATAGTTCAATTAGCTGTTCAGGAAGTCTATCAAAACTGTGACTCCAGGTCCCTGAACTCCAGCATTTTCATTATTAGTGTGAAATGTTAGTGACAAATGAGATATGATTGTCTAGATACCTCATCAACGTGCTGGCTTGTTGGCTTGCTGCCTGAAGTAAAGGGGCAGTTTTAAAAGTGTCAAGGTTTTGATGGGGCCGTAAGCATGTGGCCCAAAAACAAAGCCCATGAAAAATGGGGAACATCATAATTTTGGAACAGTGATAAGCTTTCATAGTTCTCTGAAATTCCACAGTCAAAATCAAAGCTAAATCTTATTTTTAGATACTAGACAGTAAGGATTAAGATAAGAGTTTTCTTATTAGCTATGCTTGTAAATACAAGGATTAAGAAATCGTTGGCAACAGTTTAAATATAATGATAGTAAGAGAACTTATATAAATGTATTTTATTAAGAATTTATATTTAAAGCAGTGATTAACAAATACTAATTTGTTATTTTAATAAATTTCATGTGTATGGATAGACATCATCAAAGAAAGTTTGTGCTGAACATATATTTACACTAGTGGTTCTCCATGGGAATGGTAGAGTCATAATCACCCCTAGAGGGCAGTCATAACCTGCCCTCTAGGGGTGATTAGATAATCTGTGGGATAAGTTGATTTTTAGGATGTGGAGGATGCTATGAACATACAGTGGGTTCAGTTCAGTCGCTCAGTCTTGTCTCACTCTTTGCGACCCCATGAGTCGCAGCACGCCAGGCCTCCCTGTCCATCACCAACTCCTGGAGTTCACTCAGACTCACGTCCATCGAGTCCGTGATGCCATCCAGCCATCTCACCCTCTGTCGTCCCCTTCTCCTCCTGTCCCCAGTCCCTCCCAGCATCAGAGTCTTTTCCAATGAGTCAGCTCTTCGCATGAGGTAGCCAAAGTACTGGAGTTTCAGCTTTAGCATCATTCCTTCCAAAGAAATCCCAGGGCTGATCTCCTTCAGAATGGACTGGTTGGATCTCCTTGCAGTCCAAGGGACTCTCAAGAGTCTTCTCCAACACCACAGTTCAAAAGCATCAATTCTTCGGCACTCTGCCTTCTTCACAGTCCAACTCTCACATGCATACATGACCACAGGAAAAACCATAGCTTTAACTAGACGGACCTTAGTCGGCAAAGTAATGTCTCTGCTTTGGGTTGGTCATAACTTTTCTTCAGAGATACTCAATCTAGAAAATAAAAAATTCTTCTACCTACAGACTATATTCCCATGTTTTAATGCCCACTCATGCAGCAGGAAAATGTGTTTGATTATCTGGACCTAGATCCTACTTGCATTACACATGTAAACCTAAAGTGTATTTTGTATGTCTTTACATACAGACTGACTTTTTCACAATCACGACTATTTTCTGAATTTATAGAAAATGATGCTTTATTTTGTTTGAAAGTTTACCAAAAACTGTTTTCCATTTTGTAAAATCACATTACTAATGGCAGTGTCAGTCATGGTTTTTAGTCACCAATTCAACATACTACCTTTCTTTCTTTGCAGCTATTGCATTCATGGGGATTATATGTACATTTATAAGCATGACTGCTTCTTTATAGAATACTGAGGGTTGGTAATTTAAATACTTAATTTTAAAAAAATTCTGATATATATATATATATATATGAGATAGTTGCATTGAAACTTCTCAATCGGCTACAATACATTGTAGATAAATTGCATTTCAGATAATAAATGGACCATAAAAAGTTTGTTGTGAAAATGACTTGAATTCTGTAGAATTGAGAATCATTGATTTATGTATATAGAAAGTCTGGATGATTGATCATATAGCTAAATATAAATGCTGCAAGTATCCAAATTATTGGCACATTTCTTTGGTAGGAATACGTAGATTTTAAAGAAATTTCCTGGCAAATTCAACCCTATAAATTGTAGGAAATTTTGAGATAGAGGCCTGAAAATAAATCCTGAAGTCAGCATAATTAATTCTCTTTAAGCAGTTCAACTGCATGTATATTAAATGCCTCATTATGCAAGACAACTTTCTTAATGCCTAGGAGACAAAGACAAATATGAAATAATTCATTCTTCCAGGGAGTAAATATTCTTGTAGGAGGGACAGACAGATATCTGAATAATATTAATGTAGTATAAATGCTAATAGAGTTATTGTTGCAATTTTACAAAGGAATGAAAGTTGGAACTGAGACAGAACCTGATGGGAGACATAGTCTGAAGACTGTGTAGGGACTTATGTTGTGCAAAGTCTTAAATATTGTACTAAATTAATGTCATAAGATCATTAGATGAAAACAGAAAGCTACCTAAAACAAGCAAATAGCAGCAAGAAAACTTATTTCCGCAGTTCCTATGTTTGAAGGAATCTGGTCCTAATGTAAAAAAACACATTTGTTAGTCACTGTTAAGTTTCTTGGAAGAATAGGATGATGAACTCAATGAGAAAAAGAAAAATCAAAATTCCTCTGCATAGTTAAAAATAGTTTTTGAAATCTCAAGGATATCTGAAGATAAAAAAAGTATGGGGGATAAGAACAAAAGGAAAAAATAGATTTACATGATATTGATTACACTGTGGTGGGGAAGAGAAGAACACAGGAAGTAAACACACAAAATTTAAGAGATCACTGGGTTAGAAAGGAAGATCCCCATGATTATGTAATTCTGAGAGTCTACAGTAGTCTGAGTGAACACTGGACTTCCTACAGTTTCTGTAAAGGAAACTGAGGCAATTTTATTTAAATTCTAAAGAAAATAATTGCCAATATAAAGAATTTAGAATGTCCAGAAAACTAATAGGATTATTATTTTTTTTTTTTGGCAGACTCTAAAAGTGTACTCTATTACATATCTCTGAAAGATTCAATTTTCCCTTCTTGATCAATCTTGGACTAATGCTTTTTAAAATAAAAAATCATATGCCTCAAGCAGTGCAAATATTTTCATTTCTATCTCATGTTGGGATGGTGGTGGATTGTTTGTAGACCACTACTGGTTTAGAGGCTATGTGCTGAGTAGCAGTGCTTAATTGAGCAGCATGGGTAGCTCTCACATAGTATTATGAACTTGTGAAAGACAGTCTATCTCACTCAGTTTGTAATCTGCAGTATTTTTTTTTTGGTAAGAAACATGAAAGAAACTAGCACAACACATTCTCCATTTCTTTTTAAATAACAATATGCCTCATTTTTGGTTGGATACTTGGAATAAAGCTTACTTTTCTCAGACTTCTGTTGCCATATAATGTGTACAGTGTATTTTAGGAGGAAATGTTTTGTGAAACATCTAGATTGTACCTTCCAATGTTACTTTCTGTCCAGATGAAATGAAGATGTGATATCTGATGCTTCTTGAGCCATGAGCTAGAACTCATACTGAGGTTGGTGGATCACCAAAATAGAAAGAACTTGAGGCATTTATACCGTGGATGATTATATTAGCCCTGGAGTGTTTACCTTCAGTATCCTTCTAAGATTTTAACTTCTAAGAAGTAAAATTCCATCTTATTTAAGTTATTTTAGACTTTCTATCACATACAAAACAGCCAAAGTCCAATCAATAAATAGAACAGATGTGTAAAGCTGTACCTGATACATAGAAAACACTCAGTATACATTAATGTTAATTATTAAATAAGTATAGTGACAAAGTTATTAGTTTATTCAATAAATATTTAATAACAATCTTCTGTGTGTCATTGTGTTTTGTAATGGTAATGCAAAAATGATTAAGTTCAGTTATTTGCACATAAATTCTTGTCTTGAAGGTGTAATAATGAATCATTAACCATTTATTAGTACTTTTCAAATGATTTTCAAAGGAGAGTGTTTGACATATATAGCATTACCTAATTAAGAGGAAAATTAAGCACATTGAAATGTCTGACAAATATTCTCCTTAATATAAATGGCTGTTATGAGGTTTTACACAAATAAGAGTTAGCCCCTTAGGACTAGTTATAATTATTTGTGATCTTTAACTTGTATTCTACAATTTGCATTTTCCCTGGAGATTCCAAAAATCAAAAGCTCATAAGTAATCGAACTATTAAAGTTTATGACTATATTTTAGTATAACACTTATCATTTATACATTGTAGTATCTGTAAATATGAAGTTTTTTAGGGGAATTGCATAGGTAAAGATATTTCATAATTTAAAAAAATTAAATGAATAATATATTCAGACTTTTTAGAGAAATATAGTGGAAATTAATTGTTAATCATTTATTAAAGTAAGTCTGCTTAACAGACTTACCCATTTAATCTGGTAGGTTTATTTGGGTTCTCTGTTCAGAATTGAAAAAAGATACTGTCTGGCTGTGTCCTGATCTGGAGACTTGACTAAATAAAATTGACTTCCAAACTTATTCAGAATGTTCACAGATTCTGTTCTTTGGCAGTGAAAATTCTAAGCACCTACAGGCCACTTTCACATCATCCTTGCTCTGAAGCTCCCTCCATTTTAGCAGTGGAGAAATTTCCTTTTCATCAAATTCTTCCTAGTTTTCAAATGACTGAATTCTTCTACTACCAGTCAGAGAAAACTCTGCTTTTAAATAGTTCATGGGGTTTATTTATTTATTTTTTTATGTGCAACTGTGCAGTTTCTGAGCATCATTTTTCGAAGAGACTGTCTTTCTACAATTGTATAGTCTTGCCTCCTTGTAGATTAATTGATCATAGGTGTGTGGGTTTATTTCGGGACTTTCTAGCCTGCTCCATTGATGTATACTTCTAGTTTTGTGTCAGTATCATACTGTTTTGATTACTATACCTTTGTAGTATAGTCTGAAATCAGAGAGCCTGGTTCCTACAGCTCTTTTTCTTTCTCAAGATTGCTTTGGCAATTCCAGATTTTTTTTAATCTCCATACAGATGTTAAGATTTTTGTTTATTTTGTTTTAGTTCTGTGAAAAATATTGTTGGTGATTTGATAGGGATTGTATTGAATCTGTAGATTACCATGGGTAGTATAGTCATTTTGACAATTTTGATTCTTCCTATCCAAGAACATGGTATATCTTTCCATGTGTTTGTGTCATCTTTGATTTCTTTCATCAATGTCTTACATAGTTTTCATAATCAGTTATTTTGTCTGCTTAGATAGGTTTATTCCTAGATATTTATTCTTTATGATGCAACAGAAAATGAGATTGTTTCTTGAATTTCTCTTTCTGATTGTTGTTAGTGTAGAAAAATGCAACAGATTACTGTGTATTCATTTAGTACTTTTCTGGTAGTTAGGATTTTCTATGAATAGCATTGTGTCATCTGCAAACATCAAATAAACTATTCTGTAATACCACATGCAAAAATAAGCTCAAAATGAATAAAAAATGAAATAAAATGAATAGAAAACCTAAATATTAGAGCAACCCAGATAATCTCCTTGAGTTAAATTCAACTGATTAGTAATTCTCATCACATCTGTAGAATCTCTTTTTCCATATTAGGTGATAGTCACAGGAGTAACAATAGAGGACAGAAGTCATGAATTCCATCTTATAATTTGGCCTATAAATTAATCTTAAAGTAAAAATAATTTCATAAAGTATACAAAAGTAAAAGGACTTCTAAGTGAGTTGTTTATATTTTAAAAATCCCTTTTGAATGTGGTAATGTGGTAAAAATCATATTGGATTTTCTTATTGCTAATTAGTATATCTATTTTATGTTTATAGATGATTAATTTTAGGATCATCTTTTAAGGTATTTCTTTCAGTTTCATTCTATAGTATCATTTCTTTAAAATATTGTTAAAGCTGTGTATCATTTAATGGCAATTTAAAAGCTTAGTTTTATTTTTCCAATAAATTCTTAAAATGGCATGCTGTGTTGATATTATTATTTCTAAGAATTTGCAATTACACCACTAACAATTTTACTTAGTTGATGCCATGGTAACATTCATGGCATTTCATCAACATTCCAGTTTGATACTTATGCTTTATATAAACATTTATAGTGTTATAATTACGGTCAAATACATAAAAATGCCCCAATACCCATATATGGATTATAGAATATTATATCTTGAATTGGGCTTCCCTTGTAGCTCAGTTGGTAAAGAATCTGCCTGCAGTGCAGGAGACCCAGGTTCGATTCCTGGGTTGGAAAGATCCCCTGGAGAAGGAAATGGCAACCCACTCCAGTATCCTTGCCTGGAAAATCTCATGGACAGAGGGCTGCAGTCCATGGGGTCGCAAAGAGTCGGGCACGACTGAGTGACTAACACTATATCTTAAATTATGTTTAAGATTCTATTTTAGGCAGAATGTTTTGGTTTAAATCTTTTAAATTATGCTTCACCCTGTTTACTGATACTGCCATAGTTTGTGTGCATGTGTGCATAGTTGTGTCCTACTCTTTGCAACCCCATGAACTGTAACCTGTGAGGCTCTTCCGTCCGTGGGATTTTCCAGACAAAAATACTGGAGTGGGTTGCCATTTCCTCCTCCAGAAGATCTTCCCAAACCAGGGATCAAACCTGCAACTGCTGTGTCCCCTACATTGTAGGAAAGAAACTGCCATTGTTTACATTACTCTCTTCTTGTTTTATTTACTATGTTAATATCTTAAATAAAATACTTAAATATAATACTTGGTTGACAAGTATTTGTTGGTATCATAATACTTGGTTGACTTGGTTTGTTGTAAGTGCCTTTAGGTAATGTGCGTACATATTATATAATTTAGATTTACTCCAATAACCATGTATTACTGTGTGTGTGCATGCATGTTAAGTTGCTTCAGTTATGTCTGACTTTGTGTGACCCTATGGACTGTAACCTGACAGCCTCCTGTGTCTGTGGGATTCTCTAGGTAAGAATACTGGAGTAGATTGCCATGCCCACCTTCAGGGGATCTTCCCAACCCAGGGATTGAAACCTGGCCTCATATTTCTTTCACTGGCAGGCAGATTCTTTACCAGTAGTGCCACGTGGGAAGCCCATGCATTACTGCACTTGTATATTAAATGTGAAAAATAAATTTTAAGTGTTTAAGATCCAGCTTCTATGTGGGATCACTCACAGATGGAGGTATGCTGAAAATCAAACCCTGAATTGTTATTGATTACATTTTGACTTAACCTTGGCTTTACTTTTTCTGCAACGTTTTAGATAGTCTTTTTTTTGCATAATTTTTTCTTTTTATTATGTAAAATATATAATGAGTCAAATATTCTAACTTACAAGGGATGGCAAATATTTCACCATTTATCAAGACTTCTGTCTGAGTGGACTGTAATCAAGAAATGTATATTATGTTTACTGCATAGAAAAATACTTTTGAGGGTTAACTTACTAGAAATTGGTTCTTGGCTGGCATACAAAAACGCTAATAAATTGAATATGTAGCTGTAATAAAACAGTTAACTTTTCTCAGTTTCTGTTAGTATAAATAATAGATATTGAGAAAGAAATGCATTTTTGTGGAAACTGGCACAGAATGAAATCTTCTAATGGTTTTCTACTTGAGATGTTTTCTGTCATTAGAGATCTTAGCAGAATCAAATGAATCCTTTATAAAATCTCCAACCATTTATTCCCTATTAAAGTGGCAAACACATGTAAATGACATAGTCATTAGCATGGGTGAGTAGGTCATAACTGCATTTTCACATTAGTGGATTGAGTCATATTTGAATTCACTAAATGAATGCAACACATTTTCTTTAACTAGTCAAAAATCCAATAATGATTTTTAAGATTGTTCCATGAAAATTAGATCCTTCAATTACTGTCTTCTCTTATCCTTTGACCTTATACAGAAATTTTATTCCTTTAGCCAGTTTACTCCCTGAAAAGGACAAGACAGAGGAAGTCTTGAGTTTTTATATAACCATGATATTATTAGTGGAAATGCTGTGCTTTAATACAAAGTCGCTTGGCCCTGTGGTGGCCATGTGCCCTGCCTTCAAAGGCTTTGAGGTGTTGTGATTATGATATAAGGCATTGAATGGTAAATTTGAATTGCATATTATAGAGGAATATTGAATGCTTTGATGCTATAAGACACTCTCTTTCTGCTCTTTCTCTTTTTGTTCACTGATCATTTTCATGGTCATTTATTTTTACACTCTGTTGTAAATGAAAACGTTTCAACTCTGTGCTTTATTTGATGTTTCAAACAGCACTAGGACCCGTTCTATGTTATCTGACTTTACACAATTACATAGGAAGCTGCTTCAGTGATTTGCTATCATGAGTAAACCCCACTATACATATGTTTATATATATATATATATATATATATGTATAGTGGGGTGTATATATATATATGTATATGTATATATATATGTATAGTGGGGTTTATGTATATGTGTGTGTATATATATATATATATGGTGAGTTCACCTATTATTGCCTGAGAAAATCATTTGTGTTGTTCATATTTATTGACTTAAAATATTGTAAGAGTCTTGAATATTTTTCATACAGGAAGCTCAGTTTTGCATCTCATTGTATCACATTTTCAACTCTGACCTGGTATAGCAATAACATAGAAATCAATACATCCAGAGCAAAAGTAAAAGTGAAGAGATGGGACAAATCATAAGTATTCACCACTTTTGTGGTAATTGGCATCATGACTTGGCTCTTAAAACTCTGCACAGAATGTTCTTGCATTGTGCAAGAACACATTGTATTGGGCACACTATACAATGTCTGGAGCACAGTGGTCCCTTAATAATCAGTTGTTGAATGAATGAAATACGAAAGGGGAGTGGGTAAAGGGAAAAAGAGATAGGATATCTATCTTCTTTCTTTAAGGATGTTTGAAAGTGCTCTGAGAAAGCCTCCCATTCTTATCTTAAGGCAGTGTATATGCAAAACTGGGAGGAAAGCAATCAGCTTCTTTCTGTACACTGAAGTGAAGTGAAGTCACTCAGTCGTGTCCGACTCTTTGCGACCCCATAGACTGTAGCCTGTCAGGCTCCTCCGTCCATGGGATTTTCCAGGCAAGAGTGCTGGAGTGGATTGCCATTTCCTCCTCGGGGATCTTCCCGAGGCCAGGTATATTTTAAAGGCAAGATGGAGGCTTTCTAGCAAGAAATTCTTGTTAATAGAACAAAGAAATGTTAAATACAAAGAAATGTTAAATACTAATGACAGAAAATAAGTAATCTTACATTCTATAGATAGGTATGTAGAACAGAACAGAGACTGACATGCAGCTCTCAAGGTGAGAAAAGTGGTGTATGATGACATAAAAGAGCATGTTTAATCCACAAACACATTTAATTGGAAGAGGCATATACACCACAATGATTTGTTACACTTTGTTCGATTAATGACTTTTAAATTAAACATAGTCTGTCTATATGTAAAATAAACAAAACACAAATATTTGGGGTAAATTATACATTTTGCATCAGATTTGCTCATTTTTCTTGAATAAAACTGCATTAAAATTAGTATACAACGGTCATTAAAATGAAATATATTAGATTGATCAACTGAACTATAAGAAAATAAATCACAGCTAATTAAAATAAGTAACCTATGAGATCTCACAGTTCATTCATTCACTTATTTCCATGACCTGCCACCATGCTTGACAATAGCTCTCAAGAAAATATGGGCATCCTAAGTTATTTATGTGACAAATGATATAAACAGTTTATAAAACATAAAATATAATTGATTATATTTTAATACCAGTTGATTAAAATGTATATTAACACAATACTCTTTTTAAACTGTAATTGATAATTATTATTACTAATGCTATTATGAGTTCTTAGTTGAACATTCACAATAATGAAAATACAAGAATAGAAAAATGTAACAGTTCATTTTGTATTTTCAAAATGTACACATTTTGTGAATTATTAATCATTAAAGCTATTTTTTTTATTCTATTGTTAAAAATAAGTCCTATGACTTCTAGCTCTTCACATGTACTTTCTGGGGGTTGATTCTTTAGTATATTTACAATCAATGCCATAACTGTAGATAATGGAGAAGACCTTAACGACTGACCTCAACATACCTTTTCATTTTTACAATTAAAAAAAAAAATTAGGGGGCACTGATATTGTTGTAATTATTTCAAGAACATGATTAAAAGTCATTAGTCATATTAATATAACATGTTAAGTTGGAATTTTAAATGTTATGTCAAAATATGCTGGCTTGAAGTGCTTTTACTTTACAAAATTTTCAGTAAATCATTTTTTTTGTAGCTGCACCAACCACATTTTGAAATGTTGGTGATGAACAGCTAGAATTTGTTCATGTAACAAACTGTATTTGGTGTTGCATATGTTGTTTTAAGAGAAGTGCAGCATTTGAACAAGAATAATGCAGAACAAAAAATTCTTATAGAAAAGGGTTTTTTTGAACCATTTACTTAAGCATTCATCTTGTGTCTACATCTCAGAACCTTGACAGAAATATGTCTCTTTTCATGAATCTTAAAATCACCATTCCTATCTTTAATATCCAATCAGTCTGTACTTTGCAACATTCAATAGCTACTTCTATATTTTAAAAAGAAACATTATCCTTTCAGAATTGCTGTTTCTTGTAGAATTACAGTCTATTATAATAAAATTGTTCACATAATGAAGAGTGGTCAGGATGTGGCCACTTTCCATGGTGCTACTAATGTAAGAAATATGGGAGATGGTCCAAAGTCCTCTACAAACTGCTTGTTTGATTTAGTACTAGTCCCTTAAAAAAATTGCTATGGCCTGTGTCCCAGACTTTACAATCAAGGTAGACAACTACTCTTTTTTCTTACTTCATGTTTGCAATATCAGTTAAATAAACAGATTCAGAACCACTTTAAAATGGCAATTATGAATATTCAAGATAAATTGTTTTCTGTATTAAGTATCTGTAGGGTCTCTTTTTTTCCTACTGTGAATTAGATGTACTCTTCATTCCAAACTAGGTTTGCTCCATTTCAGTGACATAGCAAACAGTTTGAAAAGTGTATGAGACTGTTCATCAGAATGAATTTTACATTCTAATGATACATACTGCTACAAGGCTATTTTTTTTTTTTGAAGTAAGGTTACAAAACACGGTAAAGTATTATAAAATATTACTTGGATATTTTAAAAGGCAGTGCATTCTATTGATAAGATAAATGGTCATATAGCATGTATGTGTTAAGCAGAGTCTGGTCTAAGAACAAGTATCTCCAGGCTGCACATCTCTTATACCATTCCCTCTCAATCCCTCACCTTCCATTTCCCACTCTCCATTGTAGTTGCATGCCCACTTTTACAATTCCAGAAGTCCAGTGAGCTCCTGAGTTAGCATATTACTGCCCTACCTTGTTCACCTCACTCCTGTTCTAGGACAGAATGACGTTTTAACACCCCATTAACAAATGTAGCTATTGGACTCCACAATCAGAATCCATGCTCCATAAATTTCGAATGTCTCTTGAGAAACAGAATTTCTAACCTCCCTTCCATCAATTCAGTTCAGTTGAGTCACTCAGTCATGTCTGACCTTTTGTGACCCCATGGACTGCAGCACACCAGGCCTCCCTGTCCATCACCAACTCCCAGAGCTTGCTCAGACTCATGTCCATTGAGTAGGTGATACCATCTAACCATCTCATCCTCTGTTGTCCCCTTCTCCTCCTGCCTTCAGTCTTTCCCAGCATCAAAGTCTTTTCCAATTAGTCAGTTCTTCACATAAGGTGGCCAAAATTTTGGAGCTTCAACTTCAGCATCAGTTCTTCCAGTGGCTATTCAGGACTGATTTTCTTTAGGATTGACTGGTTTGATCTTGCTATCCAAGGGACTGTCAAGAGTCTTCTCCAACACCACAGTTCAAAAGCATCAATCCCTTCCATATATTTACCACATGTGAAACAGCATAGCTACCATACTGCTTACATGTTAGTATTGCCTTGGTTGTAGAAGTGTGTCATAATAATTAAGAGCACAAATGTGGGAGCTGCCTCTACCATTGTCATTGGAATGACTTTATACAAGTGATTTCATCTTTTTTGCTTCAATTTCCTTACCTGGATTAATGATGATACTGACATCAAGGAGTGTTGTGAAGATTACATAAAACAATAAGTAAAAAGTTTACAACAGTTAAAGTGGTAGGTGCCATATAAATATTAGCTCCTATTATTAATAAATTCATGATTCTGTAGTGGGAATTTGAAAGAAGTGATAGAATTTGAAGAATGAGGATTTTAAATTCAAATTTGTTTTGCTTTCACATGAATTTCTGTGTCTTAGCCAAGTGTGCTTGAGAGCAGCCAGGAGTTGTCTACGAGTTTAACCAATGCTCAATAAGGATAAAAGTTATAAATCTAAATAGGTTGGATCAATTGGATAGAAGAAAAAGGCTAAATTTCTTATTACTTATTTCAGTTATACTAATGGAATTGAGAAGAATAGTGGCATGTAATTGTAAATTGGCAAAGAAGCAAGTTAGATGAAAGTGTAAGTGTAAACCATCTAGATGTCTCTCTGAAGGTTCATTCTCTTAAAAGCAGATCGTCTGATAATTTTGGCCTTACTGAAAGCTTTACTTTTCAGAGAGTTGAATAAGACCTGCTACTTGGGATTTTATTCTATCAAGAAAGCATCAGTTGGTGAAATGGAAGTGACAGGAATCTTGGGAGAAGATGATGATATCATCTTAGGTGCCATAAAGCTAAGGAAATGAATACTTTGTAGAATCTAATATCTCCCCTAGATTTTAAGAAAGTCTTCTGAACAAAACAAGTTTGTGACAAAGATAAGAATGTTCAAATTCTAAATGCTCTGGCAAGTGAAATCTTTATTATAGTCTCACAGATTGTCTAATGAGAAAGGAAGTGAACAGACATATGCATCTGTACAGAGAAGGAGCTCACTGTTGAGAATTATTTTATTTCATAACAGTACAAATAAGAGATGAGAGAAAGGACAGAATGATAAATAAATTGTAATAAAAATGAGAAAAACTCTGAAATGTGGAAAGAAGTATACTGGAAAATTTTTCAGCAAAATATGAACTGTGTTTATATCATGAAAGTTCTAGGAAAAAACAAGAGAAAGTAAGGTTTACTGCTTAGGTTACTGATGAGAGATAAACAGATCTTCTCAGTTTGTGTTTTCCTTCCATATTTCCCATTTTACAAAAAGCGAAGAAATTGCATAAATATGGAAAGAGTTAAAAGTGAAATCCAAGACAGGAGGAGAGAAAACGTAACATAAATTAGACAAAATATTTTCCTCTCACAAAGATATTCTCGTCCATAAAACCTATGTACTGGCATGAAAACTAAAGCAATACTTTGTAGTGCTCTAGGATTAGTAAAGCATGGCATTTCAGGATTTCAGTTCAGTTCAGTTCAGTCTCTCAGTCGTGTCCGACTCTTTGCGACCCCATGAATCGCAGCACGCCAGGCCTCCCTATCCATCACCAACTCCCGGAGTTCACTCAGACTCACGTCCATCGAGTCCATGATGCCATCCAGCCATCTCATCCTCAGTCGTCCCCTTCTTCTCATGCCCCCAATCCCTCCCAGCATCAGAGTCTTTTCCAATGAGTCAACTCTTCACATGAGGTGGCCAAAGTACTGGAGTTTCAGCTTTAGCATCATTCCTTCCAAAGAAATCCCTGGGTTGATCTCCTTCAGAATGGACTGGTTGGATCTCCTTGTAGTCCAAGGGACTGTCAAGAGTCTTCTCCAACACCACAGTTCAAAAGCATCAATTCTTCGGCACTCAGCCTTCTTCACAGTCCAACTTTCACGTCCATACATGACTACTGGAAAAACCATAGCCTTGACTAGGTGGACCTTACTCGGCAAGGTAATGTCTCTGCTTTTGAATATACTATCTAGGTTGGTCATAAGTTTTCTTGCAAGGAGTAAGCGTCTTTTAATTTCATGGCTGCAATCACCATCTGCAGTGATTTTGGAGCCCCCAAAAATAAAGTCTGTCACTGTTTCCACTGTTTCCCCATCTATTTCCCATGGAGTGATGGGTCCGGATGCCATGATCTCCATTTTCTGAACGTTGAGCTTTAAGCCAACTTTTTCACTCTCCTCTTTTACTCTCATCAGGAGGCTTTTCGGAGGCACCTTAACTGGGTGTTCTTTGGAAGGACTGTTGCTAAAGCTGAAACTCCAATACTTTGGCCACCTCATGCGAAGAGTTGGCTCATTGGAAAAGACTCTGACACTGGGAGAGATTGGGGGCATGAGGAGAAGGGGATGACAGAGGATGAGATGGCTGGATGGCATCACCAACTCGATGGACATGAGTTTAGGTGAACTCCAGGAGTTGGTGATGGACAGAGAGGCCTGGCGTGCTGCAATTCATGGGGTCGCAAAGAGTCAGACACGACTGAGCGACTGAGCTGAACTAACTGTTGTTTTGACATCTAATGCTTCAATGTTGATCCCTCTTCTTCTAACATATTAATATAAACATTATGATTTTCAAAAGATGAAATGATTAATTAACTAATCCCTAGATCTTGCTGTTCAGTTCAGTTACAGTTCAGTCGCTCAGTCATGTCTGACTCTTTGCAACCCCGTGGTCTGAAGCATGCTAGGCTTCCCTGTTCATCACCAACTCCCAGAGCTTGCTCAAATTCATGTCCATAGAGTCAGTGATGCCATCCATACATCTTGTCCTCAGTCATCCCCTTCTCCTCCTGCCTTCAATCTTTCCCAGCATCTCGTCTTTTCCAGTGAGTTGGTTCTTCACATCAGGTGGCCAAAGTATTGGAGTTTCATTTTGGCATCAGTCCTTCCAATGGATATTCAGGACTGGTTTTTTTAGGACTGACTGGTTTGATCTCCTTGCAGTTCAAGGGACTCTCAGGAATCTTCTCCAACACGACAGTTCAAAAGCATTAATTCTTTGGCCCTTAGCTTTTCTTATGATCCAGCTCTCACATCGAGATCTTGATGTTAATCCTTGGCAAAAAGAAAAAAGTGAAATGGTTTGGTAATCAAGTGGTTTTTGAATGATAAGAGCAGAAAGAGCCAAGCCCTAGAAGCCGTACTGGTTCACAAGGTAAAAAACAAAAACAAAAACAAAAACATACTTCTGTCACTGAAATTTTATAATGTAGCTAAATATCGATAGATTATGAAACATACTATATCCCTAATATGTCCTGATTTCACTGAATTCATTAAATGTTTGTCATTTTGTCTTGTGGAGTAGACATGGAAATGTGTGCTTAATGATGGTAAAATTCATCAAATTGTAACTAGTTGGGAAATCATCAAACATGATCTTTCAACGTATGGTTGTTATCTGGAGAAATATCTTTAAAGGCATGAATTTGCTTACTAGTTATTATTTACTGCACGACATCTTTATAAAAAGCTAAAGAAAGCATCCTCATCCTAAAACCGGCAGTAATAGTGTATATTGTCATTTATTTGATGTAATATTTTATTGTGAATAGAGAAAAGGCTTAATAAGAAATGCTGAGAATAACTAGCTAATTTTTTGGAATAAATTATATCCTAACCTCACACAAACCAAGATTATATGTGAATTAAAATATTTAATTTTTAATTAGAGTTCTAAAATATTGCAAAACTATTTGCAAATATTAAATCTGTTTCTGCTACTTGGTGGCCTTTCCTGAGCTTCTTGCCCCTAAACCTGCCTCTGTTGGACATGCCCATGTTGTTTTCTCACACACAGCCAACTCAGCAGACCCAAACTGTGTTCATTCAGTTCAGTTCAGACGCTCAGTTCCGACTCTTTGTGACCCCATGAATTGCAGCACGCCAGGCCTCCCTATCCATCACCAACTCCCGGAGTTCACTCAGACTCGCGTCCATCGAGTCGGTGATACCATCCAGCCATCTCATCCTCGGTCGTCCCCTTCTCCTCCTGCCCCCAATCCCTCCCAGCATCAGAGTCTTCTCCAATGAGTCAACTCTTCGCATGAGGTGGCCAAAGTACTGGAGTTTCAGCTTTAGCATCATTCCTTCCAAAGAAATCCCCGGATTGTTCTCCTTTAGAATGGACTGGTTGTATCTCCTTGCAGTCCAAGGGACTCTCAAGAGTCTTCTCCAACACCACAGTTCAAAAGCATCAATTCTTCGGTGCTCAGCCTTCTTCACAGTCCAACTCTCACATCCATACATTACCACTGGAAAAACCATAGCCTTGACTAGACAGACCTTAGTCGGCAAGGTAATGTCTCTGCTTTTGAATATGCTATAAGTAAGCATCTTTTAATTTCATGGCTGCAGTCACCATCTGCAGTGATTTTGGAATCCCCAAAAAATAAAGTCTGACACTGTTTCCACTGTTTCCCCATCTATTTCCCATGGAGTGATGGGACCGGATGCCATGATCTTCATTTTCTGAATGTTGAGCTTTAAGCCAACTTTTTCACTCTCCTCTTTCACTTTCATCAAGAGGCTTTTTTAGCATGCCTTATATCCCACTCCTCCTCCTCCTCTTGGAGTTTCAGCCTAAGAAATGGAAGCATCATCTACCCACATCTTCCAACCAGAATAATGCAACTCATCTTTAACTCTCTTTAATATCTTCCCTAAACCATATTGATAGCTAACAGCAAACGATGTCAGAATCACAATCTCTGAAGAAGATTTAGCTTCAGGACCAGAGAACAGACTTGACCACTCAGGGCTCTTGTGTGGCAGAAGTTTTATTACAGTGAAAAGGAACAGAGAAAGCTTCTGACATAGACATCAGAAGGGGTCAGAGAAAGCCCCCGTTGCTAATCTTTAGTGAGGGAGTTCTATACTTTTTAATTAGTTATTCAGTTCAGTTCAGCTCAGTGGCTCAGTCATGTTCGACTCTTTCTGACTCCATTAATTGCATCACGCCAGGCCTCCCTGTCCCTCACCAACTCCTGGAGTTCACACAAACTCATGTCCATGGAATCGGTGATGTCATCCAGCCATCTCATCCTTGGTTGTTCCCTTCTCCTCCTGCCCCCAATCCCTTCCAGAATCAGAGTCTTTTCCAATGAGTCAACTCTTCACATGAGGTGGCCAAAGTACTGGAGTTTCTGCTTTAGCATCATTCCTTCCAAAGAAATCCCAGGGCTGATCTCCTTCAGAATGGACTGGTTGGATCTCCTTGCAGTCCAAAGGACTCTGAAGAGTCTTCTCCAACACCACAGTTCAAAAGCATCAATTCTTCGGCGCTCAGCTTTCTTCACAGTCCAAATCTCACATCCATATATGAACACTGGAAAAACCATAACCATGACTAGATGGAGCTTTGTTGACAAAGTAATATCTCTGCTTTTGAATATACTATCTAGGTTGGTCATAACTTTTCTTCCAAGGAGTAAGCGTCTGTTAATTTCATGGCTGCAATCACCATCTGCAGTGATTTTGAAGCCCAAAAATATAAAGTCTGACACTGTTTCCACTGTTTCCCCATCTGTTTCCCATAAAGTGATGAGACCGGATGCCATGATCTTAGTTATCTGAATGTTGAGCTTTAAGCCACCGTTTTCACTCTCCACTTTCACTTTCATCAAGAGGCTTTTTAGCTCCTCTTCACTTTCTGCCATAAGGGTGGTATCCTCTGCATATCTGAGGTTATTGATTTTCTCCAGGCGATGTTGATTCCAGCTTGTGTTTCTTCCATTCCAGCTTTTCTCATGATGTACTCTGCATACAAGTTAAATAAGCAGGGTAACAATATACAGCCTTGACGTACTCCTTTTCCTATTTGGAACCAGTCAGTTGTTCCATGTGCAGTTCTTACTGTTGCTTCCTGGCCTGCATACAGATTTCTCAAGAGGCAGGTTAGGTGGTCTGATATTCCCATCTCTTTCAGAATTTTGCACAGTTTCTTGTGATCCACACAGTCAAAGGATTTGGCATAGTCAATGAAGCAGAAATAGATGTTTTTCTGGAACTCTCTTGCTTTTTCCATGATCCAGCAGATGTTGACAATTTGATCTTTGGTTCCTCTGCCTTTTCTCAACCCAGCTTGAACATCAGGGAGTTCGTGGTTCACGTATTGCTGAAGCCTGGCTTGGAGAATTTTGAGCATTACTTTACTAGCAGGTGAGACGAGTGCAATTGTGCGGTAGTTTGAGCATTCTTTGGCATTGCCTTTCTTTGGAACTGGAATGAAAACGGACCTTTTCCAGTCCTGTGGCCACTGCTGAGTTTTCCAAATTCACTGGCATATTGAGTGCAGCACTTCCACAGCATCATCTTTCAGGATTTGAAACAGCTCAACTGGAAAGCCATCACTTCCACTAGCTTTGTTCATAGTGATGCTTTCTAAGACCCACTTGACTTCACTTTTCAAGATGTCTGGCTCTAGATTAGTGATCACATCATCATGATTATCTGGGTCATGAAGATCTTTTTTGTACAGTTCTTCCGTGTATTCTTGCCAACTCTTCTTAATATCTTCTGCTTCCGTTAGGCCCATACCATTTCTGTCCTTTATCGAACCCATCCTTGCATGAAATGTTCCCTTGGTATCTCTAATTTTCTTGAAGAGATCTGTAGTCTTTCCCATTGTGTTGTTTTCCTCTATTTCTTTGCGTTGATTGCTGAAGAAAGCTTTCTTATCTCTTCTTGCTATTCTTTGGAACTCTGCATTCAGATGCTTATATCTTTCCTTTTCTCCTTTGCTTTTCACCTATCTTCTTTTCACAGCTATTTGTAAGGCCTCCCCCAGACAGCCATTTTACTTTTTTGCATTTCTTTTCCATGGGGATGATCTTGATCCCTGTCTCCTGTACAATGTCACCAACCTCATTCCATAGTTCCTCAGGCACTCTATCTATCAGATCTAGACCCTTAATTCTATTTCTCACTTCCACTGTATAATCATAAGGGATTTGATTTAGGTCATACCTGAATGGACTAGCGGTTTTCCCTACTTTCTTCAATTTAAGTCTAAATTTGGTAATAAAGAGTTCATGATCTGAGCCACAGTCAGCTCCTGATCTTGTTTTTGTTGACTGTATAGAGCTTCTCCATCTTTGGCTGCATAAAATATAATTAATCTGATTTCAGTGTTGACCATCTGGTGATGTCCATGTGTAGAGTCTTCTCCTGTGTTGTTGGAAGAGGATGTTTGCTGTGACCAGTCCATTTTCTTGGCAAAACTCTATTAGTGTTTGCCCTGCTTCAGTCCTCATTCCAAGGCCAAATTTGCCTGTTACTCCAGGTGTTTCTTGACTTCCTACTTTTGCAGTTATTACAGTAAATCAAAAGAATGTCTCAAGTTTGGGAAAAATTTACCAGACCCACTCCCACAATTTACATTTTAGGATAACAGGATTTGAATTCTACAATAGGAAAACCCTACCAGACCCACTGCCATAATATACATTCTGAAATATCAGAATTAGTCAGAAGGTTTGAACCTGTCCTCAAGCAGGATATATTCTTGTTGTATAATCCCTAATACAGAGTTTAAACTGAGTTGTTTGTTATGTAATCATCAGTTCTAGGCTTAAAGAAACAAACAATTTTATGTGACTAATACTAAGGAATGTAGAGGAAAAAAAAAAAGAAGAGGAAATATTTGTCTTTTTCTCCTCCTTGAGAATTCCAGGCCCCTATCTCCTCTGGGACCCCTGGACTTCTTACAAACCTGCTTAGGAATTGACCTGTCTCAATTTTAGTTACCAAGCTAAATCAGGCATTTGACCAAAATTCCATTTTAGAAATACTACTTTGACAATAAATAAAATGATTAATTAATATACTTTAGTTTCCCATTGAGAATTTGACACAGATTGTAACTGGGTTTCAAGCACAGTAACCCATTTAGTCCTTTATTAAATAAGTATTTATTAGCACTTATGGTAAGTAGAATGAGAAGAATTTAATTTTCTGTAATATCAGGTATGTGTGGTACTTGACATTAAAAAAGACACAAACCTGAGTGAATGCTTTTAAGAAAAGATGTCTTTGGTAGATTACAAATGAACTAAGTTGATATTGAATAGCTTGGATTCTGAGTCCTAACTTTGATTCCATTTGTGTAGTCCTAGACCATTTACTTCTGATCAGAAATTGGGGATAACGAGGTGATACAAATTATACAAAATTGTATAGATAGCTCATTTGATATAATTTCTGTCACATAGTAGCATTCAATAAATATAAGCTACTTCTCCCCTTTTTCTCTCTTCCCCAGAAAAATTAAGTTAATTTCTGCCTAGGAAATAAGAGAATGTTTCATAGTAAGCCACATAATTAATTTGTCCTGTAAATATGATTAGTATTAGAATAAGAGTAGACAAAAGTGATCATATTTTTGGAGGTACAAAGAGAAGTTTAAGTAAAGATGTACAACTGGGAAAGGACAGTGACTGTTTAGACAATTAGTTAAATATCATTTAGATAAACAAGGGATATATTTTTTCCCAATAAAATATATAATCCATACAAGAGGAATTGTGTCTGTTTTTGTTTTCAATTATATACAAAACATCTAACAGTGCTTTACACTTAGTAGTTTCTTGAGAAAATATTTATTGAATGAAATAATTAATAAAAAATTTTAGGGCAAACTAAAATTATTCTGGAAAATCTTTACTTACTGAATCACATAAAATACAGGAAATTAGACCAGTAAACATTCTTTGATTAAATTCTGGGCTGCTCTAATGACTGGTGAATACTTAGGAAATCAGGTAAGAAGCTGGAAAATAGAGGATCCCATTCATTGATGCATAACACACTTAAAACTTGATCAAAAAGGGTCAAGTATCAGCAGTTTCAAAGGATCCACCTGTGTAATAAACTCACATCTGCTTTTCCAATATCCTAAACAGACTAGATGCAGTACCCGTTTCTCGTCTAGTCTGAGATGTAATCTGTCTTAAATGTAGCATTAACAGCAACAGTAGATGAATTTCATGTTTATGGTATGTTTTATAGTTCTTTTTTGGTAACTATTAACTCTCAAGTGGGGCTTCCCTGGTTGCTCAGAGGTTAAAGCATCTGCCTGCAATGCAGGAGACCAGGGTTCGATCTCAAGTAGCACCTTACTAAGATTTTCAAAGGTGTTTTTCTACCCCTGTGTGTTCAGGGAAGCAATCTGATTTTACAGAATTAAAATGTAAAATTTTCAATCCAATGATTTTTTTTTCCTTTTCTCCATACAAGAAAATGGCTGATTTCTTATTTGACATAAAAGAAATGGAAAGTTTCTTAAAATTTCTTTTGTTATGCTGATATATGCTTCCTAATGTACAGAGTATAATAATAATAAATTATAACATGATACCTAGAATGTATTTCTTTATTTTAAAGCTAGAATTTAAAAATAGCATAATATAATAGATGCAATTGAGCAAAGCTAGTTTTTGTAATCTCAGAGCAATATATGGAAAGAGATAGATTGACTCAAATGGCCTATCTCCTGATCAAGTTGCTAAAGCAGTTAGTCCATATTGGTTAAGCTAAAAAAGACTCAGGTTGAAAATCAGTACTACCCATTATAAGATGTTTGCAGCTCCAATGAAATAATTTGGTGTCTCCCATCTGGGATCACAGAGTATTGATTCTAGGGAGTCAATGAAGTTGCAAGTTTTTTAGATTTTTCAGAGTCTTCAGTGAAAATGTTGATCATAACTCACACCTGAATTTTATCTGACTCATTGAAGGAAGAGTGAAAGAAATTAATACTGTCTTTTAGTAAATAAAAATTACTTTTCTTTCTATAAGAAAATTTAGGCTCCAAATCTTTGAAATGATGATATTCTCAATTATCTAATTATCATTGTTTCTTTCTAGGTATCTACTTACCCATGTTTCTTTCTAACTGAAGCTTAGTCTCTTATCTGTGTATAAATGACAATATTTAGTCATCAATATTTTTCACTTATTAAATATGAAATCATAGGCCACCCAAACAAAAGAAAAAGTTAGCATAGAAATAAAAAATCTCAGTATACAAAATGGAGTTGTAGCTTGTTTCTGGATTTCTTTGCTGACTAAATAAATCTCAATATAAATTTATTCTAAATGATTCACTATTGAAAGCAAATAAAGCATAAACAGACATATACAAACCCCTACAGGAAGAGGAAGCCTATCACTTTATGTGACTGTGACCTCTAACACAAAATAAGTGAACTAATTTTGATCCCTGCCTAACAAGTTTTATATTGCTGTTTTAGTCAAGCGCCTTCCAAGAAATTCTCCATCCCATTACTAATATCCTTTAGATTAGCTATCCCCTAGAATTTCTTTCAGCATTTCTGAAACATTGGCCAGATTAATCTGTGTAAATTTTGATTTCTCCAAGCTACTTTCCTTCAAAATAACCAAAAATGAGTCCTTATAATCTGTGGCCTTAGCACCAACCTTAGATCCAAATAATGGGAAAAAAATATGAATTCCAGCTGAGATTGGGACAGGTGATTGATGAAGGAAAGAAGAGAAATTATCATTTATAAAAGGTCCTACTTTCTACGAAGTACAATTCTTAGATTTTTGTCTACATTCCAATACTTATTTTACAAAGTAATTTATGATGGTGTATTCCTACCCACATTTTTGAGATGAAGACATTTTGAGTAACTGATACCTGTACAACCAGCTCTGTGTGATTCTAGCCCACTTTTCGAAATGCCATTTGTAAATTACAGGTTTAGAGATTAAGTTTGATTTGAAGGAGATGGGAAGCACAATAGTTGAACAAAAATAAGAATCATGGAGCTTCTCTAGGAGTTCAGGTTGCTCTCATTTGGTTGGTGCTAAGGAAATGTGGAGAAGATGGAGTGACAAGAGATGAGAAAGACAACTTGAGACAGACCACACAAGAATTTAAATGTTTAAACTGAGGAAGCAATTTATTTTACTGGTAAGGAGAGGCATTAAACACGTTTGGTTGACAGTATATTGTGATTCAGCCTCTTACAACTGTCCACTCAACTACCTGACACATTTCTACCTGTATTACTCTTCTGTTGATGAATAACATATTAGCTAAAACTTAGCAGCTAAAGAAAAATAAAGTATTTATTATATCACCGCTTGTTTAAGTGAGGAACTGGGGAACAACTTAGCTGGGTGCCTCTGGCTCAGAGTCTCTCATGAATTGGAGTCAAGTGGTCTCATCAAAAGGCTGACAAGGGGTGGGAATCATTGGAGATTCATTTCTTGGCTGACTCAGATGGTTTTGACAGGCCTCAGTCCTTCACCATGTGGACCTCTTCTTTGGACTGCCTCAAGCGCATATATTTGACTTCTTCCAGGGTAAGGAAGCCATGAAAGAGTGCCGCCAATAAGAGAGCACCATCGTACTTATACCATTCCCCTTCTAGACTTTTATTTCTATTGAGACTGTCGTCTTCTAGACTTTTCAAATTCAATAAAAGTATTTCAAGGGCTACCTTTCTCTTTGATTCATCCTCTGAAATAGTGAACTATGCTTTTCTTGACTTCCAGATATTAAAAAAAAATCCTTTTCTTCACCATGCACTTGGGAGACATACTTTTTGTTTATTTAGCAAGAGCCAGGCCATGCAAAATACATGATTCCTCATAACACTTAGCAAAGTTCTGAGTGTAGTGAAGTGAAGTGAAGTGAAGTGAAATGAAGTCACTCAGTTGTGTCCCAATCTTTGCGACCCCATGGACTGTAGCCTATCAGGCTCCTCCCTCCATGGGATTCTCCAGGCAAGAGTACTGAGTGTAATATATGCCCAATAAAATTATACTGATCAGTTGTTGTTTAGTCACCAAGTTGCCCCCAACTCTTTTGTGACCCTATGGACTATAGCCTGCCAGGCTCCTCTGTCCGTGGGATTTCCCAGACAAGAATACTGGAGTGAGTTGCCATTTCCTTCTCCAGGGCATCTTCCCATCCTAAGGATCCAACCCCGGTCTCCTGCATTGCAGGAGAATTCATTACAACTGAGGAAATTCAGAGGAATTACCAGAGGAAATCTATTAAATGCATTTTTTTCTTTGAGTATTATCTTTCAAGGTTCACCCTTACTTTTAATTTTGAACCCCTGATTTTCATTTATACTTGAATTCTGATTGGATGGCTTAAATAACATTTCCCTAAGTCAGTTATGCAGGATAAGTGATTCATTTCTTTTACTTCGTTTGTTTTGGCATTTACTGTTTTTGGCATTTCTCAGACTGCTTAATGTGCTAAAGTTATAGGATTTCAGAAGTTCAGAATTTTTAGAAATTCTGTGTATGTTAACACTTTTCAAGTTACTTTGAACACAAGACCCTTTTATGAAAATGCTAACAGTAATCAGTATAAGACCAAAATGATCACTCAGCTTCATTCATTTTCAAAGTTGTTCTAAGAATTTTGCATTTGCCAAACTCTTTGAGTATTGTAAAATAAAATGTAAAAAACAAAATGAATAGTGACCTGTATAAAGGGATTTTAATACCATTAGACCCCTTTGTTATTTTCATTTTCCAACCTCAAATAACCACCACAACAATAAAACAAAACCATTACTCTTTTGAGCTTGTCATAATATTAAAACATGGAAATGATAGTAAGGAATGGTAGTAATTATCATGCCACATTAAGATGAGCATAAAATTATTTTTAAGGTCTACTGCTGCTACTGCTGCTAAGTTGTGTCAGTTGTGTCCGACTCTATGTGACCCCATAAACGGCAGCCCACAAAGCTCCCCCATCCCTGGGATTCTCCAGGCAAGAATACTGGAGTCGGTTGCCATTTTCTCCTCCATTAAAGTCTACTGCTGCTGCTAAGCTGCTAAGTCACTTCAGTCGTGTCTGACTCTGTGTGACCTCATAAACGGCAGCCCACAAGGCTCCCCCATCCCTGGGATTCTCCAGGCAAGAACAGGGGAGTGGGTTGCCATTTCCTTCTCCAATGCATGAAAGTGAAAAGTGAAAGTGAAGTCGATCAGTCATGTCCGACTCTTGGCCACCCCATGCAGCCCACCAGGCTCCTCCCTGTGTGATTTTCCAGGCAAGAGTACTGGAGTGGGTTGGCATTTCCTTCTCCATTAAGGTCTACTAATAGTTGTTAAAACTATCCTTGAGTTTAACAAAGGATGAGAAAAACAAGGATGCTATTACAGAGAACTTCAATTTTTATTTCCTATTAAAGGTTTTCCTTTTTTTATGCCTTTCAACAGCACCTGAGATAATATACTCCTCAACAATCTTTGCATCCCGTACGTTTCATTTTTTCTATTGGTTATAAGCATAATTGCTTCACAGAAAAAGTAGGAAGGAAAATTCTCATAACTGTTGTGGTCCTAGCTGTTTTTAAAGGAAACCTAATTTTTTCTCTCCACAGGAAAAGTTATAGTGACACCCACCCACTGAACAGTAATACAAAGTTGCATTGATTTTTTTCACCACCAGTAATGGCACTTTATTGGATTCATCTTTGACTTAGATTAAGCACACAGAAATTAATAGAATTTAATAGAGCTAAATTCACCTTAATTTTGTTCCCATTTTCTTTAGGTATTTACAATATTTTCTCACAAATTTCTTTCATAAAGAAAAGTATGAGAAAATATTTGCTTTTAAACAGATTTAAAACCATTTTACTTAGTTCATGCTGAGTGAGTTAAGATGTTTCTTTATAAGAGGCACCAGGCTATTTTAGTGACTTGTGTAAAATAAGTCTAAAGTAATAATAGCGTAGAGTCTTTTAGCAGAACAGAAGAAAATGTTCCCTGTTTCAGTATTGATGTTTCTGTAATCTTGAGGTGCCAATAGAGATGAGCCTTGGATTTGGCCGGTACAAGTGAATAAACAATAAGTTAAATCAAAGCACAAGGATGTTATTTCACACCTTTGCAGCAGATAGTATATTATTCAGAACCTGGCTCATCTATCAAAAATTTCACTGAATGAAAAGGTGGGTTTGAATACTAATATATTAATGTTATACAAAAATAGAAAGAATTAGGGCATTTAAATCATTAAACATGGTGAAAAATGGAGATGTGGCATTCAAGTAAATAAAATACTAATTCCAATTTTAGGCATTATAATTTATATACTAGCTTAAACTTGAAAAATGAGCAAAGGATTTATATGATCTGAAGAGAAACCAGAGAATATAGCTGAAGTTTTTAGATAATATGTAATTGCATATCCTAACTTTGCGCTGGAGAAGGCAGTGGCACCCCACTCCAGTACTCATGCCTGGAAAATCCCATGGACGGAGGAGCCTGGTAGGCTGTAGTCCATGGGGTCGCTAAGAGTCAGACACGACGGAGAGACTTCACTTTCACTTTCCACTTTCATGCATTGGAGAAGAAAATGGCAACCCACTCCAGTATTCTTGCCTAGAGAATCCCAGGGATGGGGGAGCCTGGTGGGCTGCCGTTTATGGGGTCGCACAGAGTCGGACACGTCTGAAGCGACTTAGCAGCAGCAACTTAGAGCTGAGGAAAAAAAAATCCCAACAAAAGAAAAGCATCTATTGTTGTTTTGTTTACGTTAAATATAATTTGTACTGAATAGAAGCTCTTGAATTTAGACACTAAAATAATACATGTAGCTCATTTTAGGGAAGAAATACTTTCATACTTTTTCTTAAACAAGGCCAGTAACTTTGGGAAAATCTAGTGTTAGGCTTTGTTGTAAACAATTATTCTCAGTTTATAATTAGCAGGAGCCATTGACTACCCTGTCCCTTTGCAGCCTAGGAAAAAACCTTAATACACTGTATTCAAAATAAGCAGAAAGCATAATAAAAACATAAACAATACATTTATTTTAATGTATATTTTCTATGTGATCTATGCATGAATTCAACTTGAAATTGCATTTGAAATTTGTTAAAGTGTTTTTTGGCATTAGCCTAAGTAGGAATCTATTTAATTTTCTATTAAGCGTGAGTAATTAAAGAGAGTAATTTTAGGAAGGGGCCTTCCCAGGTGGCAGCAGTGGTAAAGAATCCATTTGCTAATGCAGGAGGCATAAGAGAAGCAGGTTCAGTCTCTGGGTCAGGAAAATCCCTTGGAGGAGGAAATGGCAACCTGCTCTAGTATTCTTGCCTGGAAAATTTCCATGGACAAAGGAGCCTGGCGGGCTCCAGTGGGATCTCAGAGATTCAGACACGATCTAGGGACTGAGCACACATACACACAACTTGAGGAAAGCTAATTTATTCTTGAATAAAGAGAGTAACATTAGGATAACTAATTTTTCTTATACATAGTCGTTCTCTTGAGTAAACTTGTGCATAAATAGCACACTCTAGAGAAATGCTTTTATTTCCCAACTGAACAGTTTTTCTCAGGACAAGTTTTATAAGGAAATTAATAGTTGTATTTCAAACTGATTGTTTAGTCATCGATTTTCATAAGTTGAATGGATTGTTTGAAAACACAGAAAAGTGTACAGTGCATTTTATTATTTGTAAAATTTAAAAAATATCACTTCTAAAAATTCTTAGAATGTGTCTTCTTGTTCCATCAGTAGGGGAGGGAAATCTTTGTAAAACAGAGCAAGTGGGAGAAGTTAAGACTGCTTCTTTGAAAGGATCCAGTGGAGTTCAGTTAACACTGAAATACATGGAATCAGTGATAATTAGTATATTGTAGTCTGCGTCCTATTCCTCTTCACTTTAAATTTGCAAATAATTTCACAAACAGGAGTAAAATTAAAAATGGACCATGATAATTTGAATATACTTTTTTATTTTTCTGTCATTTTGTATATCTTCATGTATATATTTAATTTTAAAGAATAAGTTTAAATGCATATTAGAATGACTTTAAATTATATGACTACTAACTCAGTAACATGTAGAATATATTTATTTATTAACCTTTCTACAATACATTCTATTATTGAATGTATATTATGTTCAATAATACATTGGACAAAATGATAATAATAATGGACATGATAACAATAATCTTAGAGTTACATTGATATATGTGACAAAATCCCTGCATTCAAAGAAATCCAAAGTAAATAAGCAATTGTCATGAAAACAGTTTCATAGAAGAGTGATAAATAAGACAATAGTAGTAGTGACTAGTGTTTTCTTAACCTGCTGATATTTAGGCTGTATTTTTTGTTAGTATTAAGTAATGTACTTCCATGTGTGTTTACTCTAGCTATTAGCACAGATTTAAATATGATTGTTCAGTTTTCAGCCTTTTAACCAAAATTTCATTGTTGAGATAATTTTCCCCCTTAAGAATACGACCATAGTTTTCTCCTTTTATATGAAAGAAGCAAGGTCATCTGGCTTTTACATATTTCCATACTCAACTCACCACAAATATAAACTCTTTTTATTTGGTTTTTGATTGTTTTATGTGCTTGTGTGTCTGTTGTGCATCCCACCTCAATTGCAGCTGTAAGGCCTAGTAGAGTGATTGGCATACAGTGGGGGCTATAACACTAAATACTGAGAAAATTTGTGATCAGTTGTACCTATCGGGTTGGTTTTAAAACAGACAAAGAAAGTCAGGATATCTACTCTTACTCCTCTCTTACTCTTCTCTCTCCCCATGTGTGTTTGGTTGTGTGTTTGGTTGTGTTTGTGTGCATGTGTGTGTGTGCATGCACGTGCACACATGCCCGCTCATGCATACATATATGAGTATTTCTGTCAGATAGATGAGGTATCTGATATGTGTGAAAGGACAAGAAGGAGAAAATATTGCTATTGTGTCACAGTACATTCATTTTAGGACAATTATGGTTTCTAATTTCCATCCAAATTGGAAATCTTGCAAACCATTACTTTCTTCTACTCTTTAAGCCATACTGACTTTATAAATTCTAGCTTGTAACTGATTACCTATGGCTTAAAAGTTCTTTCTATTCCCTTTATGTTAGTCTTGGTCTAGAAGAATCTTACATGGAACTGCCACTGCACAAGCCAGCCTAGGAGGTGCTCTCTATTCAGTGATTCCTAGCCAAGAATTCAGAGCTAGTTGGGGTGGGGAGGTAGTCAGGGGACAGGGCCAAAAGGAGACAAGGAGATGTGTTGAACTGAAAAGGCAGATATCCACTGTAGAAATTGTCTGGTTTCTAGAGCTGAAGGTTCATGGAAATTAGTATAAAGTATATACCCTACTACCAAGGCTGCAAGGACTCAGTTTACTGTCAGTTTGGCATGCAATCTTTTTGCTTCCTAAACATTTTATAAGAGACCAAGTAGAATTTAAAAGGTTGGACCTAATCAAGGTGTTACAAATGACTTTGCTATCACTAAATCAAATATGGAGTGTCATATCCTGAGAGCCTTGCTATGGATTTGTCCCTTTGAAAACAGTGAGATTTTTGGTCTGGTCTCTACCGGAACTGGAGTTCCCTGGTGGCCCAGACAGTAAAGAATCTGCCTGCCATGCAGGAGACCTGGATTCGATCCCTGGATTAGGAGGATCCCCTGGAGGAGGGCATCTCAACCCACTCCAGTATTCTTGCCTGGAGAATTCCCATGGACAGAGGAGCCTGGCGGGCTACAGTCCATGGGGTTGAAAGAGTTGGACACAGCTAACCTCAGATATGCAGATGACACCACCTTTTGGCAGAAAGTGAAGAGGAACTTTCATCACTTTCTTGATGAAAGTGAAAGAGGAGAGTGAAAAAGTTGGCCTAAAGCTCAACATTCAGAAAATGAAGATCATGGCATCCAGTCCCATCACTTCATGGGAAATAGATGGGGAAACAGTGGAAACAGTGTTAGACTTCATTTTTTGGGGCTCCAAAATCACTGCAGATGGTGATTGCAGCCATGAAATTAAAAGACGCTTACTCCTTGGAAGAAAAGGTATGACCAACCTAGATAGCATATTCAAAAGCAGAGACATTACTTTGCCGACTAAGGTCTGTCTAGTCAAGGCTATGGTTTTTCTTGTGGTCATGTATGGATATGAGAGTTGGACTGTGAAGAAGGCTGAGCGCCGAAGAATTGATGCTTTTGAACTGTGGTGTTGGAGAAGACTCTTGAGAGTCCCTTGGACTGCAAGGAGATCCAACCAGTCCATTCTGAAGGAGATCAGCCCTGGGATTTCTTTGGAAGGAATGATGCTAAAGCAGAAACTCCAGTACTTTGGCCACCTCATGCGAAGGGTTGACTCATTGGAAAAGACTCTGATGCTGGGAGGGATTGGGGGCAGGAGGAGAAGGGGATGACAGAGGATGAGATGGCTGGATGGCATCACTGACTCGATGGACATGAGTCTGAGTGAACTCTAGGAGTTGGTGATGGACAGGGAGGCCTGGTGTGCTGTGATTCATGGGATTGCAAACAGTCGGATACGACTGAGTGACTGAACTGAACTGAACTGAGTGACTAAGCACAGCACAATACACAGCTACTAAGACTAATAATGCTAGAGGCTGAGAGCTGATGGAATTAGCAACAGTGATCTTCCTGCAAACAAAATGTTCTACTACTTCATAGACTTCTCAGGTGGTGTTAGTGGTAAAGAACCCAGCAGAAGACATAAGAGACCTGGGTTCAATCCCTGGGTTGAGAAGATTCCTTGGAGAAGGCAATGGCAACCCACTCTAGACAGCATATTAAAAAGCAGAGAAATTACTCGGCCAATAAAGGTCCATGTAGTCAAATCTATTGTTCTTCCAGTTGTCATGTGTGCATGTGACAGTTGCACTATAAAGAAAGATGAGCGCCAAAGAGCTGATGCTTTTGATCTGTGGTGTTGAAGAAGACTCCTGAGAGTCCCTTGGATAGCAAGGAGATCAATCTAGTCAATCCTAAAGGAAATCAATCTTGAATATTCATTGGAAGGACTGATGCCGAAACTCCAATACTTTGTCCATTTGATACAAAGAGCCAACTCATTGGAAAAGCTTCTGATGCTGGGAAAGATTGAAGATAGGAGGAGAAGGAGACAACAGAAGATAAGATGGTTGGATGGCATCATCAGCTCAATGGGCATGAGTTTGAGCAAGCACCAGGAGATGGTGAAGGATAGGGAAGCCTGGTGTGCTGCAGTTCATGGGATTGCATAGTCAGACGTGACTGAGCAACTCAGCAACAACAACCAGTATTTTTGCCTGGAGAATCCCATGGACAGAGGAGCCTGACAGGGTGCAGTCCATACAGTCTGAAAGAGTCGGACACAACTGAAGCGACAGCACTCACTCCTTCACAGTTTGTTCAGAGGAGCAAAGATCTTGGATTAGGAGAGAAAGTTCTCCAGCACTTTCTCATTTTCAGTTAGGAGGGAAAGCAAAGATCCATTATGAGCTTATATATTCCAAGGTATAGCTTCATCCTGGCCTTAAAACTTATGTGCCTGAGCCAGCCTTGTTACAGTACTGTTTTTGGTTTTTCTTTTATAGAAATATGAAAGAAACTGACTTTTAATATATCCTGAGATACTCCAAGCAACCCAAAGAAGTTAAAAATTGAACTTATAAATTATGTTAACTTTACACTTAAAAATTAATTACATGAACTTTAAAGTACTTGACTTTATTAATTCCGATAATATTTGAGAAGTTAAATGTAGAACATTTTATTCTTTACTTGGTGAAATTATTTTAAAAATTTGACATTAATGGATGTTGGAATCAAGAATGTAAGTAAAAAGTGAGCCATTTTATTTAGAATATACTACTTTTTTTTCCTCATTCAGGTTTCACAGTGCATATAATTTAACCATGAGTTATTACACATTAGTTGTTATATTTCATTTATACATTTAGAATTGTAATGTTGAATGTTTTAGCATATAATTAATGCAATTTAACAGTAATCCCATTTAATATTAATCTCATAATCATGTTCCTTAAAACAGGATATATTGCCTTGTAATAAGAAATTTTAAAAAATTATAACTTCTTCTACCCACAAATTTATAATCTAGTTGTTGATCTTTATACATTTGTTGAAATTATTGCATAGATTTCTGGAGAGGACAGTGATGGAATTTCTTCAGTTCAGGAATCAACATTTTAGTTCTGGACAAATGTCTCTCTCTGTAGAGCAGGTGATTTGTTATATTTTTATTTTTGGACTTGTCTGAACTATGGTTCAACTTTAATTCTGTTTTATATCAACACTATACACAGAAAGAGCATTCCTCTTTGTTTCTGGAAATAACTTTAAATTCTCAATCACATGAGGAATTCTCATCCTCACAAAAGCTTTTTTTTTTAGAAGTTTACTATGCAGTAGTAACGTGAGCACCAGTAATCTTTCTCCAAGAAAAAAAGGAGAATTAAGAACCCAGATGTGGCACAGAACAAGGAACCATGTATAATGAGAACCTATTTTCTCTTTTATTCTACTGAATCTTACCAGTCACGATCATTTTATCACAGAGTAGTTCTATGTATATTTAATAGACTGTAAAAATAGAATGTGTGATCATTTCTCTATTATTGTTACAGAACATTATATAAATGTATGTGCATTTGTTTTCCCCATTTCTCATATATATGAGCAATCATGTAGAAACTCTTTCTCTGATTTATAGAAACTCTTTTGTAGAAAGAGTTTTATAAAAGAAACTGATTTATAGAAACTCTTCACTTCAGATAGTGATAACTAGGTGATAGGTTCTATTAAATTTAGAAGAAGAGAGACGACACTAGTGCCATGTAAAAGTATGGGAGCAAGAAATCTTTCTCTTTTACTGTATATATTATTTATGCTTATTTTTACTGTTTTGAACATTATTTTATATAAAATATTTGGGGCATGTTATAGTTCATTACTATGAAAACATTTTATCACTTTACTGGATATGCCAACTCACAAACTGAAATAGAATACAAACAATCATTGTCCAAGTTGTGCAAGTAATGGACTTTTTTTAAATGTTTTTTATGTTTTCTAGTAGTCCCATTTGTTAATGAAACCTGTCTGATTCAAGCAAGGATCTCTTGAATCCCATCTGATAACTTTTCTTGCTAGTTCACTTTGTTATTGGGAATTAAATCTTTAAAAGGAAAGTCTCAGCAAAATCTGGTATGGTCAGTGTTTGTAAATAGACATTGTATTTTGACATATGCATAGATGTTCATATCTTATTAAAACACAGACATTCAAGTAAGTTGCTGATGTCCATTTGCACTTAACCACTTGATATGATATGCCTAGTTCCTCTCTACTCAAATTACCATTCACTGATTTCCTCTCATTTTCATTAACTCATTGCTTTTTTTTTTTTTCCCAATCCAACCTAATAGAGTGTCATGATTTAAAGGAGTGAAATATGATCACCACTGACATTTTCAAAAGCATATTTATTCTGTGCATTTAGATTTGCATGAGAGAATAGGAGTAGAAAACTTGAAAGGGAGGTAAATGTTTTTAAATCCTTCAGAGACTTGATACAAAAGTATAGAATTCCATAGTAAACTTGGTCGCAACTCTTTTAACCTTCTGCCCTAGTTTTTATCCACACTGTCTCTGTTGTAAGCCATGTGGTCTGTACCAAGCGCCTTGCACTTTTCCAACGTGTTTTATCCTTCCCCTCCCCATGTTAGAAATTTGATGTCCAAGGCAAATACTACCATTCCATGAAATCCTGAGTACAAAGCAAATGGTTATCAAGTCATCATGCTTTGCTTTATAATATTTCTTAAGTTGTTAATGATGCCTATTTCTCCACTGGTTTGTGAACTCTGTAAAATATCTGGAATTCTGGCTGGATATAATGCTTTGTAGCAAAATGGATTGCAAATGTAATATTATTAAGTAATTTACTCTTTTAGGAGACAATTTATTTCAAAGTCATATTAATAGTTTGAGGTTTGCAGGATCAATGGAACTTTATACAATAAATTGGCAGGTTCTATTGCTTAATCCATTTGTGCCTCCCTCTGAAGTATCACAATACAGGATCAACCTAGATTCAACAGGGAAGACAGAAGCAGAAACATAGGAGCTAAAGCTCATAGTTTCTATGAGTAGAAACTAATATCATCTAGATGACCCATGCTGAAATAGACATTTATTAAATTATGATCACTGTTCTTGATAAAAATTCTAAGATTAAAAAAGACAAAGTAAGATGTTATTTATGACTTTAAGCATATGGTTTTAAACATTACTTGCATTGAGAATATTTGCTTGCTTTCAATTGACTTGATCATAACTTTTGAACACTACTCAGAGCCTAATATAATGTTTTTATTCCCTCTTTTCTCCTTCAGCTCATTACGTACACACATACACACGTCAACCTTTACACTATTTATTCAGGTGAAAACTGCTTACTGTTGTCTTAACGGACAGACCATTTGTTCTACTCCTGACAGTTTTGGTAAAAACCAAATATTTTAAAAAGATTTTTGTTTTAATTTAAATTTTTACTTTATTTTACTTTACAATACTATATTGTTTTAATACTAGAGGATGAATCCTTTTGAAATTTGGGTCTAATTATATCAGTGATATGAAAGAACACTATATTCACCTTTCTACTTGTTTTTTTCAAGAATTTTACCTTCTATGATTTTTCCAGTGTATTTAAGTGTATAGTACTTTTATTTATAATATTTTTTTCCTTTCTTCTTTTATTTTTTAGACTATGAAAGTATAATAACACATTTACCAGAGACTTGGAAAATACAGAACAAGGTTACATGTAGTTCTACTATATATTACAATTATTTTTAAAAATAGATATATTAGGATTTATAGTTGGGCTTTTAATATCAAATGCTTAAAATTTAATGTAATGAATAAACAGAGAGGGAGAAAAATGTAGACCTGAAAAGCACTATTAACCAATTAAACATAATTAAGATTTATTCAATTTATACACAACAATAGGATACAAATTCTATTCAAATTCCCATAGACTATAAACTATGAGACCCTGGAATATATCCATTAACATTAAAAAAGTGTAAAAATTTCATGTTCTAAAGGTACTGAAATCTTACAGCGTCTGTTCTCTTACCACTGTGGAATTATATTAGAAATCAGTGTGAAAAAAATCTTAGAAAATAACCCACATATTTTCAAGTGCAGTGTGACATTTGCCAAGAGAGACCTTTGACAAGCTGTTGAAAGCCTCAATAAAGTTACAGGACTGGAAAAACACAGAGGGTGATTTCAGAGAAGAAAGCATTTAAATGACAAATTAATACAAAAATGAGAAATTAGTATCAAGGATAATTTTAAAAATCCTATATATTTGGAAATTAAATGTTCACTTTAAATGATGGGTGTATCTAATAAGCTACTAATTTTAAAAAGAGCAGTACTTTGGAATTGAGGGTTCAGATATCCCTCTTGCTTTTTGCTTTCAGTGTAGATACCTAGGTTTCAGTTCAGTTCAGTGGCCCAATTGTGTCCAAATCTTTGCAAGCCCAAGGACTGCAGCACAACATGCCTCCCTGTCCATCACCAACACCCAGAGTTTACTCAAATTCATGTCCATTGAGTCAGTGATGCCATCCAACCATCTCATCCACTGTCATCCCCTTCTCCTCCCACCTTCAATCTTTCCCAGCATCAGGGTCTTTTCCAATCAGTCAGTTCTTCGCATTGGGTGGCCAAAGTATTGCAGTTTCAGCTTCAGCATTAGTCCTTCCAATGAATATTCAGGACTGCTTTCCTTTAGGATGAACTGGTTGAATCATTTTGCAGTCCAAAGGACTCTCAAGAGTCTTCTCCAACACCACAGTTCAAAAGCATCAGTTCTTTAGTGCTCAGCTTTCTTTATAGTCCAACTGTCACATTCATACGCGACTACAGGAAAAACCATAGCTTTGACTTAGACGGACGTTTGTTGGCAAAGTAATGCCTCTGCTTTTTAATATGCTATCTAGGTTGGTCATAACTTTTTTCCAAGGAATAAGTGTCTTTTAATTTCATGGCGGAGTCACCATCTGCAGTGATTTTGGAACCCAGAAAATAAGTCTGTCACTGTTTCCATTGTTTCCCTATCTCTTTGGCATGAAGTGATGGGACTGAATGCCATAATCTTAGATTCCTGAATGTTGATCTTTAAGTCAGCTTTTTCACTGTCCTCTTTCACTTTCATCAGGAGGCTCTTTAGTTCTTCACTTTTTGCCATAAGGGTGGTGTCATCTGCATATCTGAGGTTATTGCTGTTTCTCCCAGCAGTCTTGATTCCAGCTTGTGCTTCATCCAGCCCAGCGTTTCTCATGATGTACTCTGCATCTATAGTTCCATGTCCAGTTCTAACTGTTGCTTCCTGACCTGCATACAGATTTCTCAAGAGGCAGGTCAGGTGGTCTGGTATTCCCATCTCTTGAAGTATTTTCCACAGTTTATTGTGATCCACACAGTCAAAGGGTTTGGCATAGTCAATAAAGCAGAATTAGATGTTTTTCTGAAACTCACTTGCTTTTTCAATGATCCAGTAGATCTCTGGTTCCTCTTCCTTTCCTAAACCCAGCTTGAACATCTGGAAGTTCACTGTTCATGTACTGTTGAAGACTGGCTTGGAGAATTTTGAGCATTACTTTGCTAGTATATGAGATGAGTGCAATTGTGCGGTAATTTGAACATTTTTTGGCATTGCCTTTCTTTGGGATTGGAATGAAAACTGACATTTTCTAGTCCTGTGGCCACTACTGAGTTTTACAAATTTGCTGGCATATTGAGTGTAGTACTTTCACAGTATCATCTTTTACGATTTGAAATAGTCAACTGGAATTCCATCACCTCCACTAGCTTTGTTCGTCGTGATGCTTCGTAAGGCCCACTTGACTTCACATTTCAGGATGTCTCGTTCTAGGTGAGTGATCACACCATCGTGATTATCTGGGTCATGAAGAACTTTTCTGCATAGTTCTTCTCTGTATTCTTGCCACCTCCTCTTAATGTCTTCCACTACTGTTAGGTCCATACCATTTCTGTCCTTTATTGTGCCCATCTTTGCATGAAAATTTCCCTTGGTATCTCCAGTTTTCTTGAAGAGATCTCTAGTCTTTCCTATTCTAATTGTTTTCCTCTATTGCTATGCATTGGTCACTGAGGAAGGCTTTCTTATCCCTCCTGGCTATTTTTTGGAACTCTGCATTCAGATGAGTATATTTTTCCTTTCCTTCTTTTCTTTACACAACTATTTTTAAGGCCTCCTCAGACAACCATTTTGGCTTTTTCCATTTCTTTTTCTTTAGGATCATCTTGATCCCTGTCTCCAAAGCCACAATCCTTCGTCCATAGTTCTTTAGGCACTCTATCAGATCTAATCCTTTGAATCTATTTCAGTGTAGACAGTCTAGGTTTGGAAGATTCAAATGTTTTTGAATATTTAAAAACCTTGAAGCAACTTTAATGCTACAGAGTAAAAAGGGAAGTATAAAAAAAGGAAATATGGTCAGCATATAAATTTATGATGTAATAGGATTTGGCTGTAAATCTGTTAATTTTTCTCTTCCTTGCTTTCAAAACAAGTGCACTCAAAAACAAGTGCCTCACAACATTAAATTTTGTCAGTAGTCCTTCCTCATGTAAATACAGGAGACTAGGATGCAGTAAATCTGCATCCTCCTGCTTTATAACCATTGTAGATCTAGTGATTAGGTAGTAACTTGTAATAATTTTGCTTTACACCCAAATATTTGTGCTGTTGCTGTATATCTTTCTAAAGTTGACATCAACTTCCAATAATTTCACTCTATGTTGCCTGATAAAATTGTGGTATGTGAATAAACCTATGGTTGAATAAACTCATGAGTAACTTCAAGTATCTGAATTTAAATATAGAGAATTTATGTTATGTTGGACATGGAGTTTAGTTTTTAAATATATTTGTTGTGGCATTTTTTTAATTATAAAAATGCAAAGCTTTGGAAAAATGTCATCTAGTTTTATTCTGTGATTGGGATGAGAACAATAACAGAGTCAGAATATATGGAGTTTCCTTCTCAGAGATGTTTAGTAGTTCCTATTTATTCATTTTGGAAGCATGTGTGTTCAGTCACATCCGACTCTTTGCAACCCTATGTTCTGTAGCCTTCCAGGCTCCTCTGTTTTTGGAATTTTGGATGCCATTTCCTGCTCCAGAAAAGCTTCCAGAAATGGATCAAACCGCATCTCTTGAGTCTCCTGCATTGACAGGTGGATTCTTTTACCACTGAGCCACCTGGGAAACCCCATTCATTATAATAGGTACTAATTAAATCATTGTTAATTTATCAGTTATATGATACTTTTACTTCCAGCAATTTAGCCATCTGGATTTTTACATGGGATGCAAAATTGATGGAATAATTTATGGTAGAATTTTTGTCCATTAATCAGTTAGAAGAACTCATAAATTTTACTTCTTGTGGACCTTTTAAATATTTACAACATGTTTCACTGATGTGCATGATCTTGGTATCTAAAGAACCATTATTTTACCTATGACCTGTCAGTTTCTGTGTCACTTTGTGCAAGTTCTTCTTTTTTTTCTTTTTTTCTGGGTCCTCACATCATCTTTATATTCCCTAAAGATATAGACTTCTTGGATACTACTGAGATTATATACAACTTTCTATATAAGAAGATAACTCTTTCGTCTTATTACCTCCTAAGCAAACCCTTCTTTCCAGAAGTCTTTTCCAACTAGGCAAGTTATGTGTGAAAGAGATGTATTATCTCCAGAGCATCAATGTTAGAAACAGTATTGGCTTCCCATTAAGTATTTGCCAAACAGAATCCTTGGAACACAAATTGTCAAATCCTTGAGATTTTTATCACAGTGGGAGCTGGATAAATATTAATTCAATTGAAAATGAGAATATTATATAATTTAAGTATAGAAAAATCCAAACATAAATTAGAAGTAATCTAATATAAAATGATGCAGAATGTCTTTTTATAATGGTAAAAATAAAATGTTACCTTTATTTTAATTAAGTATAAAAAATCTGTAGATACTTTCTGTTCTGCTATTGAAAATTTTCTCATCTCTAATAGTTATATGATCTTAAGTTCTGTGTTCAGAGTAATGTGTGTTTCTCTAGGAGTTATATTTATGTGAGGATGTATATACAAAAAAAAATAAATTCTCCTATAACTTATATGCTATTTACCCTAAAGTTTCAGAAAAGAACACAAATTGTGTTATTTATATGCTCAAGGCAGGGTATTAAGCAAATGTTCTATTCTTAAGAAAGATACAAGTTATTGGAACAAAAAAAAAGTAGCATTCTACAATTCTTATCCATAGTTTTGTTTACCATGTTGTCTTCACACAGCTCTCCACTTTCCCCATTATTCTTTATAAATATGAGGCTTTTCCATAATCTGTAGGAATGGAGGTGGTTACAAATATCCTGACCTTTCTCCCTTTGCTTAATAAATATCAACTTGGTCCCACAAAAATCTTGATAAGAAGCAAATAGTATTTATTTAGAAACATCCGGTAATATTTATCACTTAAACTGTTCTCCCAGTAGTGTTGTGGATTTCCACACTAGATCTCTAGACACAGTTGCTTCAGCTCTTTTGTCTGTTATAAACTAATCCTCACTCTCCAGTGATCATGTTTGAATTCCTGAGGCATAGTATTACTCCAAGCATCAATGATGCAGTTTATTTCTTCTTAATGAAATTATTACACTTAAGTTTTTCTGACCCAACAATTCACAGGACAGTGCAATTTCCACTTTTAGTAAGTCTCTTCCTAAGGCTAGGACAATAGTATGCTTTTGCCTGGCTCCATTGTTACTTTCTGTTGTCCTGGCCAGCCTCTAGAGACTAGGACTCTGGTATTAATGACAATTAACAGCTTGTTCACATTTCTGAATATTTGTCATCTGGGTTTCCCATCACAATATTTAAGAATAAATTGGAAAACTGTATCAGATAAGATATTTTGTATAGGCAGTGCCGGAAAAAAATAAATAACAAACAATAAACCCTCAAAATGACTTAAATCAGTAAAGACATGTTTTGGCTTAAAAACAGATAATAAAAAGATCTATATTCAACTATGATGTAGAGATTCAGCACCATCATCATTCCTGGCTTCTCTAGTTTTCCTCTAAATTCCAGAGTGTTAACCTTATCCCAGGAACTTTCATAGTTTCACATCATATTGTTCAAGTTTAGAGAGAGATCTTCTTTCTGAAGCCTCTGCAAAGTCCTGTGATTTACCTGTCTGGTCTCAATTAGATTTGTGTCCACCTCTAAACTAATTATTGATTTTTAAAGCAGTAGATACACTGAAATTTTAAGCTATTCAGTCCTCTGCTGGAGCTAGTGTAGGATTCAGTTCTAGAAAATTTTTAGTTTTCTTCTAAGGAATATCAAAGTAGAAAGAAGGATGCTGCAGATGAAATCAATCAGTGTTCCTTACAGACATTCCCAAGAACCTCATAACCTAACATTGGATGTCAGCTGTTTGCAGAATATGATTAAATTGCCATGTCTTTAAAGACACTTTGGCTTGCCCACTGAGATCAGTGTCTATTAATATCTTATCTAGCTGAAAATTCACCTCCAGAACAGATCCTGATACAGGAGGCAAGTCATTATCATCTTCTAACCCTCTTTGCATTCTGCTTCATTTGCTATAGTCAAGGCATTAGGATCAGTAATGAATATGATATTTCAGTACTTATGAGTGAGGACACTAGTTCAATCCAAAATAATAAGAACAACTAATGAAAGAACATCTCCAGACATTCACATGGACTGACTGAGAAGGAATTCTAGAGACGTGATAGGAACAACACTTATGCTTAATAGGTATTAGTGATTCAAGACCTTTGCTGTTGAAGTGATCCAATGAGAAGTAGAAACTGAGTGTTTTTTATGGAAGCTGCCTCCTGACTTTGTTTTGAAAAGTTCCAATGTTTGTTTTTCAACCTTGATCTTTTCTACATTACAAAAAGTGTTGAGAGAACTCCTGCATTCTTTTTTTTTTAAACTAATTTCAACTATTTGCCAGTTTTGAAGTCATAGTACTTCAATAAGAGAAAATTGCAGAAGAGAATACTTTATTTTCCAATAGGAGCACTAATTTAAACCAGCATTCAGATACATATTCAGATACATATACATATTCATCTATTGATAAAATATCATTGGAGATAATATTTTTCTGTTTGTAAAACTGAATTTCACATTCTACCAAATTAAATATGAATTATTCAGTGTATCTAATATTTGTTTATATGCACAGAATATTAATTATAAGAAAATTACTTTTGATTTTTTTCACTAGAAAAACGGAAAACCTTTTGTTGATTCTTGGCAAACCATTTTTGCACAAGGAATGGACAAAGCAAACATACAGAGCATATGTACATAAAGTTTACACATACGCTTGATTAAGAAAAAGAAATAAATATTCAAATATAATAGAAGCTATATTGAGAAAATAAAATATGGATGACATCCTGACCAGGCTTTAAAATGGCTTGAGAAAAAAATAGCTTGAAGAAAACAGTTATTAAACTGTTTCTGCCAGCAAAGCATATAGACATACAGATCTTAAATCATATAATTTTTTAAGAGTTTAGCTTATGACGAAGTAGTGAAAGAAAAATAGTAAAGAAATGAATTAAAAAGCAACCATTCTTCAAACAATGTGAATAAAAAGGTAATAATAAAAAATTCTGACTGAATATATTTGTATAGCTATTCAAAATACATGTCAAATGACATCCTTGAATTTTAAAATAGTTAAAGTATTTATTCCCACAAAATAGGCTGCTTCACTTATAAAATATGAAACTTCCAAATACAACTACTTAATAACTACAAAGAAATAGTGTTTAGAAATAGACAAGCTAGAATCAATGTTCTCTTTTCTATCTAGCTTTCTTTTCAAAGTTGTTAAGTTAAATATATGTTCTGTGACTCAATTTTGTAGCTCTTTTTCTGACACCTGTTCTGACCTTCGTTTGCCTTCAATGTCAGCCATGATACATAGACATGAACAGCTTCTACACTTTAAAGTACAAACATACTGTGCTATTATGACTTTTGACATTCGTAGCCATTTTAACATTCTAATAATTAGTTTAAATATACTGGTGAAAAAGTATGAACAACATTTTGATTAACTATGTCTTGATGTTTTGAACCTTGAGGAGTCTAATCTGAAATATCCTTCATCATAACCTATGTAGACAAGGGGAAAGTGGGACTTCAATAGCCACTAGACAGTTTGGATGACAGCCAGATGAGCCAATGTTCTAAGCACTGTCAGTGACCTTGGAGTGAATTTTGCAAAGGTGCAAATTTCTCTGTCTCAAGACAGGCAGCTCTGTGATTAAGTAAGTAAGCTCACCCACAAAACTATAGAGCTTGGTAAACACATGTTGGCTATAAACAACATCCTTTATCTAAAGTATTTGAATGGAATGCTGAATACAGAAACAGATTTATAGTATATTAGTCTATACTTCATATGTAGGAAGTGCTCAAATAACTGGAGTGGATTTATGCATCTTAGATTAAATAGTAAAAGAAATCAAAGCTTATAGCTTTTCAATCCTTTGAAACAAGACACAATTTTTTCACTTTTCTGTAGCATTTCTTCCGTTGAGCAATGTTCTCTTTTAACTATGTAGGAAAAAAAATCAAGAGGTAGACACAGCACAAAGTACATTTATGTATTTGTCTATGAAGAGTTCTCATTTTTCTTGGATATTTGAGGTCTGTGACAAGCATAAAATATTTTGAATAGAATGTTAAATAAATGCATGAGTGATTCTTAGCCAAAGACATCTTAGAGTGCACAAAGTTAAATCATCTGACAGCTGTACAGTCATGGATATAGAGTTTAAAATGCTCATGGGGATGAAGGATATTGTGAGTGAACACTTTAGGATATCTGTAAAGAAAGGGAATAAATACAGTATATTTTATTTAAGTGAGTTTTTTCATTTGGTTCTTTCTGATACTCTGACAAACATGCTAGACCACAGCATAATACAGACTAGATTTTTTAGACCACTGGCGACTAATGGGGTATGTTTTTTTTTGTTTTGTTTTGTTTTTACTGTATTTTACTTTACAATACTGTATAGGTTTTGCCATACATTGACATGAATCCACCACGGGTGTACATGCGATCCCAAACATGAACCCCCCTCCCACCTCCCTCCCCACAACATCCTTCTGGGTCATCCGCGTGCACCAGCCCCAAGCATGCTGTATCCTGCATCGGACATAGACTGGTGATTCGATTCTTACATGATAGTATACATGTTTCAATGCCATTCTCCCAAATCATCCCACCCTCTCCCTCTCCCTCTGAGTCCAAAAGTCTGCTATACACATCTGTGTCTTTTTTCCTGTCTTGCACACAGGGTCATCATTGCCATCTTTCTAAATTCCGTATATATGTGTTAGTATACTGTATTGGTGTTCTTTTTAATGGCTGAGTAATACTCCATTGTGTATATGTACCACAGCTTTCTTATCCATTCATCTGCTGATGGACATCTAGGTTGTTTCCATGCCCTGGCTATTATAAACAGTGCTGCGATGAACATTGGCGTACATGTGTCTCTTTCAAATATGGTTTCCTCAGTGTGTATGCCCAGCAGTGGGATTGCTAGGTCATAAGGCAGTTCTATTTGCAATTTTTTAAGGAATCTCCACACTGTTTTCCATAGTGGTTGTACTAGTTTGCATTCCCACCAACAGTGTAAGAGGGTTCCCTTTTCTCCACACCCTCTCCAGCATTGATTGCTTGCAGATTTTTGGATCGCAGCCATTCTGACTGGTGTGAAGTGGTACCTCATTGTGGTTTTGATTTGCATTTCTCTAATAATGAGTGATGTTGAGCATCTTTTCATGTGTTTGTTAGCCATCCGTATGTCTTCTTTGGAGAAATGTCTATTTAGTTCTTTGGCCCATTTTTTGATTGGGTCGTTTATTTTTCTGGAATTGAGCTGCATAAGTTGCTTGTATGTTTTTGAGATTAGTTGTTTGTCAGTTGTTTCATTTGCTATTATTTTCTTCCATTCAGAAGGCTGTCTTTTCACCTTGCTTATATTTTGCTTTGTTGTGCAGAAGCTTTTAATTTTAATTAGATCCCATTTGTTTATTTTTGCTTTTATTTCCAAAATTCTGGGAGGTGGATCATAGAGGATCCTGCTGTGATTTATGTCAGAGAGTGTTTTGACTATGTTCTCCTCTAGGAGTTTTATAATTTCTGGTCTTACATTTAGATCTTTAATCCATTTTGAGTTTATTTTTGTGTGTGGTGTTAGGAAGTGATCTAGTTTCATTCTTTTACAAGTGGTTGACCAGTTTCCCCAGCACCACTTGTTAAAGAGATTGTCTTTACTCCATTGTATATTCTTTCCTCCTTTGTCAAAGATAAGGTGTCCATATGTGTGTGGATTTATCTCTGGGCTTTCTATTTTGTTCCATTGATCTATATTTCTGTCTTTGTGCCAGTACCATACTGTCTTGATGACTGTGGCTTTGTAGTAGAGCCTGAAGTCAGGCAAGTTGATTCCTCCAGTTCCATTCTTCTTTCTCAAGATTGCTTTGGCTATTCGAGGTTTTTTGTATTTCCATACAAATCTTGAAATTATTTGTTCTAGTTCTGTGAAAAATATGGCTGGTAGCTTGATAGGGATTGCATTGAATTTGTAAATTGCTTTGGGCAGTATACTCATGTTCACTATATTGATTCTTCTGATCCATGAACATGGTATATTTCTCCATCTCTTAGTGTCCTCTTTGATTTCTTTCATCAGTGTTTTATAGTTTTCTATATATAGGTCTTTAGTTTCTTTGGGCAGATATATTCCTAAGTATTTAATTCTTTTCATTGCAATGGTGAATGGAATTGTTTCCTTAATTTCTTTTTCTACTTTCTCATTATTGGTGTATAGGAATGCAAGGGATTTCTGTGTGTTGATTTTATATCCTGCAACTTTACTATATTCATTGATGAGCTCTAGTAATTTTCTGGTGGAGTCTTTAGGGTTTTCCATGTAGAGGATCATGTCATCTGCAAACAGTGAGAGTTTTACTTCTTCTTTTCCAATTTGGATTCCTTTTATTTCTTTTTCTGCTCTGATTGCTGTGGCCAAAACTTCCAGAACTAAGTTGAGTAGTAGCGGTGAAAGTGGGCACCCTTGTCTTGTTCCTGACTTTAGGGGAAATGCTTTCAGTTTTTCACCACAGAGGATAATGTTTGCTGCGGGTTTGTCATATATAGCTTTTATTATGTTGAGGTATGTGCCTTCTATTCCTGCTTTCTGGAGAGTTTTTATCATGAATGGATGTTGAATTTTGTCAGAGGCCTTCTCTGCATCTATTGATATAATCATATGGCTTTTATTTTTCAATTTGTTAATGTGGTGAATTGCATTGATTGATTTGCGGATATTGAAGAATCCTTGCATCCCTGGGATAAAGCCCACTTGGTCATGGTGTATGATCTTTTTAATGTGTTGTTGGATTCTGATTGCTAGAATTTTGTTGAGGATTTTTGCATCTATGTTCATCAGTGATATTGGCCTGTAGTTTTCTTTTTTTGTGACATCTTTGTCAGGTTTTGGTATTAGGGTGATGGTGGCTTCATAGAATGAGTTTGGAAGTTTACCTTCCTCTGCAATTTTCTGGAAGAGTTTGAGTAGGCTAGGTGTTAGCTCTTCTCGAAATTTTTGGTAGAATTCAGCTGTGAAGCCGTCTGGACCTGGGCTTTTGTTTGCTGGAAGATTTCTGATTACAGTTTCAATTTCTGTGCTTGTGATGGGTCTGTTAAGATTTTCTATTTCTTCCGTTCAGTTTTGAAATATTGTACCTTTCTAAGAATTTGTCCATTTCTTCCACGTTGTCCATTTTATTGGCATATAATTGCTGATAGTAGTCTCTTATGATCCTTTGTATTTCTCTGTTGTCTGTTGTGATCGCTCCATTTTCATTTCTAATTTTATTGATTTGATTTTTCTCTCTTTGCTTCTTGATGAGTCTGGCTAATGGTTTGTCAATTTTATTTATCCTTTCAAAGAACCAGCTTTTGGCTTTGTTGATTTTTGCTATGGTCTCTTTTGTTTCTTTTGCATTTATTTCTGCCCTGATTTTTATAATTTCTTTCCTTCTACTAACTCTGGGGTTCTCCAATTCTTCCTTTTCTAATTGCTTTAGGTGTAGAGTTAGGTTATTTATTTGACTTTTTTCTTGTTTCTTGAGGTATGCCTGTAGTGCTATGAACTTTCCTTTTAGAACTCCTTTTATAGTGTCCCACAGGTTTTGGGTTGTTGTGTTTTCATTTTCATTAGTTTCTATGCATATTTTAATTTCTTTTTTGATTTCTTCTGTGATTTGTTGGTTATTCAGCAGTGTGTTGTTCAGCCTGCATATGTTGGCATTTTTAATAGTTTTTCTCCTGTAATTGAGATCTAATCTTAATGCATTATGGTCAGAAAAGATGGTTGGAATGATTTCGATTTTTTAAAATTTATCAAGTTTAGATTTATGGCCCAGGATGTGATCTATCCTGGAGAAGCTTCCATGAGCACTTGAGAAAAAGGTGAAAATCATTGTTTTGAGGTGAAATGTCCTATAGATATCAGTTAAGTCTAACTGGTCTAATGTATCATTTAAAGTTTGCGTTTCTTTGTTAATTTTCTGTTTAGTTGATTTGTCCATAGGTGTGAGTGGGGTATTAAAGTCTCCCACTATTATTGTGTTATTGATAATTTTCGCTTTCATACTTGTTAGCATTTGTTTTACATATTACAGTGCTCCTATATTGGGTGCATATATATTTATAATTGTTATATCTTCTTCTTGGGTTGATTTTTGATCATTATGTAGTGGCCTTCTTTATCTCTTTTCACAGCCTTTGTTTTAAAGTCTATTTTATCGGGTATGAGTATTGCCACTCCTGCTTTCTTTTGGTCTCTATTTGCGTGGAATGTCTTTTTCCAGCCCTTCATTTTCAGTCTGTATGTGTCCCTTGTTTTGAGGTGGGTCTCTTGTAAGCAGCATATAGAGGGGTCTTGTTTTTGTATCCATTCAGCCAGTCTTTGTCTTTTGTTTGGGGCATTCAACCCATTTACGTTTAAGGTAATTATTGATAAGTATGATCCCGTTACCATTTACTTTATTGTTTTGGGTTCGGGTTTATACACCCTTTTTGTGTTTCCTGTCTAGAGAATATCTTTTTGAATTTTCTGGAGAGCTGGTTTGGTGGTGCTGAATTCTCTCAGCTTTTGCTTGTCTGTAAAGCTTTTGATTTCTCCTTCGTATTTGAATGAGATCCTTGCTGGGTACAGTAATCTGGGCTGTAGGTTATTTTCTTTCATCACTTTAAGTATGTCTTGCCATTCCCTCCTGGCCTGAAGAGTTTCTATTGAAAGATCAGCTCTTACCCTTATGGGAATCCCCTTGTGTGTTTTTTGTTGTTTTTCCCTTGCTGCTTTTAATATTTGTTCTTTGTGTTTGATCTTTGTTAATTTGATTAATATGTGTCTTGGGGTGTTTCGCCTTGGGTTTATCCTATTTGGAAGTCTCTGTGTTTCTTGGACTTGGGTGATTATTTCCTTCCCCCTTTTAGGGAAGTTTTCAACTATTATCTCCTCAAGGATTTTCTCATGGTCTTTCTTTTTGTCTTCTTCTTCTGGGACTCCTATAATTCGAATGTTGGAGCGTTTCATGTTGTCCTGGAGGTCTCTGAGATTGTCCTCATTTCTTTTAATTTGTTTTTCTTTTTTCCTCTCTGATTCATTTATTTCTACCATTCTATCTTCTGTTTCACTAATCCTATCTTCTGCCTCCATTATTCTATTTGTTGCCTCCAGAGTGATTTTGATCTCATTTATTGCGTTATTCATTATATATTGACACTTTTTTATTTCTTGTAGGTCCTTTTTAAACCTTTCTTGCATCTTCTCAATCATTGTGTCTAGGCTATTTATCTGTGATTCCATTTTGGTTTCAAGATTTTGGATCATTTTCACTATCAATATTCAGAATTCTTTGTCAGGCAGATTCCCTATCTCTTCCTCTTTTGTTTGGTTTGGTGGGCATTTCTCCTGTTGCTTAACCTCCTCTTCATCTGTCTCTTCATCTTGGTTATATTGCTACGTTTGGGGTGGCCTTTTAATATTCTGGAAATTTGTGGAGTTCTCTTTATTATGGAGCTTCCTCACTGTGGGTGGGGTTGTATCAGTGGCTTGTCAAGGTTTCCTGGTTAGGGAGGCTTGTGTTGGAGTTCTGGTGGGTGGAGCTGGGTCTCTTCTCTCTGGAGTGCAATGGAGTGACCAGTAATGGGTTATGAGATGTCAAAGGTTTTGGAGTAGCTTTGAGCTGCCTGTATATTGAAGCTCAGGGGTGTGTTCCAGTGTTGCTGGAGAATTTGCGTGGTATGTCTTGCTCTGGAACTTGTTGGCCCTTGGGTGGTGCTTGGTTTCAGTGTAGGTATGGAGGCGTTTGATGAGCTCCTATTGCTTAATATTCCCTGAATTCAGGAGTTCTCTGATGTTGTCAGGCTTTGGACTTAAGCCTCCTGCTTCTGGTTTTCAGTTTTATTTTTACAGTAGCCTATAGGCTTGTCCATTTATACAGCACCGATGATAAAACATCTAGGTTAAAGATGAAAAGTTTCTCCACATTGAGGGACACCCAGAGAGGTTCACTGAGTTACATGCAGAAGAGAAGAGGGAGGGGGTAGTTAGAGGTGACTGGAATGAGATGAGGTGGGATCAAAAGAGGAGAGAGCAAGCTAGCCAGTAGTCACTTCCTTATGTGCGCTCCATAGTCTGGACTGCTCAGAGGTATTTATGGAGTTATACAGGGAAGAGGAGAGGGAGGAAGTAGAGAGAGGTGGCCAGGAGGATAAGAGAGAGGAATGAAAAGGAGAGAGACAAATCCTGCCAGTAACCAGTTCCTTAGGTGTTCTCCACCGTCTGGAACACACAGAGATTCACAGAGTTGGATAGAGAAGAGATGGGGGAGGAAAGAGACAGAGGCCACCTGGTGGAGAAAAAGGAGAGTCCAAAGGAGGAGAGAGTGGTCAAGCCAGTAATCTCGCTCTCAGGTAAAATTGGGTAGTGAAGTTTGGGTTTTTAAATGTACAAAATTGACAACAAAAACCAAAAAGCAAAGATTAAAAATCTAGAGTAGAGGTAGGATTTTCAAAAATACAATATTAAAAGAAGCAGAAGGAAAAAGGAAAAAAGGGGAAAAAAAAGAAAAAAATAAGCCACAAGAATTATTAAAAAACTCCACTACCAACCACATAAAGGCTATATATGGTGTTTGCCTTTAAAAAAGTTGTCTTTTTTTTTTTTTGAAAGGTAATAGTAGGTTATAGAAATAAAAATTAGAGGAGAAATAGAAGACTTAACAATTTTAAAAAAAAGTTAGAAAAAAAGAGAAAAAAAAGGGGGGGGGGGGAGAAAAGGAATGATTGCAAAAATAGTAAAGATTTATCTGGCCCTTCTCTGATGTTGTGGGCAGTGTGGGGTCACTTCCAAGGCGGTTCCCTCTGTTTAACTTCTTCTGTTTGCTGGTTTTTTAGGCTCATTAGTTCAGTCGCGTTGTCGGGAGGGGGGGATGCTGCAAACAAATAGCACTGTCGTGTGCACACAGTGTCTGAGCCCCGCTGGACCTGTCCCTTCTCGCGGCACACAAACCGCTCCGGTTCTACGATGCTCAGCTGGGAACCGTCTGAGCCCGGCCCTAGGCTGCGTGCACCTCCCTGGTCTAAGCCGCTCAGGTTCGGCCCTCAGGTAGCCCTCAGAGGCTCAGATTCAGTTGGTACTGCGTTTTGTGCCCTTCCCAGGTCCGAGTAGCTCAGGAGTTTGGCAAGCGCGGTCGCTGTGAGTTGTCGCCTTTTCTGTCTCTGCTGCTCAGTTTTCTGGGTGTACCACTGGCGCCCCTTGTGAGGCAGATGGTGACTGTCCAGTACCCCCAGAAGTCTTAGCAAAGAAGCCTGCTTGCAGTTTGGTAGGCAGAATCTCTCTGGGGCTGCAATTGCCCCTTGCCAGCCCTTACAGCTCTGGCTGCCTGTCCCTGGTGGGGGATGGACTGCAGTCGGCTATTTCCGTTCCGTCCTTTATTCTGTGTGCGGTCCTGGCGGTGTCTTGTGTTCGAGCTTTTCGCGTGATAGCTATCCCACAGTCTGGTTTGCTAGCCCAAGTTAGATCATTCTGGTTATGCGTGGGGCGTTCCTGCCCGATTCTTACAAATCTCTGCAGCCCGAGCCTCCCACGCTTCCCTGCCCTGCCCCCACTTGCTCGTGGCGGATGCAGGCGTCTATGCTGCTTTTCCGCTGGGGGAGTTACTTTTGGGCTTGTAATCTGTTGGTTTTAATTATTTATTTATTTTTCCTTCCTGTTATGTTGCCCTCTGTGTTTCCAAGGCTCGCCACAGACTCTGCAGGGAGACTGTTTCCTGGTGTTTGGAAACCTCTCTTCTTAAAATTCCCTTCCCGGGACAGGTTTCCCTTCCCGGGACGGAGCTCCCTCCCCACGTCCTTTGTCTCTCTTTTCATCTTTTATATTTTTTCCTACCCTTTTTTGAAGACAATGGTCTGCTTTTCTGGTTGCCTGATATCCTCTGTGAGCATTCAGAAGTTGTTTTGTGGAGTTTTCTCAGCGTTGAAATGTTCTTTTGAGGAATTTGTGAGGGAGAAAGTGGTCTTCCCGTCCTATTCCTCCGCCATCTTCTAATGGGGTACTTCTTATTTGATAAGCTGATACTAAGACATAAACCGAATATACAGGTTATGGCCAGTGAATATGTAAATGGCTTCATGAATAAAGGTACAGTGTGTATACATCTATGTCTGTGTAATCCTATGTTACATAGGATATTTCTATGTTGTAGAAATTGGAGGTATGCTTAAAAAGAGATATCAAACTTATAACTTTCAACAGCAGCAGTATGAATTTCATTTATTTCAATTCTCTTTTGAACAAATACATTTTAATATTTAAGTCTGGTAATGAGCATAGAATAAGGTATACATTCAGTTCAGTTCAGTTCAAGTATACATTACTTTAGTAATTAAGTAAAGAAAAGATGATGCAATGAAAATTTATAGCACTTTGACTCCTATAGAGTTATTATTGTAATTGATTGCTATATAAAACTGGCTTATTATGAACATGACTAATAAACCTATTCTAAATAATGATTAATTGTTTAGAGAATTGAAGAATCAAACATAAATGAATATCACAATCTGTGGACGTATCAAATATCACCTTTTAGAGGTATGTTTTTATCCAGAATTTATTCAATTATGTTATCAAAGCACTTTCAGTAAGATATAGAATGATACCACTTTGGATGCAGTTGCCAAAATCTAAACAGAGAGAGTTAGGATTTCTTGTGACTTTGAAATATTGGAGGAATGTTACATAATCAATGACATGGTATTCACAAGGGATAGTGTGATAGAAAATAGCTGAATAGTTACAAATCACTTTGTCTGAAACCAGTTAATGTAAATAAGCAGTGTGATCTTACTGAAAGCTCCAAACCATAAACATTCTGTTGTTTTACACGATGGCATTTGTTTCGTTTACAACAACAACAACAAAACACTACAATGTTTCCTTAACAGGATGACTGCAAGTGTGCATTGGAAAAGAAATCTCAGTTTGACTAAGAGTGAGGGTGCAGTTTAATTCCTACTTTTCAAAACTGATGGGATGGACGTATCTTAGACTCAGAGATGCCAACTAAAATAATTAATGGCCTGGAAACCAGGACCTCTGAAGAAGGGTTCAAAGAGTTACTGTCAGTTTGAGAAAAGAAGGCAACTCTCATATATAAAAGAATCTGGTAAAAAAAATATATATATATATAGATTCCCCAAATGAAAAGCTATGTGACAACCAAGTCATATGATTAAGTACAAAGAAGAGAATTTAGACTAGCTATAAGAGTGTTATGACAAGGTTTTTATTTTTTTTGTTTGTGTTTGTTTTTATTTTTAAATATAAATTTATTTATTTTAATTGGAGGTTAATTACTTTACAGTGTTGTATTGGTTTTTCCATATATCAACATGAATCCACCACAGGTATACACGTGTTCCCCATCCTGAACCGCCCTCCCTCCTCCCTCCCCATACCGTCCCTCTGGGTCTTCTCAGTGCACCAGCCCCGAGCATCCAGTATCATGCATTGAATCTGGACTGGTGACTCATTTTCATTTAAAAGAGTGTACTTTTCATTGTTTATTGATAGAGGTAGGAAGTACCTTATCTTTATTGATGCCTAAATAAATGACAGTATGAAGAAAATTTCTTCATTGCTTATTCTCCATGATTTATCAAAAACAAACAAAAGTGTTTACATGCTTTTTAATGCAGAATCCTCTCTGATTATTCTATGAAAGTTCACATACAAACCACTTAATGCATTATGGAATACTTGGTGTGTTTATTTTGCTGCTAAGATCTTTTAATTATCTGCCATACTAAAGGAATATAATGGGTGTTTTGCAAGACTAATGTAACCTGCAGTGTTTGGACATGTCAGAGTCCTGAGAGTTCCAAGGACTTTGGTGGCCTTTGTACTATCTTCAAAAGGACAGGTCATGAGTCAGTTCAATGAAGAGTTGGAAAAAGACACAAACCTCTTCATGGCACAGAGAAAGCTCATTGAGTCTGCCTTATGAGAAGCAAGATATCAAGGGACTAGAAGATGGTACAAGGAGATAGATAACCCTAAAGAATTTGGATTACCCATGATAGGAAATTATATATATATATATACAAATCTATAAGTTAATTACATGCTTTATGCTATTATCTATAAAACAGCAGTGATGATATAAACCTCATTGTGTGGTTATGAGGATTAAGTATATATTGTTACTTAACATTAAACCAGTGGCTGACATAGTAAATAAAAATTATATGAGGGTTAGTGATTATCATTAAGAATTATTCCTGAGTTTGACATTATGGAATACTCTTCTTGAACAAGTGAATTAAGAAATAGCATTTTAATATCCAGACTTAAAATGACCATTTGGAAAAAAAGGTAGTAACTTTCTGGTCTTATTTAGATGAACCAAGCATTTTGTTGAAGATTCTTTAAAAAAAAAATTTTTCTCAGTTCATTTTTCCTAGAAGTGACCCTTTTCAACAGGAACTATTTTTACTCCTATGTATATTTTATGTCCTATTTTCTTTTAAATCAGTTGTGAACCAAAGAAAGGATTTCATTTCCTGTTAGCATCACTTCTGTTATTACCTCCTGTGTGTGATACTCTTTACTTGGCTAGGGCTGTGCTTCATACTGTAACTAATGGATATATACCCTATGGAAAGGACAATATTATGCAGCCAGAGACTTTCTAAGGCCAGGCCATGAACTGCAGGCACAGCAGATGATGGTCATCAGACATTAGTGCCCCTAGGAGTCTAGACATCAAACAAGGCATCAGACTGGCCTTCTGGCGATTGGCTGATCTCCAAGAGACATAATATATGAATATTAATGTTAACCTTTGTTTTGCCATTTTGGGGATATTCATTTTTTACCTATTATCACTCTCTCTTAAAAAACACAAATCTTTAACTTCTGTAGCGAGCAGTACTCTAAGCACTGGGGATATAGTGAGGAAACAAGCAGAGAATGTCTCTTGTTTATATGAGGCTACTGTTACATAGAAAAGGAAGTAACTAATGGAGAAAGTAACTAATGAAGATAAGTTCATATTTTCTAGGAATTTTTCAATTCAGTTCAGTCGGTCAGTCATGTCCAACTCTATGCAACCCCATGGACTGCAGCATGCCAGGCCTCCCTGTCCATCCCCAACTCCCAGAGTCCATTCAAACTCATGACCATAGAGCCAGTGAAGCCAATCAACTATTTCATCCTCTGTCATCCTCTTCTATTCACGCCCTCAATCTTTCCCAGTACCAGGGTCTTTTCAGGGTCAGTTCTTCACATCAAGTGACCAAAGTATTGGAGTTTCAGCTTTAGCATCAGTCCTTCCAGTGAGTGCTCAGGACTAATTTCCATTAGGATGGACTGGTTGAAACTCCTTGCTGTCTAAGGAACTCTCAAGAGTCTTCGCCAACACCACAGTTCAAAAGCATCAATTCTTTGGCTCTCAACTTTCTTTATAGTCCAACTCTCACATCCACACATGACTAATGGAAAAACCGTAGCTTTGGCTACATGGACCTTTGGTGGCAAAGTAATGTCTCTGCTTTTTAATATGTTGTCTAGGTTGGTCATAACTTTTTTTTTTTTCTTCCCAAAGAGCTAGTGTCTTTTAATTTCATGGCTGCAGTCACCGTCTTCAGTGATTTTGGAGACCCCCGAAATGAAGTCTGTCATTATTTCCACTGTTTGCCCATCTATTTGCCATGAAGTGATGGGACCAGATGCCATGATCTTAGTTTTCTGAAAGTTGAGCTTAAAGCCAACTTTTTCACTCTCTTCTTTCACTTTCATCAAGAGGCTCTTTAGTTCTTCTTCACTTTCTGCCATAAGGGTGGTATCTTCTGCATGTCTGAGGTTATTGATATTTCTCCTGGCAATCTTGATTCCACCTTGTGCTTCATCCAGCCCAGTGTTTCTCGTGATGTACTCTGCATACAAGTTAAATAAGCAGGGTGACAATATACAGCCTTGACATACTACTTTCCCGATTTGGAACTAGTCTGAGGTTCCATGCCAGTTCTAACTGTTGCTTCTTGACCTGCATACAAATTTCTCAGGAGGCAGGTTAGGTGGTTTGGTAGTCCCATCTCTTGAAGTTTGTTGTGATTCACACAGTCAAAGGCTTCGGCATAGTCAATAAAGCAGAAATAGATGTTTTTTCTGGAACTCTTGCTTTTTCAATGATCCAAAGGATGTTGGTCAATTTGATCTCTGGTTCCTCTGCCTATTCAAAATCTAGCTTGAACAGCTGGAAGTTCTCCGTTCATGTACTGTTGAAGCCTGGCTTGGAGAATTTTGAGCATTACTTTTCTAGCATGAGATGAGTGCAGTTATGTGGTAATTTGAGCATTCTTTGGCATTTCCCTTCTTTGAGATTGGAATGAAAACTGACCTTTTCTAGTCCTGTAGCCACTACTGAGTTTTACAAATTTGCTGGCATACTGAGTGCAGCACTTTCACACCATCATCTTTGAGGATTTGAAATAGGTCAACTAGAATTCCATCACCTCCACTAGCTTTGTTCGTAGTGATGATTTCTATGACCCACTTGACTTCACATTCGAGGATGTCTGGTTCTAGGTGAGTGATCACACCATCGTGATTATCTGGGTCATAAAGTTTTTTATTTTTTTCTATAATTCTTCTCTGTATTCTTGCCACCTCCTCTTAATATCTTCTGCTTCTTCTAGGTCCATACCATTTCTTTTCTTTATTGTGCCCATCCTTGCATGAAAAGTTCCCTTAATATCTCCAATTTTCTTAAAGAGATCTCTAGTCTTTTCCATTCTATTGTTTTCCTATATATCTTTGCATTGATCACTAAGGAAGGCTTTCTTATCTCTCTTTGCTATTTTTTGGAACTCTGCATTCAAATGGGTATATCTTTCCTTTTCTACTTTGCCTTTAATTTCTCTTCTTTTCACAACTATTTGTAAGGTCTCCTCAGACAACCATTTTGCCTTTATTCATTTTTTTTTCCTTGGGGATGGTCTTGATCCCTGCCTCCTGTACAGTGTCATGAACCTCTATATATAGTTTGTCAGGCACCCTATCAGATCTAATCCCTTGAATCTATTTGTACTTCCATTGTATAATTGTAAGGGATTTGATTTAGGTCATACTTGAATGGTCTAGTGGTTTTCCCTACTTTCTTCAGTATATGTCTGAATTCAGCAATAAGGAGTTCATGATCTGAGCCACAGTCAGCTCCTGGTCTTGTGTTTGCTGACTCAATAGAGCTTCTCCATCTTTGGCTGCAAAGAGTTAATTAATTTGATGTCAGTACTGACCCTCTGGTGATTTCCATGTGTAGAATCTTCTCTTGTGTTATTGAAAGAGCCAGTGTGTTCTCTTCGCAAATCTCTGTTAGCCTTTACCTTCTTCATTCTGTAGTCCAAGGCCAGATTTACTGTTACCCCAGGTATTTCTTGACTTCCTACTTTTGTGTTCCAGTCCCCTATAATGAAAAGGACATTGTTTGGGGGTATTAGTTCTAGAAGATCTTGTAGGTCTTCATACAACTGTTCAACTTCATGTTCTTCAGATTTATGGGTCCGGGCATAGACTTGGATTACTGAGATATTGAATTGCTTGCCTTCGAAATGAACAGAGATCATTTTGTCATTTTTGAGATTGCATCCAAGTATTGCATTTCAGACTCTTTTGTTGACTATGATGGCTACTCCATTTCTTCTAAGAAATTCTTGCCTACAGTGGTAGATAGTAGTAGTAGACAACTCAGAATTCTATGTGAGTTAAATTCACCCATTCCAGTCCATTTTAGTTTGCTGATTCCCAAGACGTCAATGTTCACTCTTGCCATCTCCTTCCAATTTGCCTTGATTCATGATTCGAAATTCCTGTGTAATATTGCTCTTTACAGCATCAGACTTACTTCCATCACCAGTCATATCCACACCTGGGTGTTGGTTTTGCTTTGGCTCCATCCCTTCATTCTTTCTGGAGTTATTTCTTCACTGATCTCCAGTAGTGGGCACCTACTAAACTGGCGAGTTCATCTTTCAGTGTCCTGTCTTTTTGCCTTTTCATACTGTTTGTGGGGTTCTCAAGAAAGAATACTGAAGTGGTTTGCCATCCCCTTCTCCAGTGGGCCATGTTTTGTCAGAACTCTCCAACATGAACCATCTGTCTTGGGTGGCCCTACATGGCATGGCTCATAGTTTCACTGAGTTAGACAAGGCTGTGGTCCATGTGATCAGATTGGTTAGTTTTTTGTGATTGTTGTTTTCAGTCTGTCTGCCTTCTGATGGAGAATGATAAAAGGCTGATGGAAGCTTCCTAATGAGTGACTGAGGGGGAATTCAGGTTCTGAGGGGTGGGGCCATGCTCAGTCAATCTTTAATCCAGTTTTCTGTTGATGGGCCAGGCTGTTTTCTCCCTGTTACTTCACCTGAGGTCAAACTATCACAGAGGTAATGAAGATAATGTGACCTCCTTCAAATGGTCTCATGCATGCACTGCTACACTCAGTGCCCCCGATCCTGCAGCCGGCCACCACTAACCCATGCCTCTGCTGGAGACTCCTAGACTCTCATGGGTAAGTCTGTCTCAGTCTCTTGTGGGGTCATTGCTTGTTTCTCATGGGTCCTAGTGCACAAAAGGTTCTGTTTGTGCCCTCCAAGAGTGTGTTTCCCCAGTCCTGTGTAAGTTCTGGTGGCTCTGATGGAGTTAATGGCAACATCCTCCAAAGACCTATGCCATACCCAGGTCTGTTGCACACAGAGTTCCTGCCCCTGCAGCTGTCCACTGCTGACCTGTAACTCCTCAGGAGATACTCAAACACAGTTCTGTCTCAGTCTCTGTGGGGTCTCTGGGTTCTGCTGCGCACAAGGTATGTTGACCCCTCTGAGCATCTCTGGTGGGTTTGGGGTTTGATTCTAAATGCTATTTCACCCCTCTTACCATCTTACTGGGGCTTCTCTGCCCTTGGATGTGAGGTATCCTCTCACAGATGCTCCAGCTCCACACAGCTGGAGTTGTTGCTTTTTTCTAAGTACTGTTAGAGGAAAAGTAAAATAGATAAAGCAATACAGACTAACTGAGGTGGAGTGTTTTATTTTAGATAGAGTTTTAAGGAACAATCTCTTTAAAGTGACATTTGAACCTGAATTAAGTGAGGGAACTTGCCATATGAAAATCTGAGTGACAAATGATGAATGTTTCAAGCAGTGTGAGTTAAACGCAGAGATTTTGAGTCAGAAAAGAGCTAGATATCTTCAAGGAGTAAAAGGGAAGCTTGAGTGGATGAAACAGGGAAGTTAAATATAAAAATCTTTCAAGACATTATCATAGAAGTACTAAGGTCCACTCATGTGGTAATCTTGTGTTTCAGTTCAATTCAGTCGCTCAGTTGTGTCTGACTATTTTTGACCCCATGAATTGCAGCATGCCAGGCCTCCCTGTCCATCACCAATTCCCGGAGTTCACCCAAAGTCATGTCCATCGAGTCAGTGATGTGATCCAGCCATCTGATCCTCTGTCATCCCCATCTCCTCCTGCCACCAATCACTCCCAGCATCAGGATATTTACCAATGAGTCAATTCTTCGCATGAGGTGGCCAGAGTATTGGAGTTTCAGCTTTAGCATCAATCCTTCCAGTGAACACCCAGGACTGATCTCTTTTAGAATGGGCTGGTTGGATCTCCTTGCAGTCCAAGGGACTCTCAAGAATCTTCTCCAACACCACAGTTCAAAAGCATCAATTCTTTGGTGCTCAGCTTTCTTCACAGTCCAACTCTCACATCCATACATGACCACAGCAAAAACCATAGCCTTGACTAGACAGACCTTTGTTGGCAAAGTAATGTCTTTACTTTTCAGTATGCTATCTAGGTTGGTCATAACTTTCCTTCTAAGGAGTAAGCATCTTTTAATTTCACGGCTGCAGTCACCATCTGCAGTGATTTTGGAGCCCCAAAAAATAAAGTCTGACACTGTTTCCCCATCTATTTCCCATGAAGTGATGGAACCAGATGCCATGGTCTTCGTTTTCTGAATGTTGAGCTTTAAGCCAACTTTTTCACTCTCCTCTTTTACTTCATCAAGAGGGTTTTGAGTTCCTCTTCACTTTCTGCCAGAAGGGTGGTGTCATCTGCATATCTGAGGTTATTGATATTTCCACCAGTAGTCTTGATTCCAGCTTGTGTTTCCTCCAGCCCAGCGTTTCTCATGATGTACTCTGCATAGAAATTAAATAAGCAGGGTGACAATATACAGCCTTGACATACTTCTTTTCCTATTTAGAACCAGTCTGTTGTTCCATGTCCAGTTCTAACTATTGCTTCCTGACCTGCATATAGGTTTCTCAAGAGGCAGGTCAGGTGGTCTGGTATTCCCTTCTCTCAAAGAATTTTCCACAGTTTGCTGTGATCCACACAGTCAAAGGCTTTGGCATAGTCAATAAAGCAGAAACGGATATTTTTCTTGAAGTCTCTTGCTTTTTTGATGATCCAGTGGATGTTGGCAATTTGATCTCTGGTTCCTCTGCCTTTTCTAAAACCAGCTTGAACATCTGGAAGATCACGGCTCGCATATTGCTGACGCCTAGCTTGGAGAATTATGAGCATACTTTACTAGCATGTGAGATGAGTGCAGTTGTGCGGTAGTTTGAGCATTCTTTGGGATTGCCTTTCTTTGGGATTGGAAAGAAAAGTGACCTTTTCCAGTCCTGTGGCCACTGCTGAGTTTTCCAGATTTGCTGGCATATTGAGTGCAGCACTTTTACACCATCATCTTCCAGGATTTGAAATAGATCAACTGAAATTCCATTACCTCCACTCCCTTTGTTTATAGTGATGCTATCATTTTGCCTTTTCATAGTGCTCATTGGGTTCTCAAGGCAAGAATACTGAAGTGGTTTGCCATTCCCTTCTCCAGTGGACCACATTCTGTCAGACCTCTCCACCATGACCCACCTGTCTTGGGTGGCCCCACACGGCATGGCTTAGTTTCATTGTGTTAGACAAGGCTGTGTTCCGTGTGATTATATTGACTAGTTTTCTGTGATTATGGTTTGTGTGTCTGCCCTCTGATGCCTCTAGCAACACCTACCGTCTTACTTGGGTTTCTCTTACCTTGGACGTGGGGTATCTCTTCCAGCTGCTCCAGCAGAGTGCAGCCACTGCTCCTTACCTTGCATGAGGGGTATCTCCTCACAGCCGCCCCTCCTGGCCTTGAACCTGGGGTTGCTCCTCTCATCCCTCCTGTGCCCATGCAGCCACTGCTCCTTGGATATGGGGTTGCTCCTCTTGGCCATTTTGCTGATCTTGTGTTTAATTTCATTCTAAGTGTGAATCATTGCAAGAGTTTAAGTAGGGAAATGGCATTGTCACATTTACATATTGTTTATAACTTATTCGGATTTTTCATGGAGAATGCACTGGAGGAGGCATGAAAGTGAGTGAAAGTGAAAACTTCTCAGTGTGTCTGACTCTGTGACCCCAGCAGTATACAGTCCATGAAATATTCCAGGCCAGAATACTGGAGTGAGTAGCCTTTCCCTTTTCCAGAGGTCTTCCCAACCCAAGGATTGAACCAGGTCTCCCGCATGGCAGGCGGATTCTTTACCAGCTGAGACACAAGAATACTGGAATGGGTACCCTGTCCCTTCTCCAGCAGATCTTACTGACCCAGGGATTGTACCAGGGTCTCCTGCATTGCAAGCAAATTCTTTCCTAACTGAGTTATCAGGGAAGCCCTGTAGGAGGCATAGGTTTTTACAGATTTCAATCAGGAGGATGTTTGGTTAATATTCCAAAGATGTTGATGGAGCAAAGAGGATCCTATCTGTGGAAATGGTGAAAGGAAGGCAACATTTCTTTTGAGGACAGACATCTTGATGGACTGGTTGTAAATGCTGAGAAATAATGGAAACATGCCAGATGTCAGGGACTGCTTCTTTCTTTTGTCTTATAAAAGGAGATCTAAGAAGAAATCAGAGGTTTAGATGATTTGAAGCTAGGATAGAAGTCAGTTCAGAATATGTACATTTGAAAATCATCAACATACAAATCATTTTTAGAGCCTTGAGAACAGGTGAAATCTATGAAGACAGTATAATACAGAAGAGTAGAGGGCCATAGATTTAGCTCAAGGGCCACTAACACTTAAAGTTGATTGACTGGAGGAAGAAAAGCCAAGACATGTCACTCATAAGAAGTAACCATTGAGGCAGAATGAAAAGCAGAAAGCTGTTCTTTTCTGGAAGCCAAAAAGCTATATTTTTCGAAGGAGAAGGTAGTCAAGTGCTTCTGAAAAGTTGAATACATTGATAGAAATGATTAATAACCATTGGATTTAAGCAGCATAGAGGTCTCTGTTAACCTTTGCAGCAAAATTTTAGTCGGGATAGTGAGGCAAATTTCCAACAGGAAAGAGCTTAAAAAAAAAAAGGGCACATATGCTGCAGAGTTGGAGTGTTGGGATCAAATAGAATTGACTGATGTTGATACCATTGTTTTATTTATTTTTTCCTGTGAATGGAATTAGATAAGCCCAAAGGAAAAATTGTATCAAGAGAAGATATAAAGGAAAGAAGATTGAAAATAATGGAAAGGTGAACACTGATAATATGAGATAGAGGACAGTTAAGTGCAGGAGCTAAGACCTTGCTTGAGTAGATCAGAAATGCTAGGATACAGAGTACATGCATATCAGATGCTTTTAGATAAGTACATGAATACTTGAGTTCAACAAGGAGGTCAGATAAGAACATCACTTCAGTTCAGTTGCTCAGTTGTGTTCGACTCTTGCCACCCCATGGATTGCAGCACACCAGGCTTCCCTTTGCATCACCAACTCCCAGAGCTTACTCAAACTCATGTCCATTGAGTTGATGCCATCCAACCATCTCATCCTCTGTCGTCCCCTTCTTCTCCTGCCTTCAGTCTTTCCCAGCATCAGGGTCTTTTCCAATGAGTCAGTTCTTCGCATCAGCTGGTCAAAGTATTGGAGCTTCAGCATCAGTCTTTTCTAATGAATATTTAGGACTGATTTCCATTAGGATTGACTGGTTGGATCTCCTTGCAGTCCAAGGGACTCTCAAGAGTCTTCTCCAACACCACAGTTCAAAAGCATCAATTCTTCAGCGCTCAGTTTTCTTTGTAGTCCAACTCTCATATACCTATATGAATGTTGGAAAAAACATAGCTATGACTAGACAGAGCTTTGTTGGCAAAGTAATATCTCTGCTTTTTATTATGTTATTTAGGTTGGTCATAGCTTTTCTTCCAAGGAGGAATTGTCTTAAACTTATTTAATAAAAATTAAAAACTTGTAAATGTAGGAAGAATGGCAGATCTGGTGTTGGGAAAGAGATCTGTTCTCTTTATTATTTCTCTGTTTTTCAAAGTATATGTCAGAATCATTAGTTGAGAATACAGGAAAACAAGTTAGAGTCTTCAAGACCAAGATTTAATATAATTATCTCAGGGCATATAAATAAATAATAACTGAGTTGGAGAGATGCAGCATACATCAGAACATCTTTGCTTTCGGTTGGGATTGTGTTCTATGTTTATTTGGAAACTCACAATATATTTTATACACATATATATAATATGTATTATATGTCACAACTCATATAGTGAGTTTCCAAATATATGTGTGTATATATATATATAGTTAAAACATCTATAGTTTAAGTCTTGTTAAATATATTTTGATGTGAAGCCACAGATAGCCTATTACTTAATAAGTGTGATCTTTTGAGACAAATAGATCTGACTTCAACAGGATGAATTCCTTAATCCTAAAAGCTTCAACTTCTTTATTTACTCAGTAGGGATGATTTAATGGAGAAGGCAATGGCAACCCACTCCAGTACTCTTGCCTGGAAAATCCCATGGATGGAGGAGCCTGGTAGGCTGCAGTCCATGGGGTTGCTAAGAGTTGGGCATGACTGAGTGACTTCACTTTCACTTTTCACTTTCATGCACTGGAGAAGGAAATGGCAACCCACTCCAGTATTCTTGCCTGGAGAATCCCAGGGAGAGAGGAGCCTGTTGGGCTGCCATCTATGGGGTCGAACAGAGTCAGGCACGACTGAAGCGACTTAGCAGCAGCAGGGATGATTTAATTTACAAATTCTAAAATTTTAATTCCTTTGAATAGCAGCCTACAAACAGGTCTACCAAGAAAAGAAAATATTTCGATTGTCTGCTCTAGAGACAGAATTCTAGAAAACACATGGAATTATTGGGAAAGGACAGTTGGCTATACTAGTTAGAGAGATCATATCTTAAAATGCCATTCCTTTATCTATTCATAAACAAACAGGTAGTGATCTTTCAGTGGAGATCAGTAAGACCTCCAATAAATCTGGACTTTCAAATGTAATCAACTTTTCTTTATGACATTACCTCCACAATGTTTTTTTATCTAGCCTATATTTTTATCAGACTGGCCTTGTTGCTCATTCTCTGACAGGTCCCATTTCATAATTATTTGCCTGCTTTTTCTAATAATGTTCTTTATACTTTAATATCACCCCCTCATTTCCTCAAGTTAAAATCCTGTTTATATTTATAGTCCTAAATGAATACAGTATTTTCCCAATACTTTCCCACATGCAGATGGCCTCCTCCTTTCTATATATTTATTGTTTTTGATTTTGTCTTATGTGTCTCTAAATAATTGCTATTAAGGGTTAATTAGTGTATTCAGTTTCAGTCAGTTCAGTTCAGTCGCTTAGTCATGTCCAACTCTTTGCAACCCCATGAATCACAGCACAGCCAGGCCTCCCTGTCCATCACCATCTCCCGGAGTTCACTCAAACTCACATCCATCGAGTCAGTGAGGCCATCCAGCCATCTCATCCTCTGTCATCCCCTTTTCCTCCTGCCCCCAATCCAACTGATATCAATTGTACTTGATGTTAAGAGTAATATTAAATATATTCTATATGTGTACTTAAGTAATATCTATGCTTCTAAGCTTCTTGAGAGAGGGACTTATACTAAAGACTTGGATTCCTCTGCCGATATGGGCTTACACATTAAAGGCGTTTAATTAATATTTGAAGAAGCAAGTGTTATGAATGCCACACAGATCTCTCTTCAGGACTGAACAATTTCTACTACTAACTAGTGGGAAGATTGTCTAGCCAAAAGCAGTCAGCCCTTTTTGGAAAATGCTTTGGCTGAGCTAACACTCATTTAGGGCAATTTCCACACCCAATGACTGATCAACATGGAACTGGTAGACACAATGGGAAAAGAAGAGGGGCAAATTGAGTGAGTAGCAATGACATATGTAAACTACTGTGTTTAAAATAGATTGTTAGTGGATAACTGCTGTATGGCAAAGGGAGCTCAGCTTGGTGCTCTGTGATGACCTAGAGGGATGATACTGGGGAGGAGTGAGAGGAAGGCTCCAGAAGGAGCAGATGTATGTATACTTATACATACATTCATGTGGTTGTATGGCAGAAACCAACATAACATGGTAAAACAATTCTTCAGTTAAAAATAGATGGTAAGGAAAAAAAAAAAAAAAAGAATCACAAATCCACTTTGCCCCAACCCAGGACAACTTTCCTAGTCCACCCTAGCCTCAGATCATCCTGAAGGTTGGCCAGGGCCAGTGATTGCACCACAGCTTCACCTACAGCTTTGTCCATTCCTGTCCCTTCTCTTTGTGCACCCCAAATTGAGTGCCCTCATAAATCTTCCACATTCATATCTTCATTTCACTATTTCCTGGGGAGCCCCAACCTGTGGCAGCCAAGAACTGTTTCAAATTAAAAAGCACATTTTTGTGTTATACAATTTTTCAAGCTTTTAAATCTATCTTCTACTAGGAAATAGCACTTTTTGGCTTAATTTGTTCTTAAAATTTACAGATAGCTGTGAGTACACTTGATCATAAGGGTCTAGTTGATCAAGTTTTGTTGTGACTAACATTCATTAAGAAGACAGGTTATTACACTAATAAGATGCAATAGTGTTTAGGTTTCATGATGCTAGGCAGTTGGTTATACAGAGAAGTGATGAAATTGTCCTTACTAATTAAATCCACTATATGGGAACTCTATTTCATATATTGAATTAATGCCCATTTTAACTTTATTTTATACTGTATCTGTTGCTTTTTATCCACACTGTGATCACTGCAAGCCTTAGTGAGAAAAAAAAAAAAAACCTTTTCTTTTTTAATAATCAGTTTTCTATTTTATGCTAGACTGTTCATGCTAAATAAATGTCTCATTATTTCCTAGTTTTTATATTATAAATTATGATTGGCTGTTCTTGTGTGGATTTTTGTAATAGGCAGTACTGATTAGAGTAGGATGTTACTAACCACCTATTTATGCTATTTCTCTCTGTTTTTCAGTCTGTACTCTGGTTTCTTTATAGCTCTATTCAGACACATATAGGAAGAGTAATTGAGAGCTTCTGGATATAGTATTCATGATAATAGTAGAGAATTCACATGGGCTCTATCCCGCAGCCTCAAGGGGTTATTGAGGTCAAAAGTGACCAAATATTTTGTGTTTAAGTGTGACTAAAAGGCAGACTTTAAAGAGTCTGTCATGCTGCATATCTTGACCCTTTTCTGTGTCATGGTCCTTGTACTGTGGGGGATACTATGTGTGCAAGTGCTTTGATGGTAACTGTAGGCTCACAGAAAGGTCTTATGAAATATGAATAGACTAACTCCTCCACTCCCTTACCTCCCTCTCCTTCTCTTCTATCAAAAATGCACACTGGTGAGGAAAGATAAAATACAGCTAGAAACTGAAATTAGTCACTTTCTCAGCCAAGGGTTCTAAGAAAGGTATCTTGTCATTGAAATCAATAATATGCCAAATTCCTGGCTTTTACGTGGAGAAATAAAGTTGCATTTATATAATAAATGCTATATAACAAATGCTAAGTTTTTAGCAGTGCTTCTATGGTGCTGTCCAGGCTGAGATGATCACTTATCTCTTACTCTGGTTAAAAACATTGAAGCCTTGTTATAATGAATATACATATACCTTACCTTTTTTCTAAAGAGAATGAGCTTTAATATAGATTCAAATGAATATTTTTAAATAGAGTAGAACCTTTAATCTATTACTTTATCCTAATTCCTACCAAGGGAACATTTCCTGCAAATATGGGCTCGATAAGGACAAAAATGGTATGGACCTAACAGAAGCAGAAGATATTAAGAAGAGGTAGCAAGAATACGCAGAAGAACTGTACAAAAAAGATCTTCAAGACCAAGATAATGATGATGGTGTGATCACTCACCTAGAGCCAGACATCCTGAAATGTGAAGTCAACTGGGCCTTAGAAAGCATAACTACAAACAAAGGTAGTGGAGGTGATGGAATTCCAGTTGAGCTATTTCAAATCCTGAAAGACGATGCTGTGAAAGTGCTGCACTCAATATGCCAGCAAATCTGGAAAACTCAGCAGTGGCCACAGGACTGGAAAAGTTCAGTTTTCCTTCCAATCCCAAAGAAAGGCAATGCCAAGGAATGCTCAAACTACTACACAATTGCACTCATCTCACACGCTAGTAAAGTAATGCTCAAAATTCTCCAAGCCAGGCTTCAGCAATACATGAACTGTGAACTTCCTGATGTTCAAGCTGGTTTTAGAAAAGGCAGAGGAACCAGAGATCAAATTGCAAACATCCACTGGATCATGGAAAAAGAAAGAGAGTTCCAGAAAAACATCTATTTTTGCTTTATTGACTGTGCCAAAGCCTTTGACTGTGTGGATCACAATAAACTGGAAAATTCTTCGAGAGAAGGGAATACCAGACCACCTGACCTGCCTCTTGAGAAACCTATATGAAGGTCAGCAGCAACAGTTAGAACTGGACATGGAACAACAGACTGGTTCCAAATAGGAAAAGGAGTACGTCAAGGCTGTATACTGTCACCCTGCTTATTAAACTTCTATGCAGAGTACATCATGAGAAACCCTGGGCTGGATGAAGCACAAGCTGGAATCAAGACTGCTGGTGGAAATATCAATAACCTCAGATATGCAGATGACACCACCCTTATGGCAGAAAGTGAAGAGGAACTCAAAACCCTCTTGATGAAAGTAAAAGAGGAGAGTGAAAAAGTTGGCTTAAAGCTCAACATTCAGAAAACGAAGATCATGGCATCTGGTCCCATCACTTTATGGGAAATAGGTGGGGAAACAGTGGAAACAGTGTCAGACTTTATTTTTTGGGCTCCAAAATCACTCTGGATGGTGACTGCAGCCATGAAATTAAAAGATGCTTACTCCTTAGAAGGAAAGTTATGACCAACTTAGATAGCATACTGAAAAGCAGAGACATTACTTTGCCAACAAAGGTCCATCTAGTCAAGGCTGTGATTTTTGCTGTGGTCATGTATGGTTGTGAGAGTTGGACTGTGAAGAAAGCTGAGCACCAAAGAATTGATGCTTTTGAACTGTGGTGTTGGAGAAGACTCTTGAGAGTCCCTTCGACTGCAAGGATATCTCCAGTCCATCCTAATGGAGATCAGTCCTGGGTGTTCATTGGAAGGACTGATGCTGAAGCTGAAACTCCAATACTTTGGCCACCTCATTGAAAGGGTTGAGTCATTGGAAAAGACCCTGAGTCTGGGAGGGATTGGGGGCAGGAGGAAAAGGGAACAACAGGGGATGAGATGGCTGGATGGCATCACTGACTCAATCAACATGAGTTTGGGTAAACTCCAGGAGTTGGTGATGGACAGGGAGGCCTGGCATGCTGCGATTCATGGGGTCACAAAGAGTCGGACATGACTGAGTGCCAGGGTCCAGCCCCGGTGGATCCAGGGTAATTTGAAGCAGGGACAGAGTCAGTGTCCTAGGAATTAATTGCTTAATTAAAGATATAGAGGAAGATTAGAAAGAACTAGCCTAGTAGGAAAATTAGTGGAGAGAAAGAGGCTGAATAACTTGGT